>NC_091470.1:296653819-297853819 GCF_036971445.1 Narcine bancroftii | reverse complement strand
TGAGTGATCTCAACTGCCAAAGGTGTATGGAAAAAAAAAAATCACTTCAAAATTCATATCCTGACCTGGCCACAAATTATTGCTTTGTCACCATTCTCATACTTCCTAGCCAATAGAAACAAATGTGTAGCTTGATGTACAATGGGATTTGAAGGTCCAGGTCCATAGATCCCTAAAAGTGACCACACAAGTAAATAAGGTCATAAAGAATGTGCATAGTACATTTGCTTTTATTGGGTTCAGCATTGAGTATTAGAGTAAGGAAGGCAATCTTGCTATATAAAACTTTAGTTAGGGTTATGCGAGATTGGACAAGTAGGCTGTTTCCTCAGACATGTCAGAAGTTGTGGAGAGGCCAAATAGAAGTTTATAAAATTATGAGAGGCATTGATAAGGTAGAGAGACAGAATCATTTTCCCAGGTAAAAAATGTCAAATATGAGTGGACATGCTTTTAAGGTGAGAAGTGTCTGGAATATGCTGACAGGGATAGTGGTGGAATCAGACACAATAGTACCATTTAAGAGGTTTATAGATACACTCATGAATATGGAGAGATATGAATCAAGTGCAGGCAGAAGATATTTAGTTTAATTTTGCATCATATTCAACACTGACAGGGCTGAGTGGTTAAAAAAGTAGCTCCCTGCATTCTCAAGAGCAATAAAAGGTAGGCAAAATCCAAAGGTTGAGGATAAATTTAATTAGGATTTAATAAACCGATTTTGTATAAAATATCTTCAGCATTTGGAAAAAGACCTGTTAACATCAATCAATCAATTTTGCAAAAGAGATATTCTTAAAATGACAGTATAAGATACAATGAATAAATGAATAATTTGCGCAAGCCAGAGACTTACAATGGGGCAGCATCCTTGCTGGGTTCAGTGGTTCAAACTGGAACTGCAAGCTCCGAGTTGCTGAAACTTTAGTAATTATTGGGCATTTGCAGCAAAACTGTTATTCCGTCCCTGCTTGCCATCTGACTTGAAGGTGCAAAGGTTCAAAAAATTCAGCTCCTTGTATCAAGCCCAGGTTATCTTTTACTTCAGCACCATTCTCCTGCATGAACTCGATATCCCTTGATTCTATGGATAGCTAAGGATCTATTGCTGTCATTGCTCCAACAAAGGGCTTGTTTGCAGCTGTCTGCAATGAAAATGGTGGGGTGTTGGGAAAGAGATTGTGGGGTTACTTGAATTTTTTGTATTTGCAAAGTGAAAGTGCCTGAAAAACCACTTGAAAGCCTTTTGCTGAGATAGACATAGTCTCCAGAAGATTTTAATGATAGACAAATCTTTAATTATTGCTTAACAAATTATCTGTATGTCTAACCATAAAAAACTAATTGCAAATGTGTTGTGTACAAAGATTTCCTCTTTGTGAGAATTCTTTAATGTGATTAGGTGACAGATAGACTAATATGATTTTGGCTTCTGCAGTGATCATATTGAATTGGCTTGGTACAGCAGCTATTGCCAACATTCAGGATGGAGATTGAGAACTTGGCTGAATGGTGCAACAACAATCTTGCACTCAATGTCAGAGCTGATTGTTGACTTCAGGAAAGGAAAGCCAGAGGTATGCAATCCAGTGATCATTGGGGGAATTAGAGATGGAGAGGGTGAGCAGATTTAAGTTCTTGGGAGTTACAATCTCAGAGGCTCTTTCCTGGACCCAACACACCAAAGGCATTGTGAAGAAGACAGGTCAGCACCTGTAATTCCTTAAGAGTTTGGTATGAAACCAGAAACCCTGGCAAATTTCTACAGAGGTGTGGTAGAAAGTGTCCTGACCAGCTGCTTCATGGTCTGGTATAGAAACACCAATACCCCTGAGCACAAAGCCCTCCAAAATGTAGTGGACACAAGACATCACAGGCAAAACCCTCCCTGCTATTAAGTACACCTACAGGGAATGCTGCCGTCGGAGAGTAGCAGCAATCATCAAAGACCCTCACCACCCAGCACACACTTTGTTCTGGTATAGGTGTGTCACAAGACTTGCACCACCAGGTTCAGGGACAGCTGCTACCCCTCCACCATCAGAGTCCTCAACGACAAACTCAATCAGAGACTCATTCAAGGACTCTTGTGCACTTTATTGATTTTTTTTTGTTTCTCTGTATTGGACAGTCAGTTTGTTTACAGTTCTTTATTTCTTTACATGTTTTACATGTATACAGTTTATTTTTTGCATGACCAATTAGTGGTAATTCTATTGCCCCTGCAGGAAAAAGGAATCTCAGGGTTGCATGTGATGTCATGTATGTACTCTGACAATAAATCTGAAATTTAGAAATCTCTTGTTAGAAATAGGAAAACCTTTTAACCATAGTTAACTGTAGACCATCATTTGAAGCCTTGAGATTAGTAGCTCATGTTATTGATTTATTATTTGGCTCATTGTACCTTTTGACCTGCAGCATTCATTTTAAGTAGTGCATAATTTATATAGCCATGATACTTTATGGCGGAATCACAGATATACAGCATGGTAACAGGCCATTTCGCCCCACAAGTATGATTTACATATTTATTTAACAATTGTCATCTTGCAAAGCAGAAACTTACAAATGCTCTGTTCAGTTTATACAAATTAGAACTAAGATAATATCTTTAAAATAAAGTCCAGGCAAAGATCATTTGTAGCTTCTAATGACCTAATATTACTGAGTGTGCTTATTGCTTTTATTTTCCATTCAGTAAGCTCTGTGTTAACAATGAGTGAGAGCTGGTTTGGACTCACTTGGCTTAAGGAAATATGACAATAAATTATAGTTCAGTAAAGTCATCCTTTATATAAAGTTTTTTTTACCAATTTGTCACACTGCACCATCTTTTTCAGATATGCTCAGATAATAATGTACAATGATGAAATGGTTTCAGCCATTACTTGAAAGATACACCTTCCTTTGAAAATTAGTAAACCAGTTGATCAGATCAACAACTTCCTTTTACATCGCACCTCAAACAAGAAAAATCTAAGTGTCCTATGGAAGCATAAGGAGAAAAACAATGAATGTAAGTGAGAAAATAAATAATTCCAGTTTGTTCTATTCCAAGATGGTGGAAGATTTTTTTTCAGACTGGAGTTCTGTAGCTAGTGGTGTGTCCCAGAGTTTGGTGCTGTGACCATTGCTCTTTGTCATCTACAGAATATCAATGATTCAGTTGAAAACATACTTGGCGTGTTCAACAAGTTTGCGGATGACTCTAAAATATCTGGTGTTGTACATAGTGAAGATGGTTGCCAAATTTTGCAGCAAGATCTTGATCAGCAGAGGAATGGTTGATGGAATGTAATACAGAGAAATGTGAGATGTTACACTCTGGAAAATCTAATGTGGGTAGGTTCTATGCAGTGATTGGTATGGTTCAGAGGACTTTTGTAGACCAGAGGAATTGAGGAATACACGTACATAGTACGTTGAAAGTGGCATCACAGGAAGAGTGGGTGGTAAAAAAGGTGATCATCAAGGAGTATTGAGTATAGAAGTTGGGAGGTCATGCTGTAGTTGTATAAGATGTTGGTGAGGCTCCATTTGGAGAATTGTGTTCAGTTTGGGTTCCATGTTTTACGAAAGAAGTTGTCAAGCTGAAGAGGACACAGAGATTTTTGGGGATGTTGCCAGAACCTGGGGCCTGAGATGTAGGGATAGTATGAGCAGGTAGGGCTTTATGTTTGGAGCTCAGAAGGATGAGGGGGTGATCTTATAATGGGATGCAAAATCATAATAGATCAGGTGAACACACATACTGTTTTTGGAGTATGGGAATCGGTAACCAGAGGATATAGGTTGAAGGTTGGGGGAGAGATTTAATAGGAAGTTGAGGATAAAATTTATGCACAGAAGGTGGTGGTTGTATAGTGTGGGGCCACAGGAGGTGTTTAAAAATAACTGGATGGATGCATGGATAGGACGGGTTTAGAGGGATATAGTCTAAATACAGTGTGACAGAATATAGATATGTTTTTGAGAGATAAATTGAAGCAATATTTGTTAGTGTAGGTCACATACAAACACTTTAAAACAGATCTTATTTGAAATACTGGAGCTCTGCTAATGCTAGACATATCGGCTCCACAGCCTTTGCAAGAGCTTTGGAGAGTGTCTAAGAGACTTTACTAATGGTTTGCTGTTTACAAAAAGGCAACAGATGAAATAGTGGAGCCGCCTTCTGTCTGCAGTGGAACATGCTGTTCCAGGAGGGTCATGTGGTTTTGCAAGAGAGAGTTAAGTAGGTTTTCTTTTTCTGTCAGAGAGAGAAAGAGAGAGAGAGAGAGAGAGAGAGAGAGATGGAGATCAGTTCTGCAGTTTTACAATCAGCAACAGCAGCTGGGACTGTAACAGGACAAGCTGGCAAGCTTGTGGAAAACCCCATTTGGAAGATGGATTGTGAGTTCTTAGTTCAGCCTGGTCAAAGTCCTTGTGGTTGATGCAAGAGGAGAAGACTGGCTGTCTAATGTTTGACTTGAAATAAGAGAAATTTTAAAAAACGTTGTGGTGACCTGAAAGAAAGAGGTTATCATCTGGAGAACCCTGAGGGGGCAAGATTCGTCAGCAAGACACTGGAGTGGCTGATTAGAAAGGAATCAATTGCGGATGTCCTGGAACAATAAATCTCTCTCTGAAAACCGACAAGAACCTTCCTGAGTGGTAACCATGTACCTTTCAAGCACCAAAGCCAAGTGAACTTCATAAATGTTAGATTCTGTGCTCAGTATAAGAATTGCCTGCAACCAGTGAACTTGGAGGAATAAGAAGTGAGATTGGACTGTGAACCAAAGAACTTTCCTGAACTTGCACACATATTACACACAACTGTGCTTAGAATTAGAAGGGGGTTAAGTTAAGTTAGTTAAGTCAATAATGATAAGTTAAAGTGTTTTCATGTTTAAAGATAATTAAAAGCAACTTTTGTTTAAGAAACCATTTGTCTTGGTGAATATCTATTGCTGCTGAGTTTTGCGGTCCTCTGGGACCAACAGTCAGGTGGGACTAGTGTGGGTAGAAAATTTTGGTTAGTGTGGGCATTGGCTGAAGGACCTGCTTCCATGCTATATGACTCTTAGACTCAGTGTGAAACACCTGTCAAAGGACTTCTACAAATCCAAGTAAACACCATCCATTAAGGCTTCTTTGTCTATCGTGCTCCCACATATTTGTTAGGCAAGATCTCCCCTGAAGGAAACCATACTAACTTCAGTATATTTTAACTTGTGGTTTCTGGTAATTCATTCTTAATAATGGACTCCAGAATCTGTCCAACCACTGAAGCTAAGTTAATCTGCCTAGAATTTCCTGTGTTTTGCCTCTCTTCCTTTTTAAAGAGTGAAGTGACATTTACAATTTTCCACTCCTCGGGAACTGTTCCAGATTCTAGAGATACCTGGAAGATTACTACTTGCGCGTTTAACAATCTCATCAGCTACATCTTTCAGAATCTTGGGGTGAAGCCCATCCAGACCAAGTAATGTATCCACCTTTCGTCCGTTCAGCTTTCCAAGCACTTTCTCCTTCATAATAGTGATTGCACTTACTTCAATTCCTGACTCGCTCAAATTTCTGGCATGCCGCAGTAAACACTAATCCACCCTATCTATTCAGTTCATCTGTATTTCTTGGTTCTCCAGCAAAGGATTTTCAGCAAAGAGGGCGGTTGCTTGCCTTGTTGTGGGCATCCCATTCTGAAAAGGATGCAGAAGTAGTTGTTGAGACATTACCACATGTGAAGATTTACAGCTTTGAAAAAAAGCTTGGGAATTTAACATAATACTAAAATTTGGTAGAGGAACTTGCCAGGACACGCAGCATCCATAGGAAGTTTAGGGAATTAAGCAATTTTGTTTTACTCAGAAACCTGAAGATTGACAAAATATCTTTTTTTTCCCAAAAATATGTAATGTACTATATTGTAAATTGTTAAATGTACTTTTCATTAGTTTAACCATTATCACAAATATTTAAGGATATGGGTATGATGAAAAAATAGGACTTAACTGGATTATTCTAATGTTGAAAAAATACTTATGTAGAATTAATGCATGAAATGGCTTGGTTCTGTGATGTGATTCTGTAATTTTATGAATTTCTATTTAAAATTCCCCATATAAGGAGTTAATAATTAAGCTCAGTTACTTTGGAAAACCATTGTACAATTTATAATGAAAGCTTTTGAACAAGGTAAGCAAAACATGGACATTGGTGTGCAGACCAAAACCCAGTTTTGGGTTTCAATTTTTTGGGTCAAATTTGGGGGTCGAATTTTACATGGATACTATTGACTGCGATAAGTACCTGCATCGTTCAAGGCCGAGGGAGCTTGGATGACCAGGTCAGAGTTGAAAGTCCTCACTTGAGCTCAGATGGGTGGGCAGCCCAGGCGAAGACCCACGATCATGGCGTCAGAAGCTCGGATGGGTGGGCAGTCAGGGCCAAAAATAGGGGGGGGGGTTTGACCCTTACACGCAATATATTGAAAATACACTATTTTTTGGGCCATAAAGGGCGGGGGGTCGACTTTTTGACTTTTACATGGGATTGATTGATTATTACACAAGTATATATTGTATTTTGCCATATTTTTGATGATTTCTATCATTTTAAACCTTGTGATTTTTATTTTATTTGTTAATTATGTTATGAATTCTATTTGGAGATTAAATGTGAAACATGAACCTTCATGGAAAAAAAAATTGTAGTTTATTGCAACCTTCCAGAAATAAATCCTTCCAGAAATAAGGTTAACAGATGGGTAGGAATTCAGTTTCTGTGTGAAACAATGATCTATAATTTATATGAGGAACAGAAGCCAAGGCTTGGGGCAAAATTACTGAAGATGAAAACATTGACAAGCTTCCATTGTTCAAAGTTGTGCTGATGCCTGAGTTCTATTATGTTGCAATGGCCCCCAATGGGTATTTTGAATTGAAATGTCTTATAGTATGATAAATATTTCAAGTAACTATTTCTTAGATTGGTCTCACCACGATACATTTTTCTTGAATTTAGCCATGACAATATCATCAGTTTTCAACGCAATTAGAGGAACTTTATCAGTTTCTATCTGTTGCACCAGCCCCAGTTTCGGCTAATACTGCAATTGAAACAACTTTGAGATGATTTTTTTTTCACTTGGATTAATTTGACATTTTATTCAAATTATGAATGCCCTTGTGATCAAAACAAATACGATTTTAATTTTTTTTTCCAGATTATTTACATTCAATGTCATAATTGCTTTTCAAATGCAAAATAATTTGAAATTTTGGCTTTTGCAGCAGTTAATGTAAAAAGTCAACATGCAGCATTCATTATTAATAATGTTTACTGGATTCTGATTAGAACATCTTCCTTGACATTTATTCCCAATTGAGCTTTACTTCGGCTGGAAACAAGTTGGTTGATCAGGCAAATCAGTGGAGAGAAAAGCAGAGCTAACTTTTTAAGGTTGATGACATTTTAATTTCCAATTTCCAGCAGCTGCTGAACTTTTACTATTTCCCACTATATTCATCATAGTTTTGGATCAACTTTTATTTCTGCTGTGCACAGCATTTTCAGTGTTTATTGTTTTCTTTAGTGCAAATCAATAGGATCTTTAAAATAACTCCCAAAATACAAAATCCATGAAGAAACAAATTTCACTTACATTATACCCTTCATGTATGGAAGATGTCCCATGAAGAATAAATTTTGTTTTAATGCATATTGAAGATTATAGTGCAGGAAAACCTACATACAACCTATCTACCAAGATCTAAAAAAAATACCTAAATTACATAAGCTGCTAATGAACTTGATCTACTGGCTGCTTTTGGTTGAAGAAGGAAATCTTTGTCAGGAACTGGGAGTTCCTCCATGTTTTCCCTGGTGAATGTTATGCGGTCCCTACATCAGAAGGTTAAATCTCTTAATCTCTTGATTTTGGAATGAAAGCAGTATTTTCTCCACTACGTTTTGTTCTGTTTCATCTCTAAATCAGGTTAACTGACAGCAAAGAATCCAGACAGGGGAACCAGGATTCTTCAGAAGATAAGCACCCAGCCCTCAGTAAAGATTTTAAGGATACGTTAGGCTAATGCAATCGTTTCAGGAACAGGAAAAATCTTGTATTTTGACAAAAGAACAAAAATTTCATAGGAATTACCAAAAAAATCTTCATCATAAAGTTGTAACTTTTCACCAGTTTATTATATTGGAAAATATTGGAAACATGGATGAAACCCCCATGAATTTTGACATGATGGGCAATAGACCAGTGGAATGGGAAGGTGTTAAAACTGTGCAAATCAGAAGTACAGGCCATGAAAGGACCAGGTTTACTGTGGTGTTATTGTGCATGGCTGATAGGACGAAGTTAAGACCCATGGTGATGTTCAAATGCAAATTTAAGCCCAAAACAAAATTCCCTATAGATATTTTTGTATACTCTCAAGAAAAAGGATGGATGGATGAAAATGGTGTAACACTATGGATAGACAATGTGTGGAACAGGCGGCCAGGTGGTTTATGCCAAGAATGGAGATTGCTGGTCTGGAATATATTTTGTAGCCATCTAACTGAGAACACTAAAAGTGAATTAGCACTACATAATACTTATATGGCAGTTTTCCCAGTAGTTTGATGTCTATATTGCAACCTTTTGATGTCTGCTTGAACAAGCCATTCAAAGACCATGTGAGCGAGGTATAGAATACATGGATGTTGAGTGCAGAAGAGTTGTTTACAAATGATGGGGCAATGTGTGCTGCATCACTTGATGCGCTGTGTCACTTGTTGCTCAAGGCATGGGACAAAGTTAAATATAGACTGTGATAAAATCATTTAAAAAGTGCAGTATCTCTTGTGCAATTGATGGGACGGAAAGTGATTTGTTATGGGACACTGACAATGAAGCTGAAACCACCTCATCAGATACAGATTGGGACCCATATCATGACTGTTTAAACAGTGAGTATGGATGTGCTTGCTGCCGTCTTTGATTCAGTCAATGATAGCAAGAGTGATTTTGAAGGGTTCTAAATGTGTTGTTTTCAATAAAAAATCGCAATGAAACTGGTTTGACTTATACACTGAATCATTTTTTCAAGGGTCGACTAATACGACAAATCTGATTTTCATGAGTCAACTTATACACCAAATAGATATTTTTCATGGGTTGACTTGTATGCTGGATCAGCATGGATTAGATTTTGAGCTGAATTTAAGGTCTCAAAAGTTTGTCGACCCATATTTTTGAGAGTTTTTTTGGGTTTCACCACTCGATTTATATGCTGAAATATACGGTAACCGATAATTGAAATTACTCAATAAAATTAAGTCACTGAAGGCTGGATGTTCTATACAAGTTCTGAAGCATCAATGCTACAATTAGCACCAGCTAAATATCTTGGACCAGCATTTTAAATTGTCAAGAAAATGTGCCGATTTGATATTTAAATATGGAATCAATTGAAAAAAGAAGGCACTAGATACTAAACCAGGGGCAGTCAACCTTTTTAAAAAACTCACATAACATTTAATATTCCCTATGCCATAAACGCTCTGTGATTAATAAGGGATTACTTAAGGTGGTATGTGAAGACTGAGAATCACTGCTCTAGACCAAATTGTTACTGAAATATTTTGCTTGAGAAAAATTGTCATTGACTCATTTCCTTTGGAGTTAAGGAACCATGAACATGAGTTAATTAGGTACGATTAAAACAGTGGTTTTCAAACATTTTTATTTCCACTCACAAACCACCTTAAGCAATCCCTTACTAAACACAGAGCATCTGTGTCATAGGGAATACTTAAGATGGAAAGTATCTTTTTTTAAAGTTACCCACCCCTGTGCTAAACCCTACCATTAAAGAAGGCTTTAAGCTTAAACATCTATCTGCATGAAGCTGAATAATCTTGCTCAGAATTTAGTAGATTAAATTAAAATTTGAAGAACGAGGCGATATTTGATGGAGGTTTTTAAAATTATGAGAGATCTAGACAGAGCAAATGTAGGTAGGCTTTTTCCACTGAGGGTAGGTGAAATACAAAACAGAGGACATGTGTTAAGGTGAAAGGGGAAAGGTTTAGAGGGAACATTAGGGGAACTTCTACATACAAAGAGTGGTGGGAGTGTGGAACGAGCTGCCAGCTGGAGTGGTGAATATGGGTTCAATTTTAATTTTTAAGAAGAATTTGGACAGGTACATGGATTGAAGAGGTATGGAAGACTATGGTCGGGGTGCAAGTCAGTGTGAGTAGATAAAATAATAATTCAGCATGAACTAGAGGGCTGAAGGGCCTGTTTCTCTGCTGTATTGTTTTATGGTTCTATGGTTATAACTTGCTTTAATGAAAATTAATTTTGCCATCTAATAGTTTATCTGTGGTATTAATGTTCTAACAATATGACTTGGACATCTAGTAAGCCTATAAACAGGCAATCCAAAGAACAGTGGACTGTCCCCAAGTAAACCAGCATAGAGTATTCATTAACATCAAATTGACCAATGGAGCAGCCTAAAAACGAAGCTTGCTGAGGAAGAGGACAGAAAAAGGATAACCCTCAGACAAGACACTAGAGAAAACCAAGAAGCACTTTGGGTACATGACCACCTGGCAGTCTGTGAGAATAAATTGGTCGAGAACGTGGCATTGGAAGCATCTGAGAGAAGGGATGCTTCAATTAATAAGACTAAACAAATCCACAATCCATACTGGGTTTCAACCTGAAAGATAAGCAATTACTTTTCCTACTGATTCTGCTGAATTCCCCCAACTGTTTGTTTTTTTTTGCTCCAGATTTACAAGATCCTCAGTCTCTTTTGTTTCCACAATTAATAATACAGCGGCTTATTTCCATTTGTTTTGTTGCTTATTGTTTAAAACCTCACAACTCCTGTTTTTTCCAATTCTTTGCTATTGGCTCTCTCATTATATTCTCACTCTTAAATACAACCCATGTAAGGAGTCGGTTCAACACTGCCGACCTTCCAAATGAGAGCAAATGATATCAGCCCATAAAAAATGGGGCATGCTGTGTTCACCCAATACACACCCAAGCCAAATTCATGGCACAGGAAGAACATTAAATAGGAACATTACTTTTTCTAATTTACTTCATTTTTGATTTACAATTCTTTTCTTTGTCATTCATAAAGGTTATATAGTAATTTAATTTTTTACATTAATTTAAATTTAGAGATACAGGATAGTAACAGGTCCCTATTGCTGATGTTAATAATGGATTTGGCTTGTCTGCTTCTGGGCATTTGTGTGAAGTGGATTGTGGTGACCTCACTACAGGCTGGCCCGCCTCCGTAAGATTCCTAATAAAGGATAATAGACCAAGTTGCCATCCTCCATACCAGCCTTGGATCCAGGCCAGTAGCATGTGAAGAAATGCCTGATGTTTCAGGTTATTAAAGTCTTTAATCACTCGCTTCAAGTCTGCTTGTGGTTATTGATCGCATTACACAGATTCCTCAATCATCTTTGAAAAACATAGGGCTATTACTGAATCTGATCAATATTGTCTAAATAATTATTGAGATCAAAGAAGAGGTGGATTATAAATGCTCTGGACTGCAGAGACTACTATCATAAGAGAAGATGAAATCTGTGTGTGATAGGAAACAAACAGAAAAAGAGTCTTCACTTCATTCAAACAGATAGGGATGGCCAACCTTATAATTTTTAATTTAGACATACTGCACAGTAATTGACCATTTCAGTCCAGGATTCTGTGCCACCCAATACTTATTCATGGGCCAAAATGGCTTGTTACCATGCTGTATGTCTAAATTAAAAATAAAAAATTAAAAAGTTGGCCACCCTTGAATCAGAATTGATGGTCACCAGGTTGTTTTGCATCTTGCTCTGTGGTTCCCAGTAGCTATGATTCATTGTACATTAAGCTGTTCTATCTACTGATTTTGTTTTAGGTGGTAATAAAATATAGTCAACAAAATATAGTCTTTTTAAGACATTTTAAAAAGAATACATTGGCAATTGCTCAGTCAAATTTGCATGAGAACTTTATCAAAGCAGCAGTTTATCAAATAATAGCTTCTAAGAAACATCCTAACTTGGAATGAGCAATGTGTTTTGTGGGTATGAGATAAAGAAACCTGCCTGTAGTCAATCATTATATAACCATGTTTAAATTTGTTGAACTGATGGCATCGATTTAAAAGTAGACCAAAATGCCATTGAATGCAATTATAAAAGCCCTACACCCCCTTCCAAAATGCCATTGAATGCAATTATAAAAGCCTTACACCCCCTTCCAAAATGCCATTGAATGCAATTATAAAAGCCTTACACCCCCTTCCAAAATGCCATTTGAATGCAATTATAAATGCCTTACACCCCCTTCCAAAAGGGATTCAAGATTCAATTTGGGATGGGGTTCCGTTCCAGCACCCCATCGTAAGATGTAAAATGGGACTGGGATCAGTGTGGGGATTACGTTGGGATGTCGGGAGAGCATGGGGCAGTGGGATCAGTGTGTGAAGTGATAGCTGGCTGTCAGGAGAAAGTAGGGAAGTGGGATCAGTTTGCGGACATAGCAGTCTGTTGGGAGAAAGTGGGGAAGTGAGATCAGTGTGGGGACTGATAGCAGGCTGTTGGGAGAGAGCAGGGCAGTGGGATCAATGTGGGGCCATAGGACTTGTGTCTGTGCTCTAATATTCTAGGGTTCTATGGTTCTATGTAATGATAACTGCCTTGGAACTACTCTGAAAGAAAACTCTTGCTTCTTCAGAATGGAAACTCACAGATATATTCCCTTACACATTTTTAAAAATATCCAAACCCCTGTCAAATGCTAATGCACAAAGTTGAGCTTTTTTACCAAAAATTTCCAGGATATAGTTTTCTATTATCATAACTCTATTTGATTCTTTGTGTGGAAATTTTCAATCTTTCATTCTACCTTTTTAGAAAGATCAATAATGCTCACACCTATTTTCTTTTAACCAAACAATATAGTTGTTCTCACATTTCGTCTCCTCCACAATCAATTCAACACTCTTTGCAGTTTCCTATTTCAGTTTTGTTCCTGCTAAGTTCAGAACTCTACAATCTCTGAAATGATCTTCCACAGCATTAGCAGATGACTGTTTACCTCCTCCATCCCTCAGTTCCTGCATTTTCTTCCCCCCACCCCTGACACAAACACCTTTCAATCCCAGTCCTTCCCTCTCCCATTGCTTTCCTTCAGGATTGCTGTTAGGAATCTAGCAGAGCTGATCGCTTCATCATAGAACAGGCATGCTAACCAGATGCTTGATCAGTGCCTGTCTCTCACTGGTGGAATGTTGATGGCTTAAGAGCCATGATCCAAATGGACCTCTGGACAGCAAACCCAAAGCTGAGTTAAAACAAATACCCCACTCCATAACCCAAATGGACCATCACTGATTTCGAATTGTATGATCGTCATAATAATGGTGACACAGATTTCCCTTTAAGAATGTATCTGCAGGCTAAAATATTGCAAGTCAGTGATATCCAAAATCTGTGTCCTCCTGCAGTTAGAACTACACCTGTCTCTGGAATGATATGTCTGTGGACAGAATGATAAGCAGTACATATTGGCATAAAGAATATGGAGTTCACAAAATTCTTGGAAAATATGATGGGGAGGAATAGAGAGAGATGGAATACAGGCAGACATCAGTAAAACTTGTGAAAAATGTTTAATATATCCATAAAGAGCAAAGAAAACATTGTTCATTTCCAGTGGGACAGGGGAAGAAATGAGATTATAAATTTCCATAGAATCTGATCAAATCACACTTGGTTGACTGTGATTGGTTCTGGACTTAATTTTAGAAAATAGCCTTATAGGATCTAAAGAAGATGAGGGAGAAACACATTGTTTGAATGATAACCTACCTGGAACAGGCTGGGCCATATTTTAGCTTAGCCATATGGAAGGGGAACCTGGGTCAGCAGACATGAGAAAAGGTTACAGACGGGGAAACAACATTAGGTATAATCTCTTATATAAATCTATTGCTGTTAGGATGTAAAGGGCAGCAACCTGCTGCCAGTAATAGCTTATCACACACTGTTGACACACATGCCAATCACAGAATTGGCTTTTTAAGTTCTGTGAATATTGTTGTCTGGTCAATATGATCTGAAGCAGCAGCAGGACCTAATAGGGTGGAGTATGTATGATATGTGGCTGATGGGTAGTCTGATCCTTCAGAATCAGAATTAGAATTTATTGTCATAAATATGTCATGAAATTTATTGTTTGGCAGCAGTATTACAGGTGAAACACTGGTATAAATTACAAAAGAAGAATAAACTGGTGAAAAGTCTCTGTGGTTCATTGTTAATTCAGAAATCTCATGGCAGAGGGGAAGAAGCTGTTTTTGTTCCACTGGGTATTCACGTTCAGGTTCCTGCACCTCCTTCCTGATCGTAGCAGTGAGAAGAGGGCATAACCTGGCTGGTGAGGTCCTGGAGGATAGAGGCTGCTTTCTTGAGACACCACCTCTTATTAGTGTCCTCGATAGAGTGAAGGCTAATGCCTATGATAGTGTTGGCCAAGTTAATGACACTGTGGACTTTTCCTATCTTGGACATTGGCACCTCCATACCAGAGAGTGATGTCATCAGCCAGAATGCTCTCCAGGATATGCCTGTAGAAATTTGCAAGACTCTTTGGTGACTTTCCAAATCTTTGCAAACTTCTCACAAAGTATAGCCACTGGTGAGCCTTCTTCATGAGTACATCGTCATGGAAGGCCACAGGATAGATCTTCAGAGATGTTGACACCCAGGAATTTTAAGTTCTTATTCCTCTCCACTGCTGACCCCTTGATGATTGTGATGCGCTGAGGCAACAGAAAGCAAGCACAAACTCAGAAGACTGTACAACAGGCTTTATTCCAGTAAAAGTCTGAACACCAGTTCAAGCCTTGGTGGCTCCCCATGTGACTAGCTCAGGAGGGGCCGGCTCAGGTTTATATTCAAGTCAGCTGATTGACAGTTGGCCAGGTTGAGTCAGCCCTTATGTGGTCTTCCTGCAGGTACAGAGATCGCCCCCTGCAGTAGGCTGGTGGTCGTATCATCATAATGAGGAGTAGTTTGTGTTCTTCTAATTTCTCCTGAAGTCCACAGTTTTGCTAACGTTGAATGCAAGTTTGTTGTTGTGACACCATGGCACCAGCTGATCTATCTCACACCTCTATGCTTCCTCATTGCCCTCTGTGATTCTGCCAAGGTGATGTCATCAGCAGATTTGTAGAGGGCATTTGAATTGTGCCTAGCTACACTGTCATGGGTGTGGAGAGAGTCGTACAGTTGCCAGGATCCTTGAGGTGTGCCCGTGTAGACTGTCAGTGAGAAGGAGACATGTCATACTGACTCTAGTCTTCTGATAAGGAAATCAAGGATCCAGTTGCAGAGGGATGTGCAGAGCCCCAGGTTTTGAAGCTTTCTGACCAGTACTGAGGATATGATGGCATTAAAAGCTGAGCTGTACTCAATGAAAAGTAGTATGATGTATGTGTTGCTGTTGTCTAGGTGGCGAGTCAGTGAGATTGCATCTGCTGTGGCGTGATTGTGGCAGTAGGTGAATTGCAGTGGGTCCAGATCTTTACATAGGTACGTATTTATTCTGGCCATGACCAACCTCTCAAACCATTTCATCACAGTCGATGTGAATGCTATTGGGTGATAGTTGTTGAGGCGGTTCACTCTGCCATGTCTATGAAACAGTTTAAAAAAATATTTTGACAGCTCGCTGACCACACTCAAGGCTTAGTAAATGTCAAAGATATTAAGGAATATTTAATAACAAATAATTATCATTAGATTATAATAACAATTAAACACAATATACAGATGCACAGTTGCTTGATGCAACTGCACAGGTATGTGAAATGCAATAAGTTTAAATTAAATTAATGCACGAGATAAAAAATACAATAAATGTAAAATGATAAATAAATATTCATAGTTGCAGTTTGTGTGAAGAAATATGATGTTACATTAGTGTAAACCAGCCTAAAGCCTCCCTGGGGACTACAGCACATTTAATAAAAACCTTGTTTTCTTTTCATCTCACGCAGCATAAATATTTTTGATGTTGTTTGTGCAGTCAGTAGGAGAGCAGTCCGGAAGAAACTGGAACTTGACTGCTTCAGAGGGAAGGGGGCACATAAACTTTGAGGCCATAGCCATAAAAAGGTTGAGAATGATTGGGACAGATATTTGGAGAGGGGCTATGGTTACAAAATTCAGAGAATCTCAAGATCCTAATAGATAATGGAATAAAAACTTTCCTGGAATCTAGAGGTGCCATACTTCAGGATTCTGTGCCTTCTGTCTGAAGGTAGGAGCAAGAAGAGAGTGTGATAAAGCTGATGGGAATACTTTTTGATGTTGGAGACACATAGGAGATCTCTGGCTCAACCTTTTGATGTAGCACCTTTATGCATATATCTTCAATAGATAGGAGGTACCTGTGATGGACTTGGCTGGGTTTGCATTTCCCAACCAAAAGTCAGTGTTCTTTCTACAGTACATGTGCAGTTATTCTATATTCAACAACATGCTGAATTTCCTCAGACTTCTTAGGAAGTAGTGGTGCGAGTGTGACTTCCTCACAGCTGTCTGAATCTGCTGGCTCCAGAAGAGATCCTCGCATATGTGAACTCCAGGGACTTGACCTCCTCCACCATTAAATCCATCAAACAAAAATTAAACATCATAAAAATTTACTTCTTCAAAAATGATAAAAATATATATCAATTAAAATATTTTAAATTTTTTGAAAATTGTAATAAATTCAAAATAATACAGATGACCTTGAATTTTGTCTACTCCCTCACAGTCGCTCCCCTCCATTTAATGAACAGAATGTGCTGCAAGCTAGTGTTCCACCACAGGAGGCTGGGGTTAAATCTCAGCTGGGAAATTGGCTATGAAGTTCAACCAGCAAATTCACAATGTGATTTGTCTCTCCAATGCTTTCTGTTGTAGATCACAAAAATGCACAGATCAACAAAAACGTTGTGATTTTGGCTCTTTACGTTCTATGTCTGTTGTAATCAATCATGGCATTTCTTATTTTTTTTTAAATCTGTTCAATTGATCTTAGACATTGCATTTAGAATGCTATAAATCTTTTCATCAGTCTTCCTGACTCATTTGCTTATCTGGCTTCACATGACCATCATCTTTGCTGTTCACTTCAACCATTCTATCACTTGCCTGATAAAGAAAAAAAATATTGATAAACTTCTTATATTTGTGTTTCCTAGTTTGGAACTCCACCATAGTGAAAACGTTTTCCCGTATCAAGCCTTCTCATAGTCTAAAGATTCATAGCATGTTCCTTCTCTCCTGGTGGATATAAACCTTGATGTTCCCACCCCCCTTCCTCTGAACACCATCCCCTCTCCTCCTCAACCCCACCATTTTTTTCCTCGATTCCTTCCCCTGTGTTTGAAACTTGAATGATCTCTTTTTCCAGCCTGATGAAAGATTTATTACTTATACTTTTATCTCCACAATTGTTGCCTGACTTGCTGAATATACCTACTACCTCTGTTCCAGGCAAGTGATCTTGCTCATTTTCCATTGTGTTTCCCCCAATTTAAAAAAAAACTGAAATTGTGACAAAGAAGTTTTTGTTTTCATCATTTGAATGGTTGCTGATGTGTTGTGTTATCTGGGTAAATCTCTACATCCTGGCAAAGATCATGGCAATCTTTTGCAAGTTGTATTATTTTCTTCCTACCATCATATTCTAAATGGAGGCACTCACTCTGTTTCAAGACCATTTAATACTTTCTAACTTTATAACTTTTTCAGATTGTTTTACACTATGTTACAAACATGTATTGCAAATGATCTCTAATTACAAAGTGCAGATTGCAGCTGTGCTGAGGGCTGTATTTAATAATGGTAAAGTATATATATAATTGGATGTCATGCAGAGAGCAAGACTGCAGTTATAATTTAATGGCAAAATCAGTGGCAGATTAACCATTAGGCTGATTAGGCTGAAGCGTAGGTACCTGGAGGGAAAGGGGGCCCAAGCCCCTAGACTTCAGCCTACTCAGTAAACATGTAGAAACATAAATTTGACCTTCTAACTGTGCCATTTTATTAAAGGAATGTCCATAAACCCCAGGGAGACTACAGTGCCAGCGATGGGACTAGGGGTTCAAATCCCATGCTGTCTATAAGGATTTTGTACATTCTCCTTGTGTCTCCGTTGCTCTGCCAGGATTTCTCCACTATTTATTTGTTAAACCTGCCAGATTGTGAGAGACCCCCAAACTGCACCTGAGCTAGCGGCAGCGCTGTTGCTGGCCTCTCTTTGTCTGGTTGCACTGGGTGTTGAAGAATTTTAAAAACATATTTGCGGTGCAGTTCATTATAATAATGCCAGTGTGTCTGTGAGTCATTAGGCCCGCATACAACTAGCAACTTGCACTCACTGCTTTCTTTGCCCACAACTCCTGGGTGAAACTATGTAAAATCCATAAGCTACGACTATGCTCGGGCCCAGACCCGGACCCAGCCATATTCCCCTTTCCCTGCGGTCAAATTGTGCTCAGCTGGTGTCATCCAGGCAGGGGTGTAAATTGACAGGGGGAAGTGGGGGTGGGGGGGGGGATTGACCGCTCCCACCACCTTTTCAGCCTAGCAGTTCCCCCGACCCCACGGCCCTCTCCCACACCGCATATTTTTGAACTGTAAGACCACGGCATCTGTGGTTTCACAGTTCAAAAACAGATGCCACTGAATCTCTTGGCTACACCAGAGCTCACAATGCCCATCCAGTGTGTGTGTGTGTGTGTGTGTGTGTGTGTGTGTGTGTGTGTGTGTGTGTGTGTGTGTGTGTGTGTGTGTGTGTGTGTGTGTGTGTGTGTGTGTGTGTGTGGTAGGTCAAGGGGAAGGTTCAGAGTCAGAGTTGGGCATTGGGAACTCTGGTGTAAGATGAGGGGAGTATTCGGACTGAGAGCCTCCGGCCAGCAGAAAGCTCATACTCCACCAGATGCTTGTTCACGTCCAGGCCAAAATTCTCCTCAAAGTTAACTGAGGTGTAGCAGCATTTCATGATGAGGAGACTGCCCTTGGTGAACTGGTGACCTGCCCCATTGAGCATCTTCAGAAGATAGTCATTGAGGTTGGCGCCACTGTAGTCGGCACTGGCCATCACTAGTCATATTGGGCATGATGTGGCCTTCGTGCACAGGTACCAGGTGAGTGACTTCGTGGCCACACCACCACACAGCCGTAGGAGAAGAGTGAGAGGATGGACTGGTAGGCGATGTGCATGGCAGGGGTGCTGAAAGTCTCGAAGAGGATCTCAGCCATTTTCCCTCTGTTGCTGGCTGGGCTGAAGAGAATGTCAGCCACCACTATGGCATGCTCCTTGGGGAGGATCCTCATGGCTCTGTGGAAGGTGTCAGCCAAGAGAACTTTCACTCCATCTCAGTTCACCACGATGTCAAGCCTCAGTGGGCTGACCAGCTTCAGTGTGGGCTCTGGCGTGGCTAGGTCTTTGCCCACAAAGTTCTCCTGGCAGTTTTCGTCTGATATTGTGCTCATCTGCATGGATCTGCCCACCACTGATGGCAGCATCAAGGGCAGAGAGAGCCCAGTGTAGTGTAGCTGGCCTTGCAGTATCACGTGCCCAAGTCAATCATCACTGCCCTGATCTTCTTTATCACCCTTCCTGCCTTCACTTTACGCTCTATGACAGCCTGAAGTTGGATTTCTGGGCTTTAGAGGGCAGCAGAAGTGGTGTGCCCTCCTTCCTGGGTGGATCTCCACCCTGTATGCTTCTGAGTTGTCAGAGCCCTGATAATTCTATTTATCATAGTCATTTAACATAACAACATCATTTTATTCTATTCAACAAGGAGTGGGGCAGTTGGGCAAGAACAGGGGGTGAGTCTTACTAAAGCTCAGACTAGGGTCCTGGGTGGTAGTTAATCCACCACTGGGCAACATAAATTGATTCCAAAAGAAGATGTTATTCAGTATATTACTGTATAGAAAGAATGAAACAGAAATTAAAACATTTACCATATATTTTGGCATATGTTGACCGGCATATAAGTCGACCCCTATTTTTCAACCTAATTTTAAGGGTTTTCTGGTATATCTGGTGTTTAAATCAACCTCAATTTTCTGGATTCCTGAATTGGCTTATTGATCAATGTATAAGTCGACCCCAAAGATCACAATACGTGAGATGGGCCGTTGACCATTGACTATCAAAGATCCAATCTGCATATTGATCTGCTGGGTGTTGGCTAGACGTTCTTGCTATCATGGAGGGTCCATCAACACAACACAACACAACTCACAACAAATGTATGAAATGAGGTTTAAGTTGAAAGGAATAGAAACGGCCAAGAAAACCATCAACTGGGCTGCTGCAACATGGCCATGGGCAGCAATTGCCTCTACTGCCAGGCCTGGACGTTTCCCGGCTGCCATTTGTAGATGTCTCGAGTTGGCTGACAGGACCAGGTGGCAGCACCAAATCTCCAATGCTTCCAACAAATAAGCATCCTGTCACCTCTACCACTTCCTCGACCACCACGATTCCAACTAGATCGATGGAAGGAATTCCGTGACATGCCCAAAGCTTGGACCTGCATAGTCAATGCTGTCATTTGTTGCTTCAGCTCAGTTATTGTTGATTGATAAGGTGTTGGTGTTGCACAAGGTGCAGTCAGCAGTTGTTGCAGTTCCATTTGCTCCTGTTGACTAGGGGAAGAAGCCAATCCTTCTATCTTCATGCAGAGGTTGTGGACATAATGAACTTGGCATGATCCACTAACTGATCAAGGGTGGACATTTGAAAGACACTTACCAATTACTCTTGAATCTCTGTTTCCAAAAATTGTCTTTGACAGGGTCTTTTCCAGTTAGCCTGCGCCACCTCCTCAACATCTATAAGAGTTGCCTATCACCTAGTCTGTCATCAGCTAGTAATCTGGCAATACGAGTCTCCATAGATGGCTGAGTATGCCACAGAATAACCCATTTAAGCACGTCGTATGGGAGATTACCATCCGCATCCACTAAGACGTCCTCCACTTCACAGGCAATCTGCTCTGGAAGATGCTCAACAGGTAAACTGTACTTCATCTTCTGACTTGTCACACTGAGGGTAGAAAAATGCACTTCAAGGATCATAAACCATGCTGGATGCATTATTAATAAAAAGAGGGGGAATCTTTAATCCTATAAGGGGTTTATCCTCATCACAATAATGGTGACTTGACTCGACTATCCATTTTAAATTAGAAGGTGCTGGTCACCACTTGTAATGGCACTGATTTAACACAGCTTACAACCAAACAAAGAATACACTCACTAGTTTCTTTCAGCACACCATGAGGTTGGCTTTCTTTTATTATTCACTAGACTTAACATTGCATTCTTCAGCTCCCATAACACCATGCAGCTAAACTCCTCTGACTCTCTCATTGGCTCACTGCAACACAGGTGATCCTGACATTCTCACTCTCCTCCTCCCGATAAAGGTAAGTATGCGACCACGACAGATTTCCTGGAATCTAATGTAAACTTGCTTAAATAATCATCTAGTCAAATTAAGGATAAGCTCTGAAGTGGTTGAAAGCAAAGTTCCTTAGATTCAATTATCAGTATATCACACTCATGGCTCTTCTATTGCCGAATGGAGGTAAACAAGAAGTTTACGAATGCTGTAAATCTGGAGCAACACACAAAGTGCTGGAGGAGCTGAGCTTCTCCATGGAAAAAGATAAGAGAGTTGATGTTTAGGGTGAAAACCCTTTATTGGGAAGAGCACGAACTGGGTGGACACCCAGATAAAAGAGTGGGGAGGAGGGGAAGAGGGAGGGCACAGGCTAGCAGGTGCTAATAAGTGGGAGAGACAGAAAAGAGCAAAGCTAATGGGGGAAGGTGCAGAAGGCTGAGAAAGGAGTACTTTCTGAGCACACTGACAGGAGGAAGGGAGGGAAGGAGAGGACCTCTGCCCCTTCACCCTATCTGCTCTGAGCTCCTTTCTTTTCTTCCCCCTCCCACCTGAAATCTCCCATCACCTGCCCACCTGTGCTACTCCCCTCTTTTCAGGAATCTGCCCAGCTCTCGTTATTCCTAATGAAGGATTTTTGGCCCAAAACCATCGTTTTGGTTTAAATTTGGTTATTCCCTTCTGCAGGGGAACATTCAAATCTCAGAAGGACTGATACTGTCATAGACTCATTAAGCTATAAAATCATTCAAGTCAGAAACAATCCCTTCAGCCCACCATGTCTATGTTAATGATCAGTAACCTATTATACTAATAACACTTACCAGTAGTAGGTCCATAGCCTTCGATGGGTAAGCAGATCACATTCTTGCCTGATACTTCTTAACTGCTGTTAGATTATGTTTCTACTACTCATTCAGGCAGTGTGGTCCAGAATCTAGTACTATCAGGGTGTAAAAAATATTTCTCAGATCCCTTTAATCCTTTCAACCCTTTCCTCTAAGCCTAGGCTTGTTCATTTCAGGTACTTCTTCCATGGAGGAACAGTTTCCAACTACCTACCCTATATATGCCCTGCAAAGTTTTACCTGCTTTAACTCATAGGTCCTTCCTCTGCTTTGTGGAAGACTAACCCACCCTATCTATTTTCTCCTCAGAAATGAAACACTCTATCCCATGCATCCCATACCAACATCCTGTTGAATAGTCTTCTCCCTTACCTAACACATATCATACCAAGGATTAACCATTGGTAACATTGGTTTATATTGTATTACCTTGCAGCGAGTAAAATTGGGTTGTTAAATAGCTTTCTGGTCAAGTTCTACCTGGTTCTTCTAATGCTGTTGGATGAAAATCCCTTCGTATTTTTCATGGAACACATTGGAGAAGAAAATGCATAAAGATTCATAACTCGAGGTCATGTAAGACAATCAGATTAGCTTTATTACTCAAAATCATCCAAATATAAAAATGCCCCTTTATATTAATTATGTGGCTCAACATGCCATTAAATATTTGAAGAGTAATATAACAGCTTCTGGTAACATGATGGATTCTGTATTAATACAAAGGATGTACAGATCTTTTATTTGAAACTGTTCCTGTGGATTCCATTTCTCATGGTTATTCTTTTTCACATGTTAAAGTCAAGTTTTCTGTGGTTACTTAGAGATACAAAACAATTGAAATGCGTAAGAAAATGTGAACAAAATGCTGAAGAGTAATTAAAGGAACAATCTAATTTTAATAATATTTAATAATATTTCAAATATTAACTTGCAACATTTGTGCCAATCAATAAATAGACTGATAAAAGGAATCTTTAATGTAGAAAAAGACAAAGGATGACATTATATTTCAATTAAATTGTATTGTACATGTGTAAAATTTTCTGAAGTACTTTCAAGTGATGTGAAATTCTGCAAGGTTTTTATGGAAATGATATTAATTTCTGAATATGCCCTGGAGAGTTTGCTTTCATGTTATTTTGAATTGCAGAGCTGAAGCATTTTTTTTACATTTAAGGGTTGTGTTTGATGTAAACAGGCTGCAGCCAAGCACCTAAATGAGTAAATTTCCAAAGCAGAGTACAATGTGATAATGCTGCAATAGAGGATATTTAATGCTGACCATGGATTAATTTCTACATATTCCTTCTGTAATCTTCCTCATGTGACACAAGAGGAGATTCTTTTATAAAGAAATGAATATAATAATGAAATAAAATGAATATAAAGAAATTTGTGGTGCAGAACTCTTGACAATATACCTGTTAATCCTTACAGTACTCCGCCTGTTTTCAGTTTTGAACAGAAATTAGTCTTTTTAGTGCTGTTGGCCTGCTTCAACTGCCAGGAAAATTAATCTGCAAATGCTTTGGGCAAAAACTAAATGACAGTCAGCAGCCACTTTGTTTCATTGAACTCTATGCATACTTACCACGTATTTAATGTTCTTAGCACAATGCATTTTATTCAGCACTCAAAAGCAATTCTAGATGACACTGGTATGTGTTTAGGAATCTTACATTAGGTTCCTCTTTTGAAACTAAAGAGAATTTGGATTTTTGTTAAAGAAGGTTATCTTTCATGTTACTAATAAAATATTTAACTGGGGACAGTTAAAAAGATAACAAAGATCACAAAGATAAGCGTATACAGAGCCGTTGTCATACCCACACTCCTGTTCAGCTCCGAATCATGGGTCCTCTACCGGCACCACCTACGGCTCCTAGAACGCTTCCACCAGCGTTGTCTCCGCTCCATCCTCAACATCCATTGGAGCGCTCACACCCCTAACGTCGAGGTACTCGAGATGGCAGAGGTCGACAGCATCGAGTCCACGCTGCTGAAGATCCAGCTGCGCTGGATGGGTCACGTCTCCAGAATGGAGGACCATCGCCTTCCCAAGATTGTATTATATGGCGAGCTCTCCACTGGCCACCGTGACAGAGGTGCACCAAAGAAAAGGTACAAGGACTGCCTAAAGAAATCTCTTGGTGCCTGCCACATTGACCACCGCCAGTGGGCTGATAACGCCTCAAACCGTGCATCTTGGCGCCTCACAGTTTGGCGGGCAGCAGCCTCCTTTGAAGAAGACCGCAGAGCCCACCTCACTGACAAAAGGCAAAGGAGGAAAAACCCAACACCCAACCCCAACCAACCAATTTTCCCTTGCAACCGCTGCAATCGTGTCTGCCTGTCCCGCATCGGACTGGTCAGCCACAAACGAGCCTGCAGCTGACGTGGACTTTTTTACCCCCTCCATAAATCTTCGTCCGCGAAGCCAAGCCAAAGAAAAAAAATTTAACTGGGGAATGTTTTCTGTTCATGTTTACATAGTGGGAGAGTGCTCATGTTACTTGAGATGATGAATATAAAATTCTTTATCAGAAAGGAGGAAATATTCCAACCTAACCTCATTTGAAGATTTATTGTTAATTTCAGTATCTGATAATCACTGTACCAAGGTTGGTTAATACATTTTTGGAGATTTTCTAGCTACCTCTGTGAAATTCCCAAAGGAGCAAGTTAAGGAATAACCACATGAAAGCACACAATATTCAGTATATTTTTTCTACAATTAAATAACATGTGATACACCAGGGTGAGTCATATGATTTTCTGTAGCACCTTAGTTGTATAATAATGCCCCTAAAATGAATAAACAGCAGATTCTGGAATTTCCTTGCAACAGCAAAGACCGCCAGCTGTTTTATTTCAACACACAATTCCCTCACCAACAAATCTGTCCATGGCCTCATGCACTGCCAAACTGAGAACTACCATGGAGGGAAGGGAGGGGGAAAAAGGGGAGAAAATGACACTGTGTATATTCAAGAGGGAAATGCTTGTGTGTATTTTGGTCAGTATGGTTCATAGTGTGAAAAATAAATTTTAAAAAACTGAGAACGACCTGCAAATTGGAGGAAGAATATCTAATATTCCATCTGCACACTCTCCAACCAGATGATATTAACAAAGAATTTTCCAATTTCCATTAATTTCCTCCCCCGAGTCTCTCTCTTTCCCTATCCTGTCTCTTTTCTTCCAGTTCCCCACTCCTTCTTTCCCCTCTCCTATCAGAGAGCTTCTCTCTCCCCCCATCACTTCTGAGCTTTTTTTCTCTTCTACCCTCCTACCTGCTTCCACCAATGACCTCTTATCTGTTAGCCTGAGTTCGACTCCTGCACCTTCCTCATTTCTCTCCTTTCCTCCTCTCCCTCTCCCACCTATTTATTTAGGTACTTGCCTGTTTTTGCTTGTACCTGATGTCAGTTACCTTTTCCTTCCTATGGACACTGTATGACTTGCTGAGTTTCTCCAGCACATTTTTGTATCAGAGTGTGAGTCACTTTCACTGGTTTACAAAAGAACATAGAATAATCTGGCCTGTTGAGCCTGCTCCACAATTTAATATGACCTGCCTATGGACTCAACTTGACTTCCCTGACCTTTAATTCCCTAATATGCAACAATATACCTCTCTTTGGCTTGGCTTCGCGGACGAAGATTTATGGAGGGGGTAAAAGTCCACGTCAGCTGCAGGCTCGTTTGTGGCTGACAAGTCCGATGCGGGACAGGCAGACACGGTTGCAGCGGCTGCAGGGGAAAATTGGTTGGTTGGGGTTGGGTGTTGGGTTTTTCCTCCTTTGCCTTTTGTACACCAGTCAGAGAATTCCACAGATTCACTACTCATTGGGAATAGCAGTTCCTCCTCATATTCACATCCTAAATCCACTCCCCTGAATCTTGAGGCTATGTCCCTTACTTCTAGTCTCACCAACAGTGAAAACAACTTTCCTGCCTCTATCTTAATTATCCTTCTTAATATATCTATAGTATATCCTCTCATTCCTCTGAATTCCAGTGAGTATAATCTCTCCTCAAAAGCTAACCTCCTCATCTCTGGAATGAACCCAATGAACTTCCTCTGCACAACATCCAATGCCAATATGTCTTTTCTCAACTAAGGAGAACAGAGCTGCATGCAGTCCTCCAGGTGTGGTCTCACAGTTGATCTAAAATTCAATTCAATCCCTCTGGCTATAAAGGCCATCAAACATACATTCCATTTACCTTCTTGATCACCTGCTGCACCTACAAGTCATGCACAAGCACTCCCAAGTCCCTCTGCACAGCAGCATGCTGCAGTATTTCATTAGTTAAAACATTAGCTGATCTTTACTTTGTTCTTCTTAAATTGATGATCTTGCACAATCAAAAAGTTTACTCCATCTGCCAAACCCCTGTCACACATTTAACCTATCTATATTCCTTTGCAGATTCTCCACATCCTCTGGACAATTTGCTTTGCCATTCAATTTAGTATCATTTGCAAATTGAGATCTGTTATATTCTGTCCCCTCTTCCAATTTATTAATTTATATTGTGAACAGTTACAGGCCCAGCACTGACCATTGACTGCCAACCAGAGTAAAACCCATTTATTCAAATTCTCTGTCTTCAGTTGGTTAGCCAATCTGCTATCCATGCCAACACATTACCCTCAACTCCATGCATCCTTGTCTTATGGATGGCTTTTATGCGGCACTTTATCATACACCATCAGGAAATTCAAGTAAACAACATTATCCAAGGCATTCAGTATATCCTCAAAGGACTCCAGAAAATTTGTTAAACATGACCTGCTTTCATGAATCCATACTGTGTCTACCTGATGTCTCATTATTTCTTCCTTCATTCCTTCAAGCATTTTCCCTACTACAGACATTAAAGTAACTGGCCTATATCTGCTGCAGACTATATGCTGTTTGCCTATATCCTTTTAGAACAGTGGCATGACATTTACTGTCTTCCAATCTGACAGGATCCTAGAGTCCAGATCATTTTGCTAAATTATTACAAACATCTTGACAATAACTTCCACCATTTCTTTCAGATCCCTGGGATGTGTTCCATCAGGGCCTTGGGACTTATTTACTTTTAGACCCACTAGTTTACTCAGCATTACCTCTTTAAGGATAGTGTTTATATTGAGGTCTTCACTTCCTATTGCATCCTTAACTTCATTATTTGGCACATCAGACCTGTCCTCCACCAAGAAGAGCAGCACAAAATAGTCATTCAAGGTCTGGCCATTTATGCATTACCCAATATTAAATCTCCCTTCTCCTTTTCCAAGGGACCTACATTCACGTTAGTTATGCTTTTCTGCTTTTTATCATTATAAATATTTTTTGATTTGTTTTTATATTTTGTGCTCGTTTACTTTCAAAATCTATTTTTCCTTTTTTTTCTTGCTTACTTAGTGGTTCCTCTTTAGTTTTCCAATCTTCCCATTTCCTGGACCCAACACACAATGAAGAAAACACGTCAGTGCCTCTACTTCCTCAGGAGTTTGTGGAGGTTTCAGTATGACATCAGAAACCCTGGCAAATTTCTACAGAGATGTAGTGGAAAGTGTGCTGAACAGCTGCATCATGGTCTGGTATGAGGACACCAATACTCCTGAGCATAAAGCCCTCCAAAATGTAGTGGACACAGCCCAGGACATCACAGACAAAACCCTTCCCACCATCAAGAACATCTACAAGAGGACACTGCGGTCAGAAAGCAGCAGCAATCATCAAGGATCCACACCACCCAGCATATGTGCTGTTCTCGCTGCTACAATCAGGAAAGAGGTACAGATGCTACAAGACTCACACCACCAGGTTCAGGAACAGCTGCTACCCCTCTACCATCAGACTTCTCAACAACAAACTCAATCAGGGACTCATTTAAGGATTCTTTTGCACTTTATTGATTTTTTAAAAATTCTCTCTGTATTGCACAGTTAGTTTACATCCATTATCAGATTAAAGTTCTCTATTTATTTGCATGTGTACGTTTTGCACATTTTTTTTGCACTACCGATAAGTGATAGTTTTGCCTTGCTGAAGGAAAAAGAATCTCAGGTTTGTATGTGATGTCATGTATGTACTCCAACAATAAATCTGAAATCTGAATAAAGTCATGTTTAAATAAAATGGCATTGCACAGGATGAAGAGCTGGTTGATGCCGCTTGTCTTTGAAGTAAAACACAAAAGTCTGCAGAAACTGGGACTCTCTTAAAGTGTCTCCTTATCCCTGTTTAGTAAGAGCCTTTCTCTTTATTAGTGGATTATTAAGTATATTAGTAAGTCTTTATATGTAAACTTAGGTTGGGGGGGGTAATTTTTATGTGATTGTTCAACTCTTGGGCAGGTCCATGAAGGGAACCTGCAGCTGAAGCAACAGTTAAATGTTTTCAAAGATTGTGGCTGAAAATAAAGTAAAATGCTTTAAGGTTTATGTATTCACCCAAGTGAAGTTTGTTCCGTGTAAGTACAGTATAGTACTTTTGTCTTTTAAACAGTTTATTCTTAATGCAGGTGTAGTCGTTAGGCATTGTAAGAATGAGTCTCAAGCAACCTGAAAACTCGCTTATCCAACATTTCCCTGTAGGCACCAGATATCAGGGATTTTACTATAAATACAATTTGACTGCATTATTGTTATCCACTCCAATTGTGTTTTTTTTAGTCTTTTTAAGGCAGTTGTTTGTCTCGATTAATTTAGGAATATTAGGTGCTTAGTATCCATCACATTGGTCTAATTCTCCTGCAATGAAAACAACAATAGTGGAAGGAAATTATTAAATAACTGTGTTCTGCTGCAGCAGTTAATTAAATTTAAACCTGGAAAGAGCAGTTGATAGTGCTAACATTTATCCCAAGGTAGAAATAAAAATAAATGGTGTACAATGATTATAAAATTATAAATATGAAAAAAGAGTTCCTATGAATAGATGAAAGCATCTTACTTGATTTTTGTTCAAAAGCATAATAATGCTCATCACAGACTCATTCATAGGTCATAGCACAAATGTGAAAGTAGAATAAAACACTGGCTCCTT
Organism: Narcine bancroftii; assembly: GCF_036971445.1. Lineage (NCBI taxonomy): Eukaryota > Metazoa > Chordata > Chondrichthyes > Torpediniformes > Narcinidae > Narcine > Narcine bancroftii. The sequence continues at coordinate 297,824,411 of NC_091470.1, read as the reverse complement.
CTATTCTTCGCCTCAGGAAGATGGTGGGACTGCTTGGGCTGCTGAGGCAGCAGTTCTGCTGCTGGTGCAGAGAGTGATAGATGCAGCGCTCCCACGGGGTCCAGCCACTCGGACTACTGCTGTCTACTCCGCACAGGCTTTGAGGGACCCGATGGGTTTTTATTTGGAATCGCACGACCGCGGGTCTGCTGCGGGTCTGCACCCAAGATGGCGGCGCCTATTAATTGGCAGTAGCCGCTAGGGGCTGCAGACTCCGGGGAAGTGGAGCACTGGAGCAGAGCACCAGAGGATGGGAAGATCACACATCATCTGAAAGGGAGAAGCAGAGGAGAAGGCCCGTGGAGTCGGTGACCACGGTGGTGGACTAGCGAGGGGATTTGCAGCTGAGGGACCAGAACATGTGGTGGGATGCTGGCTACTTGAGATGATGAACCCGCGGAAGCTGTAGGCTGCTGGAGACTGCCGATGGGAGATTTGCAGTGGGCCGCGGACTACTGGAGACTGGCCTTGGCTGGCTGGAGGGGTGCCAGGTATCAGAAGTGGGATGCGATGAGTTGCCAAGGGAGTTGAAGGGTTCCTGACTGTGTTGGAGATTTGGATCTTGAGCATGAGTTGTCAATGGTTTGGACTGGATTCTGTGTGGCTGTGGGGGCTGTGGAAGGAAATCTATGGACACTTGGTGACTCTGGGGGTCTTTCGTTTGCTTCTCTCTCTCTCTCTGACTATGTCTGACTGTAAGTCTGACTGTAAGAGGCACTTAGATAATTCCTGCCGGTGGCAAATCTGTCTGCCTTGAAGCAGGTAAAAAGGAATTTCATGTAATATGACACTGTTTTATGACTTTGACAATAAATTTAAATTTGAATGAAATTGATTGATTTACACACAATTAGATCTGCACTATGGGGGCAATCACTGCAGCGCTATCAAGTAAGGGACCCTCTACTACTTGCTGGTAACATTGATCAATCTGATGCTGAACTCATGGTATTTGACAAAATGAAACAATGCAGTAGCCGAAATTTGATAAATGAAATTAATGAATCCTTCATTCAGGTAGCTTTCTGTTGAACCCAGTGTTTTCATCTTTATAGTCAACTGAGTCAATGCTTCATCTCAGTCACATTGACTCAGTTATTTCCCTGTAATTTGTTTATCTTTCACATGTCCATCAACTCCACCCTAAGTTCACCTATGAACCTCCAGTTTCAATCAAGGGTAATTTACAGTGGCCAATTAAATTAACAACCACTGGAATGTGGGAGGAAATTGCAACACTAAGAGGAAACCCAAATGGTCTCAGCAACAGGTGAGTGTCAGGAGCTGGGCTTTGTGTCAGGAGAGTTTAAAAGGTAAGTGGAGTGATGATTGGTTGAGGTCTGGGTTAGAGATGGAGCCTGCAGCTTAATAAAAAGAAGGGAAGCTCAGGTTGAGCGGTCAGTGTGAGAGTGGCCCAGTGTAGGAGTGGTGAATTAGAAACTTTGGCTCAAGCAGTTTCAGCAAGCAGAGTCTGAGGATGTGCTGCTACAGATAAGGTGAAGTAAGGTCTTTGCATAGAAACAAAGAAGGGGTAGTGGAGATGGCGGCTAAGGCAATAGAATGCTTTAATTGCAGGATGTGGGAAATCTGGGAGAGCACATTTGTCACTGATTACAATACCTGCAAGAGGTGAATCCAGCTGGAGCTCCTTACAAACGTGTTTTGGAACTGGAGCCCGAGCTCGATGAACTCCAGATCATTTGGGAGGCAGAGGAGATAATGGACAAAAGCTATAAGGAGACAGTCACACCCAAAATGCATGAGGCAGGTAATTGGGTGACTGTTAGGAGGGGCAAAGGAAATTGGCAGACAGGACATAGCACCTTGTAGCTGTTCCGCTCAACAATGAGTATAATGTTTACCAGGGACAGACCTCTGTTATGGAGTCTTGGCCTTTGGCTAAGAAGGGAAGGGGAAAAAGAAGAGAGCTGTAATGATTGGAAATTCAACAGTTTTTAGATGTAGACAAATACAGCATGTTAACAGGCCATTTCGGCACATTAGTCCATGCCACCTCATATACACCCAATTAGCTGATACATTTTGAATAGTGGGAGGGCACCAGAGCCCCCAGGGAAAACCCATGCAGACACAGGGAGAACATACAAACTCCTTACAGAGAGCGTGGGATTTGAACCCTGATCCCAATCTCTGGTGCTGTCACAGCATTACGTTAACTGGTACACCAACCATGCCAGACCACACCAACCATGCCACCCCATGCCAACTGCGTCATCACACGTAGTTAGGATAAGTGAATATAAAGGAGGTTCTGTGAACAACATTGAGACTCCCGGATAGTATGTTCCCTCCCAGGGGTCAGGGTCAGGAATATCTCAGATTGAGTCCACAGCATTCAGAAACAGGAGGATGAGCAGCCAGATACCAATGACATAGATAGGATTAGGGATGAGGTCATGAAGAGGGAAAATAGAGAGTTAAGAAGAGAAGCTGAAAAGCGGGACTTCAAGGGTGGTAATCTTGGGATTGCTGTCTATCCCTGTGTAGGAATAGGAAATGGTGCCAGATGAATGTGTGGCTGAAGAGTTGGTGCAGAGGGCAGGGGTTCATATTTGTGAATCATTGAGATCTCTTCTGGAGAAGTCATGATGTTCAAAACCTGAACTGAAGAGGGACCAATATCCTGATCAGCAGGTTTGCCAGAGCTGGGGGGAGATCTTAAACTAATTTGGCAGGGGGATGGGAACCAAAATGTGAGTGCAGAAAATAGAGCATATATTTGAAAGGATGATGCAATGCTCAAGCAGGGGAGGAAACATAAATGTAGTCAGTTGGAGGGTTTGAAATGAGTCTATTTCAATGCAAGGAGTATTAGGAATAGGGGAGATTAATAGAGCATAGGTCAGTACATGGAATTACGATGTTGTGGCCATTACAGAGATATGGCTGACTCAAGGACAGGATAGGCTGATGCAAGTTCTGGGGTTTATATGTTTTAAAAGGGATAGGATGGGAGGTAAAAGTGGGGTGGGGGTGGGAGAGAAGCAGAGGTAGTATCACAGCTGCAAAAAGGGATGACACTGTGGAGGGACACTGCTGAGTTGGTGTGGGTGGAAGTAAGAAACAGGAAATAAGCAATCATTGTATTGGGAGTAGTCTATATGCCCCAAATAGCCCTCAGGACACAGAGGAATAGATAAATCGACAGACTTTGGAATGGTGCAGAAATAACAGGGTTGCTGTTTTGGGAGACTTCAACTTCCCAAAAATTGACTGGCACCTCCTGACCGCAAGATGTACAGATGGGGCAGAATTTTTCATGCATGGTCCACGAAGGATTCCTGACATAGTACGTGGACCACTGACTACAGGAAAGCCTTACAGGATAATAAACCTGGTCAGGTGACAGACCCCTCAGTGGGGAAGCATTTCAGTGATAGTGACCACAACTTCTTGAGCTTTAGCATAACTATGCACAAGGGTAGAAGCAGACAAAATAGTACCGCGTTTAATTGGGGAAGGGCTAATTATGATGGGATGAGGGAGGGCCTAGGGACAGTAAATTCAGTACAGATATTTTTGGGGAAAAGCACAGAAGTCATGTAGAGAAAGTTTAGAGATCACTTGTGTGGGCTACTGGACAGGTTTTCCATCTGAGACAGGGAAAAGATGGTAGGAAAAGGGAGTCATGGTTGACAAAAGAGGTGAGGCAGCTAGTTAAGACAAGAAGGAAGCATTCATTAGATTTAGGAAGCAAAAAACAAGAAGGGCTCATGAGAATAATATGGTAGCTAGGAAGGAACAAGAAAGAACTTAGGAGAGCTAGAAGGGGGCATGAGAAGGCCTTGGTAAGTAGGATTAAGGAAAGGTCAAAGACATTCTGTGCATATGTGAAGAACAGAAGGATGATGAGAATGCTTAACAATAAAGGAGGCAGAGGAGGATGGGGAGGACCTAAATGAATACTTTTCTTCAGTATTCACCAAAGAAAAGGACATAGATCAAGATGAGGTCAGAAGAAAAAAAGCTAATGTGCTGGACTACATTGAGATTAAGGAAGATGAAGTACTGGATCTTCCTGAAAACATGAAGATAGTTAAGTTATTTTCTTTTTAATTTAGATGTACAGCACGGTAACAAGCCATTTCAGCCCATGAGTCCGTGCTTTCAGATTTACCCCCAATTAACTAACACCCCCGGTATGTTTCAAATAGTGGTAGGATATTAGAGCCCCCAGGGAAAATCCGCGCAGAACATACAAACACCTTACAGAATGGAATTTGAACCCTGGTCCCAATCGTTGGCACTGTAAAGGCTTTGCGCTAACCGCTACACCAACTGTGCCGAGGTGTACCCCAGGTTCCTATGGGAAGGGAGGGCAGATATTGCTGGGGTATTGGCAATTATCTTTGTATCGTCCTTGACTACAGGAGAGGTGCTGGAGGATTGGAGAATGGCAAATGTGATATCTCTTGTTTAAAAAAGGTAATAGGGAGAATCTGAGAATTATAGATCAATGAATCTTACTTACATCAAATTATTGGAGAGAATTTTTAATGACCAAATTTATGAGCAACTAGACAAGTGCAGACTTCTCACGGATAGTCACGTGACTCTGGAGGGGAAAGTCATGCTTCATGAGCATAATTGCACTTTTTGAGTAGGTGACAAAAGAAATTGATGAAAGTAGGGGAGCTATTGTGGTGTACAGGGAAATGGATTTTAGTAAGGCATTTGACAAGGTCCCCATGGGTGACTCATTCAGGAAGTCATGAGGCATGGGATCAAGGAACCTTGGCTGTGTAGATTCAGAACTGACATCCTGTTAAAAGCAGACAGTATTTATGGACAAGAAATATTCTGCCTGGAGGACAGTGACTAGTTGAGTTCCGTAGGGATCTCTTGTGAGACCTCCCCTTACTCTTTGTAATTTTTATAAATGACCTGATCGAAGAAATAGAGGGATGGATCAGTAACTTTTCAGATGATACAAAGATTGGATGTGTTGTGGATAGTGTTGAAGGTTGTCATAGGTTACAACAGGGTATAGACAGGTCGCAGAGTGGGGCAGAAAAGTTACAGATGGAGTTCAATCTGGATAAGTGTGAGGTGATGCATTTTGATAAGTTAAACCTGAAGACAGAGTTCATGGTTAATGGTAGGATATTTAGCAGTGTGAAAGAACAGATCTCTCAGGGTTGCCACACAGGTTCATAGGATAGTTAAGAAAGCCAATGGCATGCTGGGCTTCATTAGTCAGGGGATTGAATTCAGGAGTCGTGAAGTAATGCATCTTTATAAATCTCTGCTTAGACCACACTTGGAATATTGTGTACAGTTCTGGTCACCTCATTACAGGAAGGATGTGGAGGCTATGGAAAGATTTACCAGAATATTGCCAGGATTGCAAAATATGTCTTATGTGGCAAGGTTAGCAGAGCTAGAGCTTTTCTCTTTAGAGTGAAGAAGGATGAGAGGTGACTTAATATTGGTCTAAAAGATTATGAGAGTAGATAAGGTTGACAGCCAGCACATTTTTCCCAGGGTGGGATTAGCAAACACCACCAAACACCAGAGCACATCTCTACAAAGTGAAGGGAGGAACATTTAGGGGAGACATCAGGGGTAAGGTTTTTATACAGAGAGTTGGGTGCCTGGAATGCATTGCTAGGGGTGGTGGAGGTGGTTGGAACAATAGGGGCATTGAAGAGACTCTTAGATAGGCACATGGATGAAAGGAAAATAGAGGGTTTGAGGTTAGGAGTGTTTAGTTTTTTTGGAGGTAGGTATATATAGGTTAGCACAACATCATGGGCTAAATGATCTCTAATGTTCTATGTTCTATGTCAAAAGGAGAATGTGAAAACTCCACACAGATGGCACCAGAGATTAAGAAACAAACCACAGTCATCAAGGATAGTCAAATCTTATCTCACCACAGGTCAAATGAAGAGAGGCAGAAGGACTTAAACCAGGAAGGACACTTCCCTGAGAACCTTCTAAGATCTGGGGTCCTACTTCTAACTGTTTGAGATGCACCTTACCTGGAGGTGAAGACTCCAATGGTTGTACTGACACAGACCAATATATTTTCACTCCTTTGTGCGTGGACTACTTCAAAACTGAAGTTCACTCTCAGTAGCTGATGCAGGCCAGATAATATAGTTTGCTGTTGACTACAGCATAGGTTCATTCTCTTGTATCTGTTGTAAAAAAGACCAGCTGATATCACAGGTACCATCATTTGACACATTACAGCCAGTTTGGAGGTTGATGTGTAGAACATGTAATCCTGATGGCTACAGGAAAACATAGAGTGCCTCAGCAATAATCATTATTAGACCCTGAACATGCAGATTGTATATGAAAACACATTTTTTTAAAACCCTCAGCAAGCTCCTATATGCATTCAGCGATGGTTCAGGTGCCACATAAAATGAGCAGATAGCTCTTGGGAGGTAAATACTATTACCTTTACCATTGTTCTTCACTCCGTTATGGGCACTTAGTGGTGCTACAACTTTAGACACAGATGCTCTGCCACTTCCCCACATCAAGGCTCCAGGGGGACAGATTACTTGTGGTTAAGAGTAGATTATTATTAATAGTTATTATTATATGAATTAAGTATGCATAAACGAAATGGCTCCTGCCCAGTGTCAGCTGTGATCCCGCCCACTGATGACAATGGCAGACCCTGTGATGATGATTTCAGTGTTTCTGACTGTTCAGAATGAGATACGGCAGATCCTTGGTAAGGCTATTTGTGCTGTTGAAGTTCTTCAATCGTCCTTGAAATCTGAAATTGCATGGGTGCAATCAGGAGAAGGTTCCTGCAAAGGTTGAAGGCAAGAAGACAGTAGTTAGCGGTCGAAAAGCGGATGGAGTGTAAGCACCACAGACGAAGGCGAATGCTGCTGGTCAGTCAATTAGCTATGGTGACACATCAGTCTCTCTGGAGCTTGAACCGACCGCAGGTGTTGGGTTCTGGAGTCATGTCCTCACCAAATTTGATGATGCTGAGTGGAGGAGACACTTTCGTATGTCACGTGGCACCTTTCACTTCGTGCTGGAACTCATAGAACCTCACCTGAAGGCACATAGACCAAACTTGCAGCGACCATTGGAGCCCGGACTTCAATTAGCTGTGGCCTTGTGATGGTATGCCACCCCTTGTGAGTATCGATCTATCAGTACCATCTTTGGAATAGGCGTCAGCACCATGTGCATGGTGGTGCAGGAGGTGATTGCCGCCTTGAGGAAGTTCCTCGGTAAATGTTTAATCTCCCTGCCAAGTGGAACACTCTCCAGGAGACCATTGATGGCTTTGCCCAAAGGGGATACCCAATGTGTGCTGGTGCCATTGATGGGTCACACATTCCCATTATCATACCCAGCGTGGATGCTGCAGCCTACTAAAATAGCAAAGGGTGGCATTTGGTGGTTCTGCAAGCGGCGGTTGACCACAGATTCTGGTGAGTTAACTCTCTATTGATGTACATCACATCACATTTCCAATGACTATAACTTCACTGTGTGATTTCCACTGTGATTTCCATTCATGTTACAGCTTCTCAGATGTGTTTGCGTGGTGGCCGAGCTGCACGCATGATGCCCGAGTGCTTGCCAACTCTCCTCTGTATAGAAAAGCAGAGGATCAGGGCGGATACCTCTTCCCACGTGACGTGAGTGTTCACCCTTCAAAGCTTCGTGTTTCAATATGTTATGAACGCTTGCTGTGTCGATGTTCAGGTGCATGAATTAACTACATTTCTGCATTGTTGTGCCTGCAGGAGTCCAAGGATGATGAGGGAGTGGAGGTTCCAGCGCATCTTGTGGGTGATGCGGCATATCCCCTATGAAGCTGGCTGATGAAGGGGTTCACACAGCACCGAGTACAGTTTCAGGATCATCGAAGATTTAACAAAGCCCTTAATTTAGCAAGGATAGTGGTGGAACTTGCATTTGGCTGTCTAAAAGGCCGCTGGCAGTGCCTGTCCAAGCGTTTAGATATCTCTACCACCTTAGTCCCAGATGTTGTGTTTGCCTGCTGTGTACTGCACAATATACGTGAGATTAACAAGGACGACTTCCCTTCAGAGTGAACATTGGTTGAAGCAGATGGTCCTGCACCCAGTAGCGCAGATTGTGCTGATCAGCAGGCCATGGGCACCAGGCCATCCATTGTACTATCGTGTCTATCCTGTAAGGGTATGTCCCTGCTACCCAGCTCCCCATTTTCCACGACGTACCCCCTCCACCCTCCCCACCCAATGTGCTGACATGAGCTTGCTGCCTGGCATGTTATGTGCTCTCGCGAATGAACGGGTGCATATAAATGAAACTTGTGACTTGTGTGCTTGTCAAAAATTTAATAAAATTTTATAAAAGATGTTCTTTGAGAAATCACACTGCTTCATAAATATCTGAGGTAGATATCGCAACGTTAACATTTCACATCATTCTTAAATTTGAAGGAAACCATGGAATGGACAAATAACAGTGCAAATCCACTCCACACTTGAACACAGCAGATCAAACACTAAAACAGTAAATGCAACAAACACAACCACCCGGTACCATAGCATCTCACTGCTGAATGTTTCCATCCTTAAAGTGTCACACAGAACATTGCACTTATGAGGGGTTTCATGAACAACAAAAGAGAACAGTGAGTTAGCAGTTTAGTCCAACACAAACCTCATTCCAGCATCGAGAGGAACGAGTTGGGGGGGTGGGGGGGGAGGATGAGGAACCGGTCCCGGACCCCAGCATCTCAGTCATGCCAAAGCGTCCACTACTGTGTTGTACTGGTGTGGAATGAAATGGCATGCTGGATGGAGGGGCCAGGTACATGGGATGAGGCTGACCATATGACTGTGGGAATGGGGATGGGGAGGCCTCCAATCGCGTGACCAATCTATTGAAGATGACTGACTGCCTGTCCATTGGGGCACTCAGTCCCCACAGGGAAGCTGCAAACTCAGACGTCTATCGACTGGGCATGTTTCTCCACTTCAGAGCGGCACGTTGCTTCCTTGTCCTCCCTCTGATCGGCGAGCATGACTCTCTCGTGATCCAGCGCCTCCTCTGCACGCTAGCGGTCTCTCTCACTGTCCTCCCTGTCAAGTGCCAACATCATCGCCTGCAGCTCCTTCGCGAGGACCTTCCCCTTTATCAGTCGCTGGCACTTGCGTCTGGGACCAGAGGCAGGAAAAATGCATCAGCATTGGACTTAAGTGCTTCTTTATAAACACAACCTCAATGCTACTGTACCTGTGTTCTCTATTGAGAGTGCCACCTCGCCACTTCCAGGGACAGTGACCTCTGCGCTTCATCTCTCGAAGGCATCCAAATCCATGGCTGCCAGGTCCTCTGCGGAGGCCTCCTCCTCCTGGACCTGCATGTCTACTCCATTGCCATTGGGTGATCCCTGAGATCCCTCAGGTTTGAGCTCTGGGGAATTAGGGCTCTCCAGAGCGCTGGCTACATTCAAGGGAGTAGCGGAGCAGCTAGGCCCCCCCAGAGAGTGTGGCACTGGTCGAAGTACTGCCACTCCTTGCGCCCATTGCCGCTCCTCCTGTTGTGGTCCAGGACTGCGTGGAATTTCTTACTCATGCTCTTCAGCTTCGTGACCACCTGATTTTTGCTGCACTGGTGCCCTTGTGCTGCAAGCACTTCAGACAGCCACTCAAGAGTAGGACCATCCCTAACTGTCACATTGAGCTTCTTTTCCTGGGATTCCTGAGTCAGATGGTCTAGAAGCCTTTTCTTCAGACCAGTTACAAGCCTTTCTTGGAGCCATTGTTCAAATGCACTGTTTCCCTTCTCTGCTAAACAAAACAACTGAATCTGCACTAGCCTGCCTGCGCAATGTGCTTCAAGATTCGCGCCAGGTGTCTCAGGCTGACAACGTCACTGCCACGTCAGCAGCCTGACCCTTTAACATCCGCTTTCAGCCAGCTGTGTTCAGGTGGCTGGGAAAGCCACTGAGCTGAGCTGATTATCCCTCTCGGAGGAGGGTTACGTAGCTCGCCTCAAGAGCACCTCCTGCACATTCAGATGGCCTCAAAACAGCTGCATATTGCCTAAACATGTGGCTTTACATGCAGGGCAATTGGCCACCTGAAAGTGCCTACTGACTGGCCAGATGTAGACAGATAGGCCACTTTCCATATTCTGTAGTTACTGTCCAATAAGGATAGGGCTAACTGCATCTCTACCCAACTCTCTCATTCACCACTAATCACTAATTTGTCTGCTGTTCAAATTTGCATTTGCAGTTAAGAATGTCAGTGCAATATGTTGGAATTTGCATGATGTATTTACCTAGATTGAATTGCTGGAACTATATGGAAAATGTAAGGTGTGTGTGTGTGTGTGTGTGTGTGTGTGTGTGTGTGTGTGTGTGTGTGTGTGTGTGTGTGTGTGTGTGTGTGTGTGTGTGTGTGTGTGTGTGTGTGTGTGTGTGTGTGTGTGTGTGTGTGTGTGTGCATGCGCATCCAATCAAGTTGTTGAAAGATGAGTTGCTACTTCACAGCTCCAGTAATATGTTCAATGCTGACCTTTGATACTGTCTGGGTGAAAATTGTTCATTCTCCCAATGATTGTTTGAGCTTTGTCCAGTTGTTTTGGTTTCCTCACACAGCTAATTTCATAAAGGTTTGGAGGTTAATTGGCCACTGTTAATTACTATTAGTTTGTAGATGAATGTTAGAAACTTGGGTTAAGAAGAGTTGATGAGAACATGTGGGAAATAAAATGGGATTAGTGCAGGAATGGTTCTTGAACTTTGCCATGAACCTGGTGGGCCAATGGGCCTGTTTCCATGCAGCATAATTATGAAATGGGATTCATGTTGCATCTGATAATCTCAATTACATACATGAGCGAACTTCTTGCCCCACTAATGCCACGTCCTTAAATCGTCACCGTGAACACTAATCTTTCTGGCCACTTCCTCCCATTAATGCAGTGGTTCTCAACTTTTATCTTTCCACTCACATACCACTTTAAGCGTTCCCTATGCCAAAGATGCTCTGTGATCAGTAAAGGATTGCTTAAAGTGGTATGTGGGTGGAAAGAAAAAGGTTGAGAACCACTGCGTTCATGTTTTATTTCAGCCCCTTGTGAGCTCTTGGATTACCAGTGCATCAGATTCTCTGGATGTCCTCCCAGTGACACTGTTCCTGTGTTCCATGCTCTCTTCATTGAAGTTAGGCAGTGGTTGAGTTCAGCAGTCTCTTCTCCTTTATGAATCAGCAGTGATTAGTTCCAGCATTTGTACAGGTTTCCCAAAATATCTCAACTAGTGTCATAGAGAAAAGGAGCACAGAAACAGGCCCTAGAGCAGGGGTGTCAAACTCAAATTCACAGAGGGCCAAAATTAAAAACTTGGACTAAGTCGTGGGCCAAACTAAATATTTATTGAAAATTTTCAACAACATCTGCATGTTTTCTCTTCTTTCAACATATGTAATGTTAAACTTTTTCTTATTAAAATAAATGTTTAATAATAGTTTTGGTTAAACTCTTTCCAGAAGAAGCATTAACAAATGAGAAATAAAATATTCAATAAATAATATTTCTCTATAGCCTTTAAGCTCCTTTTAAATGTATTATTTTTCACAAGTCAACAAGTCAAAAAAATAACAACTTGCTTCCATGAAAATCCAATCTTTCAACTATGAACAGTCCAAAGTTAACCAAAGAAAATATGAATCCAAGCTTAGCTTGCTACACTGTGATTTACTCTGATGCACCTGGGTCTAAACCAGATACTTGGCATCTCTTCTTAGATGCAAGTTCATCAAACTCTGGGGTCAGAGTTTGCCTCCCACCTGTCTTGAAAGGTCCTGTTTTCTGTCTTTCGATTGGCCATTTTTCGTAAGGGGTTTATCACATGTGAGTTGGGCGACAGGTCACAGATGCTAATGAAAGTAAAGAGAAGAGGTGGGGGCGATTAGCGGGCTGACGCCAACGCATTTGCAAAGCATTCTGGGATTTGTAGTATTAGCTGTGCATGCCCTATACTGGCGCGGCGGCCAGCGGGCCAGCTCTAATACATCTTTGATATGATCTTGCGGGCCAAATATAATTATATCACGGGCCAGATTTGGCCCGCGGGCCTGAGTTTGACATGTGTGCCCTATAGCCCACTCAGGCTACACTGACCATCAAGCACCTATTTTTCATTTACCTACCTGAACAATGTATTTTTTATCGCATTCCCATCAACATCCTCCAACCCCAGATTGTACCAATCTTCAACTCACGAGCGGCAATGAGCCTAATAAGCAGCATGTCTTTCTGATGTGGGATGATAATTTATCCCAGCCACTTTTAAAAGAGATTGTAGGAACTTGTTGACTGCTTGCAAGATGGGAGTGCATGAAAACCTCATACTAACAGCCCTGGACCACACTGGCATGGATCCCCCATGCAGTAATATTTTAATGCAAGATTTTACAATTGAAGAATTTTCAGGCATAAATCTGAAACCTAACACTTAGTCCTCAGTAGAGGCCTCACGCTTGTCACTCCCCTCAATGAGTTCCGCGCACTCTTCTTCTGCTGCCTCCAACTCTAGGCCGACTTCCATGACTGCAACTCTCCACCCCTCACCCAAGACCCTTTCTCCCGCTTCAAGCCTTCTTCCTCCTCCTGGACACCTCATCCTGGCCAGCTGCCTGCTTTGGACCTTTTTATTTCCAACTGTCCCTGAGACATCAACCATCTCAACCTTACAGCCCATCCTCCCGTATTCCAACCTCACTTCCTCAGAATGCTCTGCCTCCACTCTCTCTGCAACAATTCCAATCTCGCCATTAAATCCGCAGACGAGCGGTACAGTTGTGGTCTGGCGCACTGATCTCTAACTTGCTGAGGCTAGTCAACAACTCTCAAACATCTCCTTCTATCGACCCTTCCCATAGGACCCCACCACCACACATCAAGCCACTGCCTCCAAAATCACCTCCAACCTCATCTACTCTGGTCACCTCCCTTCCTTGGCTACAAACCTCATTCTCTCCCACTCCCAGACTGCCCATTTCTACCTCCTACCCAAGATGCACAAACCCAACCATTTGGGTAGACGCATTGTTTCTGCCCTCTCCTGTCCCACTGAATTACCTTGACTCTATCCTTTATCCCCTGGTCCAATCTCTCCCCACCTACATCTGCAACACCTCACATGCCCTCCATCTCCTCAATGACTTCAGATTCCCCAAACTGGCCCACCTCATCTTTACGATGGATGTACAATCCCTTTATACCTCTGTCCCCATACAAAAGGTCTGAAAACACTTTTCCTCTTCTTGGTCCAAAGAGCCAACCAGTCACCCTCTACCACCACCCTCTTCCACCTGGCAGAACTTGTCCTCACTCTAAATAACTTCTTCAACTCATCCCACTTCCTCCAATCAAAGGAGTAGCCATGGTACACACATGGGTCCCAGCTATGCCTGCTGTTTGTGGGCTTTGCGGAGCAATCCATGCTACAAGACCTATACAGGCAAGACCCTTCAACTCTTCCTCTGGAATAGTGATGACTACATTGGGGCTGCCTCATGCACCCAGGATAAGCTTGTCAACTTTTTCCACTTTGCATCCAACTTCCACCCTGACTTCAAATTCACCTGATCCATCTCCAATAACACTCTCCCCTTACTGGATCTTTGTCTCCATCTCGGGAGGCAAACTTTCCACCGGCATATAATACAAACCCTCTAACTCCTACATCTATCTTGACTACACTTCCTCACACACTGCAAGGATTCCATCCCCTTCATCTCCACCATATCTGTTCCCAGAATGAGTTCTTCCAGTCTAGATTTCTAAATGTCTGCCTTCTTCCACAAACATGGCTTCTCCTCCACCACTATCAACTCAGCCCTCACCTGAATCTCCTCTATTTCCCATTCATCTGCCCTGGACCCCTCTGTCCCCAGACACAGCAAACATAGAATTCCCCTCATCTTCACCTACCACCCCACCAGTATCTAACACATCATCTGTCAGGATTTCTGGCATTTACTACAGGATGTTTCCCCTTCACCACCAGAGACATTTTTCCTTCTCCTTCCCTCGCAGCCTTCCACCGACACCTCTCCCTCTATGATTCCCTCATGCACCCCTGGCACCTTCCCCTCTGGCCGCAGGAGGTCTAACACTTGAACCCACACCTCCTCCCTCACCACGGTCTGGGTTCTCAAACAGGCCTTTCATGTGAAGCAACACTTCACTTGTACATCCACAGGACTTATTTACTGCACCCTTTGTAGAATTTTCTACATCGGAGAGACCGGTCGCAGACTGAGAGATCACTTCGCTCAGGACCTCCGCTCCATTCATAATCACAGCAAACTCCCAGTGGCCAACTATTTCAATTCTGGGTCACACTCCCATGCTCACATGTTTGTCTTATGTACTGTCCCACCCTGACCACACGCAGATTGGAGGAACAACACCTTATTTTCCGTCTGGGCACTCGCCAGCCACATGGCATGAACATTGACTTTACTGCTTTCCATTAAACCAACTTGCCTTTTCTTTCCCCTTCCCCTTTCCTGTCCTTCTAGTTCATTCACCAACACACCCCAGCCATCCCCCATCCCCCTCATTGCTGCTGTGTCCTCCCTCCTTTCTCCACATATCATCTGCCTTTACCACACCCCCACTCTTTTGTTCGGATGCTTGCTGGCATTGATGAAGGGCTCAAGCCCAAATTGTCAGTTATGAATCTTTGCCTTTGCTTCATAAAGGACTCTATTTGACCTGTTGAGCTTCTCCACCATTTTGTATTTTTACAATTTTCAGGCCATTGTATTTGATGCAAAAATTAACATTAAATTCAAAGGTTATTTATGGTGATCTTTTCGTATAAAGCTTTATCACCTTATATTAAATTTCGCTTTCCACTATCTCATGATAGACATTGACTGGAGAGAATTAATACCTCCATCAATATAATAGAACTTGGCATAAACTCCATATACATCTGACATCTGCGTAATAATATCATCAATGGTAATCTATGCACAATGATCTCTGCACAAATGATTCTACTGCATTCAATGTTATTGAATCCCTGCAGAATCTTTTAATATTTTACTAAGAAATGGTTTCAGCTTCTGAATATGTTGGAATGGAGAACAAAATTGAGCTCGATTATCAGTGTGAAGCTTTTTTGAACACCAAATTGCAAGTATTCCTAAGGGAGTAAATTAGGACAATTTTGATCAATCTCACATATAGATGCGATGAGCTGAGAGCACGTTGCCAAGTTAATCCCTTCAAATTTCCACAGTTAAGGAAATCCATATTTGTGATTAATTAAAAAGATAGCTATGAATAAAATGTCTATTTTTCGGTCATAAATGCTTCACAAAATGATCATGTAGATTGTTCACCTTTATAATTACAATCATTTGTAAACTGCAGAATTGACATTGTAAGGTGATTTTCTAATCTATGTAAAATGCTGACATCAAAAGGGAAAAAAAAGGGAAAAATACTTCTATTGATTGTTATATTGACAGACTATTAATACCAGAAACAAGTTTATTGAAATTTTTTTTCTTATTTTAAGAAGCAATGGAAAAGTAAACATGCACCTGAATGTATTAAAACATTTTACAGCCAACTAGAAGTTTTTGGGATGTAGTCACTGTAATAATATGCATGCAAGTGAAGATCACACAAAACAGCCATGTTATAATAACTGAATCATCTCTTTCTATGTGACTTTGTTAAGAAGCAAATGGACATGAAGGAGAATTATTTACTCCTCTTCAAAAGAAATTGATATCTACCTGAAAGTGCAGACAGTCCTTCAGTTTTATTGAAAAAACATCACCTCTAACAGTCTGTAAAGTGTAATTTATAAGAAATAGATTATGAGGGATTGTGTGCCAAAACAAACTGGATTCTGCCCGCCAACCAAACCTACCAGCTGTAGGCCCTGACATCTCCATCCAGATGATAAGTTAATCTGCATGGAGCAATGAGGCCTTAAATGTCTGTGCTCAGAATCACTGAAAAGCTATGAAGATTTATTTAAGTAAATAAAAGTAAAGGAAAGCCTTTCAGATGAATGGAATCAATGCTCCTGCACTAGCATCTATCATTCAAAATACCCAGACTAGGGTGGCACGGTTAGTGTGGCAGTTAGCACAAAGCTATTACAGTGCCAGAGACCCGGTGCTGTCTGTAAGGAGTTTGTCTTTTCTCCGCGTGTCCACGTTGGTTTCTTCCAGATGCTCTGGTTTCCTCCCACTCTTCAAAAAGTAGGGGGGGTTGTATGTTAATAGGGATAATTGGGCAGCACTGGCTTGGTGGACTGGAAGGGAATGTTACTGTACTGTATGTCTAAATTAAATTAATGTTCATTTGTGTATTTGGAACTTATCTGAAAGATATTAGTCATGGCCAGCTTGATTTGGCCAAATATTGTACCTGGTGTTGAGAAGTTTGCAAAATAATATAAGCATTATTTTAAGCAAATACTTACTAAAAATATATCTAATCATATAAGTAAGGGAATATACTGCATAACTTTAAATCTAATGGTGCCACTCAATCTGAAGGTAGGATGTCTGTACTAATGTGTCTGTGCAAATGTCAGTTCCCACATGACTCCTACACAAACAGGTGATCCATGTGGCAAGTCATGACTTTCATGCATAAACTGATACAAGGCAATCAAAATACTGCATACACTGGAAATCTAAAATAAAAAGCGCAAGAATTAAAAGTTCAGACAGTGTCCGTGTAATGATAAACAGAATTTAAGCTCCCACAGATAATTTCCAAGGGAATTATTGGTATCATTTCATCATATTTGCTCATGGGAATATAATGTATGCATTTTTAAATTTCAAAAGAATTGGTGGCACTGCCAGAGCTGCCAATGACAGTGATGCTGCTGGTGTGCACCCAGGAGAGCAGAGATTGAAGACACAGCACTGCTCCAAAGGGTTCGACCACCCATTCCTAATACCAGCTGTGATGTTTCTTTCATAATAATAAAGAAACTTGGGTTCTTTTAAAACAACTATACTTTATTAGCTACAGAACTCATTCACGACCGTGTGGAGGCATCCATCTTGAATCCAATCGAGCTGCCACAAACTAGTCTCCGACTCCCTTTAGTGGTCAGGATCACTAGCACTCTATCACTACATCCCTTTTCCTTGAGATGTTTAATCTAACCACATGACTCATGAATACAGTATTCATTTCAATTTAAAGTTCAACACAAATGTAAACACAAACATCAGCAGCACAAACATTTGAAGTGTGCATTTCCATTTCTTTTAGAGATTCAGTCTGTCAGGTGCTTTGATAACACATGTAGATCTTTTCAACACAAGTGCTTGTGTCGGCTCTGCTCGTTCACTATTGTCTAGCACTGATAGTGTTTCCTCTGTTGCTGTGCAGGCTGGATTGTCTGCATTTGTCTGTTCCTGCAGTGTCATTTGTATTTTCAGCAGGCTCTTTCGATTCCTCCTCAGTATTTGACCATCCTCTGCTCTGACAGTGTAGGATCTTGGATTTACTTCCTCCAGAACAGTGGCCTTCATGCCCCAAGTTCTGGAATCTCTGAGTCTCACAGTGTCATGTAGTGCCAGTGGCTTTAAGTTTCTCGCTGTCTTGTCATTGTTTGCTTTTTATCTCCATTGCAGACACTTTAGTTTTCATTTGACATCATCAACATCTGTTCTTGTTTGGGTCTGCAGTGTAGGGAAGTGTGGTGCATAGTCTATGTCCCATCAGAAGCTCAGTGGATGACGTGCCATGTTCAAGTGGCAAAGCTCTGTATCTGTAGAGCTAGATAGAGATATGAGCAACTGTTTAACTAGGTGCACTCCTTTCTCTGCTTTATCATTTGACTGTGGATGCAGAGGACTTAGAAGTCACATGTCAAAAATCATACTCTTCTGCAAAGTTTTGGAATCTCTACAACTGTAGCATGGCCCATTGCCACTGAAGACAATTTGAAGAATTCCATGTCTTGCAAAGATTGATTTATTATATTTGATCACACAAGCAGCAGATATATTAGGAAGCAGCACAATCTCCAGATAGTTTGGTAGATGGTCAATAAACAGCAAGTAATTATTTCTATCCATGTGGAACAGATCAATCCCAACTTTCTGCCATGGCTCTGCTTGTACATCAGTTATTATAGGTTTTGTTGCCTGCTTTGTGTGAAGTTTCAAACAGGTCTCACAGCTTGAAACCATCCTGTCAATGTCAGCATTTATCCCTGGCCAATAAACAGCAGTTCTGGCCCTCCTCTTGCATTTTTCTATTCCTCTCATGCACACATTTCAGCATCTCTTGTCACAGTGATTGAGGAATGATAATTCTGCCCTGAGTAGAAGCCCATTGACGACACTCAGCTCAGCTCTGATGTTGTAGTATGACTGATATTCACCTCTGGGCCATCCTTCAGTGAGATTCTTGATGAGCTTCTATAGAACTGTGTCCTTTTCAGTTTCAGCTGTGCTCTGCTTGGATTTTATGTCAGCTATTGGAAGAGATTCAGTGATTAGGTTCATTTGGGCATTCACATCTGTCTCTGTGCAACTGTCATTGTTTATTTTGCTCTGTGTCATTGCCCTAGATACTCCATCAGCTAACACAATAGGTCTCCCTGGTGTGTACACCTCCTTGACTAGGCTTAAGTTTTCACATGCTTTGTCACCAAGCAGTGATTCGTGTCCATTTGTGACTACTGCTGACTTGAGGTGGTGTTCTTTAACTTTCACCTTGATTTTACATGTACCTTTCATGTTGATGCTCTGTCCATTGTAGGCTTTGGGCTGTACAGAATTTGAATGGATGTACGGCTTTATCTTTATTCCTCTGATTTTGTGCTAACAGAGCAAATTGACATTTGCCCCTAAGTCCAGATTAAAAGGATTATTTGTTCCATTTGAATGCAATGACACAGTCCACTTGTCCTGCTTGACTCTGTTCACACTTGGCTGTTCAGTGTCTGTTGGTTTAGAATCTTTCTGCACTACCATGCCTATGAAAAGTGTGTCAATAAGAGCAGTTTCTTCTATAGTGTCTACAGTGTGCATGGTTCCACTTCTACTTTGTTTCCCTTTGGAAAAGCATTGCTTTACATATTGATTCTACCTTTTGTATTTCCAGACTTTTCCATAAACTGGTCATTGTTTTGGTGCATGTTGAGTGCCCCATCATTTGCAATTGAATGTCTCTCCATCTTTTTGTTGTTTCCTATATCTCATTTTTTACTTGTGTGTGTGTGTGTGTGTGTGTGTGTGTGTGTGTGTGTGTGTGTGTGTGTGTGTGTGTGTGTGTGTGTGTGTGTGTGTGTGTGTGCTGACAATGTGGCTGTGAATATTATTTCATTTTCACTGATTTTTGCACTATTACCCAACTTTTTTGCCTGCTGCAGAGCTAATTCACTGGTGTGACATATCTTGAGCATTCCAGTTATGTTAATCTCTGTCTTTTGCAGAAACCTCTCTCTTACTTTCGTATCAATAATTCCAAGCACAATTTGATCACGATCATTGAATCTTGCAACAGTCCAAAATTGTATGTCCTCCTTTTTAATTTCAAGTCTGTTAATAAAGTATCAAAGCTCTCTCCCTGCAGCTAATTGTGAAAGTGAAAAACATACCTCCAGAACAGTTAATTTTTCTTTGGTAAAAAAAAGATATATTGAAAACCCTTGGTGCTTGAGATCCTGCCATGGTAAGTTGCAGTGCAATCTTCTGAGCATCAGGTTTTCTGTCGTCCAATGGCCTGCAGGTAGAGCATGAATCTTTGTTTGTAAAACCTCCACTCGTGGTCGACTTTTCCAGTCCAATTTACAGTGTCAGGAGTCTTTACACTCTCCATATCTCTGCTGATAACAACTGTTATACACTCTGCATACTCCTGGTGTTTCTTCCACTCCTGGTATCATGTGATGTTTCTTTTATAGTAATAAAGAAACTTGGGTTATTTTAAAACTTGGGTTATTATAGAACTCATTCATAACCATGTGGAAGCATCCATCTTGAATCCAATAGAGCTGTCACAAACTAGTTTCCGACTCCCTCTAGTGATCAGGAGGATCATTAGCACTCTATCACTACACCAGTGGCTCTATCCAGAGTTTAAATGGCTTGTTAAAGGAGCTGATGGTGTTTGTAAGTGAAATCCTTCAATTGTGGAGGTGTGTGCTCAAGATGGTGGTACATGCGCTCAGCAGCTGCCACGAGGGTTTACAGACTCTTGGGGACCAGAAAGAGAAAGAACATCCCCTGTTGAGAAGGAGAAACAGAAGAGATGATCCTACAGGATGGTGACCACAATAGTGAGGGACTCAGTGGCTGAGGGACCCACACAGGCTGTGGGTGACTTGTTATCGGGGCTCCTGAATGGAGTGCATGCTGCTGGACACTGGTTTATGGGAACAAGGTATCAGAGCTGGGACTCAAGAGAGCAAGAAGGACTGCCGAAGAGCTCCTGCTGCCAAAAGCTACCTGATCACATCAGAGGTTTGGATCTGCCAATGGATCGAACAGGAGTCTGTACAGCTGCAGTGGCTGCGAGAGCACCGGAGGCAACTCTGCAGACACAAAGAGTCTCTGAAGGGACTCTCTTTTGCTAGTTTTTCTCTCTTACTGTAAGCAGTGCCAGGGAACACTAATGGTAGCTCTTTGTCTGTCTTATGCCAGGCAGAAGGCAATTTCATGTAATATTACATCTTGGGTACTATTACATAACAATAAAGGAATTTTGAATCTTGAGTGCATTGTACTAAGGATGATACAGACATAAGGAGCAAAAGTCAGCTGGAGTTATGATCTCAAAATGGAGTTTGAACCATTTAGTCTTCAGGATGATTGGAAGCTGATATACTCCCATGATACCTTTAATGATATACACCCTGGATTGTGCATCCTCCAGAAGCAAAGTTTACCTTGAGTTTCCTAAGTTGCTGATCACATATGATGATAAAATAAACACTGTTTGTTATAAAGCTTGAGTGTATTCAACTCTGAAATCTTACCACACATCGAGCCCCGCTAAAAAAGTTCAGGGGGTTTGATTCTTTATAGTGCAAGTAACTGAAATGGTGATCTTCACGTGTGATTCAAATAGCAGTGACCTTGACTTTTCATTATACAGAAGTCCAATTAGGAACAAGTCACTTATGTTGGTCAAGCTCTTCCTTGCACACTTAGTCTTAAATTTAAATTTTAGACATAAAATTTTAGACAGTAACAGACCATTCTGGCCCATGAGCCTACACCACCCAATTACACCCAAATCACCTACAACCCCCATGTGTTTTTGAAAGGTGGGAGGAAATTGGAGCACCCAAGGAGACCCGCGCAGTCATGGGAGAACATACAA
This sequence comes from Narcine bancroftii, assembly GCF_036971445.1. Classification (NCBI taxonomy): domain Eukaryota; kingdom Metazoa; phylum Chordata; class Chondrichthyes; order Torpediniformes; family Narcinidae; genus Narcine; species Narcine bancroftii. The sequence continues at coordinate 297,803,021 of NC_091470.1, read as the reverse complement.
ACTCCTTACAGACAGTGCAGAATCGGACTCCTGATTGCTGGGGCTGTAACAGTATTGCGCTAACCATTACGCTAACTTTACCACCTCTTACTTATAACTATTGGAAGATCTGTACATTATATTCACTCTAGTATCAAATATCCTTGGCGGGCAGGATTAAAAAAGAATCCCATAATGATTTATAATTATATTAAAAACATGAAAAGTTGGAAGAGGATAAGACCACTCATGGACAAAGGAAGGAAATAATGCTTGGAGTCAGACAAAGTAGGTGAAGTACTAAGTGAAGACTTTGCATTTGTGTTTTACCCACAGAGAAGGACAGGGACAGGGGAGAAAATTCATGTGTTAGTGCATTGTAGATCAAGAAAGAGATGACGTTTGGTCTTTTGAGGAGCATTAGGGTGGATAAGTCCCTTAGGCCTGATGGGATATATTTTCAGGTTATCAAAGGGGTAAATGAAAGGATTTCTGGGGACATGACAAAGATCTCAGCATTCTTACTAGCAACAGGAGAGTTCCCAGAGGACTGGAGAGTGGCTAATGTTGTACCTTTGACCAAGAAGGGAACATGGGAAATTGTAGGCCAGTAAGCTTCATCTGAGTGGCACAAAAACAAATGGAAAGAATATTTAAGGATAGGATAAATGTCCATTTGGAAAATCATGGTTGATTAGAGAAAGTCAATGTGGCTTTTTGAGTGTCAGGCCATGTTTTCTGAGCAAGTGCCAAAGTTGGTTGGAGAAGGTATGGTACTGGATGTTCTTCACATAGACGTTAGTAAATGTTTGATGAGATCCTTCATGGCAGGCTGATTCAGAAGCTTCAGATACATGGGATCCTTGGTGAGTGGATGATTTGGATATGGAACTGGCTAGTCCACAGAGGGTAGAGGTGGAATGCTGTTATTTGGGCTGGAGGCCTGTGACCAGTAGTATTCTCTGGGATTCAGTGTTGGGGGATTTAACAATTTAAAGGTTTTTCAAAGAATATAACAGAATATAGATAGAGAAATTGCAGATGGAATTTTATCCGGACAAGTGTGTGATGTTGCAATTTTGGGGGGGTCAAATGTAAGGGGAACATGTACAATTAATGGCAAGGCTCTTAATAGCATTGATATGCAGAGTAAAGGTCCATAGCTCATCGAAAGTGGCAACACAAATAAACAGGGTGGTAAAGAAGGTATGCGATATGCTTGGCTTCATTGGCTAGGGCATTGAGTATAAAAGTTAAGAGGTCATGTTCCAGCAAGATAAAACTTTAGTTAAGCATATTGAGAATACTAACTGCAAATCTAATGGCCCTATTACAGGTAGGATGTGAAGGCTTTGGAAAGGGTACAGGAAAGGTTTACCAGGTTGTTGCTTTGATTAAGCGACATGAGTTATGGGGAAAGATTGGATAAACTTGGGTTGTTTGGTCTGGAGAATGGGAGACTGAAAGGAGACCTGATCGAAGTTTTAAAATCAGGATAGATATTGGACAGTCAGAATCTTTTACCCTGATTTTAAATGTCCGACACTAGAAAAGGTGTTTAAGAGAGAGAAAGTTTAAGGGTGACATGGAGGGCAAATGTTTTACACAGAGTGGTAGGTGCCTGGAACAGGTTGCCAGGAGTAATGATGGAAGCAGATACAACTATAGCATTTAAGGGGCTCCAGATACACACATGAAAATGAAGGAGATGCAAGTGCCAGCAGCGGAGTTGTAGTTGTGGCACAGACTTGGGGCCAAAGGGTAGGAGGTGTGCTGGTCTATGTTCTCTATTGGGGCATCAAGAAATCAGGCAGATTTCTTGTTAGTGCTGTAGTGCAGCTAGTTGAGCTATTACTTTTGTCTCCATGGACATTAACCCTTCTTCCTCATACCATATGAGTTTCCCCAGGTATTCCGGTTTCCTCTCATATCCCAACAATATGCATGTTGGGAGGTTAATTTGCCATCCATGGTAAATTGCGCCCGGTGTGTGATTGAGTGGTAGAGTCTGGGAATGTGAAGAGAATAAAAAGGGTTATAGTGGGGGTTCAATGAGCAGTGAGACTTGGTCAGCCAATGTGTTCATTTCTGGGATGTACCTACCTCGGACTTTACAATTCTCTGTGAAATGCATAATTGAAGCAAAACCATGACATTTGCTTTGAGTGATATGAAGCAACTAAATTGAGTGGAAAAATAAATTATGCCAAAGATGGGGAGAGTCTACAGAGAGGTATAGGTATAGTGGGCGGCACGTTTAGTGTAGTGGTTAGCGCAACGCTATTACAGTGCCAATGACCCGGGCTCAAATCCAGCACCGTCTGTAAAGCGGTTGTACATCCTCCCCATTTCCACGTCGGTTTCCTCTGGCCCATCAGCTTCCTTCCTCCTTTCAAAACAGATGGAGCTGTAGGTTAATCGGTTGTATTTGAGCGGCACAGGCTCATGGACTGGAAGGGCCTGTGCGGTATGTCCACATGAAATTAAGTTAAATTGAATAAGTTCAATGAATGGAAAAAAATCTGGCAAATGGTGAATAATGTTGATAAATGTGAAATGGAAGGAAAAATAGAAGATCAGATTATTATTTAAATGGTGAAAGATTGCAGCAAGCAGAGGGATTTGGGAAAGCTTGTGCATGAATCATAAAAGGTTGTTTTGCAGGTGCAGCAGGGAATGAATAAGACAAAGGGAATGTTGACCTTCATTGCTAGAGATTGAATTCAAGAGCAGGGTACGAGCTATAGGGGAATGCCACACCTGAAGTTCTACATGCAGTTCTGGTTTTCTTACTTGACAAAACATGTACTTGCTTGAGAAGCAGTGCAAAGAAGGTCCACCAGGTTGATTCTGCAGATGAAGCGATAAACCCATGAGGAGAGATTGAGCCACCTTGGATTATATTTGCTGGAATTCAGAAGAATGAGAGCTGATCTTCTAGTAACATCTACATTTATAAAAAGGATAGCAATTAATGCAATGTCTTTAGTGTCAGCAGTCGGGACTGGACCAGGATTCAAATTCCGCGTTGTCTGTAAGGAGTTTGTACATTCTTCCTGTTTCTGCATTGGTTTTCTCTGGGGGTTCCAGTTTCCTTCCCCCATTCAAAAATGTACCAGTGAGTTGGTTAATGGGGTGTGAATTGGGTAGCACAAACTTATAGGGCTGAATTGGCCTGTTACAGCGCTGTATGTCTAAATTTAAAAACAATTAAAATAACATACAGGTAGAAGAGTTGTTCCATTGGTAAGTGAGACTAGAAAAAGGAGACATAGCCTTTAGATTCAGGGAAGTAGATTTAAGTCAGAGATGAGTGGGAACTACTTTTCCCAGAGACGAGAGAATCTGTGGAGTTCTTTTCCCATTGAAGTTGCAGAGACTTTCTTATTAAATATCTTTAAGACAGAGTTCAATAGATTTTTGGATAGTAGGGGAATTAAAAATTATAGAGGAAAAGGCAGGAAGGTGAAGTTGAGTCCAAGGCCAGAAAAATAATTAGCTTCTTTGTTTAGTCCACTAGATAGCTTCACATCTTTCTGCACAATATTCGGTTTTGGATCATTACCAATTTTGAAAAAGTGCTACATGATTCTCTCATTGATTTTAATGCCCCTATATCCCAGCAAATAACAATTTTGAATACAGATGAGTGTTTTGATGTGAGTGGATAGGTAACCAAAGAGGGATAAGATTAAAGTTCATTCAGTCAAAATATATAATATAATATATTGCTTTTCAATATGTTGAAACAGCTTAAATGCTGTAAATACAGGAGCTATAACAATTAAGGTAAATATGAGCACGGAGGAAGCTGTTTGTAGTGTGGGAACTGTTTATCCTTATTTAACGATAGTTATTTGTAATGCGACAAGTTATGTTATATTTTATATTGTATATACATATGTTTTAAAGGAGATAGATTGTGGGTTTTTTTTAAATTTAGGTCACAAAAAGATATAAACACTTCTCAACACAGATCTCATTTAAAATGCCAGAACTCTGCTCAAGCTAGACAGTCCAGGCTCCCAGTGCCTTTGTAAGGACAATGGAAACTGCTTTGCAGAAGGACTTCACAAGTAGGTGTTAATTGGACATGCTGTGGAGTAATGGATTATTATTTTTGAAAGCAACAGATGAATGGATCTGGATCTAGTGCCGCAATCTATCGGAAGGCAGTGTGCTCTTCAAAGAAGATCATGTGGTTTTTCAAGCAGAGAGAGTCAAACAGGTTTTTCTCTAAGTGAGACAGAGAGAGAGAAAGAGAGGGAGAGAGAGAGAGAGAGAGAGAGAGAGAGAGAGAGAGAGAGAGAGAGAGAGAGAGAGAGAGAGAGAGAGTACTGGTTTTCTGCAGTGGCTTTTGGAAGCTTGTTTGAAACCCCATTTCGAAGATGGGTTCTGAGTTCTGAGTTCAGCCTGTTCAAAGCCCTTGTGGTCCATACAAGAGGAGATGGCTGGCTGTATAATGTTTCACTTGAAATAAAGGAAACAGAAAAGGAACTCTGTGGTGACCTGAAAGAAAGTTTATCATCTGGAAAATCCTGATCGGGCAAGTTTCTTCGGCAAGGCACTGAAGTGGCTGATCAGAAGGAATCAGTTTGCGTCGTCCAATGAGCAACAAATCTCTCTCTGAAAACCAACAAGAACCTTCCTGAGTGGTTACCATTTACCTTTCAAGCACCAAAGCTTGGTGAAGATTCATAAATGTTAAATGTTAAATTCAGTATAAGAATTGCCTGATACCGATGAACATTGGAGGAGTGAGAAATGAGATTGGACTGTGAATCAAAGAACTTTTCTGAACTTGCATACACATGCACTTAAAATTAGAAGGAGGTTAATTTAGGTTAAGTTAAGTTAATAGTAATAAGTAAAAGTTTTATCCAGTTTTTATGTTTAAAGAAATTTAAAAGTAACTTCTGTTTAAGTAACCATTTGTCTTGGTGAATTTCTATAGATGCTGAGTTTTGGGGTCCTCTGATTAGTAAACTGCATGCTCACAACATAGCTTTATGACTTGTTTTTAACATCAGGCACAGTTAATGCTGGGGGCTGGCATGGTACTCATTGTACTCACTGACCATTGAACTTGTAGTCAAAGGGAAATTCCTGGTGAGGGTAAAGCTGAGGAGCCAAAAGAAAGCAGCTTACAGCATATCCAAATGAGGTGATGAAAGAGAGAATCAGCCATATATGTATTTTAGTTTCTATATCCGATTTATTGTCAGAGTACATGTGTGATATCACACACAACCCTGAGATTCTTTTTCCGGCAGGTGAGGCAGAATTATCACATTGATTGTGCAAAAAACTGATGGGGGAACAGACATGAGGGGATGTGTCTCAATTCTCTTTCTATTTTCTATATTTCTAGACCATTGGATCCAAGGCACTTTCAACATAAGGGGAAATTAGTGGCAAGTGCTGGTTAATTGGCCAGGATGTGTTTAGTGCTCCAATTCAGGTACAATCTTATTTGTCAGCAAAAAATAAACCATTGAGGAACTCCATGGGTCAGGCAGCATCTGGGCAGGGAAATGAACAGTTGACACTTGGGGTTGAAACTCTTCAACTGGACTGAATGGAGGATCGAGCACTGTCACATTGATTACTAGCACACCTCAGGGCTGTGTGTTCAGCCTGCTCCTGTTCATGTTACTGGCCCATGAATGCATCACCAAATCCAGCTCCAACAGTGTCATAGAATTTGCAGATGACAAAACAGTAATTGGCTTCAACAGCAACAAAGATGAGTCACACTGCAGAGAAAAAGTGGAAAATCTGGTAATCGAGAGTAATAACCTGAGTCTCAACATGGAAAAGACAAAGGAGATGATTATGGACCAGGAATGACCACCTTGCGCAACACATCAATAACTCCGTACTGGAGATAGTAGAGAGCACCAATTTCCTTGGAATCCATTTAAAAAATCACCTATTGTGGACAAACATCTCTTTATTGTCAGGAAAGTGCAACAGTGACTGCACTTCCTGAAAAGACTGAAGTGGACAGGGCTATTGGCCACCATCATGTTAATCTGCTATATGAGCTCTATCGAGACTGTCCTGCATGGCTGCATCACAGAGTGGTACGGTTGCTGCAGTGAAATGGATTGGAGGACAAACCACAGGACCATTAGAGTGGCAGAGAAGATCACTAGAGTTTCCTCCTCCTCACCAATCGACGTGATCTATCAGGATCGTTCTCTGAAGAAGGCGTGCAAAATCGTTGACGACCCCTTCCACCCTGCACACAGCATCTTTCCACTACTCCCGTTGGGAAAGAGAGACAGGAATATCTGAGACAGCAACACTAGACTGAGAAACAGCTTCTTTCCATGAGCAGTGAGAATGCTGAATGACCAAAGGAAATGCTCACACTTACCATCCAAAGCTCTCATATTCACAAAATAATATTTATATTTGTATCTATCTATCTATCTATCTAGCTATTTATTTGTTTGTTTGTTTGTTTGTATTTATGATTTCTTGTCCTGCATATTTATTGTTGTCTGGGTGTATGTTATGTCTGGTTGTGTGTCTGCATGTTTTACTCCAAAGACCAGAGAACATTGTTTTGTCACGTTATACTTGTACAATCAGATGATAATAAACTGACAATCCCAGATGAATGATCTGAACCCAGTACATTGACTGTCTATTTCACTCCACAGATACTGTTGTTATTTGCTCCAAACTCCACCATCTGCAGTCTCTTGATTCTCCTTATATCGCTGCAGTTCTTAATAGATTTTTTCAATGACTGCACATTTACCTGTGAGTTCAAAATGAATATAAAATATCTGCAATTGCTTTACTTGGCATCATGTTTATACAACAAGTACAAAGAAAGCTAGTTGCTGATAAGTAATCTCACGTTAACTTCAAAGCTCCAGTCATCTCCTTGTTTTCCTTTTGACAAATGTTATTCATATTATTAAGGTCATTGTTCATATTTTAATTTTAAAGCTTCAGATACATAATTCCTTATTCTGTATACATAACTCTATTGGGATTTATATTTTTTTGCAAAATCTCCTCCTCTTTTACATTCTTTTTTGACCTTAAAATTAATGGAATTCTTCATCATCTTTAGTATTTCTATCATGCTAATTCATTCACTTTTAAAACTCAAGGTCAGGGTTAACAAATCATAATTTATCAATTTTTATTCTTTACAATTATTTTGAATAATCTCCATAATAGCCCTTCATGATTTTAGAACTTACAATTTTTATAAGCAAATTGTTGCTTGAATAAAGAAATGTTTTTATTTCTATTTTGCCCTCTTGGTCTTTCAACACAACCTAACATGAGTAATTAGGCAGTGTAATGGCTAAGTTAATAGGACTGAATTTTCAAAGCTTTTAACTCATTCGACAGATACAATCTGTATCTAGCAACAACAGGAGTTCAGCAGTAAATATTTTGGCTTGCAGCACCATCATGCACACAGTAGATCTTCCCAAAATGGATAAGCATGTAATGTACAGGAGCAGTTTGCAAGATGGAGTCATAAAACTTATTTCTGAGCTGCAATAAATTCCATCACCTAAGTGGAATTGGAATTGCTTCGACATTTTGCAGAAGGATTATATTTTAGTGAGTCACCCTTCTTTAACAAATTCCTTCAACAAATATTCAAAGGAAAGAGCAATTACTAGAGGTCCTCCTGATGTGTCAACAGTCTCCATTCTGATCATTTTTGTCTGCAAGTTCTATATTAGTGGATTTTGTAACAACAATCTTAGAGTCAGCAGATTGTTCAAAGACATCATAAAGATTATCATAATAAACCAGTTAATCTGTTTTAACTGAATATGAATGTGGGCCATTAGGAATAGGTAGAAGTCCTCTGACTTTTGAATAATGGCAAAAGGCTTTGCAACACTTGTACCCAAGGACAAGTAGAAGGTAGGCTAGAAACTCTAATGCATTCTGCATATTCTTTAGGTGCTACATGATTAAATTTCATCCATGCTATTTTATTAAATAGGACCAGGCACTCTATGTGGCCATTGGACGTATCTGGAAATTCAATTACAGTTGTGTAGCTGTATGATACAATTTGTCATGCCCTGCTCCCAATTTTCTACTACAACCACCCATGTGTTTATGGCATAAGTTTTACCCTGGGAGAGAGCAAGTGTACCATTTTTTCTAAAAAATAGACATTATTCCCAATAAATTATTTTCAAAAGGAATACTGTTCAAAGTGTCTTTATGTCTTTTCCTTTGGGCTCAGCCCTTCAATACCCAGTAACTAAAGGACTCTAGACTGTGATCCTTCCCCAAAATGCCCTCACGATGACTGTGCCAAGGCTCAGTGCATCCCTCACTATGTATTCCTGCAGACTGGAATGCGCCAGCCAGCAACATTCTCTCAGCAACATCTCCATGTGGTAGAAGACAAACAGGTTTCGGGCATATGAAAGGGGTTTTTCCACTGAGTTGATAGTCTTCCAGTGGTCTGGATGTCTGTCTCTGTGTGCATCCCCCCGGAATAGCCCATAAATCAGAGAGTCCTCTGTCATGCTACTGATGAGGATGAACTGTAACAAGGACCCTTGCATCCTTCTCCACGCACTCTCAGCAAATCTGCATTCTGCAAAGAGGCTGGTGACTGTCTTCATTCAACTGGAGTAATCTCATGGACAACATGCATGGTGGGTAATGTTCCGGATATACAAGAAGGATCTGAACGAGTGGGTTTTTCTCACCAGGTCATATCCATGAGTACTACTAGATGACCTAGACAGTCTGCTCTGGAAACTACCCCACTGTATTCATTAAGTGTTTGTCTCTTAGTGTCTGCAGGATATTCATGCTGACCTCTACCTGATGGCTTTGTTGTCAAAGGTGTTTGGAAAAACTTTTCCACAAAGTGTGGCAAAATTCAACTGACTGGGACATTGCTTGGTAACAGTGCCAGGCCCATCCTTTGCAACATCTGGGATAGGTAGAAACCTCAACATGTAGTGGCACTTCATGTCTTTGCTGTTTGGTTCCATGCACAGCCAGATGCAGCCACACACAAAAGTAGTCATCTGGATGAGGGCCACATTGGGTACCTCCTCGCCCCTGTTGTCTGGTGACTTATACATGGTGACCCTTCAGATTCTTTCCATCTTGTAACCCCATATGAATTGAAAGATTGCTCTGGTGACCACCTGGGCAATTGTGTGAGGGGCCACACCTGTACAGCAGTCCAGAGAACACCTCACATCTGATGATCATGTTCTTCCTTGTTATTGAGAGGGAGTACTGAACCTACAGAGTCAACTTCTGATGGACCTTTGCAATCTGAGCCAAACAATTTTTGCTGCATACTTTGGCTCCTCCAAACCAGATCCCAACACTTTCAGGTAGTTAGATATGACTATGAAGGGGATGGTGGACTGGTTGGATCAGTTGCTAAAGAGCATTGCTCTTCTTCCTGTTTACCCTGACACTTGATGCAGACTCAAACTGATCAGAAGATTACCACATGGACCTTGTACGGGGATGCCTTGACCTGATTGTCTCCATTGCCTGGCAACATCACTCCACATGATCTCATCCTTCCTGGATGGATTCGGCAAAGGGCTCTATGCAGCGTTCAAATTAGACTGGAGTGAGGGGGCAACCTTGATTGACTCTAGACTTGATGGAGAAGCTATATGTTTCCCACTCATTAATTTGGACTGTGCTATGGAAGTCCCACCCTAGAGCCCATCATATGTGTGTGCAGTATATGGTCAAAAGCCTTCTCCTGATCTAAGCTGACCAGGCAGGTGTCCACCCCTGTCTTGCATGTAGGTGATGGTAGATCTGAACAGTACGAAGCTGTCAGAGATTTTCCTGCCTGGAGCCATACAGGTTTGGTCTGGTGGATAACCTGCCCCAGGGCAGACTTGACTTGATTGAAGATGGCTCTGGACAGGATTTTGTCGTCAGCTTTTAACAATGATATGGGTTTCCAATTCCTGATATCCTTCTTCTTCCCCTTTTTTTTGAAGATGGGGGCATTGATGCCCTTCCTCATGGAGTCTGATATACTGTGTGCCTGGAGCATAGTGATGTATACTTCCAGCAGGTCTGGACCCACTCATTCCCACTGAGTTGTGTAAAACTCAGCTGATAAGTTAACGCTTCTGGGGGTCTTACCTGACAAAATGGAATGGCCGGAGTCCATTAGCTCCCCCAGAGTATCATTGGCTGGACCAGGCTCTCATGCTTGCTTTTGCCTAAGATCTCCATGATAGAGGACAAGAAGTTTTGGGAAGCCATTCTGTATGTAGCTTTAGTGTCCTATAGATCAGCATAATAGGATCTACAAATACTCTGTGTGCCCATTTGCAAAGATATGACTCAGCTGGCCTCTTCCTTAAGTTTCCCCGTGTCATTTATTGTCTCTGAACTTGCCTAAGCTCCTCTGAAATGTCCAGTTGCGAAGATTCCCCAAGAAAAATCTACCTTGCTTCAGGTATGTTCATATTTTCTCTTTTATGGGTTTCTGGTGGCTCTAACCATCTCTAACCTGGCTGCCAACTTCCATACGTAACATAACATCCTGCAAACAATCTAAACATCTCATACTGTTGCTCATATCCTATCCTCCCTCTTTGCCACTCAGACAAATTGTATGCATGTTGCCTCGATTAAATACCTTTAGGTATTGATATTAACCAATCACCATCTTCTTTGTCAACAAAGGCACTGGAGTGATGAGCGGGGTAAGGTCCCATCTCCAGAGTTCAGGATTGCACCAATAACCCACCCTATACTTCAGGTCCCAGAATGAAAAATGCACAACATTCATGCAAGGTTTCACGTAATTTCTTATCCACCTTTCAGGTTTACCTTGTGACAGTGGCTGATTTCTTGCTGAGTCTCTCAAACAACATCAATGACCTTGTGGCAATTCTGCCTTTATGTTAATTGACAATTTTGAGGCCAAAATAATGAAATAATATAATTATCAATTCAAGGGCTAATGATTTTTATGAGATTATTTGGAAATTATTTCAGTTGCAGATGAAATATTGTAAACGAAAGTTTTGCAAGCAAGATGCTGTAGTGTGGATTATTGAGGGGCATGTAACCCTCCATCTGGAATCTGTTGGGAGTGTGGATTACAGAGGGGCATGTGACCTCTCCGTCTGGAACCTGAACGGAAGTCACCTCACTTGCCGATTAAGGTCAAGCTTTGCCCACAGGTCAGTGCACACTTGATCATTAGCCCCTTTAATTGCCTCATTGATACCTGGGCCGACTCTTCAGCTGATGGCACTATAAAGCCCACCACATGTGAGCCATCTTCCTCTTTCTCTTCTGGGACAAACCAGAACTCCACTCCAGAATGGGCAATGCTGGAGAATCGTTGGTAAGTTGTGAGCAGACAAAGAGTTTGGAGCTGTAGTATTGCATGCCTAGTGCCCCTAGTTTAGTGATATCAAGGGGTGGCGGGTATCATATGTTGTAATTTAATTGAAAAGCCTTCTTCTTCAGTGTATCGTTTAATCCAGCACGTGTGTATATGTGTGTGTCTTTTTCCCCTGTTGCGACTCCCCTCCATGTGTAAATAAAACACTACTGTTCAATCAGCTGCGTTCAGACTCATTACCCTTAGGACCCGTTGAACTGGTTTTATATGCACAAGAATTGACACTGCAGGCAGAGTCCTTAGAGTTCTGATTGAACACAGCTGCAGGGGAAATGGTTTGGAATTGGTGCAGGAGAGTTAGTGCAGGCAGCGAGGATAGGATCCCAGGGATTGGGAGCTTGGCAAGCAACCTGGCAGACCACAAGCAACCCAATAGACTGGTCCAAGCACCTCAACCCATGTGGTGAAAAAAATGGGTCACCACGCAGGGTCCCTCCTCAAGAAGTCAGGGTTCCCAAAAACGAAGGGGAATCAGAGGGGTACCTTTTGGCTGCTAGCGACTCCCCTGAGAAACGAATGTGAGATAATAGATTTGGAGAGTGCCCAGATAAATAAGGAGATGGAGGTCCTCTAGCAGTGCTGCTGTTCACTGCAGGAGGTAGCATACATTACTCAATCCCGAGCCACCAATCTCGAGGGGAGAGGGACAGAGGTAGCTTAAAATGTAGCAGCCGTGCGCAGTCACCGCTCTGGCTGACAGATAGACTCGGTTAAGCTGGAGGGAGGGTGGGTGAGGGAGATGATTCCGATAGACAGAGTAAAGTGAGGGGAATCAAGATAATAAACTGAGTGAATGGCAGAAATTAAAGGGTGAGAATGTCAATGAAAGAACCTCAACAAAGAATTTTGGGAGATGTGGAAGTGCAGATATCCTCCACTCACAGAGAAGAAAGAAAAGCAAGCAAAGAAAACCAAGGTGAGCTATTATTATAGATGGACAACTGATAAACACCAAAAAAGAAACAAGTTACCTAAATTTGTCAAATTCAGCAGAGTCCAGAAGGCGCCAATGTACTAAGGCAGAAAATAGGCTGCTGTTCCTTGAATTTAGTTTTGGGTTTTACCATGATGAGGAATTTTTCCATTCTTTTTCACTCTTACCTGGTTGAGTTAGCATACACATAAAAGTTTTGGTTTACTCTGATTTTAATTTTTCAAAAAATATTTAAAAGGTCCATTGGACTAATTATGCCTACCTACCCATAATGCTTTACTTACACATTTTAATTTTACACCAACATAAAACTAAAGATTATTGCTTATGGTCATAAAATTATGAAAGCATAGCATGTCATGGTTCCTTACATGAAGGTCTATAGGCTCAATTTTACATCATTTTTATTCATGGAATCCCTAGTGAATCACGAGAGATTTAAAAAAGGCAATAATTTTATATTAAAATGCTATGTTATGCATTTTAAAGACATCAGAATAAAATTAGTTTGGCACTAAATTAGTTTGATCCAAATAGCCCTCGGGACACCAAGGAGCAGATAAGCAGGCAGATCGTGGAATGGTGCGGGAAATACAGGGTTGAGTTATGGGAGACTTCAACTTCCCTACTGTTGACTGGCACTGCCTGTCTGCAAGAGGGATAGATGGGGTTGAATTTGTCAGGTGTGTTCAAGAAGGATTCCTGACACAGTGTGTGGATCAGCTGACGAGAGGAGATGCCATATTGGATCTAATTCTGGGTAATGAGCCTGGTCAGATGGTGGGGGAGCACGTTGGTGTAGTGCAAATAAAAGCTCTCACGACTGGAGGGAGAGCAAATGCTTACAGTAGTCTTCAGAAGGGTTCTGGGTTTAGGTGGGAAACCAGGGTTATACGTGAGCAGATGGGGGTGGAGCCAGGATGCGGGGCCAGCCATCAGCACAACACCTTACCAGGGAATCCCATTTCACTGCATTCACCCATTCCTACAGAATGAAGACAGAGAACATAGGTTCAGAAAAAAAGTTGAAAAATATACAGTTATTTACAAATTTACAGATTTAAGCTGTCTGGGGGTCTGGAGATCCTGGTGGAGCACCTTAGAATCTGGAGGCCTTGGACTCCTTGGGTCTACTGGTCCCCTTGTGAGTGAGGAGAGGCGGGCTGGATCTCCGACTTAATGGTGGAGGGCGATGCACTTTCCTCCTGAACCTGATCCCCTGAGTCTCTAATTGGGAGCGGTGAGGGCATCTGAGGTAATGGACCTTCTGTTCTGGTGGAGACAATGTCCTCCCTGCCATCTGGGTTCTCCACATAGGCGTACATGGGATTGGCATGGAGCAGTTTTACCTTTTCCACCAGGGGGTTGATCTTGCTTCTCCTCACATGTTTCCTGAGAAGGACTGGACCAGGAGTGGTGAACCAAAGTGGGAGTGTAGTTCCTGATGCCGACCTTCTTTCAAAAGTGAATAGGAGCTCGTGAGGAGCAGTGTTGGACGCGGTACATAGTAGCGATCGGATGGAATGGAGCACCCTACGGAGGACTTCCTGCCAGCGTGGGTCTGGAAGGGCTCAACTTCAGGGCCAGTTTGAAGCCTTTCAGACCGTGGTGTTCTCCTTTTCAACTTGCTCATTTCCCCGGGGTTTGTAACTAGTAGTCGTGCTGGATGCGATGCCCTTTACCAGTAGGTACTGACATAGCTTGTCACTCATAAAGGATAGATGGGGTTGAATTTGTCAGGTGTGTTCAAGAAGGATTCCTGACACAGTGTGTGGATCAGCTGACGAGAGGAGATGCCATATTGGATCTAATTCTGGGTAATGAGCCTGGTCAGATGGTGGGGGAGCACGTTGGTGTAGTGCAAATAAAAGCTCTCACGACTGGAGGGAGAGCAAATGCTTACAGTAGTCTTCAGAAGGGTTCTGGGTTTAGGTGGGAAACCAGGGTTATACGTGAGCAGATGGGGGTGGAGCCAGGATGCGGGACCAGTCGCTATGAATATAGCTGGGATACCCAAACAGGGTGAAAATGGAGTCTAGGGCCTTTATGACTGACGAAGTGGATGTATCTGGGCATGGAATGGTGAACGGGAAGTGGGAGTACTCATCAATGATAGAGAGGAAGAAGGTGTTCCAGTTCATGGAGGGGAAAGGTCCCTTAAAATCAACACTGAGCCACTCAAAGGGCCTAGATGACTTGATCAGATGTGCCTTTGTGGGGTGGTAGAAGAGTGGCTTGCACTCCATGCAGACCTGGCAAGACCTGGTCATTTCCTTGATGTCTCAATGGAGCATGGCAGATTGTGCGCCTTGACAAAATGAGCTATGCAGGTGACCCCTGGATGGCAGAGCTCATTATGCAGAGACTGCAGTTGACCGGTATGTGGAGAGGTACAGCTTCCTCCGGATAAGACATCTGGAGGGTCATTAAGAGCTCCTGGTCGAGAGACAATGTCATAATTATAGGTGAAGAGCCCAATTTTCCACCTAGCAATTTTGTCATTTTTAATTTTGCCCCTCTTGACATTATTAAACATGAATGCGACCGAGTGCTGGTCAGTGAGGAGTGTAAATTTCCTACCAGCCAGGTAGAGCCTCCAGTGGCTCATGGCTTCTACAATGGCTTTTCTTTTTCCACCGTTGGGTTCTGAAGCACGTGGCCTTGTAATGCCCAAGAAAAAAAATGCAACCGGCCTGCCCGCCTGGTTGAGGGTAGTGGCCAGGGCTATGTCTGAAGCATCGCTTTCCACTTGAAAAGGTACATTCTCATCCATTGCATGCATGGCGGCTTTAGCAATGTGATTCTGGAGGTAGTTAAAAGCTGCTTGGGCTTCAACTGAGAGGGGAAAATTATGGTTTTTAAGAGAGGGTGAACCTTATCAGCGTATTGAAGGATCCACTGGGCATAATATGAGAAAAGCCCAGGTATCTCCTCAAAGCCATTGTGGTCCTGGGAATGGTGGGCTTTAATAGGGGGTGCATCCTATCAGGATTGGGGCCAAAGATGCCACTCTCCACCACAAAGCAAAGGATAGCCAGACATTTAGACCTGGTCAGAGTTATAAGTGAAGTTCAGGGCTTTTGTCACGTGAAGAAATCTCTGGAGGTTGGCGTCATGGTCTTCCAAGATATGTCCACAGATGGTGATGTTATTGAGGTAGGGGAAGGTAGCCTTCAACCCATAAACATCCACCATTCTGTCCATTTGCTTCTGGAAGATATAAATCTCATTAGTGGTACTGAAGGGGACCCTTTGGAATTGATAGAGAAGACCATTAGCCTCAAATGCTGTATATGGATTGTCCTTGGAACGGATTGGCAGCTAGTGATGAGCAGCTTTCAGGTCGATCGTCAAATAGACCCGATACTGCACAATATCATTCACTATGTCCGAAATTTGAGGGGGGTTATGCATCCAGGAGTGTGTATCGATTTGTTATAGCCAATTACTAGCCTGGACTTGTTTTCCCCTTTTACCATTACCACTTGCACTCTCCATGGGCTGGTGCTAGGTTTGATGATCCCTTCGTTGAGCAGGCATGGTGTCTCAGACTTTATGAAATCTCTGTCTGCTGTGCTGTACCTCCTGCTCTTGGTAGCAATAGGTTTGCAGTCTGAGGTCAGATTCGGGAAGAGAGGTGGGGGGGGGGGTGGGGGGTCGATATTCAGTGTGGAGAGGTAGCATGCGGGTTCTGATTTTAGGGGCCCTCTGTTCCAAACCATTACGGGGGTGGGGGGTGAGGACCAGAATATTCCAAAGTCATATTTTTAAGGTGATAAAGGAAGTCCAGACCCAATAACACCAGAGCACACAATTCATCAAGTACATATAGGTGAATCTTACAGAATTCCCCCCTACAAACGACAGATGTACCATACAATGTTGTTGAACGTGGATAGAATGCGAATGAGACACAAGGAATATGTACTCTTGCACAGTCTGTGAGTCTATAGCCGCTTTCAGGTAGCCAGAATACCCCAAAATAAAGTTGCCTAAAATATCTGAATGCGGCTGTTGGGAGGCCACCTGAAAGTGGGGAATCCTGACCTGAGGAGTACTTACCCAACCCATCTCGGGTAAATGTATTCTCCATTTCTGAGGGCTCACCCTAGGCACCTGAAAGTGGGCAGGACTACGGCCACAGTCGACAGGAGCCAGCATTTGCTCTGTGGTGCCTAACCCCGCTGGGGACCTTTCAGGTGCCAAAACAGCACCGCCGGTGCTGCCACCTGAATTTCATTTCGCACACACCCGCAGCCGGCTCCGGAGCCACATTCTCCCAGCTATTCCACCTGACAGTGGCTTATGAAGCTTTCAGTAGAGCTCATGTCAATTAGGTATTTAGTGGAATGTCCATTTACCTTCACAGTCACAATGGAGTTGCTGAGATGGTGAGGTCTGTTCTGAGCTAGGAACATCGAGGCTAGGACCCCGGAGACTCCATACTCCACACTCCTGGGTTTCCCTACATAGATAAGATGGCCGTTGACCTTGTGGCATGGCAAGATGGCCGCCCTCCTTTCTCCTCTGATGATGATGGTGCTAAGTTTGAATTTGAGTTGCGACAGGATGGCCACTGAGCCTTTTTGCGCTGTTTCCTCAATGCCATGCTCCATCATCATGCAACTCAGCAAATGGGTTTGGGTGAATTCGGGGCAGATGGCTTGGGGCTGGAATCGGATGTGGGAGCGGTGCAGGCTGTGGACTTCCCCAGGCTTCCCCTCATGCAGAAAACCATTATCCAATGCCCTTTCTTGCCACACTGGAACACATTGAGTCTTTAGCCAGGCAACGAGATTGGGAAAGCTGGCTCTTGCCACAGAAAAAGCACTCCCTAGCTTGGGAGCACTCCCTAGCATGGGATGTGGCAGCCGTTAAGAGATGGGGTAGCGGGACCAGCTGGACCTTGGAAGGGGTCACCTGGGTGAGCAAGCTCGCTGGCTCTGAGGTTGTCACTCTCGTGCTCAGCCTGTTCCAATGATTTGTCTAATTCAACGTGGCTAGCCAGGCCTTTATTTCCCAACTCAAGTAGTCACTGCCTCATGTACCTCAAGCAGACCTCCACGACTAGAGTGTCCCGGATCTGTTCTTCCTCACGAACGTGGCCCGAAGCTGCTTCATAACTGCACTTCTTGGCAAGCATCCACAGATCCAGCAGGTAGTCATTGATGGTCTCTCCTGTACCATTTGCAACGTAGAGCGAGTCGGTGCCTTGCTAGGACCTCATTTTGTGACTTCAGGTACTGAGCCTTCAATGCTTCAATGGCAGAGTCATACGTAGAACAGTCCTTGATGACTGCATACCCTTTTGTTTCTACCCTCGAAGCGAGTGCAGACCTCCTGGGTTCATTGGTGTGGAAGAAGTCTTTGGTTGCATTCAGGTAGGCCTGGAAGCAGCCTAGCTGGTACGTGAACTCCTCGGCTGCGTCGGGAGACAGAGGGTCTATCAGCAACATACCAGGCTTGAGTAGCGTTTCCATCGTTTAGGGAATAAGCTAATAAAATTGTAGTGCGAATAAAAGTTCTCACGACTGGAGAAAGAACGCCTTTATTAGCAAATAACTATGGGTAGGGTCTAACAGTAGTCTTCAGAAGGGTTCTGGGTTTAGGTGGGAAACCAGGGATACGTGCGAGCAGATGGGGGCGGAGCTGGGAGATGCAGGCAGTCACCAGCACCACATCGTACCAGTAAATCCCAGTTCACTGCAGTTGGTGAGAGTAACCACAACTCCCTGAGCTTCAGCATAGCAATGGAAAAGGATAAAAAAGACATTATGGGAAGTGTTTAACTGGGGATAATTACAATGGTATGAGGCAGAAACAAGCAAGAGTAAATTGGAAACAGATGTTCACAGGTGAAAATACAGCAGTAATGTGGAAGAAATTTAGGGACCACTTGTGCTATGCCAGAGGATTGGAGAATAGCAGATATAGCCCCCTTGTTTATAAAAGGTAATCGGGAGAATCCTTGGAATTACAGACAATTGAGTCTTACATCAGTGGTGTGCAAACTATTGAAGAGGATTCTTAAGGACAGAGTCTATGAGCATTTGGAACAGTGCAGTCTACTTAGGAATAATCAGAATGGCTTTGTGAAGGGAAGCTTCTGACTCAAAGTCTAATTGAGTTTTCTGAGGAGGCAACAAAAGTAGGGCAATAGATGTGGTCTATATGGATTTTCATAAGGCATTTGACAAGGTCTCCCATGTTCAGAAAGTCATGAGGCATGGGATCCATGGAACCTTGGCTGTGTGGATAAAAAATGGCTTACATATAGAAAGCAAAGAGTGGTGGTGGAAGGACAGTACTTGGCTTGGAGGTAAGAGTAGAGTTCTGCAAGGATCTGTACAGGGACCCTTACACTTTGTGATCTTTATAAATGACCCAGATGAAGAAATGGAAGGATGGATCAATAAGTTTGTGGATGATACGAAGATTGGAGGAGTTGTGATGTTGCTGAAGGTGTCGTAGGTTATAAATGGGTATAGATAGGATGTAGAGTTGGGTTGAAAAGTGGCAGATTGAATTCCATTCAGATAAGTGTGAGGTGATGCATTTTGAATGGAGAGACCGGAAGGCTGAGTACAGGCTTAATGGTTGGTTACTTAGGAGTGTGGATGAACAGAGGGAACTTGGGGTCCAAATCCATACATCCCTCAAGGTTGCTGTGCAGGTTGATAGGATCATTAAGAAGACCTATTGGATGTTTGGCTTCATTAATAGGAGGATTGAGTTCAGGATTTGAGAGGTCATGTTGAAATTCTACAAATCTCTAGTGAGATCACACTTGGAGTATTGTGTTCACTTTTGGTCACCTCATTATAGGAAGGATATGGATGCTATGGAGAGGGTGCAAAGGAGATTTACCAGGATGTTGCCTGGATTGGAAAATGTCATTTAAGGCAAGGTTAGCAGAGCCTGGACTTTCTCTTAGGAGCGTAGAAAGCTGAAAGTTTTACAAGATTATGAGGGGCATATATAGAGTGAACAGCCAGCACCTTTTTTTTCCAGGTCAGGAATAATGAACACCAGAGGCCATATGTACAAAATGAAGGGAGGAAAATTTAGGGGAGACATCAAGGGTAAGCTTTTTGCACAGAGAGGTGTGGGTACCTGGAATGCCTTGCCAGGGATGGTGGTGGAGGCTGAAACATTAGGGTCATTTAAGAGAATCTTAGACAGATACATGGATGGCAGAAAAATAGAGGGTTACAGGGTAGGGAGGATTTAGCACTTTTTGTAAGGAATATATAGGTCTGCACAACATTGAGGGCCAAAGGGCCTGTACTGTGCTCTAATGTTCTATGTTCTAATCTTATTAGCCTTCAAAATATCATTGAAAACAGCTGGCAGGCAATTTGAGTGGTATTAGCAAAAAAAATATAGAAAATGGAATTTTCTAAATTATTGTTAAGCAAATAGTAAAGAATGTTGCCCATGTATATGGCAGTAACTTTTCTTTCTTTGGCTTGACTTCGCGGACGAAGATTTATGGAGGGGGTAAAAAGTCCACGTCAGCTGCAGGCTCGTTTGTGGCTGACCAGTCCGATGCGGGACAGGCAGACACGATTGCAGCGGTTGCAAGGGAAAATTGGTTGGTTGGGGTTGGGTGTTGGGTTTTTCCTCCTTTGCCTTTTGTCAGTGAGGTGGGCTCTGCGGTCTTCTTCAAAGGAGGCTGCTGCCCGCCAAACTGTGAGGCGCCAAGATGCACGGTTTGAGGCGTTATCAGCCCACTGGCGGTGGTCAATGTGGCAGGCACCAAGAGATTTCTTTAGGCAGTCCTTGTACCTTTTCTTTGGTGCACCTCTGTCACGGTGGCCAGTGGAGAGCTCGCCATATAATACGATCTTGGGAAGGCGATGGTCCTCCATTCTGGAGACGTGACCCATCCAGCGCAGCTGGATCTTCAGCAGCGTGGACTCGATGCAGTAACTGAACTTGTATGAAAACTGCATGTGTATGAAAACAGGGGAACTTATTGCACAGGGAGCCATTCAACCTATCATACCTGTATTAGAACTTGAGAATGTGTACCTCAGAATTCCTTCATCACATTTTGTTCACAAATCTGTAAATATCTAATTCCCAAGTACCTCTTCAATTCCCTTTTAAAGCTACTTCTTAATCCTGACAGCAGATTCTACTTCTCGGGAGACAAACTCTCAACGCACTCTGTTTCCATCTTGGGAAACAAACTCTGAATTACAAATTCACCAACTCCCACAGCTACTTTGACTACACTTCTTCATACCCAATCCCCTGAAGGGTTCCTTTCCCTCAATTCCTCCATCACATCTGCTCCCAGGATGAGGTCTTCCATGCCAGATCATCAAAAATGTCCTCCTTTTTCAAACAACATGACTTCTCTACCATCATCACCTCAGCCCTCACCTGCAATTCCTCCTTTACCCCCACATCTCCTCTGACCCCCTCCTCATTCACACGCAACAAGGACAGGATTCCCCTTGTCCTCACCTACCACGTGATCCCTCCACTAGACATGTCATGTCTAGTCATGTCATGTCATGTCTTGTCCACTCCTCTTTTCCCACCATTTCCCCTTTGGCACCTACCCCTGTGACTGGAGGAGATACTCCACTTTTGCCCATGCCACCTCCTCACTGCATTCAGGGCCTGAAACAGTGCTTCTAAATGAATCAGCAGGTGTCATCTACTGCATTTGGTGCTCCTGTAGTGATCTCCTCTACATCAGAGAGATTGGACACAGACTGGGAGATCACTTAATTGAGAACCTCAGCTCTGTCCACTGCAATGGTAGGGATTTTCCAGTGGTCATCCATTTCAATTCCCCCAGCCCATTCCAGTGACGACATGTCTCTCTATGGTCTCAAGTTACCGCCAGACTGAGACTACCAGCAAATTGGAAGAACAACACCACATATTCTGTTTGGGCACCCTCCAATCGGATGGCATTAACATTAACTTCTATGGTTTCCATTAGCCACCCCAAGCCCCCCCTCCCCACCCCCACCATGTCTCCTTTCCTCTTGCTCTGTTTCTCTCTGTTCCATTTTCTCCTTTAACCCCAGTACTGTATTCACAGAGCCAAACCCCTTTCCTCTATCTTGATTTCCTCTCCATATCTAATTAACACCTTTTCTCTGTTGGTCTGTACTCCTCCCCCTGCCCTTTTTTTAAATTCAGATGCCTACCTGCTTTTAGCTCATACCTTTAAGGCCCAGAACATCGGTTATATATCTTTACCTCTTATGGACCCTGTGGGAGCTGCTGAATTTGTCAAGCATTTCTGTGTTTTTACCAGATTCTACTTCTGTTTCTATATTTTTAATTTATACATGTAGCACAGTAACCAGCACTTCGGACCCATGAGCCCATGCCATCTCATGACCTCAATTAACCTAGAGCCCCTGTACGTTTTGATGGGAGGAAACTGGAGCGCCCAGAGGAAACCCACACAGACATGGGGAGAAAATACAAGCTGCTTACAGACAGCACCAGATTCAAACATGGGTCATTGATGCTGTCATAAGGTTGCCACCTGAATTTAGTATTCTGGAAGTATTTCTGAGTGAAAACAGTTTTATCTGTTCTCTGTGCCAGATTGCTTGCCAATGGTTTTTAATTTGTGATCTCAGATTATGAAAGACTCACTGGAGATGACCGATTCTTTTAAATCTACATCTATTACATCATATTTTAATCATCCCTGTTCCATGGAGAACTGTCTAAATTTTTCCAAACTTAGTTCAAACAAAATCACTCATTTCTGTAAGAAACTGGTAACACTCACTTGCCTGTAAGGCTTTTAAGTTATTTAAACAACATATCAGCGCACTAGCTCCGTTAATACACAGCACCTGAAAGTGCCATTGTGTTTGGAAACATAGGCACCAGAATGGATTTCAAGTAAAAGTGAAAAATCGAGGATCTATGCGCCCCACGGCATCCTTTCAACCAATGTACAGAATCTGGAGAACAACATTGAGAACCTAAGAGTAAGATTGTTATACTGAAGAGACTTGAGGAATTGTTGTATACTTTACTGAGATAGGGCAGAATTCTTCAGACTCAGCCCTTCAGCTCAAAAGCTTCTTCCTACTTCATGTGGATTGGACATCCTCATTGGAAGATGCAGCAAAGTTTTCTTCTTAGTTAATTCTTTGTGGTGCTCAGAAATGGCAACCCTGTCCCACAGCTGCTCCCCTCATCTGAAACATCTGGCACTGAGGTGCCGACTTTTCTACCTCCGGAGGGAGTTCACCACCATTGTCCAGCATGCAGCCAGATGTTAAGATGGCATTAGCGGATCCACATATATGATCAACAAACATTGAACTGTGTATCCTGATGCTTTCTCAGTCATCGCCAGAGACTTCAACCAGGCCAACTTAAAGAAGGTACTACCAAATTACCACCAGTATATCTCCAGCAACATGAGGGGATTGAACACTTTTTACCATTGTCACACTACCATCAAAGATGACTACCATTCCATTCCTCCCACTTTAGAAACTCAGGCCACCTGGCTGTGCTCCTCCTTCCTCCACACAGACTGAAACTGAACAGCATGGAACTGGTAATGAAGACTGTGCAGAGATGGTTCAGGGAGTTAGGAGAGCAGCTTAATGACTGTCTCGAGTGAGTAGATTGGGCCATGTTTAAGGACATGGGGATGGATTGAAATGAATATGCCTCAGTGGTTACCGACTTTATCAGAAAATACGTGGATGAGTGTGTTCCTACTAAGACTAACTGGGTATATTCTAATCAGAAGCGATAGATGGACCAAGAAGTCTATAAACTGTTGAAGTCCAGATCTGCATTTGGGTAGGAGATTCAGAGATATATGGAAAGACCATGTACAATATCCAGACATCTATTACAAATACAAAGAGACAATTCCTGAACAAACTGGACTCTCAGATAGACGCTTCACAGCTGTGCAGGGCTTGCATGCCATTACATAACCATGGCAGTATCATTAACCGTGATACATCTCTTCTGGATTAGCTCAATGCCTTCTATGCAAAGTTCAAAAGGAAAAACATTAAGAATGATTAGGAATGTGATTTAAATATATAATTTCCAGATAAAGATTGGGACATCACTCTTAATTTGATTAATGACTCCTCATTTTGTGCATGACATTGTTTGTTGCAATTTAAGGTGGTGAATAGAATACACATGTCCAAAGTCAAATGATCTCGTTTCTATTCTGATGTTGATCCATTATGTGAAAAGTGTAAAATCTTTGAAGCTTTGTTTTGGGAGTGCCAAATTTAGAAAAATTTTGGAAAAATCTTTTCCAAACTTTATCAGATACCCTTAAGATCAAATTAGAACCATGCCCTTTAATTGCCTTATTTCTTTTTTCTTTAGAAAAGGACATATCCTTGACTTCAACTCAAAACAGAATTTTAGGTTTTACTTCGCTGATAGCCAGACGAGCAATTCTAATGAAATGGAAGGATAATTCTTCACCTACACATATTCAGTGGTTTCATGATACTATGTCTTATTTATGTTTGAAAAATCAGATATAACATTAAAGAATTTGATAAAATTTAGGGCATTCATGCATTATTATCACAATTTGAATACTTAGGGGTATGGAGATTTCCTGTCTGCTATTTAAAGGTTATTACTCAATTCAGATCTTTATAATTTATACAAATTAACCTTGTTTAGAGGGAGGGGGTAGTTTATCTAGGGCTTTTTTCTTTTTCACTCTTTCTTTTTCCTTTTTCATGTTTTTTTTTAGTAGATCATTAAAAAAAGAAAAAACAATGAAGAATCCTTGAAAGTCCCTACAGCCCCCAGTGCTCCAAGTCTCTGAGGCTGTCATGAACAGAGCCTTCAGAAGGGTAAATCGTCATAAAGCATCTGGCCCAGGTGGCATACCTGATCGTGTCCTTAAAACCTGTCCTTAAATTGCAATGTCTGGATTTAGCAATGTATCGAGATTCACACCATCTAAGGCAAACCAATGTTTAATTATTCTTCTCAAATGTACAGTGCATTCTAACTCTTTGGGTAACAGAAATTAAACATTATGATATTCACAAATCAGTACCAATAATTTTGAGTATGGAATAAAAATTAATCTTACAGTATTTATGAGAGGAAATAAAATGAAATAAACACACAAATTTTATCCATTTTGCAGAGGGGTTCATGTGACTAAAAATTGCAATTATGGATAGTTTTCTAGGAATGCATCCTTTCTCTTATCCAAGTGTGCCCATATATCTTACATCTCTCTGTTATATAGTTGCCTACTTCACTATCTTGTAAACTACAAAATCTGCAATGACTCATGCTACCCTTAAATCTGATCCAATGCAAAGTATGAAATATTTCTGTCAGTGAGATTAGATAGCCAATCAATCATCCACTAAATATTTATTACCACAAAGGACAGAAATGAAATACCTGACTTCAATTAAGTAAAGTAGAAATCATAAATCAATAGCAGGAAGGAAGTGTAAAGTACAAATGGAGTCTCAGGAGCTGAATTGTTTATTTGTGATGAAATGTCAGGATGTGTTTTGGGGGTGAGGCCCTATTGCTTGACAGAAAGGGAAAATGAATTGATGTATCCTCCTGATGGGGAAATGGAGGAAGGAAGTCAAGATTTCCTACAAATGTTCTGTAGCATAAAGTGTATCAGAGTTGCCTCCACTTCCTGCCGAGGATATCACTGATGAAATAGTCCCAAGGAGACCTTAGAAGCTCTGGGGCAGCCTTCTATTCACTCAATGGAATTCATGAAGGAACTGAGAAGAGCCTGAGAAGGCTTCTCTGAGCATATAAATTCTTCTGGTCTCTTTCCCTTTTACTTGCTAATATTTGCACAGCAGCATTAATAATAGATTTAAAAAAAAAAGGTTTGTACTTGTACGTGGCAATGAACATTAGTATCATACAATAGCCAGGCAATAGTTAGTCTTTGATAAGGTAAAACATAATTACTTCTCTATGATATCAATGGCAATATTACAACTATCCTATCGCCCCCTCCCCATTCAGACTATCTACATCATTGGTGATTCCACTAATTAGAAATCCAACTGAGTTCCAAATAAAGGTCATAGCAATAACTTCAGTCAAGGAATCGAGGGAGTAGTCATATTCAGAGTGGGCTGAGCCAGAGTGGTAAGGCTTTGGCTCACAGGCATTGGTAAAAGGCAAGGAATAGTCGGAGTTGAACTCAAAAAGGGCCACCCTATTCGAGGAACAAAAAGGATTCAGCAGGTAGGCACAGGTAAGGGCAAGATTTTTAGATATCATACATTTTATTCATCTAGTCATAGATAGTGGTAATGGCAGCCAATGCAGGGGAACGTCCCTCTTGCAAAATGTGGGTCATCATGGAAGTCAGTAGTATCCCTGATGACTTCATCTGCAATACAAGCCGAGTTAAGAAACTGGAGCTGGAGTTGGATCATTCAGGAGACAGAGAGGGTGATAGCTAGAAGTTATGGGGACATTATCACACCTAAGAGGCAGGAAGAGGGTAAATGGTGGATAGTCAGGTGAGGGAAAGAAGCAGGCAGGTACTGCAGGGCACCCCTGTGGTCATTCCCCTCAATTACAAGTGTATCATTTTGGATACTGTTGGGGGTACAACCTACCAGAGACAAGCCAATGGGAGATTGGGTCTATGGCACAGAGTCTGGTTCTGTGGCTAAGAAGGGAAGGGAGGAGTAAAGGTGAGCTGTAGTGATAGGGGATTCCATAGTTAATGGGACAGATAAGAGGTTCAGTGGAAGAGATCAAGTATCTCAGATGGTATTTTGTCTCCCTAGTGCCAGGGTCTGAGACACCTCAAATCGAGTTCACAGCATTCTTAGGAGGGAGGGTGAGCAGCCAGATGTTGTGGTTCATGAAGGGACAAATAACATGGACAGGAAAGGTGAGGAGGTCTTGCAAGGAGAGTTCAGGGCATTAGGCACTAGATCTCTTGGATAGTGATCTCAGGATTGCTACCTGTGTCACATGCTGGTGAGGTTAGAATTTGGAGGATAATGCAGCTTAACATATGGCTAAAGACACAGTGCAGGAGGGAGGGCTTCAGGTTTCTGAATCATTGGGATCCTACCAGTGAAGGTTGGCCCTGTTCCAATGGGACTGGAAGGGGATTAATAGCCTTTGCTACTGCTGCTCTCGTGGGTTTCAACTAGATTTGTAGTGGGAAGGGAACTAGAGTGCCAGAGCAGGTGGAGGAGTGAAAAAATCATGTTAAAACTGCATTCACCATTAGAAGTCTACAGGTTGAACGCGGTGGAAATGTTCTCAGGTGCATTTATATCACTTCAAGGGGTATTGTAGGAAAGGCAGATGAGCTCAGAGTGTGGATAGGCACATGGAATTAGGACATTTTGTCCATTAGTGAAACTTGGTTTCAGGAAGAGCCTGGCTGGCAGCTCAATATTCTTGGATTCCGTTGCTTTAGACGTAATAGAAATGATTGGGGTGGGGGGGTGGGTGGGAGGTGGATGTGAAAGGGGGAAGAGCGGCATTGCTCATCAAGGTCAATATCACAGCTGTGCTTAGTCAGGACAGACCAGAGGGCTTGTCTACTGAGGTATATGGGTGGAGCTAAGGAACAGGAAAGGTATGACCACACTTATGGAGTCATATTATAGACTGCCCAATAGACAGTAAGAATTGGAGGAGCAAATCTGTGGAGAGATGGTAGACAGTTGCAGGAAACAAAGTTGTGATAGGAGGAGATTTTAACTTTCCACATATTGACTGGGATTCCCATACTGTAAAAGGGCTGGATGGCTTGGAGTTTGTCAAATGTGTTCAGGAAAGTTTTCTAAACTAATATATAGAGGTACCAACTAGAGAGAATGCAATACTGGATCTACTATTCTACTATTAGGGAACAAAACAGGGCAGGTGAAAGAAATATGTGTCGGGGAACATTTTGGGTCCAGTCATCATAATGCCAATAGTTTCAAGTTAATTATAGAGAAGGATCGGTCTGGGCCTTGGGTTGAGATATTAAATTGGAGGAAGGCCAATTTTGAGGAAATGAGAAATGATATAGAATGCATAGAATGGAATAAATTGTTTTTGGGCAAAGATATGCAAGGTAAGTGGAGGACTTTCAAAGGTGAAATTTTGAGAGTACAGAGTTTGTAAGTTCTTGTTAGGATCAAAGGCAAGGTTAAAAGGCATATGGAAACATGGTTTTCATGGAATATTGGGGATCTGGTTCGGAAGAAGAGAGAGGTGTATAACAGGCATAGGCAACAAGGAGCAAATGAGGTACTTGAGGAGTATAAAAAATGCAAGAAAAACTTCAAGAAAGAAATCAGGAAGGCTAGAAAAGACATGAAGTTGCTTTGGCAGACAATATGAAGGAAAATCCTAAGGGTTTCTACATGTATATTAAGAGCAAAAGGATAGTAAGGGACAAAATTGGTCCCCTTGAAGATCAGATTGGTCGGCTTTGTATGGAGCCAAAAGAGATCGGGGAGATCTTAAATGTTTTTTTTCCCGTTAGTATTCACTCAAGAGAAGGGCATAGAGTCATGGGAAGAAAGGAAAACAAGCAGTAAGGTCATGGAATTTATACAGATTAAAGAGGAGGAAGTACTTGCTGTTTTAAAGTAAATAAAGGTGGAAAATGCCCAGGGCATTTTATTCCCTTGGACTTTGAGGGAGGCTAGTGTAGAAATTGCAGGAGCTCTGGTGGAAATATTTAAAATGTCCTTAGCCACAGGTGTGGTGCCAGAGGATTGGTGGGTAGCTCACATTGTCCATTGTTTAAAAACGGTTCCAAAAGTAACCCTGGAAAATATAGAGTGGTGAGGCTGGCATCAGTAGTAGGTAAATTATTGGAAGGTGTTCTAAGAAATAGGATATACAATTATTTGGATAGCCAAGGACTAGTTAGTGATAGACCACATGACTTTGTGCGTGTCAGGCCATGTTTAACCAATCTTATAGAGTTTTTCGAGGAGGTTTCCGGAAAGTTGATGAAGGAAAAGCTGTGGATGTGGTCTACATGACTAGGTCCCGCATGGGAGGTTAGTTAGGAAGGTTCAGACACGAGGTATTTACAGTGAAGTAGTGAACTGGATTCAACAAAGGCTGGAAAGGAGAAGCCAGTGAGTAATGGTGGATGATTGCTTCTCAGACTAGAGGCCTGTGACTGGGGGTGTGCCTTAGGGATCAATGCTGGGAGCATTGTTTTTTTTTAAATCATCCCTATCAGTGATCTGGATGATAATGTGGTAAATTAAATCAGCAAATGTGTAGATGACACAAAGATTGTGGACATCGAAGAAGGTTTTCAAAGCTTGCAAAGGGATCTGAACCAGCTGGAAAAATGGGATGAAATATGGCAGATGGAATTTAATGCAGACAAGTGTGAGATGTTGCATTTTGAAAGGACAAACACAGTAAATGATAGGGCACTGAGGAGTGTGGTAGAACACTGGAATATAGATACATAATTCACAGAAAGTGGTGTCACAGGTGGATAGGGTTGTAAAGAGAGCTTTTGGCATATTAGGCTTCATAAATCAAAGTTTTGGGTATAGGAGTTGGGATGTTATGATAAAGTTGTATAAGACATTGGTGAGGCCAAATTTGGAGTATTGTGTGCAGTTTTGGTTGCCTAACCACAGGAAAAATATCAATAAGATTAAAAAGAGTGCAGAGAAGATTTACTAGGATGTTGCCCAGACTTGAGGAACTGAGTTACAGGGAAAGATTAAACAGGTTAGACTTTATTCCCTAGAGTGTATAATAAGGGGAAATTTGACAGAAGCATTTAAAATTATGAGGAGGTTAGACAGAGTAAATGTAAATAGATTTTTCCCACTGAGGGTAGGTGAGAAACAAACCAGAGGTCATGGTTAATTCTGAAAGGGAAAAGGTTTAGGGTGTGAGTGGTAGGAGTGCAGTGTAGAACGAGCTTCCAGCTGAAGTGGTGAATGTGAGCCCCACCTTCATTCTCATCATCCTTCTGTTCACCACATATGCATAGAACACCTTGGGGGTTTTCCTTAATCCTACATGCCAAGGCCTTCTCATTCCCCCTTCAAGCTCTTTTAAGTCCTTTCTTAAACTCCTTCCTGGCTATCATATACTTCTAATAAGCCTTTTCTATTTCCTGTTTCCCATATGTAACATATGCTTCCTTCTTCATCTTGCCTAGTTGCCTGACCTGTTTTGTCAGCCACAGTTCCCTTATCCAGTGGGACAAACCTATCTTGAACCCTGCACAAGTGGTCCCTAAACCTCCTCCACATTACTCCTGTGCTTTTATTAGCAAACAGGCTAATCCAATTTAACTAACACTAGTTCCTGTCTCATCCCTTCATAATTAGCACTTTCCCATTTTGTCTGTTTTTATCCTTTTCCATTGCTGTGCTAAAGCTAAGGGAGTTGTGGTCACTCTCACCAAAATGGTCTCCCACCAAGAGGTCCACCACCTGACCAAGTTCATGACTCAGAACCAAATCCAGTGTGGCCTCACCTCTCATCAGCCAGTCCATATTACTGCATTAGGAATCCTTCTTGAACACACCTGACAAATTCAGCCCCATCTATCCCTCTTGCTGTCAGGAGGTGCCAGTCAATATTAGAAAAGTTGAAATCACCCATAACAACAACCCTGTATTTCCTGCAGCATTCCAAAATCCACCTGCTTATCTGCTCCTCAGTGCCCCGAGGGCCATTTGGGAGCCTATAGACTACTCCCAGCACAGTGAAAGCTTCCTTTCTATTTCTAATTTCCACCCACACCCACTCAGTGGACACACCCGCTGCAGCATCCTCCCTTTCTATAACCGTGATACTATCCCTGTTCCCCCTCCACCCTTTTCTACCTCCTATTCTATTCTTTTTAAAACACCTAAGCCCAGGTACCTGCATCAGCCAATCCTGCCTTTCCTCCAGCCATGTTTCAGTAACTTCAGGGAGAGGTTATGAACTGGGTGCAGACCAGTGGGACTCTGCCACAAAAAAAAAGGTATGGCACAGTCTAGAAGGGCTGAAGAGGCCTGTTTCAGTGCTGTAATGCTCTATGGAATCAGAATCAGGTTTATTTTCATGAACATGTTCACGAGATTTGCTGTTTTGTAGCAGCAGCAGCATTATGCATTACTGCTGTAAAAATGGCTATAAATTACATTTACATTAATACACTATTTCAAAATAATTTAGCGGAAAAGTAGAGGTAGTGTTTTTTGTTCATTGTCTATTCAGAAATCTGATGGTGAAGGGGAAGAAGCTGATTTTGTATCGTTGGCTCCTATACCTCCTTTGTGATGGTAGAAGTGAGAAGAGGGCATGGCCTGGGTGGTGAGGTCCTTGATGACGGAGGCTGCTTTCTTGAGACACTGCCTCTTTGGTATTCTCTGAAAGAAGTCTCACTTACTGACTCCCTCAAGGCTCTCCATTAGCAAACAGGCTTATCTGCATTGCACAACTGATATAATACTCTTCAGTTGCCTGAATGGTAGCACCACTCTTCATCAGCTTTTGGTTAGCAATTAGTGTGTAAACCCAGTTAAACATGCTTTTGCCATCAACTTACCATTCACAATGGACCATCAGCAGGATGTATGGCTCCTACTTCCCATTGCTTCCTCAGCAATGTCAGAACGAAAAAGTCAGACCATGAATGAAAATGACCTTTGAAAGCAATCTTTAGAGATGTCCCCTATTTGGTGGGTTTCTCTAAATCTTTTGGAAAGTGAAACCCATGTCCTACTCTTTTGATCTAGTCCAAGATTTCTCTCGCTAATTGTTCCTCCCTCTCTCCAATTCCCCTTATTAAGCTGTTAACCAAATGATTTCATATACAGCTAATTTTGATTGTTATGAACATTGTATGATTTAAACATAATAATGCAAAGATCATTCTCTCACTTTCTTTCAATAATACCCTGTGTTGACCATGCATTTATCACGCAACATTTATTTCAATCCGTCATTTAACATTATGTAACTCAAATGTCTATCACAAGGGGAAAAAAAAGTTCACCAAGTGAAAGGATTCCTAAAGAGCAAGGTCAACGAGAGATTTTATGATGTAAGAAAAGTGAGGAAGCAAGAGGATAGGCCTCATGGGATTAACTACTTATGCCATGACTGCCATTGCTAGTTAAAGAAGAGGAAGAAATGCAAAACATCAGCGTTACAGGCAATTCGTGCATAAGCCAAGCTTGAATGGCAGCTATCAACAAAACTGAGCAGTTCTGGTCTGGTGGTCAAAGATGTCAACTTTCTGGCAGGACTATTGAAAAGTTAGGGAGGCTCCAGAACTCCAGAGGATTCCTCCTCATCCTATTCTGCAGCAAAACTCAAGCATTTCTGATATGCGAGTGGTCATCGGTCATGCCTACTTCTGTCTGAACCTATGTTGAGAGGGTGAACCTAGTCAAGGTTCATTGAACAACACCACCTGGAATTCCTTTATAACTTTATTCAAGCAAAATAAAGGTGGCAAGTATAAGCAAAGCAAATAATGTAACAAAACTATAATGATTGTACTGTAGCGGCAGCTACACTGCTACTGAAAGAACACACAACCAGACGGGTTGAGCTCAGTGAGCAGAAAAACTGGTTTATTGCTGGCTGCCAGGCTGGACTTACACTCCCAGCCCGGATCTGGCTGAGAACCGTGCTGGGGGGCGCCGACATCACTCGGGTGTCACGTGGTCCCCTAGCGCAGGCTTCTGAGCCATTTTGGCTGGCTGCCCTGCCGCGTGGATTACTAGCGGGGGCTAGTGGCATGCCGCCACAGTACCAAAGATTGCATGGTGTAACATGCTACAAGATATCACGATCTTGGTTCTCCAACAATCTTACACAACCTTAACTCTTGACTCCAGCTTGCATACACTTCTGTCTAACTCTGGCTTTATAAACTGCTCATCCTGATGACCACTCAGAGGAGTTTATTCCCATTTGTACAAGGAACCATCCACCCACCAGCCCACCATACACCTGTTTAATAATATAAAAATTACACTAGTAATCGATATAAACATCTGACATTTGGTTACACCATTGGTGTTCCCCTCCCCCCACCATGCCTTTTAAGACTAATTTAATTAAACCTTGACATCAATTTTGACAAAAAAAAGTTATGTTGACATGGAAGAACTCTACATCCACAAATTGACAAATTCTCATTCTAATCAATAGATTCTAGAGCATCCAAGAGTTCAATGAGGAGAGCAGACGCTATCATGTTCTTTGGTTAGTTTTATTTTTGTCTGCACATGATTGATTCTATTTGCTGTCAGATTTAGTTTTTAATTTTAAGTCCCATGGTTCCGTGAAAAGTGTTGATGTAGAAAACATAATCAATGTTACTTGTAAGGGCCACAGCAGCTGTTCTGTTTTGAGTGCAACTGAGAAAATAGGGATTGAAACCAAAGCTTATCCAATCTGTACAGGATAGTGTCAAAATCAACTAAATATGAAAGGATCCAAATGTAACATGTCAGCTGACACTGTGATTGTAGTAAAAAAAAAACACATAGAGTTGGAGGAACCCAGCAAGTCTCACAGCATCCTTATACAGACTAAACAATATTTCAGACCTGGGCCTTTCTTCATGAAAGAATTCAATTTTTTTTTTCCAGATTGAATGTTTCCACATTATAACATGTTTAACCTTCTACAACAATTTCTGTTCAATATTAGTAGTTGTATAGATAGGTCACAGTACTTAAAGAGTTTGAGCAGTCCATGACCAATAGATTAAATGCCCAGTCAAGTCATGCCAAGTTTATTGTCATCTGATCTGATTGTACAAAACAGCATTCTCTGGTCCTCAGTGCAAAATGTGCAGACACACAACCAGATATTTCACACACACAGACAAACAGCACATATGCAGGACAAATATTCATAGATACAAATAAATAAATTGATATCGTTCAGGAATATGAGAGCCTCGAATAGTTAGTGTGAGCAGTTACTTTGGTAGTTCAGGATTCTCACTGCCATAGGAAGAAGCTGTTCCTCACCCTTGTGCTGGCTCTGATACTCAAGTATCTCTTTCCCAACTGCAGCAGCTGAAAGATGCTGTGTGCAAGGTGGAAAGGATCCTCAATGATTTGCGCTCCCTCTTCAGAATTATCCCAGTTGATCATGTTAATGGTGGGAGGTGGGGAGGGGGGGTTGGAAGGAAGACTCTAATAATCATCTCTGCCACTCTTATGGACCTGTGGATTGACTTACCACATTGAGATGCAGTCGGCCAGGATGCTCTCGCTTGAGCTCCTGTAGAAGGTCGACATGATAGTGGCTGGTAGTCTTGTCCACTTCAGTCTTCGCAGGGTGCAGTCGCTGTTGTGCCTTCCTGACAAGTGAGGAGACATGTGTGTCCACAATAGGTCACTCTTTATGTTCCTCACCAAATAAATTGATGCTCTTTACTCTCTCCACTACAGAGTTATTGATGTGTAGTGGAGGGTAGTCATTCCTGATGTCCTGAAGTCCACAATCATTTCCTTCGTCTTGTCCACGTTGAGAATCAGGTTATTTCTCTCGCACCATTTCACGAGATTTTCCACCCCTTCTTTATAGTGCAACTCATTTTTGTTGCTGATGAGGCCAACTACTGTTTTGTAATCTGGAAATGATGGCACAGTTGAAGCTGTATTTGGCGATGCAGTCTTGGATCAGTAGTGTGAAAAGGAGCGAACTGAGATGCACCAGAGCTTAGTGTGATGGTGCTCAATATTCTGCTACCAACCCAGAGAGACTGTGATATTTCTGTTAGGAAGTCCAGAATTCAGTAACTGAAAGGGATGTTGAGTCCCAGTGAGGACAGCTTCTCCACCAGCCTCTGGGGAATTATCTATTGTATTAAATGTCAAGTTGAAGTTAATGAATAGCAGCCTGGCATATAAGACATTGTTCTCTTGGTGGGTCAGGCCAGAGTGAATTGACAAGACAATTGACATTGTCTGTGAAATGGTTACTTCTGCAGTCAAATTGAAATGGGTCCAGTGTCTCTGGGAGGTGCACTTTGACGTGTTCTGTCATCAGGATCTTGAAGCATTTCATAATGGTGGAAGCCAGTGCCACAGGGCGGTAGTCATTGAGGCCTATTATTGTTGCCCTCTTGTGGATGATGGTTGCTGTCTTGAACCCTATGGAAACAATGGACTGCTGCAGTGAAGTGTTGAAGATTTCCATGAAGACCTCCATCAACTGGTCAATGCAAAAATATCCCTCATTTTCTGTCTATTCAGTAGTGTAAAGTAAAAAAATTGTTTGGGGACATTTATAAGCAGATGTTAATGTTTCACAGGAATAATAAAATAATTTCATTTATGTTTTATTTTCATATTTCTCTCTTTGTGACAATGCAAGACATTTCATGTCAAGGAAGCTCCAGGCAATCAATTATATCCAACAATTGCCTATCAAAATGTTTATGCTATATTATAACATTGACATTAATTTGCTTTCAGTAAACATGGTTATCAGCTTTAACATTGCCAAATACTACATCTCAATAGATTAATAGATAGATTGGCATCTTTTTTTTTCTTTTCCTTTAAAAAAAGTCTAATTTCTGAGTCCCATTCAAGAGACGTGGTGATGAAATCTAGCTTGAAACATTAATTCAGTCCTCAGGATGGATCACACTATTGGAGGAACTGAATATTGGATGAAATATTAACCTGTTTTTGAAGGACAGTAAATTCTTGCCATATGCCCAGTCCAGCCAATTGCAACACAAAAATGCAGATTTTTTTCCAGCAATATTTCATTGCTGCCTGTTTATCCTTTTGTGACAAATTAGCTGCAGTTTTTACTGCGTGACAACAGCCCCAATATTTCTAAAGCAGTTCTTTACCTGTCAGGTAAAGTTTTATTTGATGATCTTGAATTCAAGGAAGATGCCACATACATGCTTCTCTCATTTATTTGTCCAAATAAGTTTAGAAAAAGTGAGCATGGTGCCAACATTATTTCTCCAAATGGAGGGACAAAATAATTGCAATCATGGCCTTAAACTAATAACTAAACATTTAGCAGTATAATTGTGGTGGAAAAAGTGGTTGGAAGGAAATTTAATCCTTGCACCACCACTACACACTTCCCCATAAATTTTGGGCATGCTATCAAGCTATTGAACTAAGTAACACAAAAACATGATTGGAAAATGCTGTTAACCAGTGGCTTCTTTAGGTTCCAAAATGATCAAATCAGATCAGATACTATTTATTGACAAGTAATAAAACAAAAATGTAATATTACACAAAATTGCTTTTAGTCCACCATAAGGCAGACAAAGACTCACTATTAACATTGCCCGGTGACCCTTACATTTAGAGAAAAGAAGCAAAAGAGAGTCACCTCAGAATCACTGAGTGTGCGTAGATTTGCCTCCAGCGCTCCCATTGCCTCTGCAGCCACACAAAACTCCTGTTCAGTTCAAAGCATCGGGAATCCAAATCCAGATGCAAACTCTGATGCAATGAGGAACCCTTCAGTGCCCAAGGCTTTTTGGGAGCCCTTCTTGCACTCAGCAGCCTCTCGGATCCTGGTTCTGATACCTGGTTCTCATGAGCCAGTTTCCAGCAGCCGGCAGCCTGATGTAAGTCCCTTGACCTAAAGTTGCCAACAACCCGCAGCCTGTGTGGGTTCCTTGGCTGCAGCTTGCCAACAGCTGTGCATGCCCTTTAGGCACAGATCCCTTCGCTGGACTACCACCATAGTCATTGTCATCAAGTTAATCTCCTCCTTAATGGGGGCTGTTCTTCCCATTACTGATGCACTGTGCAAGTCCGCTGCTCCCCTGGCGTCTGTAACCCTCATGACTGCTGCCGATCACAGGTGACATCATATTAGGCCCAGATCCCACGGTTGCAAGATTTTAAATAAAATATCATTGGCTCCTTTTACATGGCATTTAAATCCTGTATGGAGCCATCAGTTGTTGGACTGGGCAGTAGGACCCCTCTGGGGAGTACTGTGTCTCTGCTCCCTGCTCACCCCAGGTCCACTGCCTAGACAACTTTCTCTGGCAGTTCATTACACATCACCCTCTGTGTTAAAACATTTACCCTCTTTTCTCTTTTAAATATTTTCCATCTCACCTGAAATCTTTATATTTACATTCTTATATTAGATCTGTCACAGAACTGAGAGAGGTTATCTACAATATATAATTCAGCTTGCCTTTGAATATGAGGTGTTATCAATTCCAGATAAACAATCAGAACAATGTAAATTTGTTGATTTAATAAAGAGTTAAGTTGAAATCTGAAAATATATGGCTTTCATCAGTTCATTTAGAATGTTCTTATTTTATATTTGCACTTCTATGAATTTGAGGCCGTAGGTTAGGTCGAAATGTACTACTTTGCAATTCAGTTTGCAGAGCCTGACAATATCTTTCTAAAGCTGAAGCCAGAATGATAATCTATCTATTAAGTATACATTTTTAGACTGATTTTATATTACTCCTTAAAATGAATAAGAAATTTTAACTTACATGGGATTATTTTTATTTTTAATCCACTTGAAGGTTATACACCGGAGGCATAGAAGTAAATTAGCATGACAATCAAACCTCTCGACAGCACCCACGAGAAATCATACCAAACTATCAATTTTATTTGTAACTGAAATGTTATGGCTCCCACATAAGGCTATCATAAATGACTCATCAAATGTAATGTTAACATTCTTATTGAAAACATGTATGAGTCCCTCCATTATATTAAATTACAAATGCAGATTTAAGATTTTGAAATCATAATTAAAATAAAATGGTTATGTCTGTTTAACAAATGTGAGAAGGAATATTATAAATGGCAGAAGAAACAGTGCATTTTTCTAAACAAATTAAATTCAGTTGTACTTAGTGTGAGATGTTGAGA
Source organism: Narcine bancroftii (assembly GCF_036971445.1). NCBI lineage: Eukaryota > Metazoa > Chordata > Chondrichthyes > Torpediniformes > Narcinidae > Narcine > Narcine bancroftii. The sequence goes on along the minus strand of NC_091470.1, from coordinate 297,765,820 downwards.
AATCCTTAGGATAAAATGGAAGCATGAGCTTGAACAGGAATTTTGCCAAAGAATTAGAAAACAGAACATGTTACACTGTGGGGAAAAAAAAAAGAGAGAAAAGGATATACCAAGATGTTTTAATCCTGTTATTCAGTGAGATCTCCAGCAACAACAATGAAAACTGAAGAAAAGACTCACACACTTTCTTGATTAATATAAGATAAATATTCCCACCAGAAAGAAAGAATGGGCTTCTCTTTGTGTAGGAAATCCAAGTATACAACGGTAAGGTGCTTTGGTGAAAACCCAGAACCAAGTTGTGACTGTGGCATTCAGAAGGGAAATCTGCTAGTGAGCTTGCCGTACATCGTTGAAAGGAGTGGGATGGAATGAAAACCAATTCTGGGAGATAGAATTCCAAAGAATGTGGCAAACCTTTGGTAGGCTTCAACTCTCAATTTTTCCATCATCTCCAGTTTGATCAGGAGCTGGGGTATCTCTACACCACTCGAATATTGACAGTTTTTTGTCATCTACGCTGGATATTAAGCAAAATACAATTTGGGAATATAGGAAATCATCTAAATAGCCAAAGAAAGAATAACTGAATGTAACCTGGGTGAAATCATAATGCTGTTACCTGAGCAGAATTTACCACCACCTTTTCATATGAGAAAACATTGACTGGCTCTTGCTTGGAGGAATTCTGCTGCAGTAACTATTTTCTGCCAAGCACTTTAGAAAGCTTAAGAATAGGTGCCAATTTCACCATGATCCTTAAAAAATGATAAGCAGACTGTACCCAAGCAACATTGCCAGATTACTATCAGTTTTACAAATAGTAAAGAAAACAATCACATTTGAGCCAGTGACACGCAAAAACAAAATTTATATCAGATATTTTGTGGTGGCACACCACTAGGCAGGCGAACCGGCCCCACTTGTTATCCACGCAGTGGGGCAGCCGGCCAAAATGGCACCGTCGGGCATTTCCCCTTCTTTTCAGCACAGGGCACAGAAGTCCGCGCTGGGGGACCGCATGACGCCAGAGTGACGTCAGCGCCCCCCTCCAGCGCGGTTCTCAGCCAGGTCCGGACTGGGAGTATAAGCCCAGCCCGGCAGCCTGCAATAAACCAGTTCTGCTCACTGAGCTCAACCCGTCTGGTTGTGTGTGTTCTTTCAGTAGCAGTGTAGCTGCCGCGACAATTGGTGACTCCGACTGGTTCAAACATCTTTGAACCCATCATGAGTGAACCTGGGATCAGTGCTATAGCCGTCAAGCTGCCTGAATTCTGGGATCAGGAGCCGGAGACCTGGTTCGGCCATGCGGAGGCTCAGTTTCACCTCCACCTGGTTTCATCTGACACGACCAAATTCTACAATGTGGTCACCGCCCTGGACCAGGCCACTGCCAAATGCGTGCTGCACTTTATTCAGCACCCACCCTCCGAAGACAAATATAAGACCATCAAGCGAATGCTCACCGGATCCCTCGGACTATCCAGGTGCCAGCGTGCCACTCGGATGCAGCACCTCGATGCCCTGGGGGACAGGTCCCCAATGGAGCTGATGGACGAGATGCTTGCACTCATGGGTGATTACACCAGCTGCCCACTTTTCGTGCGCATTTTCCTCGACCATCTGCCCAAGGACATCCGGCCGTTACTGGCCCAAGAGAGCTTCACCAACCCAAGGAAGGTCTCTCAGAAGGCCCAAGAGCTATGGCTCGAGTGATTCCTGGAGGGCTCGGCGGTCCAGCAGGCACGAGGCACAGGCATGACCATGCCAAGCCCGCCCCTAGCGCAGCAGTAGAGCATCTGGCCCCTGCAGGAGCCACCCAGAGCATAACCAGGGGCACGGCATCTGCTCCAGGCCTCTGCTTCTACCACCAGTGCTGGGGAGCCAAGGCTCGGAAGTGTCATCAGCCCTGCTCATTCCAGGGAAACGAGCAGGCCGGCTGCTGTTTATGGCTGCGGCGGCTGGCCAAGGACACAGCCTCCTCTACCTGCAGGACTCAGTCAGTGGCCGGTGGTTCTTCATCGACACTGGAGCCCAGATCAGCATCATCCCGGCCATGGCGATTGAGTCCAGGAACCGACCTCGAGGACCTCCCCTCCGTGCAGCCAATGCAACGGAGATCCGGACATATGGAGACAAGACAGTTCACTTCCAGATCAGCTGGCGAAAGTTCTTGTGGAGGTTCACCGCCTTGTCCCTTCCAACCGCCATCTTGGGTGCCGACTTCCTCCTCACCCACGGGCTTCTGGTGGACATTCGGGGTAGGTGCCTGGTGGACATCTGTACTTTCCAGGCCATTCGCCTCGACGCCTCCCGCACAGAGCTGCCAGAGATGGCCATGATCAGCACACCCAGAGACAAGTTCCAGCGAATCCTGGAAGAGTTTCAGACCCTCCTCAAGCCACAGTTCTCCACTGCCGTGCCAAGGGGGTGTTCCACCACATCCCCACCCAAGGTCCACCGGTACACGCCAAAGCACGCCGGCTCCCGCCTGACAAGCTCCAGGTGGCGAAGGAGGAGTTTTTGCATCTGTTGGAGCTGGGGATCATTCGGTAGTCCGACAGCCCATGGGCCTTGCTGCTCCACCTGGTCCCAAAAGCCCCTGGAGCCTATTGATGGCTCAATGAGGTGGCAGTTCCTGACCGTTACCCCATCCCTCGCATCTAGGACTTTATGGCCAACCTGCATGGTTCGAGGGTTTTCTCCAGGTTGACCTGGTGCACAGGAATCACCAAATCCCGTGCACCCTGAGAACATACCCAAGATGGCCATCATCATCCCCTTCGGCTTGTTCAAATTCCTTCACATGCCATTCAGGCTCAAGAGCACCGCTCAGACCTTCCAGCACCTCATAGACTCAGTGGGCAGGGACCTGGATTTTGTTTTCATTTATTTAGACCACATCCTCGTTGCCAGCAGGGATCGGTGCAACACAAGGCCCACCTGCGCACCCTCTTCTCCTGGCTGGCCGACTTTGGCCTCACCATCAACCCAGCCAAGTGCCAGTTTGGGTAAGAGTCCATGCAGTTCCTGGGCCATACCATCACGGCTGAGGGAGCCACGCCCGCTGCTATGACGGTCACTGCTATCAAGGAGTTCCCACGTCTGGACAATCTCAAGGGGCTGCAGGAGTTTGTGGGTATGGTCAACTTCTACAACCGATTCATCCTGGGAGCTGTGCGCATCATGCAGCTGCTATTCGCCTTCATCGCAGCTAAGCACAAAATGCTCATCTGGACCCCAGAGGCCAGCGGTGCATTTGAGGCCACAAGGATGCCCTCGCGAAGGCTACCATGCTCGCCCACCCGCACACCGACCTGCATATGGCACTCTCTGTCGATGCCTCTGCCACAGCCATCGGCACCGTCCTAGAGCTGCAGGTGAATGGACAATGGAAGCCACTGGCCTTCTTCAGCCGGCTTTTCCGCCCATCAGAGTGCAAGTATAGTGCCTTCGACCATGAGTTACTGGGCATGTACCTGGCAGTGCAGCATTTCTGCTATTTCTTGGAGGGGAGGACTTTTACTATCTTTATTGACCACAAACCCCTCACCCAAGCACTCGCAATGGTGAAGGACCCCTGGTCGGCCAACCAGCAGCGTCACCTCTCCTTCATGTGGAGTTTACCACTGACATTTGGCACAAGGCAGGGAAGGACAACATGGTTGCTGATGCACTCCCGCAACCGGCCATTTGCACGCTGATGCCTGGCCTTGACTTCGATCAGCTCGCCCGGGACCAGAATTCCGACAAGGAGACGCGAGCCTTCAGGACTGCCATCATGGGCCTAAGGTTCCGAGACCTCCCGACTCTGAGCGGTAGAAGCACCATCCTGTGCGATGTCTCCATGGGCACCCCGCGACCAATGGTTCCCCAGCAGTGGCGTCGGCAAATCTTCCATCACATCCACAACCTTTTGCACCCGCCCATCAGGTCCATGGTCTGGGTGGTGGCAGAGTGGTTCGTCTGGCACAGGCTCCGGAAGTAGATCATGGGCTAGGCCAGAACATGCACCCATTGCCAAATGTCCAAGGTACACAGGCACACCAGGGCGCCCTTGCAAGAGTTTGAGCACGTCTGGGAATGGTTCAGCCACATTCACGTGGACATAGTCAGATCCTTATTCGTTTCCCGGGGCAACCGTTACCTGTTCATGGTGGTGGACCGCACTACCCGTTGGCCTGAGGTGATCCCAATGCCAGACGCATCCTCAGACTCCAGCTCCCAAGCGCTGTTGCACGGTTGGGTCGCCTGGTTCGGCGTTCTGAATCACCTCACCAGCGATCGGGGTGCGCAGTTCACCTCTGTGCTCTGGGCACAGCTCACCAACAGGTTGGGGATTGAGCTACACCACACCACGGCCTATCACTACAGGCCAATTGACTGGTTGAGCGTCTGCACCGCCACCTTAAGTCAGCACTTATGGCCCACCTCACTGGTCCCGACTGGGTGGACGAACTGCATCGGGGCTCCTAGACATCCGCTCCACGCCCAAGGAGGATCTGCAGCCATCATCAACTGAGCTGGTCTACAACGCACTGCTGTCACTTCCTGGTGAGTTCATCAACATGCCTCACAACCCCCAGCGGTCGCTGCACGAGCTGTTTCCCCACCTCCGGCCCCGCTTGGACTCCTTCACACCCCCACCACTGCCCAGACATGGCATACAGCCATCTCACATCCCCAGCGAGCTGCTTTCCGCAGGGTATGTAGCATCTCTGCAGAGACCTTACAAGGGGCCATACAATGTTGTCCAGTGTTCAGGGTCTACATTCACGCTGGACATCTGAGGCAGGTGGGAACTGTTTACTGTGGACAGGCTGAAGCCAGCCCACCTCGACCCCACTGAACCAGTGATTGTGGCCCAGCCCAAGAAGCGAGGCTGCCCAGCTAAAAAGGACATTGGCGCCGGTTCTGATGGGGGGGGGGGTACAGGCGAACTGGCCCCGCTTATAATCCACGCGCGGGGCAGCCGGCCAAAATGGCACTGTCAGGGGTTTCCCCTTCTTCTCAGCACCGGGCTCAGAAGCCCGCGCTGGGGGACCACGTGATGCCTGGATGACGTCAGCGCCCCTCAGTGCATTTCTCAGCCAGGGAGTATAAATCCAGCCCAGCAACCTGCAATAAACCAGTTCTGCTCACTGAGCTCAACCCGTCTGGTTGTGTGTTCTTTCAGTAGCAGTGTAGCTGCCGCTACAATTTATTAGATAATTATATATTTGAGTGTTCAGAAGCCACAAGAGTATTGAACATTTTCATACTCTAATTTAAAATAAGAAAATACTACACATGTTGAGCATTTATTTTGTTCATTAATCTGGTCGGGAAAGAGGCCAAGATCCAGACACCCTAAAAATACTAATACTGAACCAGAGGCAAGGGTTGACCAATATTAATATGAGCAAAATAACAGTACTAAAAACCAGATTGGCATTAAAGTGTGACAAATCCCCAGAATGAGATTGCTTGCTTGCCACTCTTAAAACATTGCAGGTAGGATCTGCGTAATCTTCCAATGTCCTCTCAATTTGGAATCATTCCTTGATGGGGGATTTGTTCATGTTACCCCATTATTTATGAAAGTTGGGAAAGGAAAGCCAAGGAATTAGAGACCAGCTACCTGAACAGATATTGTCAGAAAATTAATAGAGTCTAGAAATATGAGGAGCATAATTTAACAGTTTGAAATTTTCAGTTGTGAGAGAAACAAACTTATCCTGAATTGTAGCTTTATAATATGACTAAATTAGTGGTTGGAATATTGACTATTTGTTTGCATGAACTTGCAAAGGCTTTTTATCAAATCCCTCAAGAGGGATGGTTTGCCTAAGGCAAATTTATTACTGTAACTTTGCTGGGAAACCAGCTGTTGATCAAGTGACAGAAACCAGCTGTTGATCAAGTGACAGAAAATACAAATTATGGATAGGTATTGAACTTGGCAGAGAGGAATTAGGATCATGCAGAATCTATTTTAAGAATGCATTATCACCATAATACTTTTCAATAGCAAAGATAAATGGAATAGAAAGACAAATATCCAAATTTATCAGATAATTGCCATAAAACTGAATCAGGTGAACAGTAAAGCCATCCCTGTGAAATCTGCTAATCAGTTTTGTGGAAACAATGAGAAGCTGGAGGAACTCAACGAGTCAGGCAATCCATGGTTAGAAACATGTAGGAAACTTTTCAGGTTGGAACACTTTGATAGAAGGGCCTGACCTGAAATGTTGATTAACCATTTCTACTCATGGATGCTGCCTGACACATTGAGTTCATAGAACATTAGTACAGGCTCTTCATCCTACAATGCTGTGCTGACTTGATGCTTTATACTAAATATTTTTTGTATCTTTGTATATGTTGTAGGCATACTCAGGAATGTGCCCATCTAGTTTCATAAGCAGGAACCAGTGCTCAACAAAGTCCTAAATGATTTTATTGTCATATACATAAATACAATGTACATATGCACCAATTTTTTTTAACTTGCTGCAGCCAAACTCATACTTAAGATATACAATTACAATAATATACATTAAAATGGAAAGAGATTATAAATATAAAGGCTAGAATGACAGATAGATAGACAGTCAGACAGACAGAGACAGACAGAAAGAAAGATAGATAGATAGATAGATAGATAGATATTCAGTTATAGTCATAGTGCAAGAAAATTAACTGGTATTTTAACAGTGCGGTTAGGTCTTTTTGTGGCCCCAGTACAGTTTATGGTTAAGGTACTAAGGGGAGGTTCAAGAATCTGATAGCCATTGGGAAAAAAAAACATCTGTTTTGGTGCTGGTTTTCATTCTTCTATATCTTCTTCCCAAAGGGAACAGCTAGAAAAGTTTGGGACCAGGGTGATTGGGGTTCTTTATGATGTTGGTGGCCTTCTTGAGACAGCATCTCATCAATGGATGTGAGATTGATGCCCATGATGGCAGGTTTTGTGACTTTCTGCCGCTTTCTATATTCCTGGGCCATTGAGTTAGCAAATCTGACTGTGATGCAACCAATAAGTATACTTCTAACAGAGCACCTGTGGATGTTTCATAGAGTTTTTGATGGCATTCTAAATCCCCTCAGACTTCTTAGTAAGTAACATCGTTGGTGTGCCTTCTTCACAGTTCCTCTATGTGCTTGCTCCAGAAAAAGTTTGAACTCCCAGGAACTTGAAGGTTCTAATCCTCTCTACCTCCCATCAATGCAGGCAGGTGTGTGGTTCTTCACCTTCCTTTTCCTAAAATCCACATGGCCAACTCCTTGCTCATGTTGACATTGAGAGCAAGATTGTTGTTTGAGCAAAGCTATGAATAAAAAAATAAGATGAATATCAAAATTCCAATAACAAATTTTACATGCTTAAACTGAATTCTATTGCTATGAAGGATTCAATACATTAGATTATATTGGATTCCTGCATTCGATTTTTGGTTAAATACCTACAGGTTTATCATTTATCTTCTTAAATTTGTTCACAGAATTTTAGTTGATGGAGACATTTATCTCATAAATTGCCATTCTGCCTTACAGTGCAACAAATATTATAATTTTAAGATATAATTCTTGATTTTATTTTGGTTCCTGTGACAGGAATTACAATATGTTCTCATTTTAATAGATTTTTCAGTAATAGAATATAAATGAAGGATTCAGATTCAGTTCAAATTTTTATTAGTAATCTTTAATGCAGTTGCTTTGATTTTTTAAAATTTCTATGTGTTTGCCAATATAGATTACTCAATTCCTTTCTATCACGATCAGGTTTCACACCTAATTATTTATTTTTGCTGTATGGTGATATCTTAACAGGAAGATTAATTGTGCAATAATGACTGGGGAATTGCCAACATTTAATCTGCTGAGGACTGCTTGCAAAGCATGTGCTCTCTCTATTATCATTATTTAATTACCCAGTCCTGACATAAAACATTTGTCTTTTGAGTCAAAATTTAAAAGTTTTATATTTTACTTTAATTGGTTGATGACTTGCTTGTTGAATGTTTGTGCATTACATTAGGGGTAGGCAGAACACCCTCAATGAACTAAACAAGCAGTTCACATTCTAACTTCTATTAATCCATACTCTTGTCTTGATGACTAAAAGAAAGAATGAGGTAACTAAATATCAGTCAACACAAATTCCGGTGCAGTTTGCTTTCTGATATGAGCTCATATTTCTGCAACATATTAGTTTCTTGTAGCATTTATTTGTTCCCTGTATCATCAGGAGAGTGTATTTGCTACCAATATCCCTTTGAATTTGGAGGAAAGGGCACTGAGATACGTCAGTCTGAAGGATCCTCTGGATCAGGGTTAGGGCACACTCTCATATCTCCAAAGCCCATTAGAAAACCTGAATCTGAGGGGAACTTCTGCCAAAAGCTGATTTTAAAAATGATGTTGGTTCCAATGAATCACAGTGAAAAATAAAAATCTGTTTAAGTGTAATGCCTGAGGACACCTTTGAAATACTGAATGCAGGGCAGAAATACAGGCCAATTGCCACTATTGTCACTGAACCATTGAACCTTAGAACACTAGAGCCCAGAAACAGGCCCTTTAGCCCATCTTGTCTGTGGCAAACTATTATTCTGCTTAGTACCAATGAGCTGTACCCAGACCATAGCCCTCCAAACCTATCCACGTCCCTATCCAGATTTTCTTAAATGTCTGCATTCACCATTTGAGCTAGCAGCTTGTCCCACACTCTCACCACTCTCTGTGGGAAGAAGTTCCCTCTGATGTTCCATTTAAACATTTGCTCTCACTGATCAAGATGTATTGCTAACCATTTCTGGACTCTTTGGCGGACCCATGTGGAAAAAAATTGATGCAAATTCAGAATTTGAGGGGAAATATATCATGCAACTTGGAAGCTGCAAATGTGCTGGATTATAATAGTCAGTTGTGGTCTGAATCTTAGTTGCAGACAAACGCATGGGATGAGACTGTTGGGTGAAACACAGGAAAGCCCTCCTTGCAAGCATTTATTGGAACGTTTCTGATCCCAGTAACATTCAAAGTGAAGGCCAGAGGTTGAGCTGTACAATAAGTTCTCTGCACATTTACAGCTGTATCATCAGATTATTGCACCTTGCTGCCATTTAATGCTTGGATGTTGACTGCCTGTGAATCTATTTATTGCTCTCCAGAATGTTAGGAATGGATGAGGGAGCTCTTGCCACACCAGTGAATGATGAGTTGCAATTTTAACTGTAAATTTCATTTCATATAATAAATTTTTATAAAATGGTGTCATTGAATCTGTCCTAGAGACCTTAACTGAATCCATTGAATGCATCGATATCCACACAAAATTTTAACAAACTGTAAAATGGACTTGTGCAAGATAAAAATGATGAATGCTATATAATAAAAAAGGAATATGCTTCTTCCATCAATAGTCATCTCACTTTCAAGCATGTGTGACTATCCACATAATGTCTTCTCAGGTTTCCAGGACACAGTTTTTAAAAAATTTTTCACAACATCCTCTTACTTAATCCACACCCATTTTTCTTATGGTTTTATAATCGAGCAAAAGAACAAAGTGTTTTTGCTTATTCACTGAGTAAGAGGGTGAAAATCTCTATTTGGACAAAATACAGCTCTTGTCTGGGTACAAATTCTGAGAAAATAAATTATGACTGAGAATTTCTCTAGTAGTACATTAAAAGTTTGATAGCTTGGAAAATTACTTAGCCCTTCGGCCATTGCAGAACATGCAAAACATTTCCAATTTATAGCCAGATTCAGGAGATGGCAGGAGTCTGAGGGAGCAGGGTGATGAGACAGTAGAAAACTGTGCTCGCTGATTAACGAGGTGGGAGAAAATCAAATGTGCAGTGAATGGGATTCTTATGGTCTGTGGATGGGTACAGTAAGGATCATGAGCTGGGGTGAAGAGAATCCTTCTACAAGAGCGACAAGATCACACAGTGCCCAAAGACAAAATACAATCTGAAGGAAATTTTAGGCATGCTTTTGAAAGTCAGGCTGAAAAGTGTCTCATTTTGTAATTCCTTAGTGATGGAATGGTCAAAGCTGCACAATCGAACAATGTATTGTCAAAATGATTACTACTTTAATTTTAGCAGCAACAATGAACTTTCCTTATTCTGTTAAATTATAATATTAATTGCTTAATTTATCATTCATTTGTCACAATGCTAATAAATTATTTATTAAGCATATGATTATCGCTCATTTTTTCCTCCATCGCTCTAATGTCCTTCTTAGCAACCCAACTGCCGCCTGCTGAAACTGCAGCCTTATATTCAGCTCTCCTTCACCAGCGCCTAACATCAGGGCTGTCAAATTCCACTCTGTTCTCAGATTGGTCCAACCTTCCAATCTGGTCTGCTTTGGTCCTCTGCTGCATAGCAAATTCTAACCCCATATACTGATTGAAAAAGCTTTCAGATAAATCCTAAAGTTAGTTCTTTATCTGCATATGTGTATTTTCGCCTTGTATACAATTTTATTTATCTGAGTGCCATCATTTGGCATCTACTTATTGATTTTCAAGATATGATTTTTACTGATGATTGGCATTGACATCACTAGGTTCTTACGAAGCCATTGTCTGCTCTTATCATTTTTTTGTAAAATTGACCACATATGAAGGGCATATGCTCCACACATGTGCTTTGGTTATGATAAAGTGCCCTCTTGCTGGTTGCACAAACCAGTTTTGCCATGGTGACTGAAATACAGGTGCTAAAGTGAAGTGCCACAGAATGTCAGTGTGGTGGTACACCACCGGCCTACTGCAGGGGGAAACCTCTGTACCTGCAGGAGTGTAAGGGGACAGGACCACACCTGGCTGGCTGTCAATCAGTTGGCATGAATGGATCAAGCCCCACCCAGTCAGGTGTCAATCACCCTCCGGGATATAAGCCTGCGCCAGCCTCCCGAGGCCTCACAATGAGTTGCTGCAGCCACAGCCAGCCTGGCTCTGTGGAGGTCTTTGTGGGATAAAGCCTGTTGTTCACTCTTTACCTTGTGTGTGTCTGATTCTGTCTAACAGAACACCACAGTCAGCTTGGTCAATGAAGGCAGGAGAATGTACACTGACCTTCATAATGGAAAGCTGATGATCAGGTAATTGGATATTATGAATGAAGAACCTTTTTCCAATTTTATACAGTCGGAGTAGATATGCAGCACTGACAAAGCAATGGCATCTTGGACAATAAGAAACCTTTCGCACCTTGCAAGTTCAAGTTCATTGCCACATGTATCAAAAATGCACTGATGGAGATGATAGGCAAAACCTCTTGTGCTCTTTCTGTTTGTTACAGGCAGGAGAAATGAATTTGCCATCTTTGAATAGGAAGTTTCGATGTGAACCTTGATTGAAACATGAGCAACATCTCCAACATTAATCTGCTGTATCCGTTTTTGGTTTCACCCACCTACTTAGCCATTGGCAATACTTTGGGTTGATAGAGCTGGGAACATAGAACAGCACAGCAGTGTACAGGCCCTTCAACCTACTGTGCTGTGTCCTGGCTACAAGTGTTGGCAAATTTCACTGGGAGGATCTTTCATGAAGACCCCTTTCCTCTCTACCTCATTACTTTTCTTCCAGCAACTTGCCACCTGTACCTTTTCCCTGTCACCCTCTTTTCCAATTGGTTTGTGCAACAGCCTAAAAGTCAACAGGAAATGGTAAAATATCTGCATTCTATCCCCACTAGACTTCTGAAATTTGAGTCAAATTACACAAGTCATGAAATATATGTAGGTATCCAGCATCACAAATCAACTAGGAAAGCACTGTTGAAGTAACATTATAGAGGTATCTCCTCCTGCTAATTTGTATTATACAACGGAAGCTTAATGGTTGTATTGAAGAGCTCTAAAATTATCACAATATTGAGTCAATAATTGGGTGCCAGCACAAATATTGGCACCAACACGTCAAATGGCACCACACTACAACTGTCAACCAGTCACATACACAAGTGTGCAAAACATGAAAGTCTTCAGACACTTTGATTGTAGTAAAGACACCAAAATGCTGGAGAAACTCAGCTGGTCTTTTCAGCATCTACAGGAGACAAAGGTATAGAGACTGGATTCAGACTGGGAGCTCACTTTGTTGAGCTCCTCAGCTCTGTCTGCCACAGTAGCGTGAATCTCCCAGTGGCCACCATTTCAATTCCCCATCCTTGCTGACATGCCTGTCTGTGGCCTCATGCACTGCCAAACTGAGACCACGCACAAAATGAAGAAATAACACCTCATCTTCCGACTCGGCACTCTCCATCTGGATGGCATTAATAATGACTAAGCTGGCTTTTGTTTAATGCCCCCCCCCCTCACTTCTTCTCCTGTTGACTTTCCTCAGCTCTGTCTCTCCCTTTTGTCTCCTTTTACACAAACATGATAAATTCTTACCTCCTCCCTTATCATTACCCAATTAACATCTGTTGTTGCTCTGGATTCTTCCTCCAGTTAGCAGAGTCTGAATTCTGAGCCTATCTGAGATTTCCTGCTTCTGGCTCATACTGCTTAGATTAGATTTAGATTTCAGATTTATTGTCAGAGTACATACATGACATCACATACCACCCTGAGATTCTTTTTCTGTGGGCGAGGCAGGATTACCACTTATTATAATGCAAAAAAAAACCTGTATACAGATATACATATATATATATATAAAACAAATAAAAAACTTTAAAAAGATAACTAATGTAAAAACCCCACTGTGCAATACAATAATAAAAAATCAATAAAGTGCACAAGTAAGTCCTTAAATGAGTCCCTGATTGAGTTTGTTGTTGAGGAGTCTGATGGTGGAGGGATAGCAGCTGTTCCTGAACCTGGTGGTGCAAGTCCTATAGCACCTATACCTCTTTCCTGATGGCAGCAGAGAGAACAGAGCGTGTGCGGGTGGTGTGGATTCTTGATGATTGCTGATGTTCTCTGAAAGCAGTGTTTTCTCTGGATGCTCTTGATAGTAGGGAGGATTTTGCAGGGATTTATGCTCAGGGGTATTGGTGTCCTCATACCAGACCATGATGCAGCCAATCAACACACTTTCCACCACACCTCTGTAGGAATTTTCCACGGTTTCTGGTGTCATACCAAACCTCTGCAAACTCCTGAGGAGGAAGATGCACTGACGTGGTTTCTTCATGATACCTTTAGCGTGTTCAGCCCAGGAAAGATCCTTTGAGAAAAGGACTCCCAAGAACTTATATGTGCTCACCCTCTCCACCTCTGATCCCACAATGATCACTGGATTATATACCTATGGTTTTCTCTTCCTGAAGTCTATAATCAGCTCCTTAGTTTTGGTGACATTAAGTGCAAGGTTGTTGTTGGTGCACCATTCAGCCAAGTTTTCAGTCTCCATCCTGTAGGCCGACTCATCATCTTTCTTTATATAATCCACTACTGTGGTATCATTGCCAAATTTGTACATGGTGTTATTGATGTACTGAGCCACACAGTCATAGGGTAAAGTGAGTAGAGCAGGAGGCTAAGAACACAGGCCTGTGATTCTCCAGTACTGGTGGAGATTGTGGAGGAGAAGTACTTACCAATCCTCACTGATTGTGGTTTGGAGGTGAGGAAATCCATGATTCAATTACACAGTGGGATGTCGAGTCCCAGAACTTGAAGTTTGATTATCAGTTTTGAGGGGATGATGGTGTTAAATGCTGAAATGCAGTCGATAAAGAGCATCCTGATGAATTCATTTTACTGTCTAGGTGTCCAGTGAGATGGCATCCGTCGTAGACCTGTTGCTATGATAGGTGAACTGGAATGTATCCATGTCACCATGCAAACAGGAGCTGATATGCTGCAACACCAGCCTTTCAAAACACTTCATTACTGTTGATAGTCATTAAGGCAGATTACTGCACTTTCCTTGAGCACTGGAATGATTGACACCTATTTGACACAGAAGGGTACTATGCCCTGCTGGTGTTAGATATTGAAGGGATCCATGAATATCGTTGGTAAGTTGCTCAGTGCAGATATTTAATACTCGGCCAGGTACTCCATCAGGCTGGATGGTTTCCTCAGATACACTCTCCTGAAGACAGCACGTAAGTCACCCTCAGACACGGACAGGATGTGATCATCAGGGGTCGTGGGGTTGCGGAGGGGTGTTCGTTTGCAGTTACTGTCATCAAATTCAACACAGAATGTATTGAGTTCCTTTGGGAATGGAGCTTTGCTACTTCACCGGATTTGGTTTTGTAACAAGTTATGGAATTTAGGCCCTGACACAGCTGTCGGGTGTTGTGCTGATGTCTGACTGTACCTCCCAGCTCCGCCCCCATCTGCTCACACATAACCCTGGTTTCCCGCCTAAACCCAGAACCCTTCTGAAGACTACTGTTAGACCCTACCCATAGTTATTTGCTAATAAAAGCATTTGTTCTCCCTCCAGTCGTGAGAGCTTTTATTCACGCTACAATTTTATTAGCTTATTCCCTAAAATATGGAAGTACTACTCAAGTCTGGTATGTTGCTGATAGACCCTCTGTCCCCTGACACAGCTGAGGAGTTCATGTACTGGCTAGGCTGCTTCCACGCTACCTGAACACGACCAAAGACTTCTTCCACACCGATGAACTCAGGAGGTCTGCACTCATTTCGAGGGTAGGAACGAAAGGCTATGCAGTCATCAGGGACTGCACTACATATGATGCTGCCATTGAGGCATTGAAGGTTCAGTACCTGAGGTCGCAAAACGAGGTCCTAGCCAATGGTCGGGAGAGACCATTGATGACTACCTGCTGGATCTATGGACGCTTGCCAAGAAATGCAGTTGCGAAGCGGCTACAGGCCGCGTTTGTGAGGAAGAACAGATCCAGGACACTCTAGTCACAGGGGTCCACTCGAGGAACATCAGGCAGTAACTATTCAATTCGGGTAAGAAGGACCTGGCTAGCCACGTTGAACTGGCCAAATTGTTGGAACAGGCCAAGCTCAAGAATGATGAACTCGAAGCCAGTGAGCTCTCTCACCCAGGTGACCCCTTCGAAGGACCAGCTGCTCCCGCTACCCCAGGCCTAACAGCTGCCGCTTCCCGTGCTAGGGAGTGCTTTTTCTGTGGCAAGAGCTAACATCCCCAATCTCATTGCTTGGCTAAAAACTTGGTCTGTTCCAGCTGGGCAAGAAAGGACATTGGGCAGAGGTTTTCCACATGAGGGAAAACCCGGGGAAGTCCACGGCTTGTACCACTCCCAGATCCAATTCCAGCCCCAAGCCATCTGCCCCAAATTCACCCAAACCCACTTGCTGCGCTACCCGCTGATGGAGGGTGGCAGTGAGGAAATGACGCAAAAAGTCTCAGCGGCCATCTTGCCGCGACTCAAATTCAAACTCGACGCCATCATCATCTGAGGAGGAAGGAGGCCAGGTATCTTGCCACGCCACAAGGTCGATGCCATCTTACCCACGCAGGGCAACCCATGATGGGTGGGGGCCACTAGAGTGAGGAGTATGGAGTCTCCGGAGTCTTAGCCTCGATGGTCCTAGATCAGGACAGGCATCACCAGGTCCACAACTCCATACTGACTGTGAAGGTAAATGGACATTCCACTAAATGCCTAATCGACACGGGTTCTATTGAAAGCTTCATAGACTCACGGACTGTGCAAGAGTATTCCTTGTGTCTCATTCGTATTCTATGTGTGTTCAACCACATTGTATAGTACATCTGTCGTTTGAAGGAAGTGATTCTGTAAATTGCGCCTGTATATATGTGATGAATTGTGTGCTCTGGTGTTGTTTGGTCTGGACTTCCTGTGCCATCTTAAAAGCATGACTTTGAAGTATTCTGGTCCCCTCCCCTCTGTAACAGTTTGGAACAGAGGGCCCCTAAAATCAGAACCCACATGCAGCCTCTCCATACTGAATATCGAACCCCCCCCCCCGCCACCTCTCTTCCATAAACTGTCCTCAGACTGCCAACCAATTGCTACTAAGAGCAGGAGATACAGCACAGCAGACCAAGATTCCATAAAGTCTGAGACAAAACGTTTGCTTGACAAAGGGATCATCGAACCTAGCACCAGCCCATGGAGAGCGCAAGTGGTAGTGGTGAAAGGGGAAAACAAGTCCAGGCTAGTAATTGACTATAGCCAAACTATTAATCAGTACACACACCTGGACGCTTAACCCCTCCCTCGTACTTCAGACATGGTGAATGATATTGTACAGTATCGGGTCTATTCAACCATCATACTGAAAACTGCTTATCACCAGCTGCCAATCCATTCCAAGGACCATCCATATATGGCATTTGAGACTAATGGTCATCTCTATCAATTCCAGAGGGTCCCTTTCAGTATCACTAACGGGGTTTCTATCTTCCAGAGTCAAATGGACAGAATGGTGGATGAGTATGGGTTGAAGGCTACTTTCCTGTACCTCAATAATGTCACCATCTGTGAACATACATTGGAAGTCCATGACATCAACTTCTAGGAGCACAAAGGCTTTGAGGAAATCCCAGGGGTCCCTCCATACACCGATAAGGTTTGCCTTCTCCTAAAAGCCACTAATTTCCCCCTTTCGACTGAAACCCAAATGGCTTTTAACTACTGTGACAGAGTATATAGATATGTTTTTGGGAGATAAATTGGGAAAGGTTTGTTAGAGTAGGTTACATACAAACACTTTAAAACAGATCTTATTTGAAATACTGAAGCTCTGCTAATGCTAGACATATCGCCCCATTGCCTTTTCAAGAGCTTTGGAGGGTGCCCAATCACTAATGGATTGTTGTTTACAAAAAGGCAACAGATGGAAGAGCTGTCGGAGCCACCTTCTGCCTGGAAGGGAAACTTGCTGTTCTATGAGGGTCATGTGGTTTTGCAAGCAGAGAGAGACAAACAGGCCTTTTCTTTGTGTAAGAGAGAGAGACACACACATCCACACCCACCCACCCACACACACAGATCACTTCTACAGTGTTGCAGACACTAACAGCAGCTGGGACTGGAACAGGATGTTCTGGAACAACAAATTTCTCTCTGAAAACCGACAAGAACCTTCCTTCAGTAACCATTAACCGTTCAAGCACCAAAGCCTGGTGAACTTTATAAATGTTAAATTCTGTGCACAGTATAAGAATTGCCTGCAACCAATGAACTTGGAGGAATGAGGAGTGAGATTGGACTGTGAACCAAAGATCTTTTCTGAACTCACACATACATTACATACACATGTGCTTAGAATTAGAAGGGGGTTAAGTTAGGTGAGTTAAGTCAATAGTGATAAGTTAAATTGTGATTCTGTTTTCATGTTTAAAGATAATTAAAAACAACTTTTGTTTAAGTAACCATTTGCCTTGGTGAATATCTTTGCTGCTGGGTTTATGTGTCCTCTGGGCTTGTAACACTACCTCCAGAATCACATTGTGAAAGCCGCCATGCACGTGGTGGATGAGAATGTACCTTTCCAAGTGGAAAGCGACGCTTCGGATGTAGCTCTGGCCACTACCCTCAATCAGGTGGGCAAGCCGGTTGCATTTTTTTCACTGACATTACAAGGCCATGTGCTCTGGAACCCATCAGTGGAAAAGGAGGCTCAAGTCATTGTAGAAGCTGTGAGGCACTGGAGACACTATCTGCCTGGTAGGAAATTTACACTCCTCACATTCACATTCATGTTTAATAACGTCAAGAGGGGCAAAATCAAAAATGACAATATTACTAGGTGGAGGATCGAGCTCTCCACCTACAATTATGACATTGCCTATCAGCCAGGAGCTCTTAATGACCCTCCAGATGCCTTACCAGAGGAAGCTGTGCCTCTGCACACATCGGCCAACTGCAGACTCTGCATATTCAGCTCTACCACCAGGAGTCACCTCCATGGCTCATTTTGTCAGGCACACAATCTGTCCTACTCCATGGAAGACTCCAGGGAAATGACCAGGTCTTGCCAGGTCTGTGCGGAGTGCAAGCCACTCTTCTACCGCTCCACAAAGGCACAACTGATCAAATCATCCAGGCCCTTCGAACAGCTCAGTGTCAATTTTAAGTGACCTCGCCCCTCCACAAATGGGAATCCCTTCTTCCTCTCAATCATTGATGAGTACTCCTACTCCCATTTGCCATTCCATGTCCAGACACGTCCACTTCGTCAGTCATAAAGGACCTAGATTCCATTTTCACCCTGTTTGGGTATCCCAGCTATATTCATAGTGACCGGTGCTCATCCTTTATGAGTGATGAGCTATGTCAGTACCTACTGGTAAAGGGCATCGCATCCAGCACGACTACTAGTTACAACCCCTGGGGAACAGGTAGTTTGAAAAGGAGAATGCCACCATCTGGAAAGCTGTCAAATTGGCCCTGAAGTCAAAAGGCCTTCCAGACTCACACTGGCAGGAAATCCTCCCTATGGCGCTCCATTCCATCCAGTCACTACTATGTACCATGACCAACGCTACTCCTCACAAGCTCCTATTCAATTTTGATAGAAGGTCAGCATCGGGAACTACACACTCAACCTGGCTCACCACTCCTGGTCCAAACTTTCTCAGTAAGCACGAGGAGAAGCAAGAATGACCCCTAGTGGAAAGGTTGAAACTGCTCCATGCCAATCCCACACATGTCTATGTGGAGTACCTGGATGGCAGGAAGGACACTGTCTCTATTAGCGACCTGGAACCCACTGGAACTGAGGGTCCATTGCCTCAAGTGCCCTGCAAGTCATGGTGCTCATTCTCACCACCTCCAGTCAGGGCCTCAGAGGATCTGGTTCAGGAGAAAAGTGCATTCTCCCCCCAACACCATTGAGCCAGAGACCAAGCCCACCTCTCCTCTCTCATAAGGGGACCAGGAGACCCAAGGAGCACAAGGCCCCCTGGTGCCTAGGCTCTCCAGACCGCCAGACCACTTAAATCTGTAAGTTTGTAAATAACTGTATATTTTTCAACTTTTTTCCTGAATCCATGTTCTCTGACCCTAAATTCTAATGCAGTGAACTGAGATTCACTGGTGGGTATTGTGCTGATGGCTGGCCCCACCCCCATCTGCCCACATATAACCTTGGTTTCCTGCCTAAAACCAGAACCCTTCCAAAGACTACTGTGAAACCCTACCCATAGTTATAAGCTAATAAAAGTGTTTGTTCTCCCTCTAATCGTAAGAGCTTTTATTCGCACTGCACCCTTAATGTTCCCATTTTTGCCTGGAATCTCCACTTTACCCGGGAGATAGCTTTTTGCAGGTTATACCTGCTCCTTCTTTTTTGATTTGGATCTCTGGACTTAAATGCCTGTGATCTGGCTCTCAGCAGATTCCAGGTTTCATTATTTATGCAGGGCTTCTGGTTAGGTAAAATTTGGTGGAGATACACTCATCCACAGCTGATTTGATAAAGTCTGTGACAGCTCTGATGTAATCATTCAGATCCTCAGCTGAGTCCTTGAACACTGCCCAATCCGTTGACTCAAGGAAGTCCTGTAACCATTCTTCAGCCTCCTGCGACTATATTCTAGCTATCCTGATCTCTGGAGCCTCTCTGTCTATATGAAGGCAGAAGGAGCAAAGTCGATGATCCAACTTGCCAAAATGTGATCTCAGGAAAGAAGCCTTCCTTATCTGGGGTAGCAGTGATCGAGTGTGCTTGGACCTTTGGTACAGAAGGTTACATGTTGGTGGCTGTTGGGTAGGGTTTTCTTGACCCAGGCCTGATTAAAGTCGCCAAGTAAGATTTGTAGTGTGTGGCGCTGGGCTGTCCTAGTTTACTGACCACATCATGCCTGTTTGTAATCAGCATTGGGAGGAATATAAACTCCAGTGAAAATCACTGATTAGAACTCTAAGGGTAGATAGAAGGGTCTGTATTTAATTGAGGTTTTCTCTAAGGCATTAGATGAGGAGGTTGACATAATCACAATGTCCATGCACTACTCAGTATTAACAAAAGAGCACACACCACCCCCTCTCCCTTTTCCAGAATCCAAATTCCAATCCAGTCTGTGAATGGTGAAACTCTCTGGTCATATAGCAATATCCGGTGTGTTCTCCGTTAACCAGGTCTCAGTGCAGCAAACAACTGAGAGTTGTCTTACCTGCCTCTCATAAAGCAGCCTTACCCTCAGGTTGTCATTTTTTATTCTCCAGTGACTGGAAATTCACCAGTAACATGGATGGTAGTGGAGGTCTTAGACCCCAGCACTTCAGTCTTGGTTTGGATCCCAGCCCTCATGTTTCCTACCTTGACCTTGGTGGTGGCCTGTCCCTTTAAGGTTCTCTGCCTTCCAGCTGGCCTATTCCTGATTCAGCCATTACCTGGGAGATGTGAAGATCGTTAACAGTGTTCAGTAGCTGGTCGGTCATGAAAGAAAAACTGCATGCAATGATTGTAACGAAAGTAGCTGGAAAGATGAGTATTTTTAAAGTAGTATTTAACAGGGGTTCTGCAGTCAACAGAAAGTCGCTATGGAGTGCCGGTGCCATCTTTTCCCTTGATGAAGGGCTCAGGCATGAAACATTGGCAATATATCTTTGTCACCTATGGTTGCTGAAAAGACTGGGTGAGTTCCTCCAGCTTTTCAGTGTGTTTTTATATACACAAGTGTGTCATGCTCTAACACCTGTGCACATCTGGTTGATAATAATTGCACACATAATATCTGAAGATATTACAAATTCACTTGCAAATTGTGTCAGTGTGCCAAGGATGCAATGCTGCAACCCTAATTTGCAAAAACAGACTCTACCCTTTCTGCCATCAGAAAATAAACAGGATATTTTGAAAGAATTGGAAAGAAATGAGAATGCAGATGAAATATGGAAGTATGAAAGGAAATGGCCTGCCCTGATTAAATCTTAACAAATTGATTAAATTATTAAAGAAGTCAAAAAATACAATTTGACAGTGGCCTATTATGAGATAAAATTAATAACTTTGTCAAATAAGTGAATTTTGTGAAATACAGCTTTGGTTCAAGATGTTATGCTGTTGATGCAGAGATTGAGCCAAGCTGTTGAGTTTGCCAGAAGTGTCAGGTGCATGTTAATATAATTTTCCAGTAACTGAATGGGCTCAGACAAAGAAATATTACAAGCCCTTTCTGTTTGGATGCTGTAAATATATTTCAGACAGTGCCTGAAAAAAAAATGATGAACCTAAGTATTATGGCATTCACAATGATGTGATTTGTAACCTTTCACAAGTGAGGGACAATATTTTTCCATCTAAAAATAGGTTGGTAATGCAGAGAATGTAAAACAAAAATGTGCAAAAACCATAAATTCTCCATGCTAAAAAGGCAGATTCTTCACTATGCATTATCTGTCAGTTAATTTTGTCAAATACTTGGATGAATTTAGTGTAAGGTAAGTTAACCTTACAGAGGTTGATTACTGCTGATCTCCACTAAACCTGCTGTCATCAGGCTGCTGGATTTTTTTAATCTCAGGAATTCGAGGAAAATTAGGAAGTTTGGGCTGAGCAAAATGCCTAATTTGGAGGTATCTAAAAAAAATCCCTATAATGAAGGGTGAATTTAACTGTTAGTTGTTCAAAGGAAGCAAAATGACCTTGAATGTACAGATCCCCAAAACCTTTTATACCCAATTTAACCCATTCCTTGAAACTTGAATCCAAGATCAAGAATTGAAAAAGATGATTCTTTATAATAGGGCTAGCAAGGGAAAATTCTAAATTGTGCCCATATTCTCAGCCTATGTCTCATTATCAGATTGTCTGTCAGTGTCGAAAAGGAAAAAGGTAAAGAAGAACCTAAAACTGACAACACAGCTAAATTTTTAGAAAAATTCAGTTCCATATCTACACAAACTTTCTAATTTTCCTGGAATTCCCGAAACTAATATCCTTGATTTATTTTTTGATTTGAAGTTTTCTCATGGCAGATTGAGAGCATGGCAGATATATAATAACTTGATGGATCTAAGAATATGTTTAGGGAGGGGAATCAAGAATGAATGGGAATGAGATTTGAATACATCAATTCCAGATGAAGACTGGTTTAACATGTTTGATCTGATTAGTAATAGTTCATACTTTGCACGACATTATTTAATACAATTTAAAGTGGTATATCATTTAACTTTGGACATATGTATTTTATTTCATTTTTATTCTGATGTTGATCCATTATGTGATAAATGTAAAATCTTTGAGGCCTCTCTGGTTCATATGCTTTGGGAATATCCAAAATTAAAAGAATTTTGGGAACAATTCTTCCAAACTTTATCACAGTTTCTTAAGATTAAATTGGAACTGTGCCCTTTTATTGCATTGTTTGGTTATTCACAAGAGGAGACTATTTCCTTTTTGTTTGAAATTTTTACTTTTCATTTGCATCAATTACAGACAATTAATCATTTATCTAACAATATATTACAATAAAAATCGACAAGACAAAAAAAATTCCTTTTTCCCTCCCCCTCCCACCCCCTCCCCTGAATTTATATATTGATCACTATTCGTATTAATTTAACATGATTATTTTATCCTCTGGATATTGGTTGGGAGAAGTGGGGGATGTGGACAATGTAGATGGACTTTTACCGATGAAATCCATATACGGTTTCCAATCATATAAAAATTCTCAAGTTGATTCCTTAAAATATAAGGAATCCTTTCCAATGGTATACAGTTTTGTATTTCTGTCTGCCATCTATCCAATGTTATAAAATTGTCTGATTTCCATTTTACTGCCACATATTTCTTTGCTACCACTATTACTACACTCAAAAACTTTTTTGATATTTACCTAACTTTAATTTGGTATCTGCTTCAAATAAATTACCAAGTAAAAATATTCTCAGGTCTTTTGGTATTTTTATCATCATAATTTGTCCCAATAATATACCCAAATCTTTCCAAAATGTTTCCACTTTTACACAAGGCCAATCTGAGTGTAATAAAGTCCATATTTCTTTATTACATCTAAAATATTTGTCAGAACAATTTGAATTGAGTCTATGTAACTTCTATGGAGTAAAATATAATTGGTGCAGAAAATTAGATTGTACCATTTGATATCTAACATTGATTGTATTTGTTACACTTTCTTGGCCAGCCTTGAATTTGTATATTTAAATCTTTCTCCCATCTTTGTTTCGATTAATATAATTCCTTATTCTTAATAATGTCTTGCAATTTTATAAACATATTTTTAATAAATTTCTTAATAAATGTGTCCATAATTAAATATTCAAATTGACTGTTCCGAAAGTCTTAAATTCATGCCTAGTTTCTTTTTTAAATATGATTTAAGTTGATAATATGAAAAAAAATGTATTATTTGGCATGTTATACTTCTCTTTCATTTGTTCAAAATTCAAAAAAGAACCTAAAAAACAATCTTTTACTGTTCCAAATGTCAAAGGAAGAATTGTTTAAAGTAAAAGGAATAAGTTGATTCTGCTTTAACATCATCTTAGCTATTTGATAATTATTAATTCCTCTTTTCATATGAATTCCATTCCATCCCTTAAGTAGAATTGTGTTAAAATGGTACTTCTATTTTTCTTTTCAAAATTTAATCATTTCATTTGATTTTATAAACTGGATAAGAGCTTTGTATAATCAACCAAAAGCTAAAGTGGTCATAAACAAGCAAATATCTCAGACTTTTTTATTAGAAAGATCATCTAGACAAGGATGTATATTATCACCATTTTTATTTGCTTTGGCTGTAGAACCTTTGGCGGAGGTAATAAGAAGGGATAATTTAATTAAAGGTTTTGAGATAGGCGATAAAGAACATAAAATTAGTTTATTTGTGGATGATGTGAAATTAAATGTAACAAAACCAGGAATATCATTGAAGAAAATAACTAAGATTAGCAGAATATGGTCTGGTATCATAAAGTAAATGTAGAAAAGAGTGAAATAATGCCTATGAATGAAAGGAATTATAAACAAAATAAACAAATGTCAGAATTTAAGTGGCAAAAAGAAACAATTAAAATTTGAACAAGGAGGACTAAAATTACCAAAATTTTAAAAATCATTATAAAGCAGTTTAGCTAAGATTTTTATCCTCCTGTTATCAAATTGGAGAGAAAACAGCATGAAATGAAATGAACAAAATAGGAGAAACTAACCCAGATTTTTTTTTGTACACAAGGAGAATATTTCCTTGAACTTAATTCAAAAAAGAATAGTAGCTTTTACTTGATTGATAGCCAGATGAGCAATTTTGATGAAGTGGAAAGATAGTTGATCACCTACTCATATGCAATGGGTGCAGGATATTATGTCTTACTTCAGTTTGGAGAAAATTAGATATAATATTAAAGAGATCAAGATTGAAATTGACAAGATATGGGGCCGATTTATGGACTTCTATCATAATTTGAATACATAGGCGGGGTTGCTCTGGGTGCTCTGATGTCCGGGAGCAGAGACTTGAATTCTTTATATATTATTCGCTGGTGACCGTGTTTAATGGGAGGGGTGGGATTAGAATTGGAGCAGGTTCTTTTTTTTCTATTTTCCTTCATAAATATAACAGATTAGTCCAATTAGATAACCAACAATGAATATGGTTCAAAATTAGACTATGAGGTGAGGTTTCAAGCATTGTGTACAAGACAATTATACATCAATTATAATTCATATTCTGCATTGCATTATCTAACAGTTGTGT
This sequence comes from Narcine bancroftii, assembly GCF_036971445.1. NCBI lineage: Eukaryota > Metazoa > Chordata > Chondrichthyes > Torpediniformes > Narcinidae > Narcine > Narcine bancroftii. The sequence continues at coordinate 297,741,192 of NC_091470.1, read as the reverse complement.
AACTAATATGTAGACCATATATAACACATAATATTTCTCTCTACCAAATCAATAAAAAATATTTCAAAAATAATATTTTTTTCTCAACTTTTTAAATACAAGGTTCTCACTCTATGTTTAAACTCCTCTGTGTTCTGGCTCTCTCTCACTTTATAATTTTTTTTCAGAGGTATTTCCACTCAGTTCTCTCCATTCTTCAAGCTTGAGCCACTGATGTAGGTTCCCTCCCTGTTAATGCTTCAGTCCACTGGTCCTAGACTTAGAAACTCCCCCTTCCTATCTCTTCAGCTCTCTTTAGCTTTCGGATTTTGGTCTAATTTCATTCTTTCAATGAGCTTTTTGTATTATCTCTTAAATTGTATTATTTTGGAGCATAGTTTCTTTATTTTAATTAAGTGATAATGAAGTGATTTTAGACCTAATATACAATGAAGGGGAACTATAAAAGCTATTTATGGTAATATTGTTTGAGAAGTTATTATTACACTTTTGAATATTTATATCAGTGTATAAACACAATGCTGGAGAAATTTAGCAGGTCAAACTGTGTACTTTATATAGCAAAGATAAAGATGCTTAACCAATGTTTTGGGCTTGAGCCCTTCATCAAGGGTTAACAAAACGTAGGCAGGCACCCAGACTGATGAAAAGCTCAAGCCTGAAATGTTGGTTATGTATCTTCATCTTTTCCCTGTTTGATCTGCTGAGATTCTCCAGCATTGTGTTTTCACTTCAACCACGGTGTCTGCATCTTCTCATGTTTTACTCCTCTCATTTATATCAGTGTTACTTTTTACAGTAAGTGTGCTGTTCCGTCTCAGAATACTGAAGTAGATTCTTCTTAATTAGTGAATCATGATCTGTTAAAACCAGCACTGCTTAATAATAAAGAAAAGGCTCAGCTGGAAACTGGAACAACAAACATTTAATTTCTATCTCTTACACACCAAAGAAGCCTAAGGCCCTAATTTGCTCATCTACTCCCTCTGCAGTCTTGCTAATGACTTTGGAACATGCTGTCTTACCAGATGCTCAGAGAAAACCCCTGTCTTCATTTTATTTTATGGTTTCTTTGAACATTTTTATATGTAATGATGCTGATTAAAATCAAACATAGAATATGACAGCTCCGTACAGGCCCTTTCGCCTGTCCTGATTGAAGTAAAACCACAATGCCAATCTAAATTAACCAACTCAACAATCTCAATCTTCCCTTCCGCAAAACCTTAACTTTCTATTGTTCTTGCATCCATGTGCCTGTCTAAGAGTCTATTAATTGATCCCATTATATCAGCCTCCACCACCATCCCTGGAAATGCATTCCAGGCACCCACCACTCACTGTGTAAAAAGTTACCCCTGGGGTCTCTCCTAAACTTTCCTCCCCTCATCTTGTATAGATGTCCTCATTTCTTTACTACTCTCACCCCAGGAAAAAAAGTGTTGGCTGTCCTCCCTATCTATGCCTCTCATAATCCTGTAGACCTCAATGAAGTCACCCTTCCCTCCAAAGAGAAAAACCCTAGCTCTTCCCTTTCTGCCTGCCTTACTGCTTCCCGTTCGGCTTTCCTTTCTATCTCTCTTTTTTCCTCTAACTCTCGTTTTCTCAAAGCCAACTTTACTTCCTCTGAAGTTTTCTCCTTTGGAAATTATTATAATGCAGCTGCTTCAAATACCCCCTTTCCTACATAGTGCTTAACAATTTTTCAGGCAATTTCCTTTTTTTCATCCAAGTTCTTACTGTAAGAAGTTTTAACTTGCCAACCATAACCTTCAGTTTTGACTTTTTAGCCATGTTTAAATTAACCACTGAAGGGTTCGCTATGAACTGGTCAATATTCATAGTTGCTGATTTTTCTGCTGGTGATTTATACACTCACCGTTTATTGGAGGTGAGTCAAACTCAGACGACTGATAACTAAGCACAAGTCAATCACCCCTAAAGCTTCCAAATTGGTTTGATCCCGGATGATTTCCCCAAATTATGTTACAAGATCAAACAAGCAACACAAAGAAGGCATATCACACAGGGGTAAAGATGAACAATTACTTTATGAACAAAAATTCACCTTCAAACTTTAATTCAAAAATCCCCTCTTTTATAACAATGCCCACTGGTTACTATACAAATTTATATAACAGTGTAAAACTAAGAAATTCCCCAGCCTAAATATAACATATGTAATTAAAGTCTAAGTTATATTTCCAACCAGTCCACAGAAAAACTTAGACACAAAAACAAACACAAAAACACACTGTGGTGAATGTCTGCCAAGTGCCTGTTCCCCTCTGGTGAGCCTTGCTGTACTAACAATGGCTGTGCATTATCTCTACTGTTAAGGACACTGCCCTTGGGCATAACTGTGTATTGTCTTTCATTATTGTACCATGAGTTTCTGCTAATAAAAGGCATGATTATTGTTTGACCATATCGTCTTTGTCCACTTCATCAACTGGCACTTCAATTTTATTAGCAGAAATGGATGCCGCACTCAAGGCAGAGCGGCTGATAATCGACCAGTCTGCCCCAAGGGCCAGAGAAATTTTCAACCACTGGATTGCTTATTTCGATTACTACATGGCTCAAAACAACGTGGTCGATGAGGCGATACAGTGGGGCCACCTGAACTCTGCACTGGGTGAGGTCCCTTTTGCCGTAACGCAAGGAGCTACCACTCTGGCTATAGCCCGGGAACGTCTGACTGCTTACTATGCAGGGCCACGGAATGTGGTGCTTGCGCCACACCAGTTGCTGACTAGACACCAGAAACCCGGGGAAAGTGATGCTGCCTGTGCACTGGCCCTCGACTCGCTGGCAAACAAATGTGATGTCAGGGCAGTCAATGTGCAACAACACCGCAATGCCTTAAAGCTGGATGCTTTTGTCAAAGGGATTGACTCCAGTTACATCCGACAGAGGCTGCTGGAGACGGAGCCCTTAATCTACGACCAGCAGTCACCCAAAACACTGAGAAGTGCCATGCGGTCCAGTGAAAAGCTAGAAACCAGAAAGGAAACATCCAGGAGTGCTGGAACCTCGCAGGAAAGAAAAGGGTGAACTCCTGAAAAATGCTACTTCTGTGATAAGAGCTGGCACCCCAGACAGAAGTGCCCGGCTCGATTTGCTACCTGCAGTTATTGTGGGAAACTTGGCCACTTCGCTAAAGCGTGTAAGGTGAAAAGTACTCCCGCTGATAAGAAGGAAAATAGAAGCACCAAAAAAATGCATCCTGGAGCTGCAGGAATGGAAGACAACTGTGAAAAGGAGGAATCTTCAGATGAGCAGGCTGAATCGACTTCAAGTGACGGCGAGGTGAGATCCCCTGTGATAGCTCAATTGATTGTAAAGCTTGGGGGATGTTACTGACTGGAACGGTTGACTTTGAAGGGGGAGGTGAATGGTGAGATTCTTGATTGTCTAATAGACTCGGGGAGTACTGACAGCTACATCCACGAGAAAGTTGATAGAGCCTTAAATTTGCAGAGATATCCAAGGAACCAAAAGATATCGATGGCTTGCAGTGAACTTACAAAAACTGTATGGGACAAGTGTAAAGTTACTTTAAATTTGCCGGGACATTGCCTTGCTGATGTGTGGCTCTTTATTATGCCGGTGCTCTGCGCCTCTGTGTTACTGGGGTTAGATATTCAATCTCAGATGAACAGTGTAGTGTTAAATTTTGGCGGGCCACTACCCACACTTGCCATCCCCCCGCGGTAGTTACTGCGATCTGTCCGCATTAAAGATCAAAGCTCCTTCCCTTCTCAGTGATTTATCCTGAGTGTCAGCCGATTGCCACCAAGAGCTGTTCATACAGCAAAGAGGATTGTGAGTTTATCAAAGTGGAGACCCAGAGACTGCTCAAAGAGGGAGTAATTGAACCTAGTAAGAGTCCATGGCGGTCCCAAGTGGTAGTCATGAAAAATCACACTAAGAGACGACTGGCTATTGACTACAACCAGACAATCAACCATTACACTAACCTGGATGCCTACCCCCTGCCACGCATCAATGAAATGATTAATCAGATAGCGCAATACAAAGTGTACTCCACTATTGACCTCAAAGCAGCTTATCACCAAATCCCCATTCAGAAAAGGGAATGGCCCTATATGGCTTTTGAGGCTGATGGGGGGTTATACCAATTTAAAAGGGTATCTTTTGGGGTCACTAATGGTGTGTCCGTGTTTCAGAGGGAAATGGATAAGATTGTTAGGACATATGAGTTACAGGGTACATTTCCCTATCTGGATAATGTCACTATCTGTAGGAAAACACAGGCTGAGCATGACAACAACTTAAAGAAATTTTTAGCAACAGCTAAAGAACTCAACCTTACATTTACCTTACCCATTCTGGGCTACATTGTCCGCAGGGGTGAAATCCGCCCCGACCCGGAAAGAATGGCCCCCCTTAAGAAGTTACCACCCCCAGACTCAGCAAAAGCCCTTAAAAGGTGTATGGGATTCTTTTCCTACTACTGTAAATGGGTTCGGGGCTACACCACAAAGGCACACCCTCTGTTTGACACTAAATCTTTTCCTCTCTCTCCAATGGCCTTGAAGGCTTTTGAGAGAATTAAAACTGATATTGCCAAAGCTGCACTCTCGTCCATTCACGAGGAGACCCATTCCAAGTGGAAACTGATGCCTCAGATTGTGCCTTGGCAGGAACCCTTAATCAAAAGGGCAGACCTGTGGCATTCTTCTCCCGCACATTACGCGGACCTGAACTTAAACATCCTGCCATTGAAAAAGAAGCCCAGGCTATTATTGAAACTGTTCGCTACTGGAGACACTTTCTAGCCGGCAGAAAATTTACTCTTGTCATTGATCAGAAATCTGTAGCCTACATGTTCAGTACTAAACACAAAAGTAAAATCAAGAACGATAAGATGCCACGCTGGCGAATAGAACTCTCAACTTATAATTATGAGATCCAGTACAGACCGGGCAGGTTAAATGATCCCTCTGACACATTGTCACAATCTGCTGCTGGTGCTCAGCTGGAGGGGCCAAAAGAGATCCATAGCAGACTGTGCCACCCAGGAGTCATGAGGTTCTTCCACTACGTAAGGGCTAACAACCTTCCTTACTCTCTGGAAGAAGTCAGGAAACTGACTAAAAGCTGTCCCCTTTGTGCAGAATGCAAACTGCAATACTTCAAAGTTCCGGAGGCCACTCTCATCAAGGCAACCCGACCTTTTGAGAGGATTAGCTTAGATTTTAAAGGACCGTTACCTTCAAACAATAAAAATGTATATTTCCTTACTGTAATTGATGAATATTCCAGGTTTCCCATTGCGATACCCTGCTCTGACGTCTTGTCAACGTCTGTCATTAAGTCACTTGACAGAATTTTCAGCATTTTTGGTTTTCCCAGTTACATACATACCGAGAGGGGCTCAGCATTCATGAGCACTGAACTGTGGCAAGCCCTGCTACAGAGGGGGATTGCCACCAGCCGTATCACGAGCTACAACACGCAGAGCAATGGGCAGGTCGAAAGGGCTAATGCAACAGTCTGGAAGATTGTTAATCTTGCTTTAAAAACACATGGTTACCCTGTTACCCAGTGGCAGGAGGTGCTGCCTGAGGCCCTACATTCTATTCGGTCATTATTGTGTACTGCAACAAATCAAACACCTCATGAACGAATGTTTGCCTTTCCTAGGAAATAAAGGAACTGTGATGGACTGGCCAACCTGTTTATCTGAGCCTGGAACCGTGCTGCTGAAGAGCCATGCTCGGGCGCGTAAAACAGACCCCCTAGTCCAACCAATTCAGCTACTGCATACCAACCTCAACTACGCTCATGTTAAATTCTCAGACGGGAGTACTGACATTGTACCCCTAAGAGATCTGACCTCACCTGGTTCGCCCCTTCCTCACACCCCTACTCAGAGTGAGCTTGAGAGATTAGGCTCACCGGCCCGGCCAGTGACCCCTAGTAAGCTTTCAGATGGCCATGCTGAGGCTCCACTGCCTCATGCTGACGATTTTGGAGCAGGTCCAGAAGTCAGTCCTTCCCACACTACAGACCCAGGAACAGTACCAGTTCCCAAGGTTGCAAAGGAGCCACCTGTTTTGAGAAGAAGCACCAGAATTCATAACAACCTGATAGGCTGACATATTCATAAAACATCTCATTATATTTCAATTGCCTGCTAGATACTGCCATATTTTGGCTGTTAGAGTATTCTCAATGCCAAACATGGTATCCATGTATCGCTTGCTTCAGTCTTTCCTAGCAGCTGTCTTTTTGACTTTAACTATTCTTCTGCTGGGGGAGACTGTGGTGAATGTCTGCCAAGCTGCCTGTCTCCCCTCTGGCGAGCTTTGCTGTACCAACATTGGCTGTGCATTATCTCTACTGTTAAGGACACTCCCCTTGGGTATAACTGTGTATGCATCTATTGTCTTTCATTATTGTTCCATGAGTTTCTGCTAATAAAAGCGATGATTATTGTTTGACCACATTGTCTTTGTCTACTTCATCAACTGGCACTTCACACACAAGACTCACAAAACTTTGATCTCAACTGAAGCAAAGATCATAAACAAAATTCAGTTTGTTTGGTAAACTGAAGCCAAAAGATCTTTGAGAGAGAGAGAGAGCACAAAATTCGAAGTTGTCTTCTTGTGTTGCTTGAAGAGAGAGGTTTGGTCCGGATCTTTCTGGCTATCTTCGGAATGTTCATCCTTTTTGAAATCCCAACATTCTAAACTCATGCTCTGGGCCTTCTTCCACTCCACAGCACCCCCAGTGGTGGTTTATCATCCAAGTCCAGAAATTTTTAGATCATTTTTCTGCACATGCTCAGTCCATCTCCCACTCTCTCAGCAGTCCACCTTCACCTTGGCTCTCTCAGGCAAACTGTCACTTTTAAGCGTAAAACCACACAACACATGGAACTCTGTAACACTATCAAATGTACTGCATTTACATTGTATACAATGATTTACAGCCCCCTCCATAATGTTTGGGACAAAAACATTTTTTTTTCCCTTTTATTTACCCCTGTGCTCTATAATTTTAAATTTCTAATCAAACAATTCATGTGTGATTAAAGTGCACATTCCAGATTTTATTAAAAAATTATTTGTATATATTTTCATTTGACCATGTAGAAATTACAGCACTTTTTATACACATTCCCCTTATAGGAGGGCATCATAATATTTGGGACATAGTAATGGTATGTATATTAAAGTAGTCATGTTTAGTTCTTTGTTGCATATTCCTCACGTGTAATGACTGCTTGAAGTCTGTGATTCGTGGTCATCACCAATTGTTGAGTATCATCTCTGTGATGCTCTGCCAGGCCTCTACTGCAGCTATTTTCACTCCTGTTTGTTTCAGGGGCTTGTCCCCTTAAGTTTTCTCTTCAGCATATGGAAGACATGCTCAATCAGATTTAGATCGAGTGACTGACTTGGTTATTCAAGAATTCTCTAGGTTTTAGCCATTGAAAAACTCCTTTTTTGCTTTAGCAGTATATTTGGGATCATTGTTGCTATAGGATGAAACACTCTCCAATGAGTTTGGAGGCATTAACTCAAACTCGAGCAGATGTTTCTATACACCTCAGAATTCATTTTGCTACTGCCATCAGACATTACATCATCAGTAAAGGTAAGTGTCCCAATACATGTGGCAGACATACATTTCCAGGCCTTAACACCTGGTGGTATGTTTTGGATCTTGGGTAGTTCCTTTACACCTCCACACTTTGCTCTTCCCATCACTCGGATACAGGTTAATCTTAGTATACCTTTTTCCAGAATTCTGCATGCTCTTTAGAATCTTATTAGCAAGCTGTAATTTGGCCATCCTGTTTCTGTGGCTAACTAGATGTTTGTATTTTGCCATGTAGCCTCTGTATTTCTGTTCATGAAGTCTTCTGTGGACAGTAGTCATTGACACATCCACAAATGCCTCCTGAAGAGCATTTCTGATCTGTTGGACAGGTACTTGAGGATTTTTCTTCATTATGATGAGAATTCTTCTGTCATCAGCAGTGGTGGTCTACCTTGGCCCACCAATCCCTTTGTGATTACCAAGATCACCAGTATGCTCTTTCTTAATGATATTCCAAACAATTGATTTTGGTAATCCTGAGATTTGAGGGATATATCTTACTGTTTTATTCTTGTTTTTCAGCCTCATCAGCCTCATCATTCCCTGAAGGTAGAAACTCACGTGAATAGGGTGGTGAAGAAGGCTTTTAGTATGCTGGCCTTTATCAGTCATTGCATGGAATATAGGAGTTGGGAGGTGATGTTGAGACTGTATAAGACGTTGGTGCGGCCTAATTTGGAGTTCTGTGTGCAGTTCTGGTCGCCTAATTATAGAAAGGATATAAACAGAGTGGAGAGAGTGCAGAGAAGGTTTACCAGAATGTTACCTGGGTTTAAGCATCTAGAGTATAGGGAGAGATTGGACAGATTAGGTCTTTATTCTTGGGAGCGTAGAAGGTTGAGAAGGGATTTGATAGAAGTATTTAAGATTATGAAAGGGATAGATAGAGTGGATGTGGATAGACTATTTCCGTTAAGAGGAGGAAAGATTAAAACAAGAGGACATGAGTTAAGAATTAAGGGGCAGAGGTTTAGAGGTAACATGAGGGGGAACTTCTTTACTCAGAGAGTGGTAGACGTGTGGAATGAGCTTCCGGGAGAAATAGTGGCGGCGGAGTCAATTGTATTATTTAAGAAAAGGTTGGACAGGTATATGGATGAGAAGAAGATGGAGGGTTATGGGCATTGTGCAGGGAGGTGGGACTAGAGAGGGGTGTTTGGTTCGGTGCGGACTAGAAGGGCCTAATGGCCTGTTTCCGTGCTGTAAATTGTTTTGTTATGTTATGTTATGTTATAATAGCTTCTTTGACTTCCATTGGGAAAACTCTGGTCCTCATGTTAAAAAATGGCATCTACAGACAGTGGCAGATTAACTACCAGCCGGGCCCTAGGCTGACCTTTAGTAAGGCCCCCCAGGGTTGGCGTCATGGGGGGGGGGGTCATTCACAGGCTATGCCCACCCACCCGCAGCACTGCTGTCACTGAAACAAATTCTTGTCTCAAATTCAATGAAAATGATGTTTTGTTTTTTTTCAAAACTTTATTTATTAATTTTAACATATAAAGAAAATAAGTAATTCACGTATAGAAAAAATACAAAATAAAGTAATACAAGTACAAAGTAACATAGTTAATGCAATACCAATCTCGGCATCTCCCCCTAACAACTAAAAACTAAGACTAAAAAAAAACTATTTTTAACCCTTAAACCCACCCCCTCCCCACCCCCAGGATAAAGAGTGAAGAATTAATACTATTAGTATAATTTAAAAAAAAAATATATCTTTAAAAAAAGATCGATATATATAAAAAAACAAACAAAAATATTAATTAAGTATTAATTAATAATCCAAAAAAATTTTATTATATAAGAATATATATGAAAAAACAAAAACAAAAAGAACTTAAATGAAAAAAAACCAGCTAATAATAAAAAAACTAAAAAAAAGAAAAAAAAGAAAAAAAAAGAAAAATAAAAAAGAAAACATATATATAGAAAAAATATATAATTTAAAAAAAAGTTTTTTTTAAAGAAAAAAAATGATTAATTCAAACTTATTTAAATTGTATATAATCAATAAATGGGGTCCTCTTTAACTCATAAAAAGACATCTTATCTTGTATAGAAAAAGATATTCTTTCCATAACCAAACAAAACTTCATCTCTGAATACCACCTATCTATGACAATACATTTCTATTCTTCCAAGTAATCGCTATACATTTATTAGCCACTGCCAGCGCTAAGTAAATAAAAGAGATCTGGTAATTATCTAATTCTAAATCAATCAACGGTTGCATATTCCCTAATAAAAATATATCAGGGTCTAATACAATATGAAGATTATATAGATTATTAAATACAGATTGAATACCTTTCCAAAATTGTTGTAACCGAATGAAAATGATGTTTGAAGTTCAAATTACTTCATCATCATTCAACCTCAATGCATTTTGCAATACCAGATTAAAATTTAGGACCATCATGTGTTTGCTTTGCGTCATTTTTAAAAACTTTATACCTGTATCATTAGGTGGTAAAGTAACTGATCTTGCTGGTAAGCAGTGACAGTACATTGTCAAGTCACATCTGATCAAAAACACAGGTTCTTCTGTTCACACTTTGGTTGGAATCGAGACATTTTCCTTGGCCTCATATAACGAGCAGCCTTTGTTCAATCTGATAATGCAGCTCAACGATAATCTTAGCAGACAATTTTGCTACCTTCATATAATAAATTGGCAATTACAACTTGAAAAATAGATGTTTTTATTTCAACACCATAATGCAAATCTCCATGGAGGTTATCCCTTTTGGTTAGATTAAATGTTCACTCAACAATTATGAAAGCATCCAACAAAAAATTGGCACTCTCCGCCCCATTATTACATCATTTATGAACTTCAAATTAAAAATTGCAAATAATCAGATGAAAATTGCATGTTTTATTAAAAGTCCATTGGATATAGACTTCACACTATTACCAATTTAGATGGTTTTTGGCCTCAACATTGAATTTGATTTGTGGCTGTTTTGTTACTGTTAAAAATTGCTTTGTTTTTCAGCCTGTAACACATTGATAATCCACTGTCCATTTCAGAGAATGTATTTGCATGGTGTTGTTCTTTGCATGTGCAGAGAGGAGCCTGGTCATGTTTGAGTCCCTGGCCCATGAGTTAAAAGTGGATTTTAACTTCTATTTATTTAAAAGAAGCACAATACATGAAGGCCAAACCAATTCAAATAATTTTATTAGCAATAGTTTTCCAGTACTCCCATGTCCCACCCTGTGCAACTGTACAACCATGCAACCAGAAAATAAAATTTCCTGGTGTGTGGGTTATTTATACTTACCTGTGTTATGATTACAATTATTGGAATTAGTGCTATAATGACAATTAGTACATAGTACATAGAAGGCAGGTGATATCAGGCAAGCACGTTTCCCTGGCGCAGCACAGGCAGAGAGGGCCATTGATTGCGCATTGAGCTGCTGCCGACACCCTGAATGAGTCCGCGAGGTGCTGGGAGCGACTGCGAAGTGGCCCAGTGAGGTGCTGGAGTGGCCCGATGAGGTGTGGTGCAGTGCTCAGTTGAGCTCCGGCAGCACTGCACCTATCTCCTACAGTAACCCCTTCCCCTTTGTTTTTTGATTTCACTGAACAGGTAAAAACCAATCAACAGGAGCCTTGAAAGCTACAAGTTGTTACAATTTTAAAATACTTTTAATATTGTGGTTTAATTCCCTTTGGCACTGTTAAAGTAACATTTCTATTGTCATATCTCTTATTTCTATTGTTGTTTGACGGGCTCCTTTCCATTCTGGACCACGAGGCTTCAGCCTACTCAGCCTAATAGTTAATCCACCACTATCTACAGACTCCAAAGGTGCTCAAAAGCTTAAAAGCAAGCCGAGCTCTCTTATACCTGCACCAATGAACCAATTAAACATACCTAAGTAATCACAACCACCTGTGAAGCCAAATGTCCTGATATTATGGTGCCCTGAAATGGAGGAACTGTGTATAAAAAGTGGTGTAATTTCTACATGGTCAAACCAAAATGTATACAAATAGTCTTAAATAAAATCTGGAGTTGTGCACTTTAACGTGAATTGTTTGATTGCAAATTTAAAAATGTGGAGCACAGTTCTCTTTGCCCCAAGCATTATGAAGGGCACTGTATCTATACAGTAAACTTAATATCCTCCTCACACAGACTTCTCCAGTATTGACTATACCCCAAACCCCAATTTATTATCATTTGCACTGTTAGAAATTGTTTTTTTAACTCCATAGTCTATTCTGGTGATGCAAAGATAAACAGCAATAGTATGAGCATTCACTCTTGTAGGACACTTCCTACCTTCCACTCTGACTCTTTGCTTTCTGCCACAATGCAAACTTTTTGGCAAATATTTTTCAATTTGTGCCTTAGTTTTCAATTTTGTTTGACCATGTTCCTGCATGGCAATTTGGGCATCCTGCAATGTAAGATTCACTTCATTGTTTTGTGGCCTTTCATGTTGGTGCAGTAATAAATTACTTGCTGACTTTGTACAGAGTTTCTAATTTTTTATTATTATATTCGTATACAAAACATTCACAGTGAAAAAAAGAGGCAATGTTGCTATGCATACCTGAAGATATTTGTTGCAATTTCTGAATAATCTGAAACCAAGTGACAGCGAGGCCTAATCGAAAGGAGTATGCAGTTCAAACTGATCAGCGTGGATTAATTATGTTCATCACCCTCTTTTCAAAAGCTCTGAGAATATCATGCAATTGAACAAGCTTATGATGAATGCCTCTACTCAGAATCTAGCCTAAATGTCTCCCCCCAACCATTGACATTCCCCTCATTCTTCCCATTCTCCACCTCCCTGCAACTTAAAATACACTCGCTTTCTTATGTATTTAGTTCTGGTGAATCTTCACTGATGTGAAACAATGATTCAGTTTCTCTCTCCTTCACGTTGTCTGACCTGCTGAGTTTCTCCAGCATTTTCTGTTTTTTTTTAAAATTTCTAATGTCCTGCATCTGCAGGTTTTAATCAACTGATGTCTGGAGATACCTCTAAATACTTACATTTGTTCACCGGATAGATTAATGGAGGCTAAAGTTTTCAACTGATGCTTACATTGGCTTCATTGACTACATGAGCAGAAATGTCTCCTCCGTGTAATAATATATGAGATCTCTGTGAATCTGAAGAATCAATTAAGACAAAAATAAAATAATCAATCTTAGGTTAAATATGTCAAGTCAATGATGTTTCACCACAGTCAAGAACAGTTAGAAATGAAGCACGAAGTGGGGAGGTAAGGGAAATCCAAAGGTAAAGAGTTTGATAGGCTGGAGGGTACCAGGGATTGAAAGGCACAAATAAGGACAGTGGCTGTTGAAAGAGGCTTGTGAATCACAAATTGTATGTGTATGGAGGAGGTGCAAGTAGAAAGAGACAAATTAAATTTGAAACCATCTAAAGAAAGAACAAAAATCGATTGCAGGGATTGTAAGATACAACTTTATCTGAAATTGCCAAATTCATTGTTGAACTTAGAAACCCTTAATGTGCCTAGGCAGAATACAAGGTGATATTCCTCAAGCTTATCCTAAACCCTCATGGAAAAATGGGAAAGCCAAAGACAGAATGGTTGGGATGGATGCAGAATAAAAAATGAAACGCAAGTCACTCTCTCAATGGAGCCACCTTTGCTAATATTGCTTTCCCCATGATCAATTGTACTAAATTGCACTTCATCTGCAAGGTGGCTTTGGGTCCTTTAGTAGCAGGGTGGATGCTGTGAGATGGGGAAGTGGGTATTGGTAGTGATGGAGAGTGACTTAGGATTCTTGCAGAGGAGAGAGCATTCAGGATTCTGAATGGAAAAGGAAAGGATGATGTGTCTACTGGGAACAGCACTCTGAAATAATTATCCTATATAATTTATAACCTGCAATGTTGAGGTTAGTGAGGAGACAGGCTCTTCAGACCAACTTGTCCATCTAGTCCCATTTGTTTGCCCTCCACCCATAATCCCTCTGAACTTTTCCTATCCATGTAATTTTCCAAAAGTCTCTTGAATGTTACAATTGTTCCCAGTGACCACGTCCTCCAGCAGTATGTTCCATGTAACTCACTGCCCTCTGTTTGAAGAAGGTGAACTCAGGTCCTTCTTAAATCTCTCTCCTTCTAGGTTTAGATTCTCCTAAACTAAGAAAAGAGACAATAACTATTTACCTCATCTATGCTCTTCATGCTTTTATAAACCTCAATAGGTGCCCACTTATCCTCCTATGATCAGGGAGAAAACTCCCAGTTTGTCCAGCCTCTCCTTATTACTCAAGCCTGCCAGTCCTGGAAACAGTTTCTTTGGTGAATCTTTTCTGCACCCTTGCCAGCTTAATGATATCTTCCCTGTAGCTGGGTGGACAGAACTGCACACAACAGCCGAGGAGCAGTCCCATCAAAGTCTCATACAATTATAAAATGACATCCCTGCTTGATCAGGATGAAGACCAAGAAAGTACAATAACACCTCTAGGTTCTAGGAAGTCTAAGGAAGTTCAATGAGTACCTATCAATAACTTCTGCAAGCGCACATATGGTATGGGAGCTGCTCAGCTGAAGATTGAAAGAACCTACAGAAGGTAGTGATTGTAGCTCAGAACATAACACAAGCTTCCCTTCACTCCATGGACTCCATCTACATCTCCCTCTGCTAGGAAAGGCAGCCAACATATTGAAGAACCCATCATACCCCACATGCACCATCTTCTCCCTCCTCCCATAAGAGGATTAAGAGGGAGAAAATGTGCACAGCAGGCTTAAAGACAGTTCTCCACAGTCTATCAGACACCTGAATGAATCCTGTTACACACAATGGTTCTCAACCTTTTTCTTGCCACTCATATACCACTTTAAGAATTCCCTATGCCATAGGTGCTCTGTGATTAGTAAGGGATTGCTTAAGGTGCTATGTGGGTGGAAAGAAAAATGTTTAAAAACCACTGTTTTAATCGTACTTAATTGAATTGTTACGTGCATGGTTTCATAACTCCAAAGGAAATGGGGCACTGACAGTTTTTCTCAAGCAAAATATTTTAGTAACAATTAGGTCTAGAGCAGTGATTCTTAACCTTCCCTTCCCATTCACATACCACTTTAAGTAATCCATCACTAATCACAGAGCACCGATGGCATAGGGTGTGGGAGTGGAAAGAAAAAGGTTCAGAACCATTGTGTTACAGTGTTCTCAAACTCCCCTTGTTTAGTGCTAATTGAAAGTCTCTTTGATGGAAGCTGACCCTAAAGTTCTCCTCCCTCCTTTTGGTGTGAATTTATCTTCCTCTTCATTGCAATTCTATACTCCGTAATTGTGCTGTTTATACAGCTATATGAATAATAGATAACATGTTAGTCTGCTCACAGAAAAATCCTTCTCACTGTACGTAACAGGTATTTTCAGATAAATAAATTTAAACTTAAGCTCGACAAACTTCCTTTGCTTGCTTTTCATTGAGATAGAATACATTGTTTTACTCTCCCGAAACCATAGAAAGTAGAAGTTATGACATTATTTTATTGAAAAACATAAAAATAGTGCAGCTAGGACCACTTTTGCTCTTCCCCTCCCACCTCCACCCAACCCCTCCTCTTTGGTTCCACTCCCTACACCCCCATCTCCCTATTAGATTCTTCCACTATCCTCCCCACCTCCTTTTAGTTCCATCTGGTCTCCCTTCACCACCATTTTCTTCTCTTTTACTCATAAGATTCCACCACTGGCAGCCTTGTCTTCTAATAAGACCATAAGACATAGGAGCAGATATAGGCAATTCAGCCCATTTAGTCTACCCCACCATTCAATTATTTGCTGATGTATTTTCCCACCCAGTCCCACTGCCTGGCCTTCTCCTCATAACCTTTGATGCCCTAGCTAATCAAGAACTTCTGTCTTAAATACACCCAATGACCTGGCCTCCACAATCACCTGTGGCAACAAAATTCCATAGATTTACCACCATTCTTGCTGAAGAAATCCCAAAGCATTTCTGTTCTAAATGGACATCCTTCAATTCTGAAGTTGTGCCCTCTTGTCCAAGACTCTCCCAGCATGGGAAACAACCTTTCTACATCTACTCTGCCCATGCCTTTCAACATTCAAAATGTTTCAATGAGGTTGCCCCTCATTTTCCTAAATTCCCAGAATAATCCTTGTGAACCTCCTCTGAACCCTTTCCACATCAGCATGTCTTTTCTTAAATGAAGAGCTCAAAACTGCTCACAATACTCCAAGTGAGGTCTCACCAGTGCCTGATAAAGCCTCAACATCACATCCCTGCTCTTATTTTCCATTCTCTTGAAATGGCCAGAATTGTTTTTGTCTTCTTCACTGCCATCTCAATATGCAAATTTACCTTCAGGTAAATCATCCGCTCCAATCTGTATAATTTGTCTTCCTCCACTTGAGCCTTTCTTGCTTTTCTCTTCCTTTGGCATCTGACAATCTTCAGTCTCTGCCCATCATGCTTTACTTCTACCTGGTTCACCAAATTCACAAAGGGCCCCTGTCACCTCCTCCTGCCCCGTTCTCTACTACATTTTCTCAGGTTCACCTCAAAAGGTTAACCATTCTTTTTCTACCTCTGATGCTACTTGATCCATTGATTTCCTTCAGTGGATTATGTTTCATTTCAGATTACAGCTGTACACTGTACCAACTGAACTGTATTTATTGCTAATATGGCAATGAGAAATAGGAGAAAAGCATTAGAGTTGGAATAGAAACTCTGATAGAATTTTTAACATTTATGCACAGCTAGTGTTGCACTGTTGAAGTCAGCTAACCCATCAAGGGCACATTTGATGTTGAAACTTTTCCAATCCATAAGGCTGAGCTCTGAAATAAGGATACCACATTCCAAATTTGCCATCTAAGGAGCTTCAAAGCTAGTTCCATTTGACATTTATATGTCATCTGTCTTTGATCTGGGGTCATTCTTGTTGTGTCAACTTATTTTGAGGACCAGTAAAATCAAATAGAGATTGTGAAATACCAGCAAGCATTGAAATTGTTCATCAGTTTCTGATGTTACCTTGACCGCAATATTTGACATTCAACAATTTTACAATTAAATCTGTTTTCTAATTATAAATTCCATTTTAATTTAGCATTTACCTGAAAGGCTGCAATACTAAAGTTAAGAAAAATTTAAGCCTGCAGGATAAAGAATCTCAAGGTTGAATGTGGTGTCATGTATGTACTCTGACAATAAATTTGAATTTGAGCCTGAAGTTGAAAAACAAAATCTTCAGACATGAAAATGCCAATTTATGTCCAAGGTCAATAGTTTCCACAAAAGTTTCAGGTTAGATTTTAACACCATATTGTGACACTACATTCAGCTCAGCAAAGTAACCAATATATTCAGTAAGCAATACATGTTAATAGTCTGAGTAATGCAGCACTTTGCATTTGTTGTAACTAAGCAAGAAGTGGATGCAGACGTGGGTCATTCAGCTTTTCATGCATTATCTACTGTTCGGTGAGATCTTTCAAGTCAAGTCAAGTCAGGTGCCTGGCAATGCGAAGGTCTTAGACAGATGTGTTTTGATCGAGCTCTTCATGAAGAGTATTAAAAAGATGGTTAAAATCTTAAAAGTAAGAATTTTTCACTAAAAAAAATGGATAAAACAAGTACTAAGAAACCAAAGCAGCTGAGAAAAATCGAGGAAGTTTCTACTCAGCGGGAACATTAAGGGGGATGTTACATGATGCCATAGGATTGATACATAGTCTCCTGATTCCCTTGGGAAATTAGTTTACAGAGTTTTGAATAAGCACTGTTTTAATTTTAAAATCATTTTAAAAGTGTATTTAAACCTTCTTACCTTACTTCCATGATGCCTCCAAAAAATGTAAAAGTAATAGCAATGACCTCTGTAACCCGACGGGAAGACAAGAAGAAAATGAATTGAGGCCTACCTTGATGTTCTGCCTCCCAACTTGATGAGCTTTTTGAGGGGATTCCTGCCGACGCCACTCAGCCACTACTGTGGAGAGATGGCGTCGGTGAGGAACTTGTAAGTGAACCACACATGCGTGGCACAACAAAGCCCAAGGCACTACTGGGAGTGCAGCAACCCTCCATAGAAAAGTTGGATACCTTGGCACTGGAGGAGGAAGAATTACAAGGTTCTTCAGCTGAAGATGAGGAAGAAGAGGAAGGGATACAAGAAGAAGAGGTCATGGAAGAAATTAAATTTAATCCTCAAACTAAGACAGAAGAGTTATCTATAATGATAATGCAGCAGATTAAAGCAATGAAAGGGAAAATGAGAGAAGGATTAAAGGCTGAAATTAAAATGAAAGAAGAAACTGATAAGGTGTTGGATGTTGGAAACAAAATGAAGAAGAAATTAGAGAAAATGGAAGAAACAATTACTAGAGTGCAGGGTGTACAGCATATTGAAGACAGGGTGTTTAATGTAGAAAATACAACTACTGGTTTAATTACAGTAAATGAAAAGCTTTCTGATAAAGTGGAGAATTTTAGTAGAAGAAATAACATTAAAATAGTAGGTCTTTCAGAAGGGAAAGAAGGTCCATATGCAATTCTCTTCTTTCAGGATTGGATTCCTAAAGTATTGGAAGAAGATAACTTTGAGAATAAGATTGAAATTTAAACAGCCCATAGGGGTCTGAGACCCAAGCCTCTCCCTAATCAAAAACCATGTTCTATACTAATAAAGTTTCTGCATTATCAAGGCAGAGCGAAACTTTTAACTCTTGCTGTGAAAGGAGTGAAGGAACGGCAAGTCCTTTGTTATAGGAAGGGGACAGGATTTTATTCTATCCTAATTTGAGTGAATATTTGTTGAGAAGAAGGAAAGAATTTACTTCAGCTAAGAAAATTCTATACGATAAAGGTTATGAGTTTGTCCTTCGATACCCTGCGTCTTTGAAGATTCTTGTTCCGGGACAACAGAACAGATTCCTTACAAATTTTGCTCAAGGAGAAGAGTACACTTGGAGTCTTTCAGAAACTCAGCCTTTAGCAATTACCACGGGCTTGTTGCAATGAACTATCTTTTTTTCTTTTAATTTCATTTCTTTTAGCTCTTTTGATTTTGACTTGCTATCTTAATTATGGTCAACTAATTAGTTGATGAATTTTTATTAGCGAAGTGATTAAAGCTTATATCTTGAATGTACCAAGGGAGTTGGGAGGGGTGAGAGGTGTTGATTTCTGCGAGATTATGTGTATGTTTGTGACCTTGGTCACAACCCTTAAAATGGAGGGAATTAGTGTTATATTGGACAACACTTACTTGGAGGAATTTTTCTTATATTGTTATAGATATGAATTTGTAAATATTTTTTGTATTTTTCCCTTTTTCTTTTTTCTTCTTTTAGATTGCTAGAGGAGGTGAGTCTGGATGCACAATTTTTGTTGGATTTGGAGGAGACTTGCAGGATGAGGTGAGGGAGAAGGACTATAAATATTTGATCTAGATGAGTAAAGTAATTAAGTTCATAAATTTTAATGTTAATGGGCTAAGCAGATCAATAAAAAGAAGAGTACTATCCAGGAACATCAAACTAAACCCCGAAAGGGAGGGATGTAAGAGTGGCCTCGGGACCAGTGGACCCCAGCAGAGCTGGGGAGTTGGGACAAGAACTAAATATTATCTGGAAAAAATGGGAAACTTGAGCAATCAATTTGCAGGCGTTGAAAATTTAATGAGAGACATGACTGAAAAGATGACTGAAATTTTTAAAAAATTCATTGAAGATTTAATGAAAAGAATGAACCAAGCAGAAGAAGACTTGGCAAAAACACAAGGTAAGCTAAAAGCTTTGGAAAAAGTTATGTGAAGAAATGGGAGTCGGACAGACAAGGTCTTCTGGACAAGATAGACCACATGGAAAATTTTAGCAGATGAATTAATGTTCGAATTATCAGACTGAAAGAAAGAATCGAAGGAAGAGATCCAGTGAACTTTTTTGAAACAGTGCTGGGAGAAGACAAATTCAGAGAAAAATTACATATTGAAAGGGCTCACCCAACCCTCAGACCTAGGAGAGGCAGTGATCAGCAACTACAACAGGTCCTGGTAAGACTTTAGAGTTGCCAGGAATGGGAGATAATTCTGGGAGCAGCATATGAATTCTCTAAGCAAAAAAAAAGGCCGATCCAAGAATGACCATGAAAATGTGCTATTTTTTCAAGATTTTAGTCCTACTTTGATTAAGCAAAGGAAGGAGTTTGATGATGTAAAACGATAATTACGTTCCAAAAACTTGAAATATTCAATGATATTTGAGTCAAGGGTCAATGTAGCAGAAGGTAATCGATGATTTTTCAAGACTAAGAATGAGGTGGAAAACTTCCTGCAAGGTTTATGAAAAGGCTAAGGTTGCCAAAGATGAAGACTGTAAATAATGTTTACAATGGGACTAAGTAAAAGTTATATATTTTTTCAACTGTCTTGTATTTATTGTTGAAAAGTAAATTTTATTGAAATGTTTATAGAGAGCTCAGAAAAGAGTGAAAACTTGGGAAAAGTAGTAGCAAAGTGGAGACTCTGGTCTAAGGGGGGAGAATGATGCCCAAAGAGAAATATCTACAAAAGATGGCAATAAAGAGTGGGGTTCTTCTTCCTCAAAGGATTCCGTGGGCTCTTTTCATGGGATTTTGGGGTTTCCTGTTTACGTTACCATCCAGGCAAGGACATTATATGTGTTTTTTAAAGGGGAAAGATCACTATTATTGAAACAATTGAAAAGGTTTTATTGTTATACAATATTTGTTTAAAAAATCAATATGGATAGAACACTAAAATTTATTAGTTAATGGGCTGGTGAAGAAGAAACGGGTCTTGGCATACCTACAAAAATTTAAAGCAGATGTAGTCTTTCTGCAAGAAACATATCTTACTAAATTGGAACATGCTAAATTAAAAAGAGGTTGGGTGGGACAAGTAATATCATCTTTATTTGGCTTAAAAGCAAGCGGAGTAGTGATTTTAATTAATAGGAATATACCAATAATATTAGAAGGACACTGACTGACCAAGCCAGAAGATCTATAATGGCAATATTGTAAAATTTATGGAGAATCATGGACTTTTATGATTATCTATGCACCAATTTATGATAATGAAGTCTTTATGAAGGATATCTTTTAGAAACAGCAGAAGGAAGACAAAATATATGGGTTAGAGGAGATTTCAATTTCTATCTAGATTCAGTACTGGATAAATCACCCAGAACAGTGACAAGGGCAAAAGATGCAAAAACAACACTATCATTTATGAAGGATTTTAATTTGATTGATATATGGAGACAGCTTAACCCCGAAGAAAGAGACTATTTGTTCTACTCAAGGATACATGATGCACATACAAGGATTGATTGTTTTTAATGACTTTTTATCAGATCATTCATCATTAACTTAAACTATTGTGATAACGGAAAAAAACAAGAAAGTGTGTACAGATTGTGTTTCAATGCCACATTGTTGAAAAGGAAAGACTTTTGTGAGTTTATTAAGAGACTATTTTGTGAAACTAATTTTTCTTCTTCTGATAATAGCCTTTTAATATGGGATACACTTAAAGCTTATCTAAGATGACAAATGATCTCTTATACAAAAAATCTTAAGAGAGAAGATGGTACAGAGTTGAATGGTTTATAGAAAGACATAACTAAACTGGAAAATGAATATCAAAGAATGGGATTACAAGAAAAATGTAGATTATTAGAGAATACAAAATAGAGATATAAGACATTACAAACATATAGAATGTAACAAATTATACTAAAAACTAAACAAAAATATAATGAATTAAGAGAATGGGCATAAAGTTTTATCTTGGCAGGTAAAGGCATAGGAGTCATCTAGGATGATAAATACAATAACAATAGAAGCCAATATTAGAACGTGATCAAAAAGAAATAAATAGCATTTTATACAATATTATAGAAATAGACAAATTAGAATTATGAGGAGTTGAAAATGAGATGGACACATTTTTAGCAAATATGGAACTTCTAAAATTAGAAGATAGAGAATGGGTTGATTTGGATGCCCCTTTAACAATGGAGAAATTGAGAGAGCTTTGGGCATTTTACAAGCTAACAAATCTCCAAGAGAGGATGGCTTTCCTCCTGAGTTCTATAGACATCTTAAAGATTTATTGATGGATGTATTGGACTGGGTGATGGAGATCCAGACCTTCCCAGAATCTTTCTCAACTGTTATAATTATAGTATTACTGAAGAAAAATAGAGACCCATTAAAAACTTCATCATATATACCTATATCACTTCTCAATGGTGATTATAAAATATTGGTAAAGGCATTAGCTAAAATATTGAGACAATATTTTTCCAAAATTACAGATTAAGTGGAATTTGTTAAAGGAAGACATTCTTCAAATAGTTTGGGTAGACTATTTAACATAATACAAGTATAATAGTCTCCCTAGATGCAGAAAAAGCATTCAACCATCTTTATTTAAAAGATTGTAAAAAAAAAAATTGGTATAAGCAGAAAATTAATAAATTGGATAAAAACTCTTTGCATAAAGCGCATGCCAAAATCATAACTAATAATCAGATGTCAGTGTTTTTTTCCCCCTTCAGTAGATCAAGAAGACAAGGTGTCCTCTGTCCCCAGTGCTTTTTATCCTTGTGATTGAACTGCTGGTGGAGATTACAAGAAGAGATTCAGATATTAGGGGCTTCAAAGTTGGACAAGAAGAACATAAAATGATCATATTTGCTGATGACGTGCTATTATATGTCTGACCCAGCTGAATCCTTGATAAAATTACAAACAATATTTTAAAAATATGGAAGAGTGACAGGCTATAAAATAAATATGAACAAGAGTGAGATAATGCCATTGACAAATTTTGATTATGAAAGATATAAAAAAAGAAGTAGATTTAAATGGAAGACAGATGGAATGAAATATTTAGGAGTAATGACAGATAATAATTTACAAAACTTATATAAATTTAATTGCACTCCTCTTTCAGAAAAAATAGAGAAAGATTTATAGAAATTGAAAGACTTGCCAATTACTTTAGTGGGAAGAGTAAATTGTATTAAAATGAAGGTGATGCCAAGATTAAGTAACTTTTTCAATCATTGTCTATTGCACTACCTAAAATTTTCTTTAAACTATTAAATAATTATATAAGGCTATTCCTATGGAATAATGGAGTGCCAAGAATTTCATTGGAAATGCTAACATGGGATTATATAAACTGGGAGGACTTAGGCTCCTGTATTTCAAGAAGTATTATTTATCAGCACAAGCAAGGTTTTTATCATTCTTCTTCGAAGGAGACAGTTGCCCTTCTTGGATCAAAATTGGATTAAATTCAATAAGAGAGGGGTCTGTGAAGGACTTTATTTACAAGTGGAATGTTGTTAAAGACAAAAAAAACCAGATAACCTATATTAATACATATGATTAGAATATGACAAGAAATAAATTAGTGTATTGGAAAAAAAAAAGAAGGTATAACATTAAGGACATTATGCAAAAATATGTTGCTGCCTATAAAGCTGGGTAACAAAATATTGAATTTATGGTATGAAAAAGGAATAAGATATGTTGATTACTGTTATGTTGAGGGATGTCTTATGACTTTTGAACAATTAAGAAATGAATCTGGAGTAGCTAATGGGATTTTCTTTTGTTTTCTCCATCTAAGAAAGATGGGAGCCAAACTTGGCCCCAAGTGAAATAAGTGAAATAGAACAAACAATTTGGTTGGGGAATACACCTACATTTATAACCAAGATGAACTATGCTCCCCAGAATGAAAGTGCAAAACCAGGTTTACAGAGATTGAGAGAGATGAGAGATAGATGTTTCAATAATGGACAGATATTGGTCTGATTGGGGTTTGGATAGCAGGGCATATAATTTTTTACACCCATTATATCTCACACCACAGAAGTTGCATAAATCAAAATTTGAAATAGCAGAAATGTGTTTTAGGTGTGGGATAGAAATAGAAATATTTTTACATGCTACGTGGTCATGTGTGAAGGTGAGACCTTTCTGGCAGAATATTACTGAAATATTAACAAGGAGAACAGAGGTGGCCTTCGTGGGCAACTTGGAGCTTTATCTTTTGGACAACTTTGCTGAAATAAGAAATAAATTAATTCACTTATAATTTTCATTTGTTAAAATAGCCTTAGCAATTGCAATTACTTGGAAATCCGACTCCCCTCTACATGTAGTACAATGGACTGCCGAGATGAATAGTTGTATACCTAAAGAAAAAATTACATTAAAAATATGACCTATTTATTAAGATATGGCAGCCATATTTGATTAATATAGGGGCCCAATTGTAATTATAACTATAATAACAAAAAGGACAATAATAGATGCTGCTATAGCATAAATACAAGTGACTTCCCCTTATAGATTTTTTTTATTGTCATCATAAATGTGGACCCTGACAGCATGTGGTGTATGTAGGACTAAATGTTAATATCCCTTATTGCATTCCTGGGACTTTCTACTAGACTCTGCAGGATTGCCAAGTGAGTGGTGGTATCTTTTGGGTTATCAAGTGGGCACCCTCCTTTCTCAGTGTTTCACTGATAGACACATGACTCATGATACCTTGCATTCACAACTCCCAGAGTAGCCTTGATGTTGATGTGGCTACAAATCTTCTGAACCTACTTCAACCAGGCTTACCCTTGCCTTCCAACCACGTTGCTGCACATTAGCTGCAAGCTCAGCATACCTCAGTTTGTTGCTCTCATAGGCCTCTGGCACTGTATCCTCCCAGAGCACTGTAAGTTCAATTGTATAAACAGCACAAGGTCTGGTCTAAAGTTGGTTTTCATGATTTAATTTGGGAAGCAGAGCCTCTGGCCTAAGTCTGCTACCATCTTCCAATCATGTGCCCCACCGATCTGCCTGTAATCTGATCTTGATGTGGTGATTCCAGCTTGACCCTCTCCTTCCTGGATAAATGCCATTAATGGCTGGTGGGATGAAGGTAGAAGAAGAGCATTAACATGCATCCACCAATTTTCCAGCACTGCTAGAAGTCACTGTAGTGCCTGGTTGTGATGCCAGGTGTATTGAAGGAGGCTGGTCTTGTAGCCCACCACAATATGTTTTAGTGTTGCTGAAGTAGGGCAGAGGGAGCATGTGGGGTCCTCTCCATACCACTAGCTGAGATTCATGGCAGACAGAAAGCATCATATGCAGCCCTGATGTTGAAGCTCACTCTGAATGTCACCATCTCCTACAGATCTTCCTTTTCTCCACTCCGTCCCATCTCATATTTTGCCCTTGCTTTGCATGAGCAATGGCCTTTGCATCTCCTCCTGCCGGCATAGGTCCTCCATCACAAGCCTACATCTCTGAGACAGAGCAGCCTTGTTCCAGGCTGGTGTTCTGGCCCCAAGGCTAAGACCATTCCTCCCTTGCTGCACTTGGCCCACAATGTTCCTATGCTTGAGTGCCACCTTTGCTTGCTTAGTTGTTTCTTATGGAATCCATTTCCTCCCAGTATCCAGGATGATGGCAGCTTGAGCTACATGTGGATGACTCACCTCTGTTAACATCATCTCCAGTCTTATATTGGTGCACTTGTACTCCTCTGAAAGACTGGAAATGGATAGCTCTAGGACTTCTTTATCGTAGAGCCTTATCCTGCTGAGGCATCTGGAAAAACTAAGCTTCTTCCTTACATATAAGTTGATCAATATCTCCAGCTTTTCGAGACTATAACTTCATACAGAGTTAGTGGCCACCATAAGGCATGGGAAGAGCCTAAACTGCATAACTGGAGCTTCAACTTGCAAGGTAGTGTGGTTCAGTTGATGCTCTCAAGGCCTCTGGCAGAATTCTTCCTGAGCTGATGTATCTGCTCTGTATCTTTGGATACTATCAACCTAAGCTTTTCATTGGTTTCCTCAAAGACTGTTGGAACAGCTTCTAATGATCTAGATGCTTCTGAACTTGCTTGGCTTGATCTTCATCCAAACTTTCTCGATGTTCTCTTGCAGCTTCCTCAGCAGGCATATAGTACAAGCCTTGGTTCTGGTCAGTGTTGTGAGATTGTCCATATATGCTCTAATAGGCGGCAATCTCAAGCCAGATCTTATGCGCTGCCCTCCAACCATTCATTCAGATGCTCTAATGATAACCTCCATGCCTATGTTGAAGGCTAGAGGGG
The DNA here is from genome assembly GCF_036971445.1 of Narcine bancroftii. NCBI lineage: Eukaryota > Metazoa > Chordata > Chondrichthyes > Torpediniformes > Narcinidae > Narcine > Narcine bancroftii. Next base: position 297,715,371 of record NC_091470.1, on the reverse strand, counting down.
AGATGTCTAAATCCCACCATGAATCCCACCTCCAGATGTTACTATATTGTTGTGTAGTCTGCTATTGTCAAACACATCTGCACATCCTGGAAGTAGGCATTAACAAGGCCTGTGAGGGCCACTGGGACTCTGAGGAAGTCGAAAGCAGTCCAGAGGAGGTTATGAGGAACCGAGCTGAAGGCGTTGATGAGGTCTAGGGACACCACAAGAAGATCTGTTTCCTCTTTCTTGGCAACATGGATCTAATGACAAATAGTGCAATTATTGTCCCAGACAGCCAGAGAAGCCTGAGATCTCTGCTTTCTGGATTGATGTATCAATCAGCTGGTTGCTCTACAGATATCTTGACAGCCTATGAGCCACCACACTAAAGAAGATTTTGCCCTCAACGTTCAGGAGACTGCTCTGGCAGAATTAGCTGATTTCTGATTAACCCTTTTCCTTTAGGATCAAGATTCCTCCTGCTCTCTGCCAGGATGTTGGTATCTCCTGGTTGCATCATACCACCTGCATGTGCTTCCAGAGGAACTGCAGGATACCTGGTGCATTTATGTAGAGCCTGTATGACACTTCAATGGGACCTGGGCTGATGCAGGCCTTGCTCTATGGACAATCTTTTCCACCTCACTCCATCTAGATGGGCTGATATCGAGTTGGTGTTCCAATGGATGAATTGATGGCATGTCAGATGGGATGGTGATCTCTGTGTGGTGTCGGTTGTCTGTGTGGAGCTTTTCCAGGTGTTTTTTCAGTTCTGTCCTTGACACTGAGAGATTTCCACTCTTCTTCCCTATAAAGAGACCCTTCACAAACTTGAAGGGATCTTTAGAGAAGCTTGTTATTTTTTGCTCCTTCTTCCTGCTCTTCCTTACCAGGTTCTCAGCTCTCCTCAGTGTTGCAGCCTGCTCCATTTATCTGGTTCTCCTCCTCTGTGATCTTCCTCCATTGTTTCTTCAGCTGCCTCCTATCTCTGACCAGACAAACTATCTCCTTCTGCCTCCTGGACAGTATAGTCTGTATAGTCTTCTTCCTCTCTTGCACTCCAAAATGTTCCACCCTATAGCTGTAGATTAAGTCCCCCATTCTTTTCAACTTCTTCATGGTGTTGCCTCTGAGTGTCTCTAAGATGTGGCAAAGATCAGCATTTCCTCCCCCCACATTGCCTTCTTGCAGGATTTTGGCCATTTGATCAATGGCTCTGGATTTTCTTTTCCGTTGCCGGTCGAAATGGGCTGGGTTCAGGTTGTTCTCCTGTGCCTGGTTCTTTCTCCACTGGGACGGACATTGATATCATTCAGACTTTGGATTTGTCTTGCTGCTGAACTTCAGTCAACTGACTCAATCTGCTTCTCAAAAAGTAGCTGTTGATGTGAGGTCCCTGTTGCCCCTTCTTCAGGAATCCTTTCCTGCCCTGATGTATTTTCAGAACTCTAATGGAAGTAACCTTTGCCTAGTTACATATACAACTCTGGAGATCGTGTCCTCCTGTTGCAGCCTTAGATATAAATGCAAGTGACTTCCCCATATAGAATTTTTTATGGTCAACATAAATGTGAGGCCTGACCGTGTGTGGATTTATATTGTGTAAAGTGGGGTGGGGGGTGGGGTTGTTTTGTTTTGCTTTGCTTGTTTTTTGTAAGAAAAAGTTTATAATATATGCATTGATATTGGAGAATTTACTATGTATATTTATGAAAAAAAAACAAAAATAAAATATTCAAAAAAAATTGTCATTTTTATTTATCATTCATAACTGTACCATGCTCGCACGGTAATGACGAGATAGCATTTCTCCAGGACCACGGACCATATTTATAGGTTATAATACAAGTTCAACACATGTAAAATGGTAAGACTTATACAGTAACAGTCCATGGTACCCTATCCCCAAATGTTCTTTGAATTTAGGAGTCTGATGGTTTGAGGGAAAATGCTCTTGCCCAATCAGTGGATGGTCTTAGACTGATCATTTACAATTACACCCCTTTCTATCACTAACTTAATTTCCTTTGATTTATTTTTAATAACTGAAAACATCAATCTCTGGCTTGAAGTTGTATTGGCTTAACCCCTCTGGCCTCTTAGATGGAGAAGGTAAAAAAAATCTTTTCATCTCTGAATGATCAATCATTTAAATTGATTAGGCAATGCTTAGTTCTAGACAGCCCAGCAAGGGACACACTGCATGTCTACCTGTCAAGCACATAATAGTGTTACATGTTTTAAAAGGTTGTTTTGCACTTTTCTAAGCTCAAGATCTCTTCAGATCTTAAAATCTCTTCAGAGAGCAAACTAGCCATCCAGGAAAGCATGTTTCCAATCACAAGTACAGTAAAATTCCCATTATCCAGCACCTTCGGAGATCGCAGATGTTGGAATTGTGAATTTTCTGGTTGACTTAGGCTCATTTTTACAATTCCTAACTAATACACCTGAATTAAGAATACATAGTATAAAGGGCTAAAAAGAGTGCTAAATATAAAGTAGTTTGAAAGAGATCAGTATTGCAGTCTTTAATTATGTAAAATGCCCTTTAATCAAGTAATGTCTGTAACTTACAAAATTTAAATTCAAACCCCGATCGCTGGTGCTGTAACAGTGTTGCGCTAGCCGCTACACTGGCCATGTCATTGTCATAATTAACACTGTTCCCCAAGTTTACCGATAAAGTCTTACAAAAAAAATGCATTATACTGATAAAAATAAAGACTTTTATTGGGAAAGGTTACGGAAACACTTTAGGAGAGTCTCCCCAGCTGCAAGCGGCATTGACTGGTTCTTCATCCTAGGGTCCCAGTCAGGCCCTGGATGCAACCCGATTCCCCTCCACATGCAAGTATCTCGGTTAAACCCTCAACATAACCCATCTCACTTCCATGTAAATATCCTAGTCGGGCCCTTGGCACAACCTGGCTCACCTCCACTCAAGTGTCCCAGTCAGGCCCTTAGTGCAATCTGACTCACCTCCATGCAAGTGTCCCAGTCAGGCCCTTGCACATCTTTCACTGACAACCTGGCTCACCTCCACGCAAGTGTCCTGGTCATGCCCTTGGCACACCTTCCTCATGCTGACAACCTGGCTCACCTCCATGCAAGTGGCGACAGTGAGAAGAATGTGAGTGCATTTCCCATTCAGCTGAGCAAAACTGTTTTCAAGGTGAATATGTCCAACGAAGACTCAACGCTCCCCCGTGGGGTCCATTGCCCTGTCTTATTAATTCAAAGTTATTTATTTATTTTGCTGGTTGTTTGAGTTTCTGGTTGACTTAATGCCGGATAATGAGGATTTTTACTTCCATAGATAGAAAGGCCAGATCTGAACACAATATTCCATATCCAGACTTACCAGGGCAGTGCATATTAAGAATAAGACATCGCCACTCTTCTGATGAAATGCTCTTGTAATAAATTCCTTGGGCACCAAGATTGCAAATGCTGGAAATGGAGAAAAAAACATTTTGCTGGAGACACTCAGCAACTTTGTTCGGCCTTTCTGGCTGTTTGCTGGCTGCGTCTAAAGATTAACTTCCAATCTGTAATTGGCAATAAGAATATGCAGTCTTAAACAGCAACTAATTTCAATCTTCACCACTTGAGAAATACTCAGCTTTTCTACTTTATTTTCAAAATAATAATTTGACTTTCATGGATCCACAATGAATCTGTCCAATATCATATTGTTTCCTAAGTATCCTGCAACCACTTTGTAAATAATAATTTTCATCTGACATGACATGACAAACAGAAGACAGGCAGCTTGTTTAATTTTTCTGACATTTCCCCTATTCCCTACTGCAACTTCTACTGCCATGGTCTGCAAGGATCATGCATAAACTTTGGTTATCTTTTCCTTTATTTTTACATAATCGTAGAAGATCTTATAGCTTTTCTTTTGCTAAGCTATACCCTTGCTTCACTTTACCTTAATTCCTTGATTTTTTTTAATGAGTTTTGAAATATTCCTAATTCTCAGGCTCTCTGTTTTTTGTGGGCAGCATTTCCTTTGAACTTTTGCTATCTTTAACTCCTTGATAGCCATGGCTAAGGTAGCCATGGTTAAAGATAGAATTGGATTACAGGACTACTTGGACAACTTTTCCTATATTCAGTAATTCTATAAATATCAGCAATTACTTGGAAATGCAGTCCATTTGCTATAGTTTCCAAGTCTATCATAGCCAAATGAGGTCACATGGCTTTCTAACTTGGTTTATTTGGACTTAAGATAAATGTTTTTGACTAAGTGACATCACAACAATTTCTATATAAACTGTCATATTCAAATCACTGCTTCCTCAGGGCCCCTTACCTAACAGGTCATCCATTAAACCTTTCCATTGGATAATACTCAACCAAATACAATTCACTTTTTATCACAATCGCTCCATGACAGATGCACTGTCACTTAGCTCTGGATCACCTTGAAAACAGCAATTCATACATAAGGCTGCTTTTCATAGACTACAGCTCACCCTTCAATCTCATTGTTCCCTCAATGCTGGTCAAGAAGCTGCAAACTCTAGGCCTCTTTACCCCACTCTACAATTGGATTGTTGACTTTCTCATTGGAAGACCACAGTCTGTATGAATCGGAAACAAAGTGTCCTCCTCATGGATCATCGACACAGGATCTCTGCTTAGCCCAATGCTCTACTCGTTATACACCCACGACTGTGTGGCCAGGCGCAATTCCAATGCCATCTACAAGTCTGCTAATGACACCACAGTTGTCGACAGAATCACAAACGGCAATGAGGAAGCATACAGGAGAGAGATAGATCAGCTCATTGAATGGTGTAACGACAACAAACTTGCACTCAAAATCAGCAAAACCAAGGAGATGATTGTGGACCTCAGGAGGAAGTCAGGGGAACATGACCCAGTCCTCACTGAGGGCTCAATCATGGGGAGGGTCAAGAACTTCAAACTCCTGGGTCTCAACATCTCTGAGGATCTGTCTTGGAGCCTCCATGTTGATGACTTGCCAGTGGCTATACTTTGTAAGATATCTGAAGAGATTCAGTATGTCACTGAAGACTCTCATAAACCTCCACAGATGTACCATGGAGAGCATTCTGGCTGGTTGCATCTTTGCCTGGTATGGAGGTGCCAAATCTCAGGACAAGAATAAACTTCAAAGGATTGTTAACTCAGCTTCCAACATCACGGGCACCAGACTTCACTCCATCGAGGACACCTATATGAGGCAGTATCTTCAAAACTCAGTCTCTATCCTCAAAGACCCCCACTATCCAAACCATGCCCTCTTCACTCTGCTACCATCAGGGAAAAGATACAGAAGCCTAAATTTGAGCATTGAACAGCACAAGGACAGCTTTTTCCCCGCTGCTGCCAGATTTATGAATAATCAATGAACCAAAGATACTGCCTTACTTTTTGAGACTAATATTGTTATTATTTTTTAATATAATGTCATAAAATGGTTATAATATACATGTTTGCACTGTCATGCTGCCGCAAACACCGAACTTCATGACTTGTTCGTGACCATAAATCTTGATTCTGATTTGGTTATACTGATCTAGAAAACCATTTCTTATTCACTTCATTAATTTCACCTCCACATATTTACTGCTAACCTGGTTTGTCCAGCCTCTAAGTAGATGAAAGACCTCCATAATTATTGCATTACATTTGATAGATGCATCTCTATCAAATTGTATACAGCAGGAAATTAGAGATGCAAGAAATCTGTAATTAGAATTATCACTCTAATTAGGGGCTTGGAAGCAACTGTCGCCAATGTATGAAGAACCACAGCTGAAAAATTCAACAGGGGAGGTGACTTCTGTGGAAAGAGAAATAGAGTTAATATTTAACGTGTTTGACCTTGATCATAACTAGAAAAGTGAAAGAAACTAGCTAATTTTAGCTTGCAGAGAGGATATGGAGATATGGAAAAGTCCAAAGGAATACCTTTGGTTGAGATCAACTTTCAAACTGTCCCACATCTGACTAGTCTGATGGCCCTTTGCTTTTAGTTTGACCAGAAGCCCATTTATATCAACTCCACTGCAACACTTATTTGTGTGGTATAACTCACATTAACAACTTATTTTTCAACTTCACACATTTTCTCAAAGATCAATGAGAAAACAAGTATTATATTTTCAGATCTCTTTCAACTCACAATTCTCTTGATGAGCTGTCTTTCATAGAGAACAGGAGTGACCATTTTCTTGGCACAAATGAGAAGTGGTCTCACTTATGTTGTATCTCCTGTGAATAGGATAATACAAGTTCTGTCTTTCCAGGAGGTCAGGTTTTCTATCTTCTTCAGTTTTCTTCTTAAGAGTCACTGAATTTCCTTCCACGATGAGGCTGCATTCTTTATTTTCTTAAAAGAGCAGTCGGAAAGTGGTATTCTTTTTGAAATCCACTTTTCTGTGTTCCTTTTTTTTGGAGTACCATAAGCAACTTTTTCCCCTCTGCAGGAAACATTGCTGCTTTCAGACATGTGACATCATTTCTGTAATTGAAGTTCATTATGTCTTTTTACACTAAAAGCATCCATGTCGACATGTCTCCGTGATGTCTGTTCACATGAGAGCAAAATCGCTGTGCATTTATCCAGGTGCTTCTGAAATAACACCTATTGTTTTCAGTATCTCAAGAACCATCATAAATCTTTTCGTCCCTTGGCTTCAACTGCAATCAGCAGCCTTTCCCAAACTGGCTCCTATGTTTAAAATGCAAATGTGTTTGATGATGCTGAACCCATTTACCAGCTGAAAAGAACTGCGTGTGTCTGTTGACATGTTAATATATTGTCTTTGTTTCCCTGACCACCCAAAACTAACTTAGAAACCCATATCTAGATAAAATATAGTTTTAACATTAAACTAAGGATTAATATTAACACAGATCCATTACAGGTGTAAATTGGCAGCATGGGCTCCTAGGCCAAAATGACCTGTTACCATGCAGTATCTCTAAATATTAAATTTAAATTTAAATTTTGAATATTCTTTCCATCCAAAGAAAAGTCTGCCTTTTTAATACTTCTACCAAAGTGCATGACCATACACTTTATAACATTGCATTTAATTGACCATTTCTTTGCCCATTCTCCTAATCTTTCTAGATCTCTCTGCAGCCTCTCCATTTCCTCCTCACTTCCGGCCACTCCACTTATCTTTGTATCTGCAAACTTAACTACAAAGCCATTTATTCCACAAATCATATCATTAACATACAATGTAAAAAGGCCCCAAATCTTTGCAGAACACTTCTGGTAACTGGTAGCCAACCAGAATAGAACCTTTTAATCCCACCCTGTTTCCTGCTGATCAGCCTATGGTCTACCCATGGTTGTAATTTTCCTGTAATTCCTTGGGTTCTCATCTTGCTAAGCAACCTCGTGTGTGTGGAACCTTGTTAAAGGCCTTTTCAAAATTAAAATATACAACATCCACTGCATCTTTTTTTGTCCAGCTTGCTTGTGGTTTCCTCAAAATAATTGCAGTAGGTTTGTCAGGCAAGATCAAGATTTTTCCCTTGAGGAAACCATACTGACTTTGGCCTATCTTCCCATGTATCTCCAGGTATTCCTTGAGATTCATCTTCAACAACTTCCCAACAACCACTGACGTTAGGCTAACAGGTTAATAATTTCCTTTCTGCTCCCTTTTTAAATAGTGGAGCGACCTTTGCAATTTTCCAGTTTTCCTGAACCATGCCATAATATATTGATTCTTTGAAGATTATTACTAATGCCTCCAGAATCTCTATAGCTACCTCTTTCAGAACCTGAGGGTGCATTCCATCTGGTTCGGGAGACTTATCTACCCTTAGACCAATTGGCTTCTCAAGCATTTTCTCTCTCGTGATTGTGGCTGTACTCACCCCTCTTTCTTGGCACCCTTCAAAGACAGGTATACTGCTAATGTCTTCCATAGTGAAGACAGATGCAAATTACTCATTCAGTTCCTCTGTGATCATCTTGACTCACATTACAATTTCTCTAGCATCAATTTCTATCAGTCCTATATCTACTCTCACCTCTTTTTTACTCTTAATATACTTTAATATTCTTTTTGTGTACTCTTTGCTAGCTTCTTTTCAAAGTTCATCTTTTCATTCCTAATGACCTTCTTAGTTGCCTACTGTATGCTTTTGAAAGCTTCCCCGTCTTCTATCATCCCACTAATTTTTGCTTCTTTGTATGCCCTTTCTTTTGCTTTTACCTGGGCTTTGACTTCTCTTGTCAGCCATGGTTGTGTCATTTTTCCATTCAAGTATTTCTTCTTTTTTTGGAGTACAGCTGTCCTCCACCTTCCTTCTTTTCTTTTTTTTCTTTGGCTTGGCTTCGCGGATGAAGATTTATGGAGGGGTATGTCCACGTCTGCTGCAGGCTCATTGGTGATTGACAAGTCCGATGCGGGACAGGCAGGCACGGTTGCAAGGGAAAATTGGTTGGTTGGGGTTGGGTGTTGGGTTTTTCCTCCTTTGTCTTTTGTCAGTGAGGTTACTGCTCAGAGAACTCCAGCCATTGCTTCTCTGCTTTCTTCCCTGCCAGTGGCAAGTTTGGCAAGTTCCTCTCTCTGTAGTCCCCTTTATTCCACTAGTATATTGATATATCTGATTTTAGATATTCCCTGTGAAACTGCAGGGCGAATTCTATCATCTTATGATCACTGCCCCCTAATGGTTCCCTTTCCTTCAGTTCCCTTTCTAGAGCTATCAATTAGACGGCAGGCTAGAAGTCGAGGTTAACAGGCTTTAATCACTATTAACTCAGAGTCATATCTTACATGCTGTTGGCCTGATTCCAAGGCAGTACTGAGGGAACGGGATTTGGTGGTACCGCCTTTATTAGGGATTATGGAGGGAGACGGGCCAACCGTACAATGACTGCAATACAGTGTTCCACGACATCCTTATCAAATCTGGTTCATTACACAATACCCAATCCAGAATTACCATTCCCCTGTTCGGTTCAGCCACAAACTGTTCTAAGAAGCCATCCTCTTTGGATCAGCACCCACCTGGTTTTCCCAATCAACCTGCATATTGAAAACCCTCATGATTATTGTAACATTGCCTTTTGTGCTTCCCTTCTCTATTTCCCTCTATGTTACATTCTGGTTATCATTTAGAGGCTTGAATACAACTCCCATCAGGATATTTTTTACCCTTACAGTTTCTTAATTCTACACACAAGGATTCTATATCTTCTGATCCAATGTCTCTTCTCTCTAAAGATTTTCTTTAAGTTTGAACTAATAGAACCACCCAACCCACTTGGCTCAAGATCCTCTCCTTCTGATACACTGTTTATCCATGGTTATTTAATTCCCAGCTCTGGTCTCTCTCAGCTTCAACTCAGTGATGGCCACAATGTCGTACTGCCATCTTCCAGCTGCGCTACGAGGTCATGAACCTTATTTCTTATACTGTGAGCATTTAAATATTTCAGTGCTATGTTCATTACTCTTTGGAATTTTATTTCCAAAGCACCCCCAAGCACCACCTCCTTAATTTACACTTGCAACTTTGCTCTATTGACTGCCCGTCCTTCCTCACAATCTTGCTCCACAATGTATCTTCTTGTGTATTTTCTGTCCTATTCACTGCCCTCTCATGCTGGTTCCCATCCCCCTGCTAAACTAGTATAAAAACTCCCCAACAGTTCCAGAAAACCTTTCCACCAGGATATTTGTCCCCCTCCCATTCAGGTGCAATCTGATCTCTTTTATTTTTACAGGTCATAACTTTCCCAGAAGAGATCCCAATGATCCATGAATCTAAACCTCTGTTCTCTGAACTAACTCTTCACCTGCCATAACTTCCTATTCCTGCCCTCACTGATGCATGGCATAAGCTAAAATCCTATGATTACCAGCCTTGAGTTTGTGCTTTTTAGCTTCCTTGCAAACTCCTATATTCATTCTTCAGGACCTCATCCCTTTTCCTAGCCATCTTATTGGTATCAATGTAGTCAATGACATCTGTCAGTTCACTCTCCCGCTTGAGAATGCTGTGGACTTGACCTGAGATATCCCTGACCCTGGCATAAAAGAAGCAATATACCATCCAGAAATCTCGATCTTGTTCACAGAACCTCCTGTCTGTTGCCCGAACTATTGAATCCTCAATCACTATAGCTCTCCTATAGAAGCTCTCCCTTCTCTTCTGAGCCAAAGGTTATTCTCTGTGCCAGAGATTTGACTGCTACATCTTGTTCTGGTAGAGCATTCCCTCCAACAATATCCAAAACAGTATACTTATTGTGAGGGGAATGGGCACGGGGAGCTCTGTGTTGACTGTCCATTCCCTTTCCCTCTCCTAACAATCACCCTATTTACCTGGCTCTTGCCTCTATGCTGTATCTGTCTTCTTGTATCTTCTGCCTATCATGCCCTCTGCCTCCCAAATGATCCTGAGTTCATCCATCTCCAGTTCTCTAACATGGTCTGTAGGGAGCTGGAGCTGGATGCATTTCTTGCAGATGAAGTAATTAGGGACCCTCGTTCTGTCCCAGACTTCCTGCATCCTTCAGTTGGAGCACACCACTGCCCTAGCTGCCATCTCCACTACCTACTCTGGGTTATTATGACAAGGTCTTGTCTGACCTGTAGCACATTCTCAGCCTCTGCTCGTGGAAGCATCTCAAGCCAAAGCCTCTAATTCACTACTTCAACACTGGGCCACTCACACACTGGCTACTCCTACAACGGCTCCGCCACTTGTATCTGCTTTATTTTCAATCATATTCTTATACTTTTATTACTTATATACTGGCATGTTGCAACTCCTTTCAGGCAGCAGGATGTTGCTCTGTGCAACTTTTACATGCTGTACAATTAAGCAGCATCAAGCAATGATAGCTGACGTTCCTGCCAAGGGAACTTGACTGGAGAGATTGTGAAAGGTCACTATCCTTGTGTGGATACCTGGAACAAAAGGATTCTTTTCAGAAAAAGGGTCATTCATTTGAAACAAAGATAAGGACGATTCCTTTTCTCTCAAATACGGTTATTTGTCAGTTGTTTGAAATTCTCCACCCAAAGAACTGTGCAGGATTATAGTCCTCAGTTTTATGGAGCCAATGGTAGAAAAGTAGAACAGAGGCCAACATCGAATCAAGTGGCCAACTGGTCGACTGCTACATGTTATAATCACCTAGTAAATATTACATTGGCATGAAGTTAGGAATACAGTACTCATCTCCAAACTAGTCTCACATTCTATTACAATGACTAAATTTCTCAGCAGCTCAGCTGGAGAGAGTAATGTACTTTTGTTCAGATTCCCTCAGTAATGATGTTTGCCTCCTGGACTGCAAATATCTGGGTGAAAACTGCTGTGCTAATCAAACCGAATCTCAGATCAATTGCAGACTCACAGCTTCCTTGGAATTATGCTATTAATTAATTCCACCTGTAGGCAGTCAAAAGACCCAAAGTTGTTTCAATTAGAGAAACACTTTTCCCAAGATAATTCCCATCCTCTGAAAGGGAAACAAACAGAATCAGAAAGCAAGCCTTTCTGATTTAGAGCATAAACATAGACAAATTGCTCAACCTTTGGTTATTTAAAAACAAGAACAGGATTGAAGTGAAAGGATTTTGAACCCAATATATGGTCTAACTATCCAAAGCTGGACCAGGACCCCATTCCCTAGGACCAGGTCCTTAATCATCTGCTCTGCACTGAATTAATGGAAAAAGAACCACAGTTAATATTTCAGATCAAAAAACTATACTTCTGAACGGGAAAAGAAAAAAAAATAAATTTTATGTTGGTGAGAGAGAGAAGGAGGCATAGATAAGGCAACAGTAAGGCTAGGGTTTCACTGGGGTCTAGTTGTAAATTAAAGTGGTTTACCTGAAATGGAGAAATTATTTCTTCCTCTTTGTTAATCTTTTTATTAATTTTCCATAAAAAACAGAATAAAATACAGAAAATGTGGAAAAAGTAAAATACATTGTCCTTGAATATAACAATCAAGTAACATAGAACATAGAACATAGAAGATAGGAGCAGGAGTAGGTCATTCGACCCTTCGAGCCTGCTCCGCCATTCAACGAGATCATGGCTGATCTTAAAGTTCAGTACCCCGTCCCCGCCTTCTCTCCGTAACTTTTAATACCCTTATACTGAAGAAATATATCTAATTCCCTCTTAAATATATTTAATGAACCTGCCTCTACTGCTCTCTGTGGCAATGAATTCCACAAATTCACCATCCTCTGGGTAAAGAAATTCCTCCTCATCTCGGTCCTAAATGGTTTGCCTATTATCCTCCAACCATGGCCCCGGGTTCTGGATTTTCCCATCCTTGGAAACATCCCATCTGCATCCATTCTGTCCAGTCCTGCCAGAATTTTATAGGTCTCTATGAGATCCCCTCTCAATCTTCTAAACTCCAGCGAGTACAATCCCAATTTGCGCAATCTTTCCTCCTAAGTCATTCCTGCCATTCCAGGTATCAGCCTGGTGAATCGCTTCTGCACTCCCTTCATTGCAAGAACATCCTTCCTTAGATCAGGTGACCAAAACTGCACACAATACTCCAGGTGGGGTCTCATCAAGGCCCTGTACAGCTGCAATAAGGTATCCTTGTTCCTCTACTCAAACCCTCTTGATATGAAGGCCAATATACCATTTGCCTTTTTAACTGCCTGCTGTACCTGCATGCTCGCCTTCAGAGACTGGTGTACAAGTACCCCTAGGTCTCTCTGCACTTCCCCATCTCTTAATCTATTGCCATTCAAATAGTAATCTGCCCTCCGGTTTGTATTACCAAAGTGGATAACCTCACATTGATCCACATTGTAGTGCATTTGCCATGGATCTGCCCAGTCCCTCAATTTATCCAAATCACACTGGAGCTTCCTGACCCCCTCTTCCGTGCATACAACCCCTCCTAGCTTAGTGTTATCTGCAAATTTGGAGTTATTACATCCAATCCCCTCATCCAGATCATTAATGTAAATGAGTAAATAAGTACTTTCAAATTAATTCAACATTTCCGTATATTAACAGTTACATTGAGTGAGGAAATAAAAAGTTAAAGCATTAAAAAAAATCTAACTTGATGAAAAATAAACAAAACTAAAAACAACTGGTCAATCCATTCTGAGAGCAATTTCAAAGTAAGTAAAAAAAAAAGAGATTTTTCCTGAAAAACAAAACAATCTGGAAGTGGTTCAATTTTGTTAATTTCTTTAAGTCACATGAAAATACTGAATAAATGGTTGCCAGGTTTTTGTTTGAAGTCAAATGTCAGACTACTAATATTTTTCTAAATCTAAGCATGACATAATGAGTGATAAAGCTCTCCTTGCCATCAACATGAGAAATTCAACCTCCTGGACGTTTTCTACTGCTCTGCATTTTGAGTTTTTTATTTTCCTTCGTTTTTTTCTCATGCACTTGAATGATATCAGGGCAGAAAAAGAAATGCTTACATTCTTGTTGTGTCCTCTGGTATAGTATTTGGCCTGTGTGTTAGTTTGAGCATCTGGAAATTAGGAAGGAGGTCTTAAATTGTGATCAGCCAAAATGCTTAACACTTCTATCAAGTAAGCATAGGGACTTGTATAAACCGAAAAATTAAGGTCCATCCAGTGCTGATGCTGTTTAAATGTGGGATCATGCCTCACATCCCTCAAATTGGTCCACTTCTCCCAAATTTACCACTGTGAAACACAAAATAAGAAAATATTTCCATATGTATTAACCAATTTTGAAATTCAGACAAATGGTGAAAACAACAAGAATGTCGTTGGAATCAGCAGAGTGGAGGACTACGTTTTATCCAATGACCAACAGCAAGTAATTAAAGAATGGATTGAAAAAAAACAGCAGAGAGCAAAATAGAGACAAAAGTATTTAAGTTGCGTCGATTAAAGGAAGATTATGATGGCTTGATTAAAGAATAAGATGTGTAAAACAGTCGCAGATGATCAGAAAATGACAAGTATAATAAATTGGCACCCATCTTCATCGAGGAAGATGAAATAAATATCAATAAACTTCCTGAACAGATTAAATAAAATCTTGAATCTTCATGGAATTAAGACCAGGTGAGTTGTGATGCTTTGGTTCAAAGCTCCATAAATAATAAATAAGTAGATGAGAATGAAAGAAAAGCAAATATAACACTATCATTTTTAAAATTAATGAAGCAAAAACCTGATAATTATTTGCCAGTTAGCCTGACATCAATTGAAGGAAATTTCTTGAAAGAATTAGCCAAATCATTATTTCATCAATCTAAAGACAATAGAAAAAGATGAACAGTGTAAGATTCACCAGGGTGTTTGTTGATTAAACTGCAGTTGAAAAGCTATTTGAGATCTAATGGTTGCTTTCAATGGAGCTAAGGAGGGTAGTGAGGGATGAGTGAGGTCTTCCAACAATAAGGTTATTGGGGTGGCATGGTTGGTGTAGCAGTTAGCACAATGGTTTTACAGCACCGGCGATCGGGACTGGAGCTCGAATCCCGTGAGGTCTGTAAGGGAGTTTGTATGTTCTCCCTGTGTCTGTGTAGGTTTTCCCCAAGGGCTCCAGTTTACTCCCACCATTTGAAACATACAGGGTGTGTAGGTTAATTGGGTGTAAATTGGGCAGTACGGACTCATGGGCCAAAATGACCTGTTACCATTACTATATGTCTAAATTTAAAATAAATTAAAAAATTTAAAACTCTAAAATTGAAACTGTGATAGACAGTTTCTACAGATTCAGATAATTTTTAAATAATAATAAAACATACTAGATTGGAAAATATTTATATATTATTGGAACATGCAGGTATTAGAAACTTCTGTTAAAAAGCTACTAAAATGCAGGTGGAACTCAGCCAGTCTTTCCAGCATCCATAGGAGACAAACATATATTGCCGACATTTCAGGCTTGAACCCTTCTTCAAGGAATAAATAAAGTAAGCCAGAAGCAGGAAGTCTCAAATTTTAGACTTCTATTAAAGCAAGTTACATCAATTATTTTAATGAGAATTGAAATGATAAAGGAAATATTAAAGGCTATGTAAATAAGCAGACTAGTTTTAGACTATGGGTTTCATTTGGAAAATGCAGCTGTAATGAACCAAGTAACTTGTTCTGTCCTTCAGTGTCCTGTGATCATGATTTGGTGACTGACGTGTCTATGAAACTCCCCACAATTCCATAGTTAAAACTGATAAGATAAAAGCAGTTTTTCCTTTGATTTCCATATTAATATTAGTTGGCTTTATAGAATTCAGCTCAAAATATTGAGTAGTTGATTTAATTATTCTCCCAAAATGGAATCATATGGTAGGAGGTTATTCCACCTATCAAGTCTAGACTGGCTAAGCGAATGCCCTCAAATTATGGCATTGATTTCATTGCAGAAGATTGTGATGTTAAACACATCAGACATAAATGCTAAATGCTGAAAAAAGCTATTTGATTGCTGTCTAAAGAAACTTGAAGATTCAGTGCCACAGAAGATACTAAAAATAATCAAAAATGTGATAGATCCAAGAACAATATAGCACAGGATCAGGCCTTTCAACCCATAGAGTCTGTGTTAAGCTCAATGCCAAAATGAAATTGGATCTCTTTTGCTCACACTGGATCACTTCCGCTCACACTACAGATTCCTTCATTCCCTGCATATTCATGGGTCTATCTAAAAGCCTCTTAAATGCTACTATCTTATTTGGATCTACCATTACCAATGGTAGCCCATTCCGGGCACCTAGCAACCTCTATTTAAAGCAAACTTGCCCGGATCATCTATATATTCAAAAGATTAGAGTCGGGGGAGAAGTAGTACTCCATCCGTACAAACTCCATTGTAAATTGCTCCTCGGTGGGGGATGGTTAATGGGAATACTGCAAGATAAAACATGAGGGTAGGATTAATATAAAACGGGTGTTTGATGGTCAACACAAAAGGTCTTTAACTTCTTTTGATTCCATGACATTATCCTGACAAAGTATATTTTGTCATCCCTTCATCATCATTGAGTCAAAGCAATGGGACTTTCCATGAGAATGCCACCAGCAGCAAGAGTGCAGCAGTTCTGGAAACTGTTCCTTCCCCCATCCCCTTGCCATCTTTCCAAGGGCAAGCAATAATTGCTCATCATGCCAGGAATGCACATGTCCCAAAAATGGATAAATAATAAAAAGGTAGGGAAACTTCAAATATCTCAGACTGTTAGGTTTCAACCAAAAAATGGTTG
Source organism: Narcine bancroftii (assembly GCF_036971445.1). Lineage (NCBI taxonomy): Eukaryota > Metazoa > Chordata > Chondrichthyes > Torpediniformes > Narcinidae > Narcine > Narcine bancroftii. Next base: position 297,699,167 of record NC_091470.1, on the reverse strand, counting down.
ATATGGTATAATTTTCCCTTACTCATTTCGCTTTTAATGCACAAAATGGGAGCAAAGACTTTACAATCAGCTTCTGTAATTAATTTCCATTGACATCAGCAGAAATGAATTTGGATGTGAAGTAGGACACTTGGGCATTACAAGTGATGTCAGACTTCGGATGAAGCACTTGTGACCTGAAATGTTAAATTTAAATTTTTTTTTTTTAATTTTAGAAATTCCACACAGTAACAGGCCCTTTCGGCCCACAAGCCCGTGCCGCCCAGTTACACCTAATTAACCTACAACCCCTGGTACATTTTGAACAGTGGGACAAAACTGGAGTGTCCAGTGAAAACTCACACAGACATGGTGAGAACGTATAAACTCCTTACAGACAGCACGGAATTCGATCCTGGTCCCAATCGCTGATGCTGTAACAGCGTTGTGTTAACAGCTATGCTAACTATGTCACCCTTTCTATTTCTCCAATTCCTTCAGTTTTCACTGCATTGACATTTTGCTTAAATGGTTGTTGTACCCATGAGTGAATGAAAAACACTCATTTCATCACTGGCATGTCACGAGATCATCCTTTGTATCCCTAACTTCCATCCTGGTTGATAACTTTTCCTTAAATTTTCCTTGATACAGCTTTTAACAACCATGTTCTTTAATGTTATTACTGCACTCCTCTAATACCAATTTCAGAATGATGTTTACAAAAAAATGTTCAGACATTGAACCATTGGCACACTTAATCTTTTCTTAAATGCTCATTTTCACTTTTAATCACCAGTTTCATGTAGCCTTTCCTTATACTTATGATCAGCAAAATTCTTGAACACAATTAGTAGATGAATGAGAGTTTGCATAAGGAACAGATTTCGAGTCAGTCTTCTGTAAATTAGCAAAATAGAACATGTCTGGTTTATTAGTAATGGTTAAGGCAATCTTTCAAAATTTTCAACAGACAGTATTTTTCTCTTCCTAAATTAAAATAGTGAGGTGTTATTGTGCTGCAAAAATTCTGAGATAATAGTATTTTCCAATTAATGTTAATGAAGCAATGCGGGGGAGAAAGCCTGGAACAGAAATAAATTAACAAAAGCAAGATTTGTAGATGAGAATTCTTGCTGTGTAAAAAGGAAGATATCAAAGTGTTTCAAATTAATTGGGAGAAAATGCAATAATCTTCAGGGAATTATGATTTTTGAAGATCAAAATCAAATTTAAGTTTTTGACAGAATCATAAAATCAGAAAAAGGGCAAAGGGAATCTATGTGTTACAATATTGAGGAAAAAATGTAAAATTTCACTCAATGAATTTCACAACAGTAAAACAGTAAAAATTTCAAATTTCAAAGTTCGAGGTTCAGATTTATTTTCAGAATACATTCATGACCCTGAGATTCTTTTTCCTGTAGGTGAGGCAGAATTACCACTTATTGGTAGTGCAAAAAGACTGTACTTAAGAAGATGTAAACAAATTGTGCAATACAGAGAGGGAAAAAAATCAATAAAATGCAAAAGAAAGAAACCTTAAATGAGTCTCTGACTGAGTTATAATAAGGCCTGAAAATTCCTTGTTGATTAAGCTGTGTAAATATACTTTTTTTTATCTCATATTTAGTTAGTTGGTTTTAGTCACATGTAAATTGGCAGGACTTTCTCTGATACTTGAGCAATTTTATGAAATTCATGAGAGACCACCAGTTGGACAATTAGGCTTCAGCAAGAAGATTTATCCAGGGAAGATCTTCTTAGCTGAACCTAAGTGATGGCTGGTGCATGAGGGGAAGGGGTGATTACCAGGTTCTCAGAACTCCTGAAGCCTCAGAATGGACCCAAAACAGGAATCTAGCGCTGTCTGTAAGGAGTTTATATGTTCTCCCTGTGACCTGTGTGGGTTTTCTCTGGGTACTCCAGTTTCCTCCCACTCTCCAAAACATGTGGGGTTGGTATGTTAATTAGATGTATGGGATGCATGGGTTTCATGGGCTGAAAAGTTTTTGCACCCTGTTATATTATTTGTTGCTGAAATGTTAATATTAGTCCTACAATGTAATATGTCTGGTTCATTTCAAGGTCTTTCTTGAGATATCAGCATTTGTCAACTACCAATGCACAGGAATTCTTGTCATATTCCTCATGGCAAATGGGGTTAATCATAAATTATCCAGTTTTAAGCAACCCTCCTCCATCCCAATCCAGTTCCACAGTTCCCAAATATTGTTCACTTTACTCGCCAACCTCCCCTACTCCCACTTCATTCAATTGTATCCTATCACTTTTAATTTTTTTTTTATTTATATTTTAAATTCTATTTATTTTAAAATTTAGACATAGAATATTTCGGCCCACGAGCCCATGCCGCCCAAACTTAAAGTATTTCCTGTTTCAGAAACCAGCACTAACATACAAGATATATTACTCACTACTCCAGTGCATGGGTTCGGGGCTCCGTAGAATTCTAGTGCCCCAGCTCAGGGCTCTGTGGGTTCCAGTGCCTGGCTCAGGACTCCATTCAGCTCTATTGTCACTGCCCAAACCTGATGCGGGGGTTTCATGCTGAGCCACTTCAACATCTGTATCGTGATGAGTTCATTGCCATTCCAATGAAGGCAATTACACCCAATTGACCTACACCCCCAGTATGTTTTGAATGTTGGGAGGAAACCGGAGTCCCCGGGGAAAACTCACACAGACAAAGGGAGAACATACCAACTGCTTACAGACAGCATGGGGTTCGAACCCAAGTTCCAATCGCTGACACTGTAAGGGCCTTACGCTAAACTCTATGCCAACCGTGTCGCCTCTTCTTAGCCCCTTCTCAGCTTTTTGCCCTCTTTTATATTTGCTATCTCCTTTCCCACTTTAGTATTGATAAAGGGTCCCAAGCCAAAACAATGACTGACCCTTTCCCTCCATAGATGCTACCTTTTTGAGTCCCTCCCGTTTCTCTTCTTTGCTCACAGGAATTCTTAGAGGGCCTGACAAATACACCTGATAAATACACCAGACTCAGGGTTTTTTGAATAGGAAATCCTGAACCAAGTGTTTCAATTCCAAAATAATGATTCAGGAGCATGATGAGATGTAATTTTCTCACTATTAGGATTATGAATCTTTGAAATTCTCTACTTGAGAGCGCAGTGAATTTTCTTTCTCATAAGACATTCAAGACAAAGGTAAATTGATTAATAGATATTAAAATGGGATTAGCACACTCCTCTTCTCTGATTATCAACACAGGGACACCTTAACGATGCATGTTTAGCCCTCTGCTCTACTCATGATACACCCAAGAGTGTGTGGCCAGGCACAATTCCAATACTATCTACTAATTTGCCGATGACACCACAGTTGTTGGCAGAATCACAAACAACAGTGAGGAAGTGAACAGGAGGGAGAGAGATCCGCTCATTGAATGGTGTCTCGCCAACAACTTTGCATTCAACGTTAGCAAAACCAAGGAGATGTTTGTGGACTTCAGAAGGAACACGACACAATCCTCATTCAGGGCTCAGTAATGGAGAGGGTCAAGAACTTCAAATTCCTGGGTGTCAAAATCTCCGAGGATCTGTCATGGAGCCTCCATGTTAATGCAATCATAAAGAAGGCTCACCTGTGGCTATACTTTGTGAGGTTTCTGAGGAGATTCATTAGGTCACCACAAACTCTCATAAACTTCTACAGGTGTACTGTGGTGAGCATTCTGGCTGGTTGCATCTCGGCCTGGTGTAGAGACACCAACTCTCAGGACAAGAATAAACTCCAGAGGGTTGTTAACTCAGCCTGTGATATCACAGGCACCAGACTTCACTCCATTGAGGATATCTACATGAGGTGGTGACTTCAAAACTCTGCCTCTATCTCAAAGACCCCAACCACTCACTCTGCTACCATTGGGGGAAAAAGGTGCAGGAGCCTAAAGACAAGCACTCAGCAGCACAAGGACAGCTTCTTCTCCAATACCAATAAATAATCAATGAACCAAAGACATGGCCTTACTTTTCATCCACTATTATTTTTAAAATATATTTTATAGTAATGTTGTAAGATGGTTATAATATGTACGTTTGCTCTGTGATGCTTCTGCAAAACACCAAATTTCATGACTTGTTCATGACAATAAATTCTGATTCTGAAACTAGTGTTGAGGTCAAGGAAAAGCATATTCTGATTGAATGGTAGAACGGGCATGAGGAGCTGAATGACCTACTCCTTATGAAGGAACATTGCCTTTGGAAGCAAGCCTTTCCAGTAAGCAGCATGGACATCATTTGTTTCCATTTGGTAATGGAAGAAGGCTTCAAACAGCTTTGAGGCAACCACAGGCAGAAAATTGCATTTCTACAATATAATTTTAAAAACATAATCAGTGATACAAAACACTAGATGTTAAGTAAATACATTTCAGTTGTAACCATACTTTAATTTATATGACCAATAAAATCTTTGGCTCAAATCTAAGAATAATTAGTAATTTTCAATGCTGAGTTTGCAGTTTCAAAACAAAAGTTGTCGGGCTGCGTTCATAATTGTTAACTGCATTTCCTAATCACCATGCAATCCTTCATGTTTACAACAGAGCTATGTTAAAGCCACTTCTCCATTCATATGTTGAAATAGCAGGCTCTCTGAAACCCCATCTTAGATTTTGAAAAAAAAGTTCTAATTTTTTTCAGCTTAAAGACTGATAGAAAAGTGAAGAAGGCAATGGATGGAGAGAAAAGTATAGGAACAGTGGATGGACAAGTGGGTGATCCGAGTATAAAAGTGGAGAACAAATTTGGACAATTACCTCACGTCAGTTATAATTTATATATACAGTCTACTGATGGGATTCTGTCAAACATAACATCTCTATAAGGTATTGAACAAGTTTGCAAGGATTCAAATTAATAAGGGAGAAATAATACACGTGCAATAATGTATTCTATTAATAGAAAGTATAGTAAATAATCTGGAAGATTAACAAAAAAATACTCAGTAAAATAGCAAGTCTCACACTCTTCTGCCCTGCTCATCAAGGACTCCAGTTTATGACAGCTAACCTGGAGAGTCACATAGGTCAATAGAACCATAGAACCATTAATCAATACAGAACAGAAAACATGCTTTTTGGCCCTTCTACTTTATCTAAAATTATTATTCACGAGACCAATTGACCTGTACCCATTCCATATCCTTCCCATCTATTTACCACTCCTAACTTCTCATAAATATTGCATTCACCACTTTAGCTGGCAGCTCGTTCCATATTCCTACAACTCTCTGTGTGAAGAAATTCCACCTAATGTTCCCCTAAACCTCTCCTTTCACCCTTAATCCATGTCCTCTTGTTTGTATCTCACCTCAGTGGAAAAAGTGTACTTGTATCTACTCTAATTCATAATTGTGCATACCTCAATCAAATCTCCTCTCAGTCTTCAAGAATCCAGGAAATGAAGTCCTAACCTGTTTTACCTTTCCCTGTAACTTAGTTCCTTAAGTCCCACCAAATTCCTAATAAATACTCTCAGCATCTTTCAATTCAATGATATCTGTCCTGTAGTTAGGTGACCAAAATTGCTCACAATACTCCAAAATTGGCCTCATCGATATCTTATACAACTTGACCATAACATCCCAATCCCTATACTCAATAATTATTTATAAAGGCAAATGTGCCAGAAGGTCTCTTTATGACCCTTTCTACCTGTCATGCCACTTTCAGGGAATTACGTATCTGTATTCCCAGATCTCACTGTTTTACCACATTCCTCAGTGCCCCATCATTTACTGAATATGTCCTACCTTGGTTTGTCCTTCCAAAATGCAACACCTCACAATTGTCTGCATTAAATGCCATCTGCCATTTTGTAACCCATTTTTTCCAACTGGAGCAGATCCCTCTGCAAGTTTTGAAAGCCTTCTTCACTGTCCACTACATCTATATATTATCTGCAAACTTGCTGAATAAATTTACCACATTATTATTCAGACCATTGATATAGATGACAAACAAAAATTGACCAACCGACAATACTTGAAGCACATCACTCTTCACAGGCTTCCATTCAGAGAGGCAATCATCCCCTACCTCACTCTGGCATCTCTCATAAAGCCAATGTTGAATCCAGTTTACTAACTCACAATGCATGCCAACCGACTGAATCTTTCTGACTAGTCTCCCATGTGAGATCTTGTCAAAGGCTTAGTAAAATCCATTTGGACAACATCCACAGCCTTTCCTTCATCAATGGTCCTGGTAAACATGACCTGCCGCACACAATGTTGATTATCCCTAATCTATCCCTGGTTATCCACATACGTATATCCGATCTCTTAGAACACCTTCCGTAACTTACCTACCACTGATGCTATGCTTACCAGCCTATAATTTCCTGGGTTATTTTTGGAGCCTTTTATAAACAACAGAACAGTATGAGCTGCCCTCCAATTCTATGGCTCCTCACCTGTGGCTAATGACATTTTAAATATACCTGTGAAGGCCCCAGCAATTTCTACACTAACCTCTCTCAAGGTTCGAGGGAGTACCTTGTCAGGTCCTGGGATTTATCTAACCTTATTCGCTTTAAGATTTCAGATTCAGAGTACATACATCATATACAACCCTGAGATTCTTTTTTTTGATGGTGAAACAGAATTATCACTTATTGATAGTGCAAAAATAAAATTCAAATTCCAACATGTACACATGTTAACAAATAAATAACTGTAAATAGATAAAAATGCAAACAAACTGTGGAATACAGAGAGAATTTTTAAAAAATCAATAAAGCCAGAAGTAAGAGTCCTTAAGTGGGTACCTGATTGAGTTTGTTATTGAGGAGTCAGATGTTAGAGAAATAGCAGATGTTCCTGAACATGGTGGTGCGAGTCTTGTGGCACCTATACCTCTTTCCTGAGGGTAGCAGCAAAAACAGAGTGTGTGCTGGGTGGTGTGGATCCTTGATGATTGCCGCTGCTCTCTGATGGCAGCATTCCCTGTAGATGTTCTCAATAATGTGGAGGGTTTTGTCTGTGATGTCCTGGGCCATGTCCATTACTTTTGGGAGGGCTTTATGATCAGGGGTATTGATGTTCCCATAACAGACCGTGATGCAGCCGGTCAGCCTACTTTCCATCAGACATTTGTAGAAACTTGCCAGGTTTCTGGTGTCATACCAAATCTCTGAAAACTCCTGAGGAAGTAGAGGCGCTGCCATGCCTTTTTCACGATGCCATTGGAGTATTGGGTCCAGGAAAGATCCTCCAAGATAGTAATTTCCAAGAACTTAAATTTGCTTACCGTCTCCACCTCTGGCCTCCCAATGATCACTGGATCATATATATATGGTTTTCCCTTCCTGAAGTCAACAATCAGCTCCTTAGTTTTGGTGGCCTTGAGTGCAAGGTTGTTGTTGGTGCAACATTCAGCTAAGTTTTCAATCTCCCTCCTCTATGTTAACTTATCACCTTTCTTTATACAACCCACTACTCTGGTATCATCAGCAAATTTATATATAGTATTATTGTGGTACTGAGCCACACAGCCGTAGACGTAAAATGAGTTGAACAGGGGGCTATGAACGCAACCCTGTGGTGCTCAGGTACTGATGGAGATTATGGAGGAGATGTTCTTACCAATCCTCAATGATTGTGATTTAAAGGTGAGGAAATTCATGATCCAATTATACAGTGGGATGTTGAGAAAGCATCTCCTTAATCTGTAAAGGTTCCATGACCTTACTCCTTGTTTCCTTCAATTCCATAGACTCTGAGCCAGTTTCCTGAGTTAATACAGATGCCTCATCTCTTCTGGCTCCATACATAGCTGACCACTGATCTTCAAATTTTGTTCCCTACTATTCTTTTGCTTTTAATATGCCTGTATATTAGGATTTTCCTTCACCTTGTCTGCCAAAGCAACCTCATGTCTTCTTTTTCCCTCCTGATTTCCCTTTTGTTTCACCTGAATTTTTCATGCTCAAGTATCACATTTTTTCCTTGATGCCTATATCTGATATATACCCCTCATTTCTTAACCGGATGCCCAATAACACTCAAAAACCAAGGTTCCTTATGCCTGTTAACTTTGCCTTTAATTCTTGCAGGAACATACAAACTCTGTACTCTCAAACTTTTACCTTTGAAGGGCTTCTTCTTACCAAGCACATTCTTGCCAGAAAACAACCGAGCCCAACCCATACTTTCTAGATAGTTTCATATTTCCTCAAAATTGGCCTTTCTCCAATTTAGAATCTCAAATTGTTTTATTCTATATAGATATTTATAAAAGGAGATAAATTGTAGGGGTTTTTTTTAGTGTAGGTCACATGCAAGTACTTCAAAACAGATCTCATTTAAAATGCCAGAGCTCTGCTCAAGCCAGACAGTCCAGGTTCCCAGTGACTTTGCATAAACCTTTGAAGGATGCCTATAAGGATTTCACAAGTAGGTGTTAATTGGACATGCTGTGAAGTAATGTATTTTTTTTCTTTGGCTTGGCTTCGCGGACGAAGATTTATGGAGGGGGTAAAAAAGTCCACGTCAGCTGCAGGCTCGTTTGTGGCTGACAAGTCCGATGCGGGACACGGTTGCAGCGGTTGCAGGAGAAAATTGGTTGGTTGGGGTTGGGTGTTGGGTTTTTCCTCCTTTGTCTTTTGTCAGTGAGGTGGGCTCTGCGGTCTTCTTCAAAGGAGGTTGCTGCCCGCCGAACTGTGAGGCGCCAAGATGCACGGTTTGAGGCGATATCAGCCCACTGGCGGTAGTCAATGTGGCAGGCACCAAGAGATTTCTTTAGGCAGTCCTTGTACCTCTTCTTTGGTGCACCTCTTTCACGGTGGCCAGTGGAGAGCTCGCCATATAACACGATCTTGGGAAGGCGATGGTCCTCCATTCTGGAGACGTGACCCACCCAGCGCAGCTGGATCTTCAGCAGCGTGGACTCGATGCTATTGGCCTCTGCCATCTCGAGTACTTCGATGTTAGGGATGAAGTCGCTCCAATGAATGTTGAGGATGGAGCGGAGACAACGCTGGTGGAAGCTTTCTAGGAGCCGTAAGTGATGCCGGTAGAGGACCCATGATTCGGAGCCAAACATGAGTGTGGGTATGACAACGGCTCTGTATACGCTTATCTTTGTGAGGTTTTTCAGTTGGTTGTTTTTCCAGACTCTTTTGTGTAGTCTTCCAAAGGCGCTATTTGCCTTGGCGAGTCTGTTGTCTATCTCGTTGTCGATCCTTGCATCTGATGAAATGGTGCAGCTGAGATAGGTAAACTGGTTGACCGTTTTGAGTTTTGTGTGCCCGATGGAGATGTGGGGGGGCTGGTAGTCATGGTGGGGAGCTGGCTGATGGAGGACCTCCGTTTTCTTCAGGCTGACTTCCAGGCCAAACATTTTGGCAGTTTGCGCAAAACAGGACGTCAAGCGCTGAAGAGCTGGCTCTGAATGGGCAACTAAAGCAAACAGCATCTTCATTGTTGAGGTCTTTCATGGCTTGGTTATTGTTTTGAAAAACAACAGATGAACAAACTCAGACGATTAGATCTGGAGCCGCAGTCTGTCTGAGTGCAGTTGGCTTTTCTAAGAGAGTCATGTGGTTTTCTCTGAGTGTGTGTGTGTGTGTGTGTGTGTGTGTGTGTGTGTGTGTGTGTGTGTGTGTGTGTGTGTGTGTGTGTGTGTGTGTGTGTACAGTTCAGCAGCAATAGCTGGGACTGGAACATGTCAAGCTGGCAAGCTTATGGAAAGACACCATTTTTGAAGACAGGTTGTGAGTTCTTCGTTCAGCCTGGTCAAAGCCCTTGTGGTCCATAAAAGAGGAGAAGACTGGCTGCCTAATGTTTCACTTGAAATAAAGAAAACCAAAAGGAACTCTGTGGTGACCTGAAAGAAAGAGGTTAATATCTGGAAAACCCTGATGGGGCAAATTGCTTCAGCAAGACACTGAAGTGGCTGATTCTAAGGGATCAGTTGTGGGTGTCCAACGAGCAACAAATCTCTCTCTGAAAACCGACAAGAACCTTCCTGAGAGGTTTTCTGAACTTACACATACATTAGAAGGGAGTAAGTTAGGTTAAGTTAAGTTAATAGTAATGAGTTAAAATTTGATCCTGTTTTCATGTTTAAAGTTAATTAAAACTACTTTTGTTTAAGTAACCATTTGTTTTGATGAATTTCTATTGCTGCTGGGTTTTGGGGTCTTCTGGGCTCATAACATTTGGGGCCAAAGCTCCCAGAGTTTCAGGATGGTACGCAGATGAAATAATCTGTTTTATTCCCAGCTCATAAATCAACTGTTGAAACAACCCAGACATAAAGTTAGATCCTTGATCACTCTGGACCTCTTTAGGTAATCTAAAAACTGTGAAAAATCTTTCCAAAGCCTTTACCACTGTTCTTTCTTTAATATTCCTTAATGGTATAGCTTCTGGCAATAACCCTAGTGAAAGGTTCCCCAACAACAGAAATAGGTTGTAATAGAGCCACTGGACGACCCTGGTTAGGTTTTCCCCACAACCTGACAAAAGTGGCATGTCCAGCACCAATTTACAACATCCTTCCTCAAACCAGGCCAAAATAATTGTCTAAAAATCTTATTCGTGGTTTTCTTTACAGCAAGATGACCACCCAAAGGTGTACTGTGGGCTAGATTTAAAATTTCATTCCGGTAAATTCTAGGAATGACCACCTGATGAATCACTCCACCACCCCCCCCCTCCCCAATCCCACTCTTCATTAGCAGGAATATCAAAAGGTCTCCATTTCCTCATCAACAATTCACCCTTCAAGTGATATCCACAGGCATTTCTTTAATCTCCTGTTTACTTACTGCTTTGTCCCTTAAATCAATAAAATCTGTATCTGTCATCTGTTGCTGAACTATTTCCTTGACAAAGAGAACTCCTTACTCTCACAATTAACCTGCTCTTTCAAGACTATTTCAGAAGAACTGGGGAAAGTCTCTATCAATTGGATCTTCCTCTGCTCTCATCATTTTCTTAGACAAAGATCTTGTTACAGCACATGCAGGATATATCACACAATCCTCTTCAACCTTATCCTTACTAGACTGATTTGTTTCTCTCAAAACTGACCCAACTTTATCCTCTGCCAAATCATTCCCTAATAAAAACGAGACTCCTTGGATGGGTAACTTTGAAATAACTCCTACTGCAACAGGTCCTTTAACTAATTCTGAATTCAGCACTATGTTGTGAAGAGATATTGACTCTGCCTCACCTCTAACACCTCTAATCAAAGTCGTCTCCCCTGTGTCAGCCTTTTGACCAAGAGTTATAACATTCTCCAACAATAGTGACTGAGCAGCCCCAGTATCTCTAAGAATTTTAACTGGAACCTGTGATTCTCTCTCCTTTACTGAAACCAAGCCTTCTGACACAAAGGGTTTGAAAACATCCATAACACCCTTACCTGGTTTGAACATCTGCTCTCCTTAAATTCAACTGTCTGAATACACACTTCTTGTAAAACCTCCTTTTCTCGTTTTCTTTTCAACACTAAACTATTTGCAATAACATGTCCTGGTTTCTTACAAAAATGACATACAAATCCAGAATTTCTGTCCTTTCCCGCCTTACCTTAATCTTTTCTCTTAACATTCTCCCCAGACTTAATTTCAGATTTACTAATCTGTTCCACATTAACCCTCTAAAAAGGTTTACTGTTCAGAAATTTGTTTTTGTGAATCAGACCATATTCATCCACTAACCTTGCCATTTACTGCCACATCCCAACATCTCTCTCACCCAGGTACAATTTAATATCCTTAGGAACACCCCTTTAATTTCCTCAATTAATATCAATTTTCTCAATCTGTCAAAATCATTATTTATTCCTTTTGAGGAACACCAATGGTCAAAACATATAGATTTTCCCAGAGCAAAATCCATACAAGATTGGTTCCATGTTCTGTTGGACCTAATGTTTTTTTCGTGAAATATTAAGTTGTTTGGTTTAAAATTAACATTAATCATGTGTCAAATTGAATTTTACTGATTAGCTTGAACTGTTTCAAAGAAATCTGTAACTATTACATGGAAGTTGGATATGGATTTGGGAGGGAAAAGATGGCATATTGAAATGAGATCTTGTATTCCTCTTGAAAAAAAAACATAGTTTACATGATAAATATCACTTTTTAAAAAAAATATGGAGCCCATATATACAACATGTTGGTTTGAAAATTCAACCTCTCAATAGCTCATCCTGTTGGTGGTTCTCGGTTTCACGGCAGTTGATTTAAATTTATATATTCATTGATAATCTCCTTTTCTTCTTTCTTTCTTTTAAGGGTAGTTAGGAGGGAGGGGATGATGAGGAGGGAGTGGGGTGGATGGGAGGGAGGAAGGGATTAGGTTGATATACCACATGTATTTTATATATATATAATTAACTGAAATGTCATTGTGGTTTTAAAATTTTAAATAAAATATATTTTTTAAAATCACTAATGGACACCATGTCATAATTCGATGAGCCAATCCACACTCTAAGCTCGTCTGCCTTTCCTACAATACTCCTTGCTTTGAAATAGATGCACCTGAGAACATTATTCCCACCACACACAACTCTTTGGTTTTTGTTTATATACGCAGTCTTAACATCATCTTCTCCCTCTACTCCACTATCTGCTCTGACACTCTAATTCCCATGCCACTGAAAATCTAGTTTAAACCCCCCCCCCCCTCCCACTCCCAGGGAAGCATTAGTAAACCTTCCTGCAAGGATAATAAACCCCCTCCAGTTCAGATGCAAACAGTCCCACCAGTACAGGCCCCACCTTCCCTGCAAGGGAGCCCAATGATCTTGAAATCTGAAGCCTTCTCTCCTGCACCATCTCTTCAGCCATGTGTTAAGATGAATTATCCTCCTATTTCTAACCTAACTACAATGTGGCATGGGTAGCAATTCTTAGATCACAACTCTCGAGGACCTGACCTTCAACCTAGTGCCTAACTCCCTGAACTCTCTTTGCAGGATTTCATCACCCTTCCTACCCAAGTCATTGGTCCCTATAATGGACCATGACTTCTTGCTGCTCACCCTCCCTCTTGAATGCCATGAACTTGATCTGAGATATCCTGAACCCTGGTGCTTAGGAGGCAACATACCATCTGGAATTCTTGATCTCTTCCTCAGAACTTCTTGTCTGTTCCTCACAGTAGAATCACATATCCTTTCTTAGCTACAAGACCAGACTCTGTGCCAGAGACCTAACTGCCATTACTTGTCCCTGATAGATCATCCCCCTTAACTGTATCCAAAATGGTATACATGTTATTGAGGGGAACTATCACAGGAGAATCCTGCACTACCTACCTGCTTCTTTTACCTCTTCTGACTATCACCCAGCTACCTTTTTGCTGCCTTCTACATGTGATTCTGTCTCTGTCTATCACCCCGTCAGTCTCCTGAATGATCTGGAGTTCATCCAACTTCAGGTCCAATACTCTAACACCATTTATAAGGAGCTGCAGTTAGATGCACTTTACATGGGTGAAGTTGTCAGAGATATTGTTGACTTAACTGACTATCCACATTCTGAAAGAGAAGCATGTTCCTGGCCTGGCTGTCATTCCACTGTCTATGAAATAGAAAAAATGTTAGACAGATTGTCCTTACTTTACCTCAACTCCTGCACCACCACCTCACCCTCTGCTCACCAAGGATCTTCCCTCAGTCCATGGCATCAATTGTCATTCTGGTCCAAGGAAAGGTCCCATGAGCTTGTTCACTGCTCACACTTTCTTATCAAAGAGATTGTGCTTCTTTTCTTATCTACATGCACTAGTCAGCTATAATTCTAAAATTAATCATTCTTAATGATAGGCAAGTCTTTACATTGTCAACTGAACTAATCTTGTTCACTTCCAAAAACAAGTTAAACTTATCATATTCCTCTATGCTTCACATCTACAGATTTTGGGCCTCATGGACCCCATGAATCAAGACCTTATGTTTTATTTATCTTCGCCATTAATATGCCTGCTCATTATGAGGGCTCTGAGCGGACAACTCCATTTTAAATAAAAAGATCTGTTCTTAACATCTCATTATAGGTATCAACTGATATGTTAAAAAAAGAAACTTTAAATGAAAACATAAGCATATTGATCTGAAATTATTCTCCAATTTACTTTACATTTGATTTACTATATTGACTATCACTTATACTAAGTCGCATGACTCACAATTTGGACCTAAATCCTATTTTTTTTTCCCTTTCCCTCTCATCCTGTCATTTGGCTTCAATACTATAACGACCCACATGATGATGATTAGAAACACGAAATGTTTCTCAGAAGTCAAATATATGCTTTAGATTGCTACATTAATACAAAAATTACCAAATTATTGTGTAATGGCCTAGAGATTTTACTCTTTAAGGAAAACGACATCTATAGAGTAAGTTTTCAGCATTACTCCCCTCAAATGCTAATTGCTTACTAACCTGGGATTACTTACTCTTACTGCCTATCATGACCTCTCACCTTTGTTTAACAATTTCTTACTATACTTGACCCTGCTGCTCCCTGACATCTCCTCAATCTCCAACAGGTGCAGCTGGAATATCCATGGGTTCTCTTAGAAATGAACTTTTAACATGGTGGCATTGTTTGAAATCAGGGGAGATTTTGTTCCATGTGAGAACAATACTGCCAATGGTGGGGGGGGGGGGGGGGGGGGTCATGGGGAGAATGTACAGACTCCAAACAGCAGGAAAGACACTGTCCTTGAATCTAATTGCCCCAACTTGCATGACAAAAGATCAATAACTAATTAGTTGCAAGTAGTTAGTAGAACTATACAAATGATTCCTACTGTTTATAGTCTTTGAAAGTTGTCCCCCATGACAACTTCTGCAGTGTATGGTGATATAACTAGAAGGCTTCTACTTCTCAGTTCCAGTAAGGTCATCACAAAGGTTGGCATGTTGGTAGGTTAAATGGTCTCTATAAAATCTGGGTAATTAATAGAAATATGGGGAGAATTGATTCCAGGAAAAAGTTGTAGACAATTGGAATTGTTCTGAGAGACTGAGTTGATTCAGTGGATAAAAATGGCTTCTTTGGTGTCACAAGAAATGTAAATATGGAAATATTTTATGAGGCAATGACAAGGCTAGGATTGCAAGAAAAACTAATGACACACTAATAAAACAAGGCCTTCATTGGTTTAAAAATATCCCTGTTGGAACACTAATGTTCAGATATTTTATGAATGATAAAGAATAAATAATTCCTCCTTGTTTCTAAATTCTAAATTTAGACATACAGCGCAGTAAAAGGCCATTTTGGCCCTCGAGTCCATGCTGCCCAATTTATAGCCAATTAACGTACACACCCTCAGTATATTTTGAGCGACGGGAGAAAACTGGAGCCCCCAGGGAAAACCCAAGCAGACACGGGGAGAACATACAAATTCTTTACAGACTGCACGGTATTCAATTCCAGTCCCAATCACTGGAACTGCAAAGGCGTTGCACTAACCACTTCGCCAACCATGCTGGTCTATTCCACACTCCACTTTTTCATGAGAAGGAAACTGAGTTATTGAGAAAAATAAGCCACTAATTAATCAAAAGTCTCATTTGTATTATAGAAACAAGTCAATTCCATTCCTAACATTTCAATTATTATTGTTGAAGATTTATTTGCCTGCTAACCTTAATTGTAAGAGCTGAAAGTCAAAAATGAACTAGTCTCATCTGCACATTTTTGCTTCCTCACATAAAGCAGTGAAGCTTATAGGAATTCATCATTTTATTCCATTGCTTATATTTCCTTTCTCATTCCAGGGTAATATATTTTCTCACAAATTCATTGGTTTGAAGGATCATTTGGCACAACAAATAACTGCCACAGAAAATGTCAGAATAGTGCTACACTTGATGCATTGAGTAGGATTTCAAGGGATGCTTTATCTTCTGCTTTTTTTTCTCTATTTACATTTTAATTTCCACAATCAATGGTTTATATCGACATTGAACTTCTGATATGCCTTAAAATCAGGATCATTCCTTTCTAACCTGATCAAACATATACACTCCTGAGATTGAAAACAATACCCCAAATACAATATTATTTTGGCTCCTTGAAGCTGGAGTTATTTGAAATTTGGATATTACCAAGAGTTCAGGATGTCGTGGTCCATGTAGGGACCAATGACATGGGTAGGAAGGATGAGGAAGTCCTGCTAGAGGTGCAAAGTTGAATCACAGGACCTCCAAGGTGGTGATCTCAGAATTACTACCTGTGCCATGTGCTAATGAGACTAGAAATGGGAGGATGATGCAGCTAAACATGTGGCTTAAGAGGTGGTGCAGGAGGGAGGGCTTCATGTTTCTGGATCATTGGGCTTTGTTCCAGGGAAGGTGGGACCTTTTCTCATGGGACTGCTTTCACCTGAACAGGAGGGGAACAACCATTCTTGCGGGTAGGTTTGTTAGTGCTGCTCTTGACGGGGTGGGGGGATTTTAAAATAGATTTGCAGGAGGTGAGGAACCTGAGTGACAGAGCAGAGAGTGAGTTGGAGGAGGGTAAGGGACATGCAAGGACTGCAGAGGTTTGTATATGATAGAAATGATCTCAAATACATCTTTTTCAATGTGAGGATTATTGTTGGTAAGGTAGATAAGCCTAGACATCGATTTGCACGTAGGATTATGATGTTATTGCTATTAGTGATACTTGGTTGCAGGTGGGGCAGGACTGGCAGTTCAATGTTCTGGGGTTTCAATGTTTCAGACATGATAGAGGGGGAGAGATGAAAGGAGGGGAGTGGCATTGCTAGTCGAGGAAAATATCACAGCTGTGCATAGATAGGACAGCACTGAGGACTCGCCTACAGGGGTCATATAGGTGGAACTAAGGAATGGAAAAGGTGTGAGCATACTAATAGGGTTGTATTATAGACTGCCCAATAGTCTGAGTGAATTGGAAGTGAAAATCTTTTGGGAGATAGCAGACCATTGTAAGAAACAAAAAGTTGTGCTAGTTGGAGATTTTAACTTTCCGCATATTGAATGGGACTCTCATACTGTAAAAGGGCTGGATGTCTTGGAGTTTGTCAGATGTGTACAGGAAAGTTTTCTAAATCAATATGTAAAGGTACCAACGAGGGAGGATGCAATACTTGATCTCCTATTAAGGAACCAGGCAGGTCAGATGGCAGGTCTGTGTAGATGAGCATTTTGGGTCCAGTGACCATAATATCATTAGGTTCAAGTTAATTGTGGATAAGGATAGGTCTGGTCCTCGAGTTGAGGTTCTAAATTGGAGAAAGGCAATTTTGTGGAAATGAGAACGGATCTAGGAAGAGTCAAATGGAATAAGCTGCTTTCTGGCAAAGATGTCTCCGGCAAATGGAAGCCCTTCAAAGGCAAAAGATTAAGAGTGCAGAGTTTGCATGTTCCTACCAGGATTAAAGGCAAAATTAACAGGAATAGGGAACCCTGGTTTTCAAGGGACATTGGCAATATGATTAAGAAGAAGCAAGAGGTGTATAACCAGTTTAAGCAACAAGGAGCAAATGAGGTACTTGCAGAGAATGGAAAATGTAAGAGAATACTAAAGAAGGAAATCAGGAAGGCAAAAAGAAGGCATGAGGGTGCTTTGGTAGATAATGTGAAGGTAAATCCGAAAGGTTTCTACAAGTATATTAAGAGTAAGAGGATAACAAGGGACAAAATTGGTCCTCTAGAGGATCAGAATGGTCAACTATATGTGGAGCCTCATGAAATTGAGGAGATCCTAAATAGATTTTTTGCATCAGTGTTTACTCAGGAAACTGGTTTGGTGTATATGGATTGAAGGGAAACAAATAGAAGTGGAGATTAAGAAAGAGGAGGTGATTGCTGCCTTACAGCAAATAAAGATACACAAATCCCCTGAGCCCAGATATAATATTCCCTCAGACCTTGAGGGAGACAAATGTTGAAATTGCAGGGGCCCTGACAGATATATTCAAAATGTCCTTAGTCACGGGAGAGGTGCCGGAGGACTGGAGAGTAGCTCATGTTGTCCCATTGATTAAGAAAGGCTCCAAAAGTAAACCAGGTAACTATAGGCCAGTGAGCTTGATATCAGTAGTAGCTAAATTATTGGAAGGAGTTCTGAGAGATAGGATATATAGGTATTTGGACAGCCAAGGGCTGATTAAGGACAGTCAGCATAGCTTTGTGTGTGATAGGTCATGTTTAACAAATCTTGTAGAGTTTTTCCAATAAGTTACCAAGAATGTAGATGAAGGAAAGGCTGTGAATGTTGTCTACATTAACTTTAATAAGCCTTTCAACAAGATCCCACGTGGAAGGTTAGCTCAGAAAGTTAAGACATTAGGTATCTATAGAGTGGATTTAAAATTGGCTGAGTGGGGGAAAACAGAGAGTGAGAGTGAATGGATGTTTCTCAGATTGGAGGCCTGTGACAAGTGGTGTGCCTCAGGGATTGGTGTTGGGACCATTGTTGTTTGTTGTCTACATTAATGATCTGGATGATAACGAGGTAAATTGGATCAGCAAATTTGCTGATAACACAAAGATAGGAGGCGTAGTGGACAGCGAGGAAGATTTTCAAAGCTTGTAGAGGGATCCGGACCAACTGGGAGAATGGGAAAGTAAATGGATGAAGAAGTTTAATGCAGATAAGTGTGAGGTATTGCATTTTGGAAGAGCAAATCAAGGAAGGTCATATAATATAAATGGTAGGGCACTGAGGAGTGCAGAGGAGCAAAGAGACCTGGGGATACAGATACATTGTTCCCTGAAGATGGTATCACTGGTGGACAGGGTTGTAAATAATGTTTTTGGCATCTTAGCCTTTGTAAATTAAAGTATTGAGCATAGGAGTTATGTTGAAGTTATTTAAGACATTGTTGAGGACAAATTTGGAATATTGTGTGCAATTCTGGTCACCTAACTACAGGAAGGATGTCAATAAGATTGAAAGAGTGCAGAGAAGATTTGCTAGGATGTTGCCTGGACTTCAGGAGTTGAGTTACTGGGAAAGATTAAACAGGTTAGGAATATACTCCTTGGAATGAAGAAGAATGAGGGGAGACTTGATAGAGGTTTATAAGATTATGAGGGCTATAGACAGCATAAATGCGAATAGGCTCTTTCCACATAGATTAGGAGAAATACATATGAGAGGACATGGCTTTAGGGTGAAAGGGGAAAGGATTAGGGGAACATTCGGGGGAACATCTTCACTCAGAGAATGTTGGGGGTGTGGAATGAGTTGCCATCTGATGTAGTGGGTGCAGATTTGATCTTGAAGCTTTAAGAACAAATTGGATAGATATATGGTTGGGAGAGGTCTGGACGGTTATAGAATGGGAGAAGGTTATCGGGACTAGCTGAATAATGGTCATCACAGAATAGAAGGGCCGAATGGCATGTTTTCTGTGCTGTACTATTCTATGGTTCTTTTTTTTCTTTGGCTTGGCTTCGCGGACGAAGATTTATGGAGGGGGTAAAAGTCCACGTCAGCTGCAGGCTCAATTGTGGCTGACAAGTCCGATGTGGGACAGGCAGACACGGTTGCAGCGGTTGCAGGGGAAAATTGGTGGGTTGGGGTTGGGTGTTGGGTTTTTCCTCCTTTGTCTTTTGTCAGTGAGGTGGGCTCTGCGGTCTTAATTAACAATGAAATGACACATCATGGAATAATACTCTTCACCAGATAAACCTGTTAGCTTTAATGTTTTGTAATGAAATGCATAGTGTGTGGAAAATACTTCTGAAAATAAATAAGTAATTGTAATAATGAGCAATTAAGCAGTGGGTTTAGGAGTGAGGAAAATAAAGATCAATAATATATTCAATAAATTATAGTACAGAAAGATACTGGTTGATAAAGTTTGTTCTTCAAATTTGTTGTAAAAACACAGCAATGTTGAATGAACTCAGAGGTCTCACAGCATCCACAGGAGGTAAAAATATATAGCCAACATTTCAGGCCTGAGCCCTTTTACTTTGAATTTTTTGGTTACAGTTACATCACGAAGTATCTTTGGAATAAACAACTCCAGATATTGACATGAGCAGAATACCTTCAAAGGCATAGAAATATATACATCAAGTCTTCTTTGCTGTTGTATGTCCTTTGATGAAGACAAAGTAGAATAGAGATTGAGATTTTATTCTCTGGCACAAAGAACAATCTCCAGCATGTTTGTCCATTGAACTGGAGGAACTCAACATGTTGAGAAGATTCAGTGGGAAGACAAGAAAAGTCAACATTTCAGGACAGTATCTTTCATCAAATCTTGATGAAGGTTTCCAGCCTGAAATATTGTCCGTTCCCTTTCTGATCCTTTGATTCTAATTTTTATGATCTATACAAACTATTTACTGGCCATACCTCTCTGTTCAGTCAAATGCTTTTTTTCTTTTAATTTGACATCATATTTAACTTTTTCTCTCCACCACATTTAGAGTTGATTCCTACTCGGTTTTCTGTCCAACTGGTAATATGTAGGAAAAAGTTAGTTTGTTTTCATTTGCTCTAATTTAGTTCAATAACCTTTAAGGCAGCACTTTATCCAAGGTCTTCTGAAAGTCCAAAAGTACCCTGTCTGCCAGATCCCCATTATATCTAAATATTCTCACCAATTTGCCAACATGATTTTCATTTCATAAAAATCACACTCTCAGCATTATTTTCTGGGTATCCTGTTGCCACTTTCTTATCAATAGATTCTCATATTTTTCTAAACATTAATATCAGGTTAACTGGTCTACAGTTCCCTCTTTTCTGTCTCGCAACTTTCTTTAAAAGTCTGGTTTAATTTATTACCTTCCAACCTGTGGGGAACATTCTAGAATCTCTGGAAATCTGGAGAATGTCATTATTACATACACGACGTCCACCACCACCACTTCCTTTGAAACCATGATATGATATTATCTGTCCCAGGGGAATTTATGGCATCCAGTCCCATTCATTTTTCCTATTATGTCTCAGGGTTGACTATAACTGGTCATACTCTTCTGTTCTATCCTTTAACAGTCCAAGGTAAAAGACCTCAATTATGTTTGCAATGAAATCTATTTGTCTTAACCAAAAAGAGGCCTTTGGCATTGAGTGCTATGATCCACAATGCTTTCAGCTAAATTGGACATGCAAGTTTCTGTTCCCAAGATCTAAGATATTAATAAATGTGAGTATTAATACCACCAAGACTGCTCCTGTATGATGCTTTAGTAACATGTTGCCCATTTAATTACCTAATATTTATTCCTGTGTTTTGTTTCATGCCATTTGAAAAATTATAGATCAGAGTATGGATAAAGCAACAATATTTCAGCAAAGATTAACAATGTAACAGGAGTTCAAAAATTAGGATATGCCAAGGATGTGTTTAAAAGAGAGCAAGGATTAAAAAAAAAGAGGAGAATAAGAGTCTAAGAATAATGAGTAAGAAACAGGAGAATCCATAGATAAAAGTTAGAAATACCTTGCAGTGGAGGGATTAGAGAGACCTGCAGTGGAGGGATTCGAGAGACCTGCAGTGGAGGGATTCGAGAGACCTGCAGTGGAGGGATTCGAGAGACCTGCAGTGGAAGCACCTGAGCTCGAGCAATTAGAGATTGAAGTAGGATTGGTAACATCGGTATTGAGAGATTGGTGGCACCAGCAGTCTAGGATTGCTGACGCCAGAGGGGTAGGATTGGTGACATCTGAAGAGTAGGATTGGTGACACCTGAGGAGTAGGACTGGTGACATCTGAGGGGTAGGATTGGTGATGCCAGTTGGGTAGTGTTGGTGATGTAAATGGTGTGGGATTGGTGACACCAGCGGGGTAGGATTGGTGACGTCAGTGGTGTGGGATTGGTGACACCAGCGGGGTAGGATTGATGATGTCAGTGGTGTGGGATTGGTGACACCAGAGGGGTAGTGTTGATGATGTAAATGGTGTGGGATTGATGACATCAGTGGGGTAGGATTGGTGACATCAGTGGTGTGGGATCGGTGACACCAGCGGGGTAGGATTGATGACGTCAGTGGTGTGGGATTGGTGACACCAGCGGGGTAGTGTTGGTGATGTAAATGGTGTAGGATTGATGACACCAGTGGGGTAGGATTGGTGATGTCAGTGGTGTGGGATTGGTGACACCAGCGGGGTAGGATTGATGACGTCAGTGGTGTGGGATTGGTGACACCAGCGGGGTAGTGTTGGTGACGTCAGTGGTGTGGGATTGATGACACCAGTGGGATAGGATTGGTGACGTCAGTGGTGTGGGATTGGTGACACCAGCGGGGTAGGATTGATGACGTCAGTGGTGTGGGATTGGTGACACCAGCGGGGTAGTGTTGGTGATGTAAATGGTGTGGGATTGATGACACCAGTGGGGTAGGATTGGTGATGTCAGTGGTGTGGGATTGGTGACACCAGCGGGGTAGGATTGATGACATCAGTGGTGTGGGATTGGTGACACCAGCAGGGTAGTGTTGGTGACGTCAGTGGTGTGGGATTGATGACACCAGTGGGGTAGGATTGGTGACGTCAGTGGTGTGGAATTGGTGACACCAGCGGGGTAGGATTGGTGACGTCAGTGGTGTGGGATTGGTGACACCAGTGGGGTAGGATTTGATGACGTCAGTGGTGTGGGACTGGTGACACCAGCGGGGTAGGATTGGTGACGTCAGTGGTGTGGGATTGATGACACCAGTGGGGTAGGATTTGATGATGTCAGTGGTGTGGGATTGGTGACACCAGCGGGGTAGGATTTGATGACGTCAGTGGTGTGGGATTGGTGACACCAGCAGGGTAGGATTTGATGACGTCATTGGTGTGGGATTGGTGACACCAGCGGGGTAGGATTTGATGACGTCAGTGGTGTGGGATTGGTGACACCAGCAGGGTAGGATTTGATGATAGCAGAATTGGAGAGATTGGAGACAAAAGCAGCAACAGTCTCCACACTGAGGTTTCAAGAAGAAAGTGAAGTATTTGTCACAGAGCAGCACCTAACTGTTTATCCAAATTGCCTTTGCCAGGATATTTTACAAATTCTATAAGATCTAGAAGGGCAATGTTGCACTTTATAATTAATTAACGTTTGACATAAATAATTGGCAGAGATCCAGCAGACAAATTTATCGAACCAGTTAACAACGCCCAATTTAAAACACCTTTTATACTTGTGAGCCTTATGATACTTGAGGATAGTTTGCCCTGCTGAACGGGGATGCACTTGCAATTTACTATTTCTCATGTGGTAGCCAGTTCAGATACTATTTGATATCAAATTTTCCACTTCAGATAATCAAATTTACCACTGTATGTGACTCATTGCACCATAGATGGCAAGCAAAGCAAAAGAAATAAATCTGGCTCTGAAAGATTAACTGTCCTCCTGTATAAAGAAAGCCAAGTAAATATACTTGCACATTTTCAATTCAATATTTGTATGAACCATCAACTGCAGGATTGTTTGATTTGTGATTTCATTCAGCCATGACTGGCATTCATGAAGGAGCTCAGTCAACAACGTCCAAGCAAAGAAAGACCAACATGCATTAAGAAGGAGCATTTTAAAATCAATCAATCTAAAATTAGCAAAACCTAATCCATATTATTGACTCTTGTGTTCTAGTTTTAAATTTTTATTTTATGTGACGTTTTGTTGCATGAACTATGCATCATAAAATTCAGCAGAAAATAAACATTGTTAAAATTCTATAGTTTGTACATGCTAGCTGAAAATATATCAATTGTTGCCAATACCAAGAATGAAAGCTGTTCCCTGCTATTGAAAGCAACATCTTTTGCCAACTAGACCCCAAATTTGTTTCCACTGCACCCCCAACCTCCAAACGCTCTTTGTTTAAAAATAAACTTCCCCATCACAAAGCTACAAATCTTTCATCCTTTGCCTTGCGATGCATTTTTGTCTAATTATGCATCTATCCCAAGAGATTTATCCTAAGAGATGCAAATTGATGTTGTTAAGAACATAAGAAATAGGAGCAGGAGGAGGAGTAGGCCAGCTGGCCTGTCAAGCCTGCTCCCCTTTTCATTAGGACCATGACCAATCTGGCCATAATCTCAGCTCCACTTATCCCTGACCCCCAAATTCCCATCATATTCAAAAATATATCCAACTATGCCCTAAATACACACATTGAGGCAACCTCTACTGTTACTTTGAGCAGAAAATGTCACAGATTCACTACTCTCTGGGAGAGGCAGTTTCTCCTTACCTCTGTCTTCAGTCTCCTCTCCTAAATCTTGAGGCATTGTCTCTAATTTTACTCACTTGCCAGGGAAAACAACCTCCCTGCTTCCTTCTTATCTATTTCTTTCATATGTTTCTAGAGACCCCCCTTCATGCCTCGAGACTCCAATGAGTATTGTCCTAGTTTCTCCTCATAACCCAATTCCCTTATGTCTGGCATCAGCAAAGGGCATTTTGTTAATCACTTACACATTTTGAACTCAAAACAACACATAAAGCTTTCCACCCATGTTGAAAGTCGCATGTATTGTCTTCAGATGGTAAACAAGAAACTCGACATATGCTGGGGTCCAGTGCAATTATGTTGCTATCACTCTGAATATAGATGTATATATGTGCTCTATGGGCGGGCCCACCCCCTGAACTTGTGACTCCTCCCTCCCAGATATCCCCATAAAAGCTATTACACACAAACCCCTCCCTCAGTACCTGCCTTGGAACTGTGCCAGCAACATGCAAGCTGTGCTGACAATTTAAGATGATTAAAGCCTATTAATCATGACTCTCTGTCTGTGGTTGATTGATAATACAATTTAATTTTAGACCATGGACAAGGTAATATGGGCAGATAAATTAGACATCGACCCAAAGGATCTGGAGGCCTTGACTAAATTCGACCAGTGCACTGCCTCAATGCACTGCCTAAATGCATTCATGAGGCGCAATGACATGCGAGGGAAGAAGACAAGAGGGAAGTGCTCTTTGCTCAAGTCAGCCACCAGGTTTTCCAAGTGATAAGAAACTATACTACTTACTCTGAAGTGATGGAGTTCTTGCAGAAGCAGTACCAGGCCCCAATGAACATCATTTATACACGATTCCTCCTGAGCAGCCGAAAACAAGTGACGGGTGAGTTGATTGACGAATACATGTGGGCTCTGTGGCAGCTGTGGCAAGCCTGAGACTGCTGAGAAGTCTCTGCAGCTGCCCTCCTCAAAGGCCTAATACGGGATGGGTTCCGGGTTCAGATCTGACTACATTAGATAAAGGCTCCTAAAAAAGGGCGATTGGAGCCTACAGAAGGGAGTGGAGCTGGATAAATTGCTGAAGGCCGTCCAATTAAACACCAAAGCATTTTCTTCGGATAATGCAGCTGCTGCATTGGGGACGTAGGTGCTGCCATCTTGGAACGCTGGGTCCAACGTCACTGCCGCTGCCATCAACCGTCAGAAGTTCTATTTCTGCAGGGATGGGAAGCACCCTGGAAGAGCTGCCCAGTCCGAAGTGCCACATGCTCCCCTTGCAGGAAGAAAGGGCACTACACAAAAGTGTGTAGGTCCTAACCTTCCTCCAGCAGTGCCACCACCACTATCTTGGACCACCCTAATTCCGGCTTCACCTCAGGCATCACTTCCACTGGCTGGGGTCAGATCGATGGGGCCTTGGGGATGACAAGCTGGGGTGGTATCACTTCCAGCTCCACGGGACAGCACTGTGTGCGTGGCATGGGGCAGCCATTTTGGCAAGTGCACCCAAACCAACACAGAAGCGATCTGGACAGTGACCAGATGCTTGCCTCCATCGTCCTCGACCAAAGAGCCTGCAAAAACTGGCCAAAGTTACAATGAGCATTGAGGTAAACGGCCACCTAACAAACTGTTTATTTGACACCGAAAGCACTGAGTGCTTCATCCACCTAGGTACTGTACAGTAATACCCCCTCATTGTGACCCCGATGCAGTGCACCTCCCAATTCCACACAACCAAGATCAGCGGCTTCTGCACCGTGATGCTGACTGTGCAGGGAATGGAGTACAGGAACTTTAAACTCCTGATCATGCCATACCTCTGTGCGCTGGTCATGCTAGGACTGGACTTTTAGTGCCAGCTACAGAGTGTCTGCATGTAGTCTGCAATACCAAATGACCCCCCCTGAACATGACCTGTGGCCTCTCTTCTCTCTGGGTTCCACCAATATCCCTGTTCAAGAACCTCACCCCCAACTGCAAGCTGGTGGCCACTAAAGCAGATGGTACAGACCCAGGGACAGAGCATTCATTAAAGCAGAGGACAAATGGCTCCTCGCGGAAGTGGTCATAGAACCCAGCACTAGCCCATGGAGAGCCCAAGTAGTGGTGGTAAAGAGCGGTGGGAAAAAATGCATGGTCATCGACTACAGTCAGACCATAAACTGCTTCACCCTGCTGAATGCCTACCCACTCCCTGCATTGCTGACATGGTCAACGAGATCGCCTAGTTCCGTATTTTCTTGACTATTGACCTTAAGTCGGCTGACCATCAGCTACCAATCCAGCCAGAGGACAGTCCTTACACTGGTTTCGAGGCAGACAGCCATCTCCACCACTTCCTCCACATCCCTTTTGGGGTCACCAATGGGGTCTTTGTCTTCTAGAGGGAGATAGACCACATAGTCAATGACTATGGACTCAAGGTCTCATTTCCCTACCTGGACAATGTGACCATCTGCAACCATAACCAGCAGGACTGACACCAAACTCCACAAATTTCTCCAGACAGCCAAAAGCCTCAATCTGACCTATAATCAAAATAAATGCATCTTTAGCACTTCATTGCTGGCCATCCTGGGCTGCATGGTGGAGAATGGCTTCATTGGTCCAGACCCGGACCACGTGTGCCCCTGTTAGAACTCCCATTACCCCAGATCCTCAAGGGACTGAAAAGGTGCTTGGACTTCTTTTCCTATTATGTCCAGTGGGTCCCCAATTACACGGATAAAGCCCACCCCCTTGTGAAATCGGCCACTTTCCCCCTGTCGGGCAGAAGCCCAAATGGGATTCACATGCATTAAGGGTGACATTGCCAAGGCAGCAATGCATGCTGTAGATGAATCCATCCCCTTCCAGGTGGAGAGTGATGCGTCTAACTTCGCCATGGCCACCACGCTCAACCAGGTGGGTAAGCCTGTGGCATTTTTTTTCCAGAATCCTCCAGAGATGTAAACTCCGGCACTCAGCCATCGAGAACGAGGCCCAAGTCATAGTGGAAGCTGTGTGCCATTGGAGGCAGTACCTGGCCAGAAAACCATTCACCTTGCTGCTGACCAACATGAAGTTGCTTCTACATTCAACAACAAAGTGTGGAAAAATTAGAAACAACAAGATCCTGAGGTGGAGAACTGAGCTATCCACTTACAACTACGAGATCTTGTACTGGCCCAGAAAGCCCAACAAGCCTCCAGAAGCCCTATCCCGGAGAACACGCGCAGCTGGATCATCTCCAAGTCCTCCACAACAACCTCTGCCACCCCAGAATTACCAGGCTCTACCACTTTGTTAAAGCCCGCAACCTTCCCTACTCGGTCGAAGACATCAGGGAGTTGACGCACAACTGCCCAGTCTGTGCCAAGTGCAAACCCCAGTTCTACTGGCAGGACAAAACCCATCTTATCAAAGCCACCCACCCCTTCGAGCAGAGGAGCATGGACTTTAAAGGACTTCTCCTGTCCATCGACATGAATGTATACTTCTTTAACATCGTGGATGAATAGTCCCACTTCCCCTGCCTAGATATGACCACGGCCATGGTCATAAAAGCACTATGCGCATCTTTGCTCTGTTTGGATACCCCTACTTTTTCCATAGTGACTGGGGGGTCCTCCTTTATGAGTGAGGAGCTGCACTAATACCTGTTGGCCAAGGGCATAGCCACGAGCAGGATCATGGGTATAACCCCTGGGGGAATGGGCAGGTAGAGAGGGAAAACACCACCATTTTGAGGATGGACCTCTTAGCCCTTAAATTGAAAGGACTGCCCACCTCCTGGTGGCAAGATGCCCTCCCTAACATGTTCCATGCTACCAGGTCCCTTCTCTGTATGGCCACAAATGCAACACCACATGAAAAGCTTTTTTACTTCTCCAGAAAATCAGCATCCAGAACCAGATTACCATCCTGGTTGACAAACCCTGGGCACATCAAAACTGACCCTCTGGTTAAGAAGGTCCACTCCAACCACCAATATGCCCATGTGGAGTATCAGGATTGTCGACAGGACACCTTCTTTCATTTTCTTTAGTGATGTTATCTGAGGATAATTTCACTCCTGATATTATGCCAGATCTTTTATAGACAGCTGAGAGTGCAGACTGTCTTGGTTAACAATTTCAGAGTGCACAAAAATTGCAGCCAACCATCCATAATAAAAATATTCATTGTGACTTTTTTGTTCTTTTATTCTTAGACCTGTGCACACAAGTTGCTCGAGTGGAATTTGAAACCAGAGGATTCTGACTTAGAGCACAAAAGAATAGCATCTATTTATACAGTTCTCAACTCTCTTACACATGAAGATGGATGTTTATGATAAAGAGGTCAGATACTCCGAAAGCTACCAAATCAACAGCTGCTATGATATTCCTGCTAATTAATGACAGCATGCCTCGGGCAGTCTCACACATGGATTTTGTCTGGATTGTGTTGGGAGACAGCAAGGTACTAAATTTCAAAGCTTACTCTGAATCGATGAGCCTGATTTTGTTATGTGATTTAAGAGTTTATTTGCCATGAGCAGTTCAAATAGCAAAGCTAAATGGTTTTGAGTACTTCTAAAAAATTGAAATCCACCAAATTAAAAAAAAACAAGAGTTGAAGAGGTTGCACTGCAGTAACACCACAATCCAGGGTGGGTAAAAGCTGATTTGTAATTAAACGTTTCCACTAGTAAAAACAGCTGAGTTTTGACCATCAGTTTCTATATAAAAATTCTTAGTGATCAGAGAGAGCCTGAATACTTCCTTGAAAGAGTGGTTTTTTAAAACTCAATACTTCACTTACAGCCAAACGAGTAGTTTAAAAAAATTCATTATGACTTTTTTGTTCTTCTATTACCTTTCCCCTGTTGATAAAACGCTGTCTGCTTTCTTAACCATTTTCTCAGCCTGCCATGCCACTTTCAACAAATTATACTGATACTCCATCAATAACTGTGCCTTGGAGGTTATATTGATTTCCCTCCATCCTCCTGCTCACATTTCTCTGCATTGATCTTCATCTGTTATCTATACATCCATTCCACCAGTCTCTGTTTATCTCCTTGAAGTCTCCTGCTTACAATTTACAATAGCTTCAGGCTTTGTGTCACTTGCAGCTTTGAAAATTCTACCTTTGTGCTCTTTGAAACGATGCTCCAGTTGGAAGATAGAGGCAAATGAACATTAAAAAGTAGCTTTATTTTGTCAATCACATGACTGTTGAATTTTTTTCCAGTCCTATAGAAGAATTTAAAATCATTTAAATTTAAACTTCAACAGATTTTAAACACCCGGTTCTTGACAGTTATGCCTTCGGTTTCCACAGCACTAACTTCTGGAATGGCCTCCCTAAACATCATTGCCCCTTTTTCCTTCTCTCCTTCTTTATAATGTGACCTGTCTTTTTGACAAAATTGTAATCCTTCAAATTGACAAAGGTTTTGATTATCAACTCTAATATCTTTTTATGCTATTTGGTATCAAGTCCTGTTTACTAATGACACCATGAAACAACTTGGAACACTTATCTATATTAAGAGTGCTTTCAAGGCACTGAAAGCTTTCCATTCCTCACATATAAACCTGTCTAGTTTACGCTAACAATTTACATTCTCATTGAAAATTTATTTTCCATCTGTAGCAAGTTTATACAGGTTACAAAGGTGGCTTGCAATTTTACGCAATTCTACTCTGTTTTATTACATGACAATAAAAGAATCTTAAAGATTTCCAAAATGACCATTTGACTTGCAAAGCAGGGAGTTCATAGGAATGCAATTGACATTAAGTCCCGTAGCTTATTTCTGATTGCAATATATTGTATTTGGGTGAAGTTTGCAACCTCTTATGTGATTCATAAAATCAGAAAAACATCTTGAAAGCATTCCCGCATCGGACTTGTCAGCCACAAACGAGCCTGCAGCTGACGTGGACATTACCCCTCCATTAATCTTCGTCCGCGAAGCCAAGCCAAAGAAAGAAGATAAGTATTGCAGTAACCTCAATGCCTTATGAACTAATGACAAATGTTCCTATTTTCTATTCAAATAACACAAAGTGCATTCTTCTATTATTTAATAATTGTTAGGTTTTGGTAGTAGTATTTTGATGTTAATTATACAGCTGTAATATAAACTATATCAGCATTAAGAATCTGAATTTTGAAATGTTGTTAAAGTGCCATCTGGTGTCCATAGTTCATTTATTATCTACATGCTTCAACGTGGGATTTATTTTGATTTATTGTAGTTCAACATTTTATTTTATTAATATTGCAGCTTCTTGTCAGTTCTTATTTAAAACCAAATCCTTTGAAATTTAAGCAATTTGCTTTTTTCCCCCAAAAAAAAATTTACAAGCTTGCTCTTATCTGTCATTACCCTTCCATCGTTTTAGAAGCATTTTGTTGACCCTTTCTCAAACACTGTGCTATTAAATATGATCAGTTAAAGATGTCACTTTCAGATCCATAATTGATGTGGTATTAAACAGGCTTTCAACTTGATATCCTAGCAGTTACAGAGAATTACATTAGCTAGAGTAATCTTTGCCAACCCTAGCAGAGTATAAGAGATCAATCAGCAGTAGTGAGTCCGTGCATATCAGATGTTGATGGGGCCCTTGCTGACACAAATTCAGCTCCTGGGTAGGAGCAGGAGGATTAGGGGAGTCAGCCTCGGTGTCGCAGAAAATTATTTTGTGCTGCCTACGCTGTTTCCTTGGCCTGGATTCCTTTAGTAGTGACTCTGCATTCTTCCAGAGGCTGGAAAAGTCTCAGTTTATCAGTCCCAAACCGATTAAAGACAAAGAAGCAAGAATTCCCAGCAAAGTATGACCCTGAAGTATCTGAGTCACTGAACTTGTTTGGGTTGAGCAGTGTTCCAGTCACTATGTAAATCCATTGTAAGCTCATATCTACTATATATAATAAATTTGCCTATTGCTGATTAATATGCACTCAGTTGAGGCACTAGATTAGTGGTTCTCAACCTTTCTTTTCCATTCATGTACCACCTTAAGCATGTCATAGATGCTCTATGGTTAGTAAGGGGATAAGTGGGAAAAAAAAGGTTGAGAACCATTGCACTAGATCAAGGAAATATGTAAAATCAAGGAGAGGAGAAAGATGAAGGACACTAAGTGCAAAAAGAATCACATTTCATTTTTAATATCCACCTGTGTAACATTATTTTGTCTAATTCAGTCATTTGCATTGGATATATTCCTAATTCCTTACATTGTAAAAATCCTAGCCTATCACTTGTAGCTTGCTCAGGTCTTGTACAAGGCAGTAACAAAGCTGTTCCTGAGAAGTTAGGAACAGTAATAAGCTGAAAATCAACATGATTTGTTCCTTAAATAAATACATAAATGGTTAGGCTAATAATTAAAAAAATTGATTGAATTAATAGCTCTCCAAAATTTTAATAAATATTACAGATTTAATTTTAACCCTTAACAAATCTGAAAAGGAAATATTATGATTGAAAGCAAATGATAAATCAATTGAATTACATCCACCATTTTTGTATGTTAAGGATTATATAAAATCACATTCTTGACTATTTTACATATTAGAGTTTATATTGAATTCATAACAGTTCACAACTTTTTTCCTATCAGTTTATCATGGTTACAGCAGGTTACTTTACAGTGAAAGAAGTCCTGTACTTTCATTGTATTTGTGAAAGGATTTTTGAAAGTCTTCCTGTAAATGTCCTCCATTATCCAGCCTCACAATTCATTCCAGTCATGAACATATGAAACAATGAAGAAACAAAAGATAATTCACATGCTGAATTCATATGTAAGAATTTTCTTGGAAATTAGCATATTTGAATAATCACAGCTGCACAGTGGACCTTGAGCCCACTGTATCCTTAATGGCTGTCACAGAAAAGACTGCAGATGCCGAAAACACAATAGAACCCATGACCTGCAATGTTTTTTCTGTTTATTTTTAACTAAACCTAAATTAAAGCTATATCCTCATGAAGGACTTGTGCCCCCAATGTTCTTTTCTTCAGCCTTTTCTTAATTTAGACATCTGCAAAGCTCAGGTGAATATCTCACAAATTGCTCAAACAGCCAGCAAATCATTTCAGGCAACAATTGAGAGCGAGGCGGGGATGAGAAGGAAGCTTAAGTATGAAGATCTCACTACCAACAGCAGGTTCACGCTCATCTTTGGCCATTGCTTCAGAAAGAGCTATCCCTTTCATTGTGAGCAAACTTCTTGCTCCACTCAAAAAGATGACGGGACACTCATGGATACAATTCATTTCCTATCATGATATAGCAGTGGACAGAAAGATGCAGCAAGAAATTAGAAATTGGATGGGCATGGCATGATGGAGTAGGTGGGAGACGTGGGGAAGACACCTCTCCCAGCAGAACTAATTAAAATGATTTTTTTTTTAAATCATAAAACAACAGCATTAAAACTTATTCAAAAGGTTGAAAATGGTAATTTTGAGGAAAACTAAGATACAAACAGTGGAAAAAAAATGACTACGGAGCAAGTAGCAAGTACAGAAGGACTGGGGTCTGCCTTAGAGATAGAGCCTGGGGACTTGATTTATCTTCCTCCGAGATCGAAGCATCAAGATCCAACGAAGATCCTAGTGAACCAAGGAAGATGGCGCTGGCGTTAGGAAATGACTACCTCCACTCCTTGAATTGTAGGATCAAACGTGCATGCATGCGACATGAGCTGCGGCTCTGCCTGCAGGGGCGAGGGGGGGGGGGACAAACCTTCACTGCCCAGCACTGCTGAACTACCGAAGGAGGGGCCTAGGCCCCACAGGTGGGTCGAGCAGACATCTACATCGACTGAGAGGATGAAGAAGAAATTGTTGGGAGTGAAGAGGACACCTTTCCAGCAAGAAAGGAAGAGGAAACAGTACTGCATCAGGGTAGACCCCTCATCACAGTATATGGCTGAAGATAAATCTGGTGCTTCTGCAATTCCTCACTATGTGGATCCATCAAATCAGTTAAATACATTATCTAAACATTCAAACTTTATCAACTGAAATGAATCAGATTATTATGTCTATGAAAGATCAATTTAAAACAAGATTTAGTAGTATGAAAGAAGAAATGCTTACTATTAAGATGTGATGCGCCGCTGCAGCAGTAAGCAGACACAAAACTCGAGAAAGACTGTACAACAGGCTTTATTCAGTTAAAAGTCTCTGCTACAGTGGTAGCTGTACTAGTAACTCTTGAGTGACTGGCTCAGAATTATATCCCGGGCGGTTAATTGACAGACGGCCAGGTGTGGTCCGTCTTCCGGTGATCTTCCTGCAGTTACAGAGATCGCCCCCTGCAGTAGGCTAGTGGTGTATCACCACGTTCACCCACTTCTTTAAAATTGTCCAAGGGAAGGGGGGGTGGGCGGGTAAGCAATTTACAGGTTCACAGGTTTAGACAGTCTGGCGGCCGTCAGAGTCTGTAAATGTTGCAGGATTGGCTCCTGGTCAAAGGTCAGCGAGGGCGTGCTGGGAGGGCTAGACGGGGCAGCTAGGGCAGGCGCCAGGGCTGTTGGTGTGGCACAAGCGCGGTGGGTTGGCCTGGATCGGCAAGCCTGTGAAGCGTTGGAGGGGAGGGGGAAGAAAGGTCATCCCCCAAGGCATGAGTGTGCCATGAGTGTTCGAGATGGGGAAGATGCATCAGGCCGACATGGTCCTGAGGTGGTGGAGGCTGCTGTGTCGAGGTGGGTCCTCCCGCTGAGGCCAGATCCCTGGTTGAGACAGTGTCCTCCCGGCCATTGGCATTCGTGACTTAGGTGTACTTGTGATTGGCATGTAGGAGGAACACCTGCTCAACCAGGGGGTCAGCCTTGTGAGTCTGTGCGCATTTACGCAGGAGCACCAGTCCTGAAGATGTGGGCCATGCTGGGAGAGAGATTCCAGTTGCAAATTTTCTGGGGAATGAAAACAGGCGTTCGTAGGGGGTCTCGTTGGTAGCCGTGCACAGGAGTGACCTAATGGCATGAAGCGCCTTGGGGATGGCATCCTGTCAGTAGTTCACGGACCAGCCTTTTGACTTAAGGGCCAGGAAGACTGCCTTCCAGATCACCCCATTTTCACGCTCCACCTGCCCATTGCCCCTAGTTGTAACTAGTCATGTGATTAATTGCGATGCCCCTTGCTGTCAGGTACTGATGCAACTCCTCACTGATGAAGCTGGACCATTGGTCGCTGTGGATGAATGCGGGGTAGCTGAACAGAGTGAAGATCTGTGTTAGTACCCTGATGACGATGGCTGTGGAGGTGTCTGGGCACAGGATGGAGAAGGGAAAATGGGAGTACTCGTCTATCACTGCGAGGAAGTAAATGTTTCGGTTCGTGGAAGGCAGGGGGCCCTTGAAGTCAACACTGAGGCATTCAAAGGGCCTGGTGGCCTTCATGACGTGGGCCTGGGGTGAGCGGAAGAAATGAGGCTTGTATTCTGCGCAGACCTGGCATGCCTCAGTCATGGTCCAGACTTCTTGGATGGTGTATGGGAGGTTCTGGGACTTGATGAAATGGTAGAGGCATGTGATGGCCGGGTGGCAGAGGGATTCGTGAAGTGCCTGGAGTTGGTTGGCCTGGGCGATGCACAGGTCCGGGATAGGGCGTTGGAGAGTCATTGAACTTCCCCAGTCTGTACTGGATGTCGTAGTTGAACATTCTCTAGCACAAGATCTTGTAGTTTTTGATCTTTCCTTTGTAGGTGATCCTGAACATGAACACCACTGCATGCTGATCGGTGAGAAAGGTGAACCTCCTGCCGGCAAGGTAGTGGTGCCAATGGTGAGTCACTTCCACCATCACCTGGGCCTCCTTTTCAATGGCGGAGTGCCCTAGCTCAGAGCCATGGAGGGTTCTTGAGAAGAAGGTGACGGATCGCCCCTCCTGGTTGAGGGTGGCGGCAACAACCATATCAGAGGCATCGCACTCCACCTGGAATGGGGAGTCCCCATCCACTGCATGCATCGAGGCATCTGCAATTTCTTTCCTGATGCGGGTAAAGGCTGCCTGCACCTCAGGTGGGAGGGGAAAGGTGGTGGTCTGGACCAGTGGGTGGACCTTGTCCAAGAAGCAGGGAACCCACTGGGAGTAGTAAGAAAAGAGGCCAAGGAACCTGCGGAGGGCCTTGAGTATGTGTGGGAGGGGCAGCTCCATTAATGGATGCATCCATTCTGGATCAGGGTCAATGACAAGATGTACCCCAGGATGGTGAGTTGGGTGGTGCTGAACACACACTTCTCCTTGTTATAAGTGAGGTTCAGCTTCTTGGCTGTCCGGAGAAATCTCTCCAGGTTGGCATCGTGGTCCTGCTAGTCATGGCCGCAGATGGTGACATTGTCCAGATATGGGAAGATTGCTTTCAGCTTGTGCTGGTCTACCATGCAGTCCATTTCGTGCTGGAAGACAGAGACCCCATTAGTGACTCCAAACGGAAATCGGTGGAGCTGGTAAAGATGCCCGTCTGCCTCGAAGGCGGTATAGGGCTTGTCCCGCGCGTGGATCAGGAGTTGATGATAGGCCAACTTCAAGTCGATTGTGAAGAAGACCCTGTAGCGGGCTATCTTGTTGACCATGTTAGCTCTCCTGGGTAAGGGGTAGTCATCCAGCTGGGTGTACTGATTAATGGTCTGACTGTAGTCTATGACCATTCTTGGTTTGCTACCCACTTTGACCACCAGGACTTAGGCTCTTCACCAGGAGCCACTTTACCTCCGCTTTAATGAATTCTCTATCGGCTGCGCAATAGCGCTTGCTTCTGGCCACTATCGGTTTGCAGTTTGGCGTGAGGTAGGAGAAGAGGGTGGGAGGGATGATGTGAAGTGTGGAGAGTCTGCAGGTGGGATGGGGTGGTCCGACAGCGCACTGTGAAACATGATCAGGGGTAGGGGCCCACCAAAAGTGAGGTGGCACTGGAAATCTCAGCCTAGGAGGAACAGAGCACAGAGTCTGGGCATGACCAGGAGCCTGAACCCATTGTATGTCTCCTCCCCATAGTCAGATCAATGGAGCAATGCCCAGGGGTCTTTATGGAGTGGTCCTGGGTGGCAGAAGCGATAGTAAAGCTCGTGGGGTAGATTCTAAGTCTCAAAGTTTGGGCCACATCCAGGTGAATGAAGGTCTCGGTGCTGCTGCTGTTAAATAGGCATATTGTTACCTGACCATTAATAGAGATGTCCATCATGGAGCGCCCAAGGTCAGGTGGGATATCTCTCTTTAATGTAGTGGCCACTTGGACCATCTCGAGGTCCAAGTCGCTGCTCACCAACAGTTGAGGTGAATGGCGGCTGGTGATGTCCTTTGCAAGCGTTGGATGTGTCAATTGAGGTGAGTGGTGGTCGGTGACATCCACTGGCTTGGGGTGCATTGAGAGGGCGGTCTGGTCGGTGCCCGTATTGACAACATCATCGTCGTTGTCATCGCCCTGTTTTGGGTGGGAGGTAGGGATGTATGCTGGATTGGCCCAAAAGGCCCAAGATGGAGGCGGTGCTTGGCCAACACAAGATGGCGGCACCCTGAGGGCATGTGTGGTGGCAGCATGGCTGGCTCTACCATTGGTCATGCTGTCTGCTTGGGGGAGGTGACATCATCACGCTCTGCATCAGAAGAAGTGACATCATCTGTGGTGGCGGAAGTGATGTCTTCACTGGCCTGCCTTGGCTGGTGAGGCTTTGGGTAGGGCAGTACTCATAATGAGCAGATTAAATTTCAGAATATTGAAGATGATTTTTGAGATTGTCGTAATGATGCAAAGCAATGTAAGGATACAGTTAGCAAACTTGAGGATTCCTTTACTGTTTGGGAAGTTCAGAGAAATGATTGATGTCCTGGAAAATCAAAGCTGCAGAAATAATGTAAAAATTGTCGATTTGCCTGAAGATTTTGAAGGTTCGGATCCAGTAACGTTTTTTTCAGACATGGATTACTGGAGTTTTGGGAAAGGATTTTTTTCCAAATGGTTTGGAGTTTGATAGAGTTCATAGATTGATTAGGAAGAATTCGTTTCCAGGTCAGACACCACGCTCTATCCTGTTGAGGTATCTGCATTATCAAAATAAGGAGATGATTTTGAGAATTGCAGTGCAAAATGCGAGAAAACATCAGACTCCTTTACTGGTTGCAAATAATAGTTTTCTTCTATGCAGATCTGAGTCAAACCATTATTAAATCTCATAACGAATTTAATCCTGCCAAGGCTGTGCTATGGAAAAAGGATTA
This sequence comes from Narcine bancroftii, assembly GCF_036971445.1. Classification (NCBI taxonomy): domain Eukaryota; kingdom Metazoa; phylum Chordata; class Chondrichthyes; order Torpediniformes; family Narcinidae; genus Narcine; species Narcine bancroftii. Next base: position 297,661,749 of record NC_091470.1, on the reverse strand, counting down.
CAAATTTGCCTTTCGATACCCAGCTAAACTCAAGGTTTTTTATGGAGAATTTCAATCGCAATTCTTTCCTGATGCTCTTCTGTTTGCTAGCTAATAGCCTGACAATAAGAAGGGCAATCAAAATCAGTCTTTTCAACAAGTGAAGTTGGCTCAAGAGAAGAGAAAGAATGAATCGCAGAAGGTGGAATGTCATGAACTATCTGAAATTGATGTTGATCAGGTTAATAGAGACTTGGAGGCCACTTATCAAACTTGAAATATTGTTGATTACCTGTTGTTTTTATTTTGATTGTTCTGTTTGGGGGAGGTGACTTTGTTTATCTCTCCTTCTGAAGTCAGTGACCACTTGGTGGCATTGGTCACTTCCCGTAAAATAGAGAGAAGTTATACTGCTTAAACGGTGCTTTTTCAGGGTTTTAAATATTTTTTTATGGGTTTCCTTCTTTACTGTTGAGGAGATTAATTTTATTTTGCAGTCCCATCATTGTGGGTGGTGGGAATTTGATGATAACAGTATTAATTATGTCAATGACTAATTTGAATTTTGCGACATTTAATGTTAACAGGCTCAATAATCTGAATAAAAGAAAGAAAGTTTTAACTTGTATAAATAAAATGAAAGTAATATTGCTTTTTTTCAAGAGACCCATTTGACTGAAAAAGAACATCAAATGTTAAAAAGAGATTGGGTTGGACACGCCATAGCTTCTTTTAATTCCAAGATGAGTGGTGTTGCTATTTTGGTTAATAAGTTATCCTTTAGATCAGAATCAAGTATTAACGACTCAGCTGGTAGATTTCTTGTTGTAAATTGTCAGATTTTTTTCTGAATTATAGATCCTTTTCAATATTTATGCTCCAAATAGTGATGATGAGAAATTTATTCAAGATTCTTTTTTTATAATTTGACCCAATGGAATGATTGATGGAGATTTTAATTGTTGTTTAGATCTGTTATTAGATAAATCTCTGAAGACAGTGACTAAAACTAAAATGGAAAATGAATTTTATCATTAATGAAATAAATGAATTTAGTTGATCTTTTGAGAAGATTGAATCCTAAGAAGAAGGATTGTTCAACTTATTCTTTTCAATATGATTCTTATTCTGGGATATATTTTTTTTATTATTGGCTCAAATTACAAGGACGTATAATATCTGCTGAATATAAAAGTAGAATGTTATCAGATCATTCTCCTTTGCTAATATCATGTGTAGGTTCTGAAAAAATAGATACTACTTATAGATTGAGATCTAATTCCTCATGGTTGAAAAACCTTGAGTTTTGTAATTTTATAAGAGACCAAATATAGCAATACCTGAAAATAAATACTGATTTGGTTGATTAAATTTATTTTGTGGGATGCTTTGAAAACATATTTAAGAGAACAAATTATTAGCTTCTCAACTAAAATTAAGAAACAATATCCCAAGGAAATAGATAAATTAGAGAAGGAGATAGAGAGATTAGAAAATGATATACAGGAAGATTCATCAGAGATTAAAAATATACAATAAATAAATAAATAATCACATTCTAATTCATTGCAGACATAAAATGGAGAAATTATTGCAAAGAACTAAACAAAAATATTATGAATTATGGGCAAGAGCCCATAAAGTATTAGCATGGCAATTAAAGACCAAACTTGTTTCCAGAACAATTAATGCCATTAGAAGAGATTCTGACACGACATAGAAATCTCAAGATATAAATGAGGCTTTTAACGAATTTTATATGAAATTGTATACATCCGATCAGAAAATGAAGTAAAAAATTGATGATTTTTTAACTCACCTTCAGTTACCTTCTTTGAATATTCAAGAGCGTGATGAATTGAACTCTCCCTTTACACAGAGAAATTATTGATGCACTTAAATCTATGCCAAATGGGAAATCTCCTGGTGAAGATGGATTTTCATCGGAATTTTATAAAAAGTTTCAAGATTTATTAATGCCTCTTTTAATGGAAGTAATTCAAGTTCATCCTTTACCAAATTCTTTTGCTAATGCAATTATAACAGTTATTCTTCATAAAAGTAAAGATCTGTTAAAAACTGGGTCTTATAGACCCATTTCTTTATTAAATGTTGATTATAAAATTGTAGCTAAGGTCTTAGCAAATAGGTTAACAAATTATTTACCAAAGTTAATTCATTTAGATCAGGCTGGACATATTAAAAATAGTTATTCTGCAGACAATATTGCAAAATTAATTAGTTTGATTCATATTTCTCAGAAAAATCCAATTTACCTATGGTCTTATCATTTGATGACAAAAAGGTATTCAATAAGGTATAATGGAGTTTTTTTTTCATTTAAAGTATTGGAAAATTTTAAGTTTTGACCAATCTTTATTAGTTAGATTAAATCTTTATATAAAAATCCTTCTGCCAGAGTGGTGACAAATGGCCAAATATCATCACCATTTTTATTGAAGAGATCTAGTAGACAAAAATGCCCTTTGCCCCTGGCATTGTTTGTACTAGCTATTGAACTTTTAGTGCAATTGATAAGACAAGTGTATTAAGTTAATTAAACAAATTAAAGTTAATTCTGATTAATTTAAAATTAATTTGCTTTGCTGATTATTTTTTGATTTATTTAACAGAACCACAAAATTCTTTAACATCATTATGTGAGAGATTGAAGCAATATGGAGAAATATCAGGTTAAAATAAATTGGGACAGAAGTGAAATTATGCCATTAGTTATTGGTGATTATACTCAATGTAACAGAATTGCTCAATTTAAATGGTCAGAACAAATTAAACACTTAGGAATTAAACAATAAGCATTTTGATCATTTATATAAGATAAATTATTTTCCTTTACTTTATAAAATAAAAGAGGATTTAAATAGATGGAAAGACTTACCTATAACATTAATAGGTAGAATTAATTGTATTAAGATTTTTTTAAAGAATCCAATACCTTTTTCAATCTATTCCATGTAAAGTTCCTCAAAAATTCTTTAAAGATTTGAATTCAATAATTAGAAAGTTTTTATAGAAAGATAAAATTGTTAGAGTTTCTTTACAAAAATTAACTTGGAAATATAAATTGGGAGGTCTGCAACTCCTGAATTTTCAAAATTACTACAATGCAGCACAATTGAGGTTTATTAATAGAATGTTTCATTTTGATAGCTTAGAGATATGGCCCAATATTGAATTATTCAGTACTGGTGAGAAGAATATGATACAATTTATTTATAAATTGAATAATAAGTTGTTAATTGTTAATAATAATCCACCTCTCTTGAGACATTTAATTGAGTTATGGAATAAGATAAATAATGAGATAGGTACACAGGGGAAAATTTCAGTTAAAACACCTTTATATCAGTTTTAGAAAATATGGAATCAGAAAGACATTAAAACTGTTGGAGATAGTTATGAAGTCAGATATTTTATTTCTTTTCAAAGAATGAAAGAAAAATATGAAATTCCATACAATACTTTTTTGTTATTATCAAGTTAAGGCTTTATTGATGGATAATTTTGGACCTTCTTTAAGATTACCAAGAGAAACTAAATTTGAAATTTTGCTTATGGAAAGTACAAAAAAGTTTATTTCTGAAATGTATAAATTATAACAAAGTAAGATGTTTAAATTAGATATTCATAAATCAAGATTAAAATGGGAGAATGATTTAGGAATATTAATTGACCAAGACAATTGGAAATCTATATGTAAGGATAGTATGACTAAGATTATTGATATTTGATATAGATAAGTACATTATAATTTCATACATCAATTGTATTCAACTCCTCAGAAATTAAAGAGATATAATTTAATTTATGATTTATGATTTAGATGTACTAAAGAAGTAGGTTCCTTTTTACATTTGACTTGGTTATGTGATAAGGTTAAACCCTTTTAGATATGACTTAAGGAATCTTTAGAGAAAGTTTTAAAGATTCAATTACCAATGGACCTAGCATTATTTCTATTAGGTAATGTTAAAATGTTGAATTTGACTTTGAGAGTGATTAAGTATCAAATTGCATTTTTAAGGTTGGCAATGACTGTGGCAATAAAATATATAGCAATAACTTGGAAAAATTAGATTGATTTGGGGTTGCAGAGATGGTATTCAGAATTGAGAATATGTATCCCTTTGGAAAAAAATAACATATAATTTGTGTGATAATTATCTTTATTTTTCAAAAGTGTGGAGCCCTTATTTGGATTATATGGGTTTAAAATGTTGAAATCCCTAGAGTTTAGCATGGTCGTGTTGTTTGATTCATGGTGGTCCTTTTTGTGTTTTTGATGGTTTCAATCTCCTGCTTCTTTCTTCTTCCTTTGGGGTTTATTTGGGGTGGAAGGAGGGTGGGTATTGGGGGTGGGGGGAGAGGGGGAGAGGGCTTGTTCATTTGTATTGTAACTTCAAAGTTTTTAAATAAAGTATTTTTAAAAAGAGAGATTATGAAAATTCATTAAATCTTCATGACTTTTCTTCCTTCTTATATTCTACTAGCAGGATACCCAAAACACTTCATGGTAATTCTGCATAAATATATTTTTTCTGTTTCCCACTGCCTGCTCTTTGTTTGTCTGGAGGTCTGAGCACTGAGACAGGTGTATCGCTGCTGTTCTGTTTCCTGCTGCCTGCTCCTTCCATGTCTGAAAGCATCAACAGTGAGGTGAGACTGATGTTCCTCTGTTGTCTCTTGCTTTCTCCTTTGTCTAACTCTACAGGGCTTACAAAGAGCTTCTGCCAATATTGAACTGGGTTTGGTTTCTGAATATACATTAATGCACAGCACCATAACTAATTGAGATGTCCCTGGAGCAAGTTCAATTTTTTTTTGGAACTTCATATTACCTTAAAGGTTAAATTCAATGTGGTCTTTACATTCAGCATCAAATGTTACCACAATTATAGTAAACAGGAAGTTATGGTACAGAGTTCATTGAAGGTGGATTCCCATGTAGACAGGGTGATTAAGAAGGCATATGGTATGCTGGCCTTCATAGATCATAGTATAGAGTATAGGAGCTGGGAAGTGATGCTGCAGCTGTTTAAGGCATTGGTGAGGTCAGGTTTGGAGTATTGTGTTCAGTTCTGGTCTCCAAATTATAGAAAGAATATAGATGTGGAGAGGGTGCAGAGAAGATATACAAGGATGTTGCCTGGCTTACAGCATCTAGAGTACGGAGAAAGACTAAGAAGACTGGGACTTTATTCAATGGAATGGAAATGGCTGAGATGGATTTGATAGAGGTATTTAAAATTATAAAGGGAATAATAAGTTGTTAATTAGACTCTTTCCCCTGAGGGCAAAGGAGGTAGTGACAAGAGGGCATAAGTTAAGGGTAAGGGTGCAAAACTTTAGCAGAAATGTTAGAGTGCTCCATATCGATTTGCATAGGGAACAAACACATGCAAAAATAAATATTAGATTTGTCTCTTAATACAGACTGTCATACAACCTGAAATTTGTAGATGCTTTTCTTGTACAGCTCTTACTTTGTTGCAAGTTCAACTATACCCTCACAACAATCCTAAAGAAGTCCTGATATAGGGTCTTGACACGTTAACTTCCTAACCCTTTAATTTCCACTAGTAGTTTGGTTTTTTTTATTTGCAGTCTCTTGTAGCTCAGTCTTACTTCCATGCTTTCTCCTATAGGACAGCAAAGAACTACAAAATGGCCAGGGAGTCAAAGAACTGCAAAAAGACAGTTCTGTTCATGATGGGCTTTATGCATCAAGGACAAGCTCAGTTGTTGACACTATAGAGGATAGAAGAGACATAGTATATTTTGGGGATGTGATTAATGTTTACAGAAATTAATTTATTGTCTTTCCCTTATTGAGAAGGTGGAGAGGAGCTTATAATTGCAGCCTTAGTAATGATGAGCTCCCACAATGGGCTTGATTGCACCATATAGTCACAATCACACTGTTTTTGGTCGCTGCAGTTTCCAACAAACTGTCGTACTTCCATCACTGCCCTTTCTCTCGAACTAGATGGATTGCACCCTCAGGTTATGAAAGAAGTAACTGTAGAGATTGCAGATGCATTGGTAATAATCTGTCAGGAATCAAGAAATTTTGGCATGGTTCCAGAAAATATCATTCCACTATTCAAGAAGGGAGGAAGGCAACAGAAAGGAATTTATAGATCAGCTAGCCTGACATCAGTCATTGGAAAGATGTTAGTGTTGATTGTCAAGGATGAAGTGATATAGAGTACTTGAAGGCACAGGACAAGATAGGCCAAAGCCAGCATGGTTCCCTGAAGGGAAAGACTTGCTTGACAATTCATTTAAATTCTTTGAAGTGACAAGCAGGCTAGATGAAGGAGACGCAGTGGACGTTTTGCATTTGGATTTTTGGAAGGCCTTTGACAAAATGCCCCAACAAGATAAGAGCACATGGAATAACAGGAAATGTATTAGTGTGACTACACCATTGAATGATTAGCAAAAAGCAGAGGTTCGGAATACAGGGATCATCATCTGGTTGGTTGCCATTTGTGTTCCACAGGGGTCGGTATTAGGGCCACTTCTTTTTATGTTGTACAGTATACCAATGAATTAGATTATGGAATGAATGGCTTTGTGGTCCAGTTTGAAGATGATACGAAGATAAGTGGAGGAGGAGGTAGTGATGAGGAAACAGGGAGGCTGCAGAAAGACAGATAATTGAGAGGAACAGGCAGAAAAGTGGCAAATGAAATATAATGTCATAAAGTGTACAGTCATGCACCTTAGTAAAAGAAATAAATAGGCATTGTAGCGGTATCCAGGGGGCAGGGTTTCAGACATGAATCGTCCCCATAATGCCGGTCAACCACACATTTTGGGGGTCCATGCTAAGAGGACACTGAACCCCCTCCACCTTGGGCATGAAGACATAGAACCGAGTAATGTGTTGGGGGGAGGGGGGGGTGGCATCATGATGTCACTTCTGGTCTCAGGGTGGCAGGTCCAAAAGTGACATAAAAGTAGGCTGGAAAGAGAATTAAAGTTTTCCCTGCTCATCCCAACCTGAGCCAGGTGTTTCCTTTCATAGCTCTGCCGTCAGCAGCACTACATTGGTGACCCCGATGGTTCAGATGTTTCTTAACCCAACACAATAGCTGACGAACCAGAGCTGAGTGCAGTTGCTATTAAGCTGCCAGTGTTCTGGCCACACAGACCATGCGCATGGTTCATTCAGATGGAGGCACAATTCAACCTCCCCAATGTTACCAGCGAGGCTACAAAATGTTGGCATGTCATCGCATTGCTAGACAAGGAGTTGGCCACTAAAGTTGAACTTTTCCTGAGCAACCCTCCAGCAGAAGTTCAGTACGAGGCTTTTAAGGCCCACCTCCTATGAACTTTCACCATGACCGAGCTGGAGAGAGGATTGTGTCTCTTACATCTAGACAAGCTTGGGGACAGGTCCCCTTCTGAACTAATGTCTAAAATGTTCATGCTAGTTGTTGGACACTCCAAGTGCCTAATGTAAAAGGCCACATTCTTAAAATGCCTCTCCTGTAATATCACCTTATTCTTGTCTGACACAGACTTTACTTACCCTCAGGCTGTGGTATATGAAGCAGAAAGACTATTCAGAGTTCCCAAAAATTCTGTTGCAACAGTCCAACAGGCAGCCGTGTCCAACAGCACGACTACCTCATCCATTTTGTCAATGCCACAACCCTGAGACAGGCAGGAGGGTCCAAAGGCAAGCAGCAGGACGATGGTGTTTCTACCACAGGAGGTGGGGCCAGGATGCTCGCCAATGCATCCTACTGTGGATTTACTCAGCTGACACTCAGGGAAATGGCACCACCAGCCTCCAGTAATGGCCAATGCAGTTGGCAAACACACAGGCCTTTTCTGCACAGTCGACCGAATCTCTAGAAAGATTTTTAGCCAACACAGGAGCCAAATTCAGCATCCTGTGGGTAGTCGTGACTCCAGTCATGGCCCCTTAAATTAGAGAGCAATAGTGTTGGATTATTTTCTCTCAACACCTATTGGAAGAGGTTTTTTACTTCTCATTTATAATTATATGTATTTATATATATATATATATATATATATATATATATATATATATACATACACACACAAACACACACACACACACACACACACACACACACACACACATATCTTTTGAAGTTGCTTTCTTTTTTCTTTCTTTTTCTATTTTATCTGGATTGCCAGGGAGAGTGTGGTGAACTGTTGTTTACTTATTTTTCTGGCTCCGACCCCTTGGTGTGACTGAACCTATGGCTCCACCCACTTGACCCAGTATAAAGGCTTCAATGCCATAACCTCTCCTCATAAAGCTTGGGTCGCAGCATGGGATACACTTCAAGTTTATTTTGAATAAAAGCCTGTCATTCTGTAACTCCAGTCTTTTGAATTATTCATAGTGCTTCAGAGAGGTGCTTGAGTACACTGGTTTTATCTACAATGGTATTAGGGGGAAAGATTTATAGACAGAGGTGGAAGAAATATTGAAACAGGAAGATGAGTAATACACTTAAACTCGTAAATTATAATGTTAATGGTTTATTGGGAACGTGAACAGGAAGATGGTCTTGACATATTTTAAAAAGTTAGGTGAAGATATAGCTTTTTTGTAATAGATTCATCCAACAGAGAAAGAGCATTTGAAGTTAAAAAGAGACTGGGTTGGATATGTAGTAACTTATTCTTTTCATTCTAAAGCAAGAAGAGTGGCTATTTTGGTTAAAAAGAATATACCAATTAAAATACAAAATGTGTTGGTAGATCCAGTAGGAAGATATGTCATATGGTATTGTCAAATATTTTCAGAATTATGGACATTTCTTAATCTTCTTCTTCTTTGGCTTGGCTTCGCGGACGAAGATTTATGGAGGGGGTAAATGTCCACGTCAGCTGCAGGCTCGTTTGTGGCTGACAAGTCCGATGCGGGACAGGCAGACACGGTTGCAGCGGTTGCAGGGGAAAATTGGTTGGTTGGGGTTGGGTGTTGGGTTTTTCCTCCTTCGTCTTTTGTCAGTGAGGTGGGCTCTGCGGTCTTCTTCAAAGGAGGTTGCTGCCCGCCAAACTGTGAGGCGCCAAGATGCACGGTTTGAGGCGATATCAGCCCACTGGTGGTGGTCAATATGGCAGGCACCAAGAGATTTCTTTAGGCAGTCCTTGTAACTCTTCTTTGGTGCACCTCTGTCACGGTGGCCAGTGGAGAGCTCGCCATATAACACGATCTTGGGAAGGCGATGGTCCTCCATTCTGGAGATGTGACCCACCCAGCGCAGCTGGATCTTCAGCAGCGTGGACTCGATGCTGTCGGCCTCTGCCATCTCAAGTACTTCGATGTTAGGGATGAAGGTGCTCCAATGAATGTTGAGGATGGAGCGGAAACAACGCTGGTGGAAGCGTTCTAGGAGCCGTAGGTGATGCCGGTAGAGGACCCATGATTCGGAGCCGAACAGGAGTGTGGGTATTACAACGGCTCTGTATAAGCTTATCTTTGGGAGGTTTTTCAGTTGGTTGTTTTTCCAGACTCTTTTGTGTAGTCTTCCAAAGGTGCTATTTGCCTTGACGAGTCTGTTGTCTATCTCGTTGTCGATCCTTGCATCTGATGAAATGGTGCAGCCGAGATAGGTAAACTGGTTGACCGTTTTGAGTTTTGTGTGCCCGATGGAGATGTGGGGGGGCTGGTAGTCATGGTGGGGAGCTGGCTGATGGAGGACCTCCGTTTTCTTCAGGCTGACTTCCAGGCCAAACATTTTGGCAGTTTCCGCAAAACAGGACGTCAAGCGTTGAAGAGCTGGCTCTGAATGGGCAACTAAAGCGGCATCATCTGCAAAGAGTAGTTCACGGACAAGTTTCTCTTGTGTCTTGGTGTGAGCTTGCAGGCGCCTCAGATTGAAGAGACTGCCCATCCGTGCAGTACCGGATGTAAACAGCGCCTTCATTGTTGAGGTCTTTCATGGCTTGGTTCAGCATCATGCTGAAGAAGATTGAAAAGAGGGTTGGCGCGAAAAGTTCTACACTGACCTGCGCAACCTCATTCAACGCACCCCTACAGCCGACAAGGTTGTCATCCTTGGCGACTTCAATGCTCGCGTCGGCAAAGACTCAGAAACCTGGCCAGGAATCCTGGGCAAGCATGGTGTCGGCAAGTGCAACGACAATGGGTGCCTCCTGTTGGAGCTCTGCACAGAACAGCAGCTTGTCATTACAAACACCCTTTTTCAGCAGAGGGACAGCCTGAAGACTACCTGGATGCATCCCTGATCCAAACACTGGCATCTCCTGGACTACATCCTGGTGCGACAAAGAGACAAACGAGATGTGCTCCACACCAGGGTCATGCCCAACGCGGAATGCCACACTGACCACCGGCTGGTTCGCTGCAAGCTCAACCTTCACTTCAAGCCAAAGCTCAGGAACAGTAAAGCCCCCAGAAAGAGGTTCAATGTTGGAAACCTGCAGTCAGACGAAGTGAGAGGAAACTTCCAGGCAAACCTCAAAGCAAAGCTTGACGATGCAATCCACCTCACGGACTCGTCCCCTGAAACCCTCTGGGATCAGCTGAAGACTACCATGCTGCAATCCACTGAAGAGGTACTGGGCTTCTCCTCCAGGAAAAACAAGTACTGGTTCAACGATAACAGCCAGGAAATCCAGGAGCTGCTGGCAAAGAAGTGAGTTGCCCACCAGGTTCACCTTACAAAGTCATCCTGTCCAGAGAAGAAACAAGCCTTCCGTCGCGCATGCAGCCATCTTCAGCGCAAACTCCGGGAGATCCAAAATGAGTGGTGGACTAGCCTCGCCAAGCAAACCCAGCTCAGCACGGACATTGGCGACTTCAGGGGTTTCTACGAGGCTCTAAAGCCTGTGTACGGCCCCTCACCCCAAGTCCAAAGCCCGCTGCGCAGCTCAGACGGCAAAGTCCTCCTCAGCGACAAGATCTCCATCCTCAACCGATGGTCAGAACACTTCCAATCTCTTTTCAGTGCCAACCACTCAGTCCAAGATTCCGCCCTGCTCCAGCTCCCTCAACAGCCCCTAAGGCTAGAGCTAGATGAGGTCCTCACCCAGGAAGAGACATATAAGGCAATTGAACAACTGAAAAGTGGCAAAGCAGCAGGTATGGATGGAAGCCCCCCAGAGGTCTGGAAGGCTGGCGGCAAAACTCTGCATGTCAAACTGCATGAGTTTTTCAAGCTTTGTTGGGACCAAGGAAAACTGCCTCAGGACCTTCGTGATGCCATCATCATCACCCTGTACAAAAACAAAGGCGAGAAATCAGACTGCTCAAACTACAGGGGAATCACGCTGCTCTCCATTGCAGGCAAAATCTTTGCTAGGATTCTCCTAAATAGAATAATACCTAGTGTCGCCGAGAATATTCTCCCAGAATCACAGTGCAGCTTTCGCACAAACAGAGGAACTACTGACATGGTCTTTGCCCTCAGACAGCTCCAAGAAAAGTGCAGAGAACAAAACAAAGGACTCTACATCACCTTTGTTGACCTCACCAAAGCCTTCGACACCGTGAGCAGGAAAGGGCTTTGGCAAATACTAGAGCGCATCAGATTCCCCCCAAAGTTCCTCAACATGATTATCCAACTGCACGAAAACCAACAAGGTCAGGTCAGATACAGCAATGAGCTCTCTGAACCCTTCTCCATTAACAATGACATTTTTTAATATCTACACACTAAATGCAGATGATATGACATTTATCCAAGAGACCATTTTGAATTTAGCAGAAGTCAATGACAATATTTTGATAGCAGGAGATTTCAATTTTTGTGAAGATCCAGTCTTAGATAGAACTACAAGAGGAACAACAGGAATAAAACCAGCAAAAGTGACCTTAGTTCTGATGAATGATCTGAATTTGTTAGATTCTTGGAGAAGAATTCATCCTAGAGAAAAAGACTATTCCTTTTATTCGAGTAGACATGATTTGTATTCTGGAATAGATGTTTTTAATATCTGTTCAATTACAAGGTAGGATATTGGATGTGGAATATTTTAAAAATTGTTGGATTATTCACCTTTTTAATGGCATTACAATGCTAGATAAAGAAAGAAAATCGGTATATAGATGGAGATGAATCTTAAAATTATTAAAAAGGAAAGATTTTTGTGACTTTTTAGGAGGACAATTCATTTGTTTTGTAATATGAACTTAAACTTGGTCGAGAATAAATTTGTAATTTTGGATGCATCAAAATCATATTTGAGAGGTAAAACTATAATTTTACATCTAATATTAAGAAGTACTATATGAATGAGGTAGAACAGCTGGAATATGACATATTAGTGTTAGAAAAAGACCTTCAGAAGCATGCCTCCACAGAGAAGTCTCAGCAATTAATTAATAAAAAGCTCCAATACAATACATTGCAAAACTACAGAACTGAAAACATGATTACAAGAACTAAACAGAGATATTATCAATAATGGGAATGTACAAAAAGTACTTGCATGGCATTAAAATCTGAACAGGCTTTAAGAATGATTAATGCAATTAAAAACAACTCCAAAACTAACTTATAAGCCTTAAGAAATAAATGAAACTTTTAAGAATTTTTATTTGAAGCTGTATATCTCAGAGATTATGATAAAATAGATAGATATTTATTGAATATAAATTTACCCACATTAAGTTTGGAAGAGCAGTCAGAACTGAGTGCATGATTCACACAATTAGATGTAAAGCAAGTTCATTACAAAGTAATAAATCACTGGGGCTATATAATAGTGGCCACATTTTTGGCAAATAGAATTACTAAATTACTGCCTAAATTAATATATGGACCAGATAGGATTTGTTAAACAAAGACTTTCAGCAGATAATTTCACTTTTATCCCAATTAACTGTATAACCTGAGATCTTGCCACATTCCTCCAAATCTCAATGCAATTTATGTAATGAGGTCTCCAATTCAGTCAAATAGACCAAAACATTGCCTCCAAATAAAATTATTTTATTCTCCTCTTGACCAACTTTAAACCCCTTTATTTCCACATCATTCCTACTTTTTCTCAGCCAATGGCTCTATGGCTAAAATAAATAAAGCTGGAGATAAGGAACAGCCTTGTCTACTAAATCTGATCAAAAAGAAAGGATTGTCTTTTGCTTAAGGATTATTATATGTGCCTATTACAATTTATACAAATTTGGCCAAACCCAAATTTTTCCAAAACTTTAAACAAGAATCCCATTCTAATCTTTCTAAAGCTTTTTCAGCATCTAAAGCCACTGCTACACTCAGATCTTTATTTTTTTTTGTGCTGCATGTATAATACTAATTAGTCTAGCTACATTAAGGTTAGAATTTTTTTGCAAGCATCTGGGAAAGTTTTTGGGACAAATTACTGGTACTGCTTTTCCACAAAATCCAGATCTATTTTTGTTGGGGAACATTGAACGAACAAGACCTAAACTAAATTTACTAATTCATCAAGTTAAATTTGTTAAAATTTCTCTAGCAGAGGGAAGTATATTATAGTGTATCCTGGAAAACGGTGTGTACTTAGGTATTGAAAGATAACATTCAGAGATACAAAGTTGTAATGCTTTGGTGAAAATTACTAATAATTTAAGAAATAAATATTCATTTTTTGTGTAGATTTGTAGCCTGTTTATGCAATTGTTAGGAATAAATAAGTTAAAAATGTACTTCCAGCCACCTAAGCCCTGTATTAATCTTCTTCCCTAGAAGTCACACTAAGATTCCAGTGTGCGAGCTGACCATCTGTGCAGTCCAGAACTACACTTTATCTTTCTATTTTGGTTTTTCTTTTGTAGTTTTTCAGTCAACTATATTTACTATAATATATATTTTTATAGTGAGAAGTGGGTAAAGGGGGTGGGGGGAAAGGTTTAAATACTGTGTAATCACTGTATCTTAAATTTGTTTAAGTATTGTTTATATAAATTGTATAATTACATGTTTGAAACTTTAAATAACATTTTAAAAGAACATCAGCAACATAAGAGCAAATATATTGATATTGATTATCTTCCTTACGAGACATAGGACAGCTTGCCTATTGATAGCTAATTTTATTCTTCAGAGTTTTATCTCCAAACATGTTTCAGTTAATCATTATTAGTCTCCTTCAGAGAGTCACTGTTCTCATTGTCCAGATATAAATGTAAATAATTATTTATTATTTCAAAATACACTCATATTAAAAAGAACATTTTTTAAAAATTATCTATAAATCTTACTGAATTATTGCACTCTAAATGTTACTTCAAAAGTAGCAAGTGCTGAAAGAGAACATGAACAGAATATGAACAGTTTTGTGTTGCTGCATGACTATTTAATAAAAAATAATTTCTTAACCACAATACTGATAGCTGAGCTATAATGCCTATCATTCATTTCTTGTGACACACAGGAGACTGCAAATGCTGGAATTTGAAGCTAAACACCATCGGCAGGAGGAACTCAGTGGGTCAACAGCATCAATTCCTTGTACTGCTTAAAAACTGAGTATTTGTGAAATAAAAATTCCTGATCTGTTTTTCTCTAAAAGAATTTAAGTAGTAAGGTTTTCTGCAGGGTAATGTAATATCAGCTAAGTCAACTTTTTAACTGGCAAGATAAAAAAAATGGAAAAAATACATCAGGACTGTGAATAAAATGTGTAATTCTAGATTAAGTAAATCCATCCTCCAATTTCATTGGCACTCCTGTAAGGACTTAAATCTCAAAATGAGCAACTTAATTATTTAAATGCAAAGAACTGTTTCAAAACGTTTGTGGCTTGTAAGATAACTGGCAAATATAGCAACTGACAATCACTCAGTACAATGAACAAACACTGATTACCTGACTATGGACGTGGTTTAAAATTTTATTTTGTGTAATGCAATTCATGATGATTGAGGACACAAATCTTGATTTCTAAAACCAAGGGCTATTCTCTCACATTGAGCACAGAACAAATACAGCAGAGGAACTGGCTCTTCAGCTTACATATCTGCACCAAACTCAAACTAAAACCCTGCTGCTTACAAATGATAGATATCCCTCCATTTGTTTTATATTTATTTGCCTTATCTAGCAGCCTCGTAAATGCTACTATTGGTTCCATTTCCACCACGACATGTAGAAGCCATTCCAGGCACCAGGGTAAATTATTTTCCCCACATATCTCCCTTAAACGTTCTCCATCTCACATTAAATTCTCTGATGTGCGATAGTTTTACCCTTATGACATCAGCTGTTTATGCTTGGGAGGAAAATAAAATTGAAAAATTCTGGAATTAATTACCTGAACATATATCCAATGCCATGTACAGAGGAAATGTGGGTCAGGAGGCAAAGCGCACTGGAGGAACAGAATCAAATATGATCTTATTCAGAGATAGGGGAAACACAAGAAACTGTGACTTTCTCCTGTGCCAAATTTTTATGTTCTTATCCCTAACCTATTTTTCAGAAAAGAACAGTTGCAAAAGCTTGGCTGGTTTCAGCCCTTAATTACAATCAAAATGTTTGTAAATGCCAGAAGCATCCCCCTACATGATCCACACATTCCCATCAAAATCTTCGACTTCCCTCAAACTATCTCCTTTAATATTACTGGCACAGCTTCCCCATCCCCGCTGCCTTCATATTCCTGAATAATCAATGAACCAAAGACACTGCCTTACTTTTCGTGCAGTATTTTTTAAAAATTCATTGTTTTTGCACCATGATGCTGCCTCAAAACACCAGATTTTGTGACTTGTTCATGACAATAAATTCCAATTCTGACATCTTCTAACTGTTTCATCTTGTCTTTGTGTGCGAGTTCTTAGACAACACATGGATGAAGGAAAAGGTTCTTTGCTTTAAAGTTGATGTAAACAAGGCCAGCTAGGAGGCTGCAAGCCTCCATTACAGATCTTACATAATGCAGTCTCCCCTTCTGAGTGAGCCTTCTGCTGGCAGCCAAGTATAATCAAAGAGAAGCTATAATCCTGAAGGGATTGCTAGTAGCAAATGCAACCATGATCACTGTCATTACACCAACATCCTTGTTTTTAAAAAAATTATGAAACTTTTAACAACAATAAAAATCCTTTCAACCAAAATAGGAGCACGAATACCCTTATCATTAACTCATATAAATTAATGATGTTAGTGAAATCTGTTTACCGTACTTGCACATTCCGCAACAAAATGCAATTATTTTTATTTCTACAGCAGCAGAATCAACCATGATTTGATTTTCAACCAAAGAATAAAGTTAGAAAGATTTGTCTGAGATAAGTTTTCATGCATATTTGAAGGAACAGGGAGATGGAAGTTGGAATATGGTAAGTAAACATGAGCTATCGCTTTTTGTCAGTGGATGAAGTGGTATTAATGCTTATTTCATCAACAAAGTAAAAGCCAAAGGTAAAAACTGTTTTTTTGCATGTCTACGTTTTCCATTTTCCCTTCATGGCATTTATGAAGAGATTAATTCTTCTTTATTTTTCCACTTTGTCTCAGAAGCAACAAAAGTCATCCATTTTTACTTTCTCAAACAAAAATTCAGAAAGGAGGCAAGTTCAGCAATTGGATTTCCCATTGAACTAAAGGGGATCTTTTATTTAATATTACCTTTTGTTGCAAGCAAGGTAGGGAGCAAAATACACAAAGCATGATAATCATCTAAAATAATTGTCTGATTCAAGGTGAATTATTTTCGTTTTGGGTTTGTTCCACAATCGTCATTTAAATAATACTTTTCATGCTGAATAAAGCCAAAGGCAGCTTTTCAAAAGGAACAATCCAAATATCAGCACTTATTGATTTCATAATCCCTGTGTGTCCCAGTTGCAGATGCCACTGTCATTTAAAAAGACTAATTGGCATCTTTTTGTTTACTCCCTTCATCGTCCTTCAAATTACACTCCTTCAAAAATTAGAGCAGTGCAATTTTCTGAGACATAAATTTGTGCTCATTCATAGCACAAGTCTAAATACTAAACATTAAGAGCTGAAAGAAATCCATCTTCCATCTTTATTCATATTAAATGTTCCAACATCAAGATTTTATGTCGTAGTTTTTCATGTGGCGAAGCAGTTTAAAGTGGCCATCATGAAGAAAAATAGGCACCGAGCTGGAAGCGGATGAAAAGTTAGAGCAATTTTATCAAAATTGGTTTAAGGTGGTGTTTGAAAGTGGGGAAGTATTGAATCATAATAGCCTCCTCCTCTCCACCCCCCACCCCACACCCCACACCATACCCACCAACCATCAACATGATCTACTGGGATCATTGTCTGAAGAGGGGATGAAAAATCTTTGAGGGCCCTTTCAACCCTGCCCACAGTATCTTTCAACTGCTCCCATCAGGGAAGCGATACAGGAGTATCAGAGCCGGGTGCCACCAGGGCTGAGGAACAGCTTCTAACCAAGGGCAGTGAGAATTCTTAACGACCAAAGGAACTGCTCACGGTAACCATCCAAGACTCCTATATTCATAAAGCACTATTTATTTATTTATTTGTATATATGAATTCTTGTCCGGAATTTGTATTGTTTCCCTGTATGTGTGTTATGACTTGTTGTGAGTCTGCATGTTTTGGACCGAGGACCGGAGAATGGTGTTTCATTGGGTGCAATCAGGTGACCATAAACTTGACTTTAGGAGTTTCAGAAGTGAATGGCTGAGATAGCTCAATGACACTAATAATGCTTAAGAAGGGAAGATGATGTAGCATAATCTGATTGGTTATGACTGGATAAATATGAAGCAATAAACCTGGAAGGACAGTGTTGAGATTTGTGAACAATGGCCAGGATTTTGAAAACAATCGGTGAGATGTAGATTGCAAATGAGAAAGACCTAATATCTGATAATATGCACTTTGCTGCCTTCTGACAACCTTGGAGTTTGTTTTGCAAAAACGTTACAACATATTATTGTTGTTTTCAGTGTTACACAAATGAAAAATATCTGTTGGAGGATTGAAATGCAATAACTATTTCTGCATTTTTTTGCAGGATGCTAGAAAGAGGAAGAGCACTTCCCAAAATGATCACCCTTGCATGCCTGGTGTAATTTCCTTGGCAATAGCACACAAGATAATATAATTCCTTACCCACCCTGTAAGGAATGACATTATCCTGTGTGCATCGCAAGGGAAATTAGACCAATTTATGCTGGAGTGGCTGTGGATTTGAATGTTTTACTGTAATCCTTGATTGAAATCCCCAAGGCAAATTCCAAACTCATCCATCGAGAAGAAGGCCCAGGCCAATATGGAGGCTGTACGCCATTGGAGGCTGGAAAATGATTCACTCAAGAAGGCCCAGGCCAATATGGAGGCTGTACGCCATTGGAGGCTGGAAAATGATTCACTCTTCTCACAAATCAGTGAGTGGTCACATTCATGTTTAATAATGAAGGGGCAAAGTCAAGAACAATAAGATCCTAAGGTGGAGAATTGAACTGTCCATTTACAACTACGACATCTTCTATCAGCCTGGCAAACTTAATGAGCCCCTGGACGCCTTATCCCAGAGTTTGTAGGGGATCTAATAGACATGTACAAAATCATGTGGGGTAGAGACAGAATAGAAAGAAATTGCTCCCATTGGTAAGATCAAGAACTATGGAACATAGTATGGAAAATAATTGGCAAAAGAACCAAAAGGGAAATGACAAAAGATGTTTTTCCCCCCCACAGAGAATCTCATGGTCCGTAATGTTCTACGGGTGGGTAGTGGTACCAGATACAAGTGTAATATTCAGAAGGAAGCTGGATAATTACCTGAAAGGAAAGAATATGGAAGGCATTTGGGAGAGACCAGGAAAAAGACACTACCTGGAGCAGTCATTCTCAGAAAAAAATACGGACTCAATGAGCTCAATAACCTGAACATCATCAGTGATAGACCTTTTGGTGGGGAGCATTTTGGTGATTAAAAAAAACTCTACTCCCTGACACTTAGCACAGTTATGGACAAGGATAAAAGCAGACAAAATGGGAAAGTTTTTAATTGGGGAAGGGCTAATTACGATGGGGTGAGACAGGAACTAAGGAGAATAAATTGGGGACAGATGTTCACAGATGGAGGATGTTTAGGGGGTTTTTGCACAGGGTTCTGTATAGGTTTATCCCAATGAGGCAGGGAAAAGGTAGGAAAAAGAGACAGCTAGTTAAAAGGAAGATGGTAGCATACAGAATCTGGCAAGTCACAAAATATGTGGTTTTGCGGCATAGTGTAAACATTCATATGAACCAACTTACAAAAATAAATAAATAAAAATAGTGGATAAAAGGCAGTGGCATTGGTTCATTGATTATCAGGAATCTAATGGAAATGGGGAAGAAGCTGTCCTTGTGCCAATAAGTGCTCATCTTCAAGCTTCTGTACCTTTTTCCTGATGGTAGCAGAGTGAAGAGGGCATGGTCTGCGTAATGGGGTCCTTGAGAATAGAGGCTGCTTTCTTAAGACACCACTTCTTGTAGATGTCCTTGATCCAGTGTTCTGGTGCCTGTGATATCACAGGCTGAGTTAACAACCCTCTGGAGTTTTTCTTGTTCTGAGCATTGGCACCTCTGCGTCAGAGAGTGATGCTACCAGCCAGAATAATCTCCACGGTACACCTATAAAAGTTAGATTTAGAAAGCAAAAAGCAGGAATGGTTCATGATAATTATATTAAGGCCAGGAATAAACTTAAGAAAAAACTATGAAAGCTCAAAGGGGACATGAGAACATAGAACAATACAGCAAAGTAAAGGCCATTCAGCCCTCAATGTTGGGCTGACCCATATATTCCTTTCTTAAAAACCCTTCCTACCCCATAACCCTCTTTTTCTTTCATCCATGTGTCTGTCAAAGACTTTCTTAAATGCTTCCAACACCATTCCTGGCAAGGCATTCCAGGCACCCACAACTCTCTGTGTAAAAATAAAACTACCCCTAATGTCTCCCCTAAACTTCCCTCCCTTAACTTTGTACATATGTCCTCTCATGTTTGCTGATTCTGACCTGGGAATTAGGTGGTGGCTGTCCATCATATCTATACCTCTCATAATGTTATAGACCTTCATCTTTCTACACTCCAAAGTGAAAAGTGCCAGCTCTGCTAACCTTGCCTCACAAGACTTGTTTCCCAGTCCAGGCAACGTCCTGGTAAATCTCATCTGCACCCTCTCCATAGCTTCCACATCCTTCCTATAATTAGGTGACCAGAATTGAACACAATATTCTAAGTGTGGTCTTACCAAAGTTTTTTAGAATTATAACATGACTCTCTACTCCTGAATTCAATCCCCCCATTAATGAATCCCAGAATCTCATAGGCCTTCTTAACTATCCTATCAACCTGTGCGGTGACCTCGAAGGATGTGTGGATTTTCATCCCCTCTGTTCATCTACCCTCTTAAGTAACTGACCATTAACCCTGTACTCACCCTCCTTACAAAATCCAAAAGAAATTTGATGGCAATGAAGTCACAGATTTCATCTTATTCAACTTTTCCATTGAAACAATATTTAAAATGAACATCAGATCAAAGCTGAAATGATTCAGACATCAACATTTTGTAAAGAAGATGCATTTTCAAAACTATTTTTTACATTTGAAATGTGTACAGAAATTTTTTTAATGCCCAGCGATAACTTTAACTTCAGGTTATAAATGATGCATAAAGATAAAGATAGGAACAAGGAACACAAGAAAACAGGATCAGCCATAGACCATCAGGTTCTTCAAGCCTGCTCCTACATTTAATATAGGACACAGAACATTACAGCATAATATAGGCCCTTCTGTTCACAAAGTTGTGCTGACCTATATAAACCTACTCAACAAATTAAACCTTCCCTACCTCGCAACCATAACCCTTTTATTTCTTGCATCATGGCCTGTCTAATTGATTTTTTTTAAATGACCCTATTGTACCAGCCTCCACCACCAGCCCTGACAAATTATTCCAGCCACCCACTACTCTCTGTTTAAAAGATTTACTCCTGACATCTCAACTAAACTTTCTTCCCCTCGCCTTGTACAGATGTCCTCTGGCATTTGCTACTCTCACGCCAGGAAAATAGTGCTGGATGTCCACCCAATACATGCCTCTCATAATTTGTAGACCTCTATTAAGTCACCCCTCATCCTCTTCGCTCCAAAGAGAAAAACTCTCCCTCTGTTAACCTTGCCTCATAAGACATATTCTCCAATCCAAGCAACATCCTGGTAAATCTTCATAGCTTCCACATCTTTCCTGTAATGAGGCAACCAGACTGAACACAATATTCTGAGTATTCTCTAACCAGAGATTAATAGAGCTGCAATATTACCTCATGACTCTTGAATTCAATCGACGTATGTGCCTTGGAACTAATGAAGGCCAGTATGCCACATGCTTTCTTAAATACTACATCAACCTGCTCAGCAGCCTTGAGAGATCTATGGATTTGAACCCCAAGGTCCCTCTGTTCTTCCATACTGTTAAGAATCCTGCCATTCATCATGTAGTTTGGCCTAAAGTTTGACCTTCCAAAATGTATCACTTCACACTTACCTGATTGAACTCCATCTGCCACTTTTCTGCCCAACTCTTATAGAAGTAAGGGTCTGTCCAGACAACTTAGTTAATGGGACAGTGGCAGACATCTAATGACAGCAAGGGGGGCCCAGGATGTGTGCTGCCAAGCTGAAATCCATTACCCCTGACAAAAACAGCAAGAGGCTCCAGAATATGAGTTGCCTGATAACAACAGCCTGACATAAATTTCCAACAGTCTTGTTCCTCTCTCGAATTATGCAATTTACAAGAAACTGTAAAAATACCTGAGGGTAGGGAGACATGTCTGTGTGATTGGTCCACAACATGGTGAATCATGTAGATAGACACTAAATTTCTTAATGCTTATAGCTTGATGATTGCCACCTTGGAGTTGACTGTTTTGCAACTGGTTAATGTCAAGTAGCATTGGAGAATTGAAACCCATACACTTGAATGTTCAGAGAGGTTCTTGATCCTCTACACAGGTGGCAGACCTCCCACAGACCTGTGCATCAATTAAAAGGAATTATCTCAAGAAAAGTCTGAATCTTCATTCCTCAGGTGAGTAAACTGCTGGTTAGGACCTCACCCCAGAACCTGAAGTGAGGAGCAACACCAATCCTCCACATTCTGTCTATATCCTGTTGTAACCCACAACAAACTTCTACGCTATCCACAACAGCTCCAACTGAATTTGCAACCTTACTGACCTTTATAAAAATCACAGAGAGCAGGGATCCTGAAAAACTTGACCAGACCCTGATCATCATTCTTTCCACTACTTCCCTGTGCTTTTTGCAGGCAAGCCAAATGTAAACCACCCAGCATAGGTCCCATGCCTCATGACTTTCTGAACGAGTCTCTCATGGGAAACCTTGATAAATTCCTTTCTAAAATCCATGTACACCACATCTACTCCCCTTCCTTTATCAATTTCTTTTGTTATCTCCTCAAAAAACTCAAATAGGCTTGTGAGGCACAACCTTCCCCTTACGAAGCCATGCTGATGATCCCAGAGAAAACTATAATTATCTAAATGTTCATAATTCCTGCCCCTAAGCATCCTCTCCAATACTTTGCTCACCACTGACGCAAGTCTTACTGGTCTATAATTCCCAGGATTCTCCCAATTTCCTTTTTTAAACAAGGGGACCACATTTTGCATTCTCCAATCCTCTAGTACCTCCCCTGTGGCCAGAAAGGATGCAAAGATCATTGCCAATGCCCCAACTATCTGTTCCCTCACTTCCTTTAGTAACCTGGTATATATTTCGTCTGGTCCTAATGTTTTTAAGAAGATCCAGCACTTCCTCTTTCTTAACCTCAATATGGTCCACTACATAAGCTTGTTCTATACTAACCACACATTGACCAAGTTCTCTCTCTGTAGTGAATACTGAAGCAAAGTATTCATTTCGGACCTCCCTGCCTCCTCTGCCTTCAGGGACTCCTTTATCCTTAAGCGACCCTACGTTCACTCTCATCATCCTCCAGGTATGCATAGAACTACTTGGGGCTTTCCTTAATCCAACTTGCCAGGGCCTTCTCGTGCTCCCTTCTAACTCTCCTAAGTTCTTTAGTAAGTTCCTTGCTGGCTCCCAAATACAATTTTCATGAGCCCTTCCTGATGTTTGCTTCCTAGACCTAATGCATGTTTTCTTCTTCCTCTTAACTAGCTGTTTCACCTCTTTCATCAACTAAGGTTCCCATATCCTGCCCTGTCTCAGTGAAACAAACCTATCCAGAAACCTGTGCAAGTGGTCCCTAAACATCCTCCACACTACTTCCGTGCTTTTCCCTGAGAACATCTGTTCCCAGTTTACTCTCCCCATTTCTTGCCTAATCGCATTATCTTTAGCCCTCCGCAATTAAACACTTTACCATTTTGTCTACTCATATCCTTGTCCACAGCTATGCTAAAGGTCAGGGAGTTGTGGTCACTTTCAAACAATTTGATGTTCAAATCTAATCAATATTGCCCTCCTCCTCTGTGCCATTTCTCCATATCCCTCAATTCCTTGATCTAGCCACTTGCCACCTCTATTTTAAATACTTCCAGTGACCCAACTTCCATTACGTTCTGGGGCAGAGAATTCTAGAGGTTCATTATCTCTGCAACAAGAAATTTCCATATGCCTCACTTTAAATGACCAGACACTTACCTTATAATTCTGTCTCATGTTCGAGGCTCTGTTATTTGTGAAAACATTCCAAAACCTCCACGATCAAGCCCCCATTGGATTTTACTTTCAATGTTTTAACTCTTCATCTTTCTAATCTCGAAAGAATATAACATGGTCAAATTGGTGAATCTTCTTTGTCTCCAGTGTTATAATACTTTTCTCAAGGTAAAGTTATATACAGTAAGACTTCGCTACACCCTATACAATTACAAAACATTTAAATTCTATCCTCTTTGTCGTGAAGGCCAAAATACTATTTTCCTTCCAAATGACTGGTTGGGCCTTTCATCTCATTTTTAGTGATTTGTGGTGTACTAAGAACACCTAGATCCCTCTGTAATTCACGCACGTGGATTCTCTACCCATTTAGATAATAATCTGCCATTTGATTTTGTTTACCAAAATGCATGACTTCATACTTCGATAAACTTCATTTGCCAGCCTTTTGCCCACCTATCGTATTCTTGTTACAACATACCCCTACATCAATTTTCATATCGTTGGCAAATATTTAAACCTTACATACTGTTCGCTCCTCTCCAGGTTACTAAAATAAAGAGTGAACAATTGTGAGCCAAGAATCGTACTCCACTAGCTTCCTCCTTCCATTCTTGGAAAGACCCATTAATCCCAACTCTTTGTGACAGCCAATTTTCAATCTGCTCCAAGAACTTCCTCCAATATTGTGAGCTTTTAATCTATGAACTGGCCTGTGCCTTTTGGAAGAAACTATTCTGGTCATGACATTATAAATACATGCAAAATAATACTTTTTTAACATCTAGAAATTGAAATAATATTTCCCCATTAAATACCTTAAACTATTAATAATAAATATATTTCTTTTAATTTTCAAAGATGCTCACACATGACCCTGTTGGAGATTGGTTTACAATTGAAATTGATTAATTGTCATCAGTATTAATATAACTGGTGGGAAAAACCCACAAATTCAATCCTGGAAAAAAAACTTTGGATACGTCTTTGGGATGGTGTTTGCATGAAAGAAATCAATTGTTTCTCTTTGCAACTTCTCGTGACATACAACTTGGATCCTTGAGAGATTTTAAAAAAATGTCGTTCATTTGCACTAACTGATTTAAAGCAAGTTGAAAATAATCTTGATACTTACACTTTATCTTGCTGACAGATCTTCAATGAGCCATTGTCAGGGAATCTGTCAGAAGGACAAGGTCTCAAACCTCTCTAATGACACTGATTTCTTCCATCTCAAAAGTAAATTGGTTTTTTTTATTATTGTGGATTGTTTCGACACACAATCACTACCCCTGGTGTAACATTAGTTGCCATAAACAATGCACTGCAGTTTCAACAGAATTGTGCCAAAGGTCCACAATTAATGTTTATTTCATGGCATGCATTGGTAATATTATCATCCAGAACCACAGACAAGCTGAAGAAGGTTGCCACCCAGAGATGTTTTAGCACATAGATATATATCTTGGGTTATATTTTGATCTGTAAGGCACAGCTTTAAGTTCCTAGGTATAAATATTTCCAGTGACTTATCCTAGCCTACCCACATCAGAAGCCTAAGGAAAGTTGCCATCTCAACTGCACCCCTAATAACTCCCACAGATGCCCCATCACAAGTATCCCTTTAGGGTGCATCACTGCATGGTTTGGGAATTGCTCCGCTCAAGACCGTAAAAATGTGCAGAGCTGTGAACCTAGTTCAGGCACTACCACCATCACCACCACCACCCCATCCCCCCCCCCACCCCCCATCCTTTTCATTGACCTCATAACTCCTGCTGCCTTGGAAAAGTAGCCAACATATTAAAAGACTCCAATTGCAGCCATATGCTCTTTACCAACCTTCTATCAGAAAGAAGATTCACCCATGAGACCAATGCAATAGATTCAAGAACAGTTCCTTTTCCATCGTTATCGGTCACCTGGATGAACATCAAAATAGTAGAATTAAACTGCCTTTGCTCTCTCTTTCTAACTCTGCAGTTCTGTATTGTTTCTTACTTGTACGATGTATGAGATGTCCAGCTGGATTGTATGCAAAACAAACTCTACCAATGCATCTTGGTACATGTGAGGATAAAATTTAACTTGATAATAAGCAACTCGTCATTTTATCTGTACAAGTTAAAGTTACGATTCAACTAGAGAGTAAGATTTTAACATGTCCAATTACATAAAATGACAATTATTGCTTTGGATTCAAAATGCAAATGGGTAGAAATTACAACTGTAGTGTTCCATAACAAATGCTTGCAGGAATTAAGAAAATAATCGTTATTAATGTAATTGGCAAAGCAAGAAATAAATGAGTCATTTATAATGACTTTTCCCCGACTACTGACAATTACAAGCTCTTAAAGGTTGGGGTTTATAGTTAGTTAAAATAATACATCTCCCTATGAATCTCTCAGCCTGCCAGAGTTGTTTTTGTGCTCTGTGGTACTATTTGTAATTTATCCTCTCACATTTTATGCAGAATGTTGTCTATCTGTAAAATTAAAAAGTATCTTGCATTATGTAAGGGTAATGAAACTGTACACAATTAAAAACCACAAATATAGCTCACCAGTTAAAATATATAACTTCAGAAGCTCTATAGCTATTATTTAGAAAAACAGTCATTTCTGATGAACAGAATGTGATCTCAAAATGAAATCATTCACTACTTTTCATGTCATATGCCTTTGGAATAATTTGTGTTATATGTGATTGTTCTTCAGTTGAGCATTAATTTTACAATTGAAACAATCAATAATGTATTTAATTACCCAAGCTCCCGATTTTGACAGGTTTAAATGCTACAGTTACTCAAAAGCTCAAAAGTAACAAATAAAGGGTGAAAGGTTTGTATTTAAATGCATGTAGCAGAAGAAATAAAGTGGATGAACTTGTAGTACAGTTTTACATCGCCAGGTATGATATTGTGGCCATCACAGTCATGGATAAAGGATGGATATCTTTGGGAGTTTAATGTCCAAGGATATATAAAAATATACACAGGAAAGCAGAAGAGGTAGAGTGGCTCTGTTAGGAAAAACATTAAATCATTATAAAGAGATAACATAGGTTCAGAAGATATAAAATCCTTGTGGGTTAAGAAATGGCAAGGGTAAAAAGACACCGTTGTCAGACCAAATAGTAGCTGGGATGTGGACAACAAATTACAACAGCAAATAGAAAAGGCATGTCAGAAAGGCAATGTTATGGTACTCACAGGGGATTTTAACATTCAAGTAGATTGGGAAAACCAAGTTGGGACTGGATCTCAAGAAAGAGAATTTGTAGAAAGTCTATGAGATGGCTTTAAGATTACCTTATTGGAAAGCCCACTGGGGGATCAGCTTTACTGGATTGGGTGTTGTGTAATGCCTCCGAGGTGATTAGAGAGCTTAGAGTAAAGGAACCAAGAGGGGGCAATGATCACAATGTGATTAAATTCAATTTGAGATTTAACAAGGAGAAACTAAAGTGAAGTATGTTGGCATTTCAAGGGAATTACAGTGGCATGAGAGAGAGAAACTGGCCAAAGTAGACTGGAAAGGGATGCTAGCCGGGAAGAGCAGCAGTAGATGGAGTTTCTGCAAGAATGAGGAATATGGAGGATAAATATATACCAAAATTGAGGAAATATTCGAAAGGAAAAATGTCACAACTGTGACTGACAAACAAAGTCAAAGCTAACATAAAACCAAAAGAGAGGGCATACAAAGAAGCAAAAATTAGCAGTAAGATAGAAGACGGGGACATCTTTAAAAACTTGGAGAAGGTAACTAAAAAAAATAAGGAAGGAAAAGATGAAGTATGAAAGTAGGCTAGTAAATAATATCAAAGAGGATACCAAAAGCTTCCTCAGGTATATAAAGAGTAAAAAAAAGAGGTGAGAGAAGATATAGCACCACTAGAAAATGAAGCTGGAGAAATAATAATGGGTGACAAGGAGATGGCAGAGGAACTAAATGAGCACTGTGTAAAATATTAGCAGTGTGCCAGATGTCAAAGGGTGTCAGGGAAGGGAAGTGAGTTCAGTTACTATTTCAAGGAAGAAGATGCTCAGGAAGCCGCATGGTCTTAGGGTGGATAAGTCATCCCGGCCAGATGGATTGTACTCTCGTGTTCTTAAAAATGCAGTGGTAAAGATTGTGGAGGCATTGGTAATGATCTTTCAGGAATCAATAAATTCTTGTTTGGTCCCAGAGGACTTGAAAACCGCAAATGTCACTGCACTATTCAGGGAGGATGGGTGGGAGCAGAAAGGAAATTATAGACCAGTTAGCCTGACATCAATGTTTGGGAAGATGTTGGAGTGGATTGTCAAGAATGGGCTTATGGAGAATTTAGAGGCACATGAAAAGATAGAAAATGGCTGCATGATATCTTTAAGGGAAAATCTTGCTTGACAAATATATTAACGTTCTTTGAAGTAACACACAGGCTTGATAAAGAAGATGCAGTGGATGTTGTGTATTTGGACATGAGGCTACTTAACAAGAAAAGAGACAATGTGGGTACAATGTGGGTACCCACCTACTAATGTGGGTAGAGTATTGGCTGCTTAGCAGGAAGCAGAGAGTCAGAACACAGGGATCATATTCTGGTTGGCTGCCATTTGCTAGTGGTGCTCCACAGGGGTCAGTGTTGGAGCCACTTCTTTATCTGTTGAATATTAATGATTTGAATTATGGAATGAATGGCTCTGTGGTCATGTTTGCAGATATGAAAGTAGGTGGAGGAGCAGGTAATGTTGAGGAAATGGGAAGCCTGCAGAAGGACTTGGACAGATTAGGACAATGGGCAGAGAAGTGGCAAATTTCAGATTTTGATTTATTGTCAGAATACATACATGACATCATGATCACATACAGCCCTGAGAATCTTTTTTTCTGTGGGCCAGTCAGAATTACCACTTATTGGTAGTGCAAAAAAAAAGCTACACAGCGTATACATGTAAACGAATAAAGAACTGTACACAAATAACAAATGTAAACAGACTGCGCAATACAGAGAGGTTTTTTTTTAAATCAATAAAGTGCACGAGTCCTTAAATAAGATCGATTTAGATTGTTGTTGAGGAATCTGATAGTGGAGGGGTAGCAGTTGTTCCTGAACCTGTTGGGGCAAGTCTTGTGACACCTATACCTCTTTTCTGATGGCAGCAGTGAGAACAGAGCATGTGCTGGGTAGTGTGGATCCATGAAGATTGCTGCTGCTCTTTGTTGGCAACATTCACTGAAGATGTTCTCAGTAGTGGGGAGGGTTTTGCCTGCGATGTCCTGGGCTATGTTCACGACCTTTTGGAGGCCTATACGCTCAGAAGTATTGGTGTCCCCATATCAGGCCATGATGCAGCCGATCAGCACTTTCCACCACAGTGTAGAAATTTGCCAGGGTTTCTGGTGTCATAAGAAACCTCCATAAACTCCTGAGAAAGTAGAGCTACTGACATACTTTCATTATGATGCTATTAGTGTGTTAGGTCTAGGAAAGATGATCCTAGATAGTGACACCAAAGAACTTAAATTTGCTCAGCCTCTGATCCCCCATTAATCACTGTCTTATATACTTCTGGATTTCACTTCCTGAAGTCAACCATCAGTTCCTTAGTTTTGGTGGCATTGATTGCATGGTTGTTGTTGGTGGATTGAAGCATTAGAAGGTGTACAGTCATGCACTTTGGTAGAAAAAATAAATAGGCAGACTATTTTTAAATGGGCAGAAAATTGAAAATACCCAGAAGCAAAGGATCTTGGGAGTCCTTGTGCAGGATAGCCTGATGGTAAACTTCTGTGTTGAGTGAAGAAGGAAAATGCAAAGCTGGCATTCATTTCAAGAACAATAGAATATAATAGCAAGGCAGAGATACTGAGGCTTTGTTAGGCACTGGTGAGACCTCACTTGGAGTATTGTGAGTAGTTTTGGGCTCTTCATTTAAGAAAAGATGTGCTGACGTTGCAGAAGGTTCGAAGGATGTTCACAAGGATGATTCCGAGAATGCAAGGGTTATCACGAGGAGTTTTGTCAGCTCTTGTCTGTACTCGTTGGAATTTAGGAGAGTGGGGTGGGGGGGGGATTCTCATTGAAACATTCTGAATGTTGAAAGGCATGGACGGAGTAGATGTCGAAAGGTTGTTTCCCATGGCGGGAGAGTCAAGGACAAGAGGGCACAACTTCAGCATTGAAAGGTGTTCAATTAGAACAGAGATGCAGAGGAATTTCTTCATCAAGTGGATGGTAAATCTGTGGAATTTGTTGCCACAGGTAGTTATGGAGGACATCATTGGATGTATTGATGGGAGAGATGGATAGGTTCCTGATTAGCCAGGGAATCAAAATTTATAGGGAGAAGGCTGGGCAGTGGGGCTGAGTGGGAAAATGGAACAGCTTATGATTAAATGGCGGGGCAGAGTTGATGGGCTGAATTGTCTCTTATTGCTCCTATGTCTTATGGTCTTGGCTTCAAACCATCTTTGAACTCAAAATTTTAAAGTCAGTTTTATCATTCTGGACAAAGTCAGTTGAAAGCAGGAAGGATTTTGTTTTTACTGACTGCTTGCACCATATAGTCACAATCATACTGCTTTTGTCACTGAAGTTTCCAACAAACTGTTGTCCTTCCATCACTGCCCTTTCTCCCGAACTAGATGGATTGTACCTTCAGGTTCTGAAAGAAATAACTAGAGATTGTGGAGGCATTGGTAATGATCTTTCAGGAATCTATAAATTCTGGCATGGTTCCATAGAACCATAAAATGTCATTCCACTATTCAAGAAAAGGGAGGAAGGCAACGGAAAGGAATTTATAGATCAACTAACTTGACATCAGTCATTGGGAAGATGTTGGTGTTGAATGTCGAGAATGAGGTGATATAGAGTACAGGACAAGATAGGCCAAAGCCAGCATGGTTTCCTGAAGGGAAAGTCTTGCTTGACAATTTATTTAAATTCTTTGAATTGACAAGCAGGCTAGATGAAGGAGACGCAGTGGACATTTTGCTTTTAGATTTTCAGAAGTGCCACAGCAAGATGAAAGCACATGGAATAATAGGAAATTTACTAGTGTGACTAAAGTATTGATTGATTAGCAGGAAGCAGAGGGTCAGAAAACAGGGATCATCACCTGGGTAGTTGCCAGTTGTGTTCCACAGGGGTCAGTATTAGGGCCACTTCTTTTTCTGTTGTACAGTATACCAATGAATTAGATTATGGAATGAATGGCTTTGTGGACAAGTTTGAAGATGATACAAAGATAAGTGGAGGAGGTAGTGATGAGGAAACAGGGAGGCTACAGAAAGATAGACAAATGAGAGGAACAGGCAGAGAAGTGACAAATGAAATATAATGTCAGAAAGTGTACGGTCGTGCACTTTGGTAGAAGAAATAAATAGGTAGACTATTTTTGAAATGGGGAGAAAATTGAAAATACCCAGATGCAAAGGAATTTGAGAGTCCTCTTGCAATATACCTTGAAGGGAAATCTGCATGTTGAGTTGGTGGTGAAGAAGGCAAATGCAATACTGGTATTCATGTCAAGAGCAATAGAATATAAAAGCAGGGATGTGATGCCCAGACTTTATAGGGCACAGATCTTCTTTTAAGTATTGTGAACAGTTTTGGGCTCCTCATTTAAGAAATAATGTTCTGGCATTAGAGGGTTCAGAGGAGGTTCACAAGGATGATTACAAGAATCAAAGGATTATCATAGGCACGGATGAAATAAAAAATTATGAGGTAGGGAAGTGTAACGCATTGAATGACTCAAAGACTTGTTGACTCAAACCAAGGCTTTTATTAACAAAAGACTGAAGTGTAGTACATCGAGGCCGACCAGTCCAGACTGACCTGGGTCTGGGTAGGAGCAGCCCTTTATGACCTGCCAGTAGGCGTGGCTACAGCTCTCAGCCAATCACTACTACTATATGTAAATATATACAAATATATACATTGGTGATGGTATCCTGTACTATCACAGGAAGGTTTTTTTTTAGTAGGTTTATACAGGTTGACACAACATCATAGGCTGAAGGGCTGTAATGTTTTATCATATGTGTTTAATGGCTCTTGGCCTGTACTTGTTGGAATTTAGAAGAATGAAGGAAGATCTCATTGAAACAGTTTAAATTTTGAAAGGCATGGACAGAGTAGATGTAGAAAGGTTGCTTCCCATAATGGGAGAGTACAGGACAAGAGGACACATGTTCAGGATTGAAAGGCATCCACTTAGAACAGAGATGGAGAGAGATATCTTTAAGACCAAAATAACATAAGATATAGTAGCAGAAATAGGCCATTCAGCCCATTGAATCTACCCCACTATGCAATCATGACCATATCTATTTTCCCACTCAGCCCCACTGCCTGGCCTTCTCCCCATAACTTTCAATTCCCTAGCTAATCAAAAACCTATAAATCTTTCTCTTAAATACATCCAATGACTTGGCCTCTGCCACTACCTGTGGCAACAAATTTGACAGATTTACCACCACCTGGCTGAAGAAATTCCTTCGCATCTCTGTTCTAAGTAGACTCCCTTCAATCCTGAAGTTGTCCCCTCTTGTTCCAGACTCTCCCACTATGGGAAACAACCTTTCTGCTTCTACTTTGTCCATGTCCTTCAACATTCGAAATGCATCAATGAGATTCCCCCCCACCCCCACCACCCTTCTAAATTCCAACGAGCACAGGCCAAGAGTGTCAAACGGTTCTCATATCCTGGTACCACCCTTGTGAACCTTTTTAGCCAGAGGGTGGTGAATCTGTGGAATTTGTTACCACAGGTGGCAGTGGAGACCAAGTCATTAGATGTATTTAAGAGAGAGACTAATAGGTTCTTGATTAGCCAGGTCATCAAAGGTTACAGAGAGAAGGCCAGCTAGTGAGGCTGAGTGGGAAAATGGAACAGCTCATGATTGAATGGCGGGGTAGAATTGTCTATTTTTCCTCCTATGTCTTATGGCCTTGGCTTCAAATCATCTTTGAACACAAAATTTTAAAGTCAACTTCATCATTCTGGACAAAGTCAGTTGAAAGCAGCAATGAATTTTTTTTTTCCACTGATTGTTGTTTTTTTTTCCCAGCTTGAGCAATTACCTTTTCAAACCTTAAGGCAATTTTCTGCAACACAAAACATGGATATATTCTTGTGCCAGTTCCACAAAATGAAATTGTCAATCTTTATTCACATCTGACTTTGGTAAATTATAACTTTTTTCACTTGATTGGTCAAATAAAATGGGTGCTTTTTGGTAATGCTTAACCACTCTCACATTTTGCAAACTCTGTGCTGACAACCAGAATTGTCTGATGAAAAAAAAACTGATGAAATCAAATAACACAGATTTTTCACTGGTCACCAATGCCAAATGGCCGGAAAGCCAGTTACTTCATTTCAATGCATGCAGTTCCATTGAAGTTAATGGAGATATTTGAGCTGTTTGGGGGCAGATTGCAAAAAATTGGCTTTTTGGAGAATCCCAGAGTGGGGTAATTCTACTAGGCATAGCCAATTCCAATATATGGCAGAACATTTTATATATTGAGCATTTGATGTATGCATAGATAAATGTTAAATTATGCAAAGCTTTTTACATCATTCCTTGGAGAAATTAGGTAATTTTTGAGAATTTGTTGTTCAGAATATTTCCCTAGCACTTCTGTATGTTAAGCAGTAGTTTAAAAATAAAAAAAATACAATACAAGATGAAATTGAAGGGCTATTTTCACAAGGTATCCAGACTACTATGATTGATCTGAAGGCTCCTCAGTAAGGTTGAGTGAAGGTCTGCTATTTCTTCACATAACCTCCCTATGATGGGAGCATGCGGATTCTCCTCCTGTGATCCTACAAGCTCAGCTGCCTCAAGCTGTCCGCTTGAGCAGTGAACCTGAGCTCTGAGTTCAAAATCTCTGTATGATCTGGAAGTTGCTATAAACCTGAGTCCATTCAGAAGCCCTTCTCATCCCTCACAAATCCTGGTCCATAACTGGTTCCCACAAGCCAATCTCCTTCAGGCCTGCACTAGCTAGTGGGTGTCCTTCAGACCATAAGCTCATCGCCAAGTCTCCTCCCCAGTAAGGTTCTCTTTCAGGTTTCTCCCTCTCAGCAACAGGGTGTTCTCCTGCTCTGGTGCCTTGCGCCTGTCCATCAATTCCCTCAAGCCCATAACCCTTGCTGCCATTCACAGATGGCACCATCTTAGACATGGATCCAGAAGGCTGGAGGAGAGGGTGAAGATGGAGACAGCTACTGAAGGAAGGAAATTGATGGAAAGGCAGGAGAGTGGGATGGTGGTCCAATACAACCAGTGGTGCAGGGGATTCAGATGGAAGTGGACAGGTGAAGAAGTAAAGGAATTGGGTAATAGAAAGCAGGGGTGGGTTTGGAAATTAGGAGAAGTCAGGTTTTGAAGAAGAGAGAGAAAGGAATTAAGAGAAAGCAGGTTACTTAAGAAAGGAGAATTCAATATTCATGACATTGGGTTGTAGATCTCCCAGGCACAATACAAGGTGATCATCTTCAAATTCACCTTTGGCTTCATCTTGGGAATGGAGGAGGCTGGGGTCAGACAGGTCAGTGTGGGAATACAAAGGGGAGTTAAAATGGCTGCCAATGGGAAACTCCAGCTGGCGCATTAGGACACAATGCACGTACAGTAAAACCCCTGGTATCCAACACCTATGTGGTTTGGTAGATGCTGGATGTGAATTTTCCAGTTGCTCAAGTTTCTGTGTTGCATGAATTGGTGAACTGACCGCTAGGAGCATCAATTTGTATTTTTTACCTATTTTCTTTCCACAATTTTATTACCATTTGCTTGAGGCTACTGGTTTCTTGAATTCCAGATAATGGGGATTTTACTGTACTTAACAAAGGGGTTGCCTCATCTGCACCTGGTCTCTCAGTTCAGAGGAGGCATCAAGAGCACAGAATGTAGATGACAGTATTGAAGGAGACGCATCTGCCTTCCCTAGAAGCTGGAAGGACTCTTTAGGTCTTTGGAAAGCAGGGACATGGAAAAGGACAAGGGCTGCAGTGAAAAGTATCGGTGGAGAGGAATGACAAGGAAGGCCCAGAGAGTGTGGTCCCTGAAGAAAGAGAAGAGGAATAGAAGTGCACCTGATGGTGAAGAGTCGAAGAATGATGCTGATAGACTAAAAGGTCCAAGAGAATTCTATCTCTGCTTATGCCTGAGCTTGGTTGGGTGGGGAGGTGGGGGGGGGGGGGGGGTGGGGGGAGGAGGAGAAGTAGGATGAAAGCAGAATGTGGAAAATAGAGGAGATGGAAACTTGGTTTTCTTTCTTAAATATTAAGCCTTTTAGTTTTCCTGCACAATCATTCAATAGCAAATTATATTCTATTTTTCAAATCTTTCTCACACTTTCTCTTGATGTCTGCATTAGAACAACACAAACATAAAACAGGAAGGGACCCTTCATCCCACATGTCTGTACTGTACATAAATCAAAACGAATGCTTTCACTAGATGCTATCTTTATATTTGTGTCATAGAAGCCTCTTCAATTTTATTACAGGAATCACAGCTGCTTAGCACTGCTCACTTGCAGCCTGTTCGAGGCATCCATCACTTTCTGAGCAAAAACCTTGTTCCACCTCATTTTAAACACATCCTCTCACATGTGACCACTTTTACCCTGGGAGAGATTTTCACTGTCTACCCCATATGTTTCTCTGGTAATTTTATAAACTTTGATCAGGTCTCCACTCAGTCTCTGATGCTTCAGAGAAAACAACCCAAGTTTTTTGAAACTCACCCCATAGTTCATATCCTCGAATCCAGG
The DNA here is from genome assembly GCF_036971445.1 of Narcine bancroftii. Taxonomy (NCBI): domain Eukaryota; kingdom Metazoa; phylum Chordata; class Chondrichthyes; order Torpediniformes; family Narcinidae; genus Narcine; species Narcine bancroftii. The sequence goes on along the minus strand of NC_091470.1, from coordinate 297,626,289 downwards.
CAACATCCTGGTAAGTCTCTTATGTACTCTTTCCCAAGCTTCCTTATCCTGCTATTGGGGTGACCAGAAAAGCACACAATACTACAAGTGCAGCTTAACTGAAGTTTCATAAAGATGCAACATAACTTCCTTACTTTCATATTCAATGCCTTATCCAATGATGCACCATTTTTGCACCAACCTAATCAATGGTGTGGCCATTTTCAGCCCTCTGAACAACAGCGCTTTTAAGAGTCCTGCCTTTAATTTCAAGTTCATTGTATGTGTGCATTAAATGGCCTCTCCTGCATCACAGTGTCTGTAGCAACATCTTCTCGTGGTGTCCCTTGTTTTCACTGAGTTTGCTATGTCATGATGTGGCTGAGTGTCTGGCAGTACAACTGGATGGATAGGATGAGCTTGTTAGTGCTGGTTGGCAGCCAGCCCAAGGAGGATATCTTTGATTTCAAACCCAAGCAAAAGGGGCTCATTTGCCTCATCAGACCATTCATCTAGGAGAAGGACACTCAAACGTAACACCTACAACCCGAGGACCTGGCTGTCATATAAAAACTGTGTAAAAAGTTTTATAAAGACTGTATAAAAAGACTATATATATATATATATATATATATCCTCTAACTGTTGTGCCCTTTTTGGTTCTTGGATAATGCTGACCATCTTGAAACCCATGGAGACAATGGACAGCTGCAGTGATATGTTGAAGATGTGTAAGAACCTTGTCAGTTGGTGTATGCAGTCCTTCAGTACCTGACCAGGTAGGTTGTCTGGTCCTGCTGCCTTGTGTAGGTTCACACTGGATAGAATTCTCTTCACCATGGCTGTGGCTAGCCCATTCATCAGGAGGAGATGGAGTTTTCTTTGGTGTCAGCATGTTCTTGTCATCAAACCATACGTAGATGGTCAATATGCCTGGAAGGGAAGCATCGTTGTCTTTCACTCACAAGTTTATCTTGTGGTCTATTATAGTTTAGATCCCTTGCCACATCCCCCTCGTTTCTCCAGTGTCACACAGCTGTCTATGGATCTTCTGTGCATACCTATGCTTCGCCTTCCAGATTGCAAGGAAGAGCTCGGCCCTCAATGATCTCAGTGCAATCTTATCTCCAGTTCTGAATGCAGCAGCATGAGCTCCAAGAAGATTTTTCACTCTATATGTTACCCTTCATTTGCCCTCAGAAAATACAACACCTCACACTTGTTCACATTAACTTCCATATGCCATTTCTTTAACCAATCTATATTTGTTTGAATTTTTTTGGTGGCCTTCTACTCTATACTTAGCTCCACCAATCTTAGTGTAATCTGCAAACTATCACCCACCCAGCTACTTTTTCATCCAGACCACAAGAGTCCCACCAATCCCTGAAGAGCAACACTGGTCACAGATCTCCAGCGAGAAAAAGACTCTTCGCCACTACCCTCTGCCTTCTATGGGCCAGCCAATTTTAAATCCAAACTATCAATTCACTGTGGATCCAAAGCACCTGTACCTTCTGGATCAACCTTCCATGAAGGACCTTGTCAAATGCCTTACCAAAGTCCATGTAGACAGCATCCACCATTCCGCCCTCTTTTAACACTTCCTCAAACAATGCAAATCAAATTTGTAAGACATGATCTTTCCCAGACACAGCCATGTTCACTGGCCCCAATCAAATCATGCCTTTCCAAATGAGCATAAATCTTATCACTAAATAATAATTTCCCCACCACTGATGTGCTTACCAGCCTATAATTTTATGGCTAAAGACCTCTCTAGTTCTCCAGAACCTTGCGAGTTGCTACAGACAAAACAAAAATGTTTCTCAAGCCCCAGCAATCTCTTTTAATAACTTGGGATATAACCCATCAGGACTGAGGAACCTGTCTTAATGGTCTTCAAAACATCTGGCACTATCTCTTTCTTGATCTCAAATGACCTAACTCATTCTGCTCCCTGTCACTATCCTCAATGACCTTCTCCTTGATGAATATTGATGTAATGTACTCATTTGGTACCTCGCCCCACTTCCTCTGACTCCAAGCGTAAATTTCCTCCTTTGACTTCGGGTCCTATCATTTTCATGACTATCCGACTCAATAAGGATATTTAATGGTCACCTATGGCTTTCCTGATGCCCTGCTTGAGCTCTTTCCTACAACCCTTGTAATCCACCTGTGCCTGTCTGAATTTAGCTTCCTAAATCTGGCACATGATTCATTTTTTTCTTTTTGATTAGAGTCATGACCTCTCTTGTCATCCAATGTTCTCTTACCTTGCCATCCCTGACCTTCCTCCTCATGAGAATATACCATTCCTGTGCTCTAATTAGTTGGTCTTAAACAACTCCCACATGTCAATTGTGGGCTTGCCTAGTAACAGCTGTTCCAATTAACTCTGCCCAGCTCCTTCCTAATAATGTCATAGTTTGCCTTTCCCCAGTTTGATATTTTCCCACGAAGTCTAGTCTTATTTTTATTTATAACCACCTTGAAAATTAATGAACTGTGATCACTCTTTCTAAAATGCTCTCCCACTGAAACGGATTACCTGGCTAGGCTCATTTCCCAATATAAGGTTTACTCTGGCCACTTCGCTGTTGGGATGATGTACCTGTTGCTTCAAGGTCCTCCTGACACCAAGGATGGAAAATTAAAGTCCCCATCTACAACAACCCTGATTCTTTTACATCTTTCCATAGTATGTCCACTTATCTGTTCTTCTGTCTCTTGGTGGCTATTGGGAGGCCTGTGGTATAATCCTGTCAAAATGATTGTATCATTCTTACTTTTACTTTCTATCCATTCTTCCTCAGTTGATGACATTATGACATCTCTGAGTGCCACTATGTCAATTTTCCTGATTAGTAATGCAACGCCTCCACCTCTTTTACCTCCCTCACTATCCTTGCCTAAAACATTGTTTCCATACCAACAGCATCTGTACATTTTTTTTCAGACAAGAGATACTGTGAGCATTCCTAGTGTCCCTTTGCTGATGCAGCAAACGTAGAGTCAGGATTCAACTAATTTCTTTCCTTATTTCTAAGAGTCATTACCATCCAGAAGCCCGGAAGATAATGTTTACAAAAAGTTAGAATAAAGATTTTCTAATATACAATTTGCCTTGAATACTGATAAATTTCTGTAGCTTTCTGTAACCCATTTAATATAGAACAGGAGAAAAGCCCTGAGAACATTTAGCCTTTATGTTGCTCTGCAGAGTTAATTGTGCTGTGACATAAGTTCCATGGAAAGCAGCAGATGAAAAGAAATGTCTGCTGATTGAACAAAGCTGTTTACAACATAAATTCAGTCAACGTCCCAAATTAACTGTTATGAATAGTACTGAGTGAAATGGTACATCAACAAATTGAGCAATTTGCAATTCAAGGTAATTATCTGCAGTAATTAGGAAAAATCCAAAGCGTTACCATGGTATTGATTCTACATCACAATAGCTGATAGAGCAGATGTATGTATGCTCATAAAAAAAGAATTGAAAAATGATTAACATCATATGAAGGTTGGAAGAACACTGACCATTATGGACATGTTTTCAGCTCAGCTGTAGGCTAATGCTTCTTGAAATTACAAACAGACTAATTTTTGATGACTCTGGCAAATCTGCACTTTTGTTTTCAACTGCAATAGCCTCAGTTATAAATAACAGCTCCAAGAAAACTTGAGAAAGAATACCTTCCCTGGAAGCAACTGCTGCAATGGTCATTACAACAAATCATTCATAGGGCTTTTACTGTTGGCTAGTTAATAATTTTATTTCCTGTCACCAAACCTCCTCTGTCAACTTTCTTATTACTTCTAAATCCTCCCTTTCATTCATTCAAAGGGTCTATAATGCAAAAGCTTCCAGACCCTGAGAACCAACTTTATATATTTCTGCAGCTGGTTATACTGTATTTAGGATATTTTATTCAGAAGGACATTTGAATGACATGAATATTTCCCCTCTTTGAGCACGTATATTTTTGATAAAAAATAAGTAAACAAATTGACTCTGTAAATAAAGAAATCTGAAAAAAAATTAAGCAATCCTTTGTGGCTTGCAGTATAAATGGACAGAATTGTTTTCAACAAATGTCATACTAGGCCCTGAGACCGAAGGGAGACGAGAGTGTGAACAAAGGTTTATCTTTTTTTAAATGCATCTGAAAACCAAGTTGCTGACAATATTAGCCATTGCTCTCTACATTCTATTAGAACCAAAACATGGCTGCAAAATGTGAAGTGCAGCAAGAGTAAACTAATTAGAATTTGCACCATACTCCAACTTCATGCTGAGTGGCAAAAGAAGCCTTCCAGAGGAGAAATCTGTATGTTAGCAGGAGATGTCATATGGGTGGCCAGATTTCCCACTTTTCCACTAATTTATGAATCAGAAGAAAATGCAAACTAATTTGTCTGATAAATTCAGTTAACTCTTAGCATGTGCCAGTTAATTTCACAGAAAAAGAATGCATTCTTCAGTTGTTGGAATGAGAGGTGTATAGTGGGAGATGACACTGAAAGGTGCAGAGAATATTTTATTGATCTAATCCCTATGGATTATTAACTATCAGAAATATAGAAGATTTACAGGGCTACAGCTACCTGAATATTTTCCCACGAAAATATTCGTGGGAAAATATAAAGGCTAAAGATTTACAGGGCTACAGCTTACTGTGTCTCATCTTTAATGGGCTGACTAGGCCTGTGAGACAGCCTGCATCAAGAGATTAGTGAAGGGGCAAATATGGTGTTGGTTGATTGATAATCCTATGTATATAACAAAATCATGTTGTTCCTTGACTAACTAAGGAGACAGAAATTCTTGTAAAGGGTTCTGATGTGAAACGTCGACAATTCCTTTTATCCCACTGATGCTGCTCAACCAACTGAATATGATGCCCCTGCTGTGGACCCAGTAGAGTGCGAAGCAGAAACACAGCACTGCTTCACAGGGTCCTACTGCCTGGACCAATTGCTTTTGGTTCCATACAGGCTTTAAATAGCCTTTTAAAGGAGTCAACAATGTTTTATTTTAAAATCCTCCAACTGTAGAGGTCTGTGCCCAAGATGGTGGCACCTGTGCTCAGCAGTGACCACGAGGGGTTGCAGGCACCAGCATGGGAAGAACATCCCCTGTTGATAAGGAAAAACAAAGGAGATGGCCTCACAGGACAGGAACCATAGCAGCAGAGCAGCTCAAGGGCTGAGGGACTCACAGAGGCTGCAAGCAACTTGTGGTCAGGGGACCTGCACAGGCTGCAGGCTGCCAAAGAAAGGCTCATGGGAACCAAAAATCAGAGCTGGGATTTGGGAGGGTGCTGAAGGCAAGAAGGTTTGGATCTGGAGCTCAGTTGCTGATGGATCAAACAGGATTCTGTCTGGGTACAAAGCTGCTAAAGCACTGGTGGTGAATCCATGGACACTCAATGACACTTAATGGACTCTCTTTTACTTCTCCTTCTCTTGTACTGTAAGAAATGCCAGGTGACGCTAATGGCAACTCTTTGCCTTATGTCAGGCAGAAGGCAATTTTGTGTAACATTACATGCCCTATACTATTACATGACAATAAAGGAATCTTGATCATTGAACTTTGAACCTTGTAATTGTGATACATCAGTTCAACAAATATCATTTTCTGACTATTCAAATGAAACTGTTTCTTTTAGATGCAAGGGGATTGGTAGTCACTGTAAAGAAAAATTAGTTACCAAGGAACTGATTGGTGTTCATGAACAAAATAAGTGAAAAATTTAGAATAGCTTGTTTTATACATGAGGAACCTTCCAACTAATTTGGGTACCTTTATTGTTTCCTGGGACAAAAACTGAACTGGAACTTCACTTCAGGGGACCAGTACAATTCTCAGTGTAATTTGAAACCATCTACCTAATGTGCCCAAAAAACTTTGCTTGAAAATGGCCCCAAGAATTACATATTTTTCTGTTAGAAAAATACAAATAAGTTTCAGAGAAAATGCTGATCCAATTATTAGAACCATTAGAACACTATAACACAAACAGACCATTTGGACCCTCTAGCCTGTGCTGACCATTATCTTCCTAATCCCACTGACCTGTTCCCATTCCATAACCCTCTAGGCCTCTCCCATCATGTATGTATCCAATTTATTCTTAAAACACGCAATCAAGAGCTCGCATTCACCACATCAGAAGGCAGCTCATTCCACACTCCCACTATTCTCTGAGTGAAAAACTTCCCCCTAATGTTCCCCGTAAAGATCTCCCCCTTCAGCTTAAAACTATGAGCTCTCATATTTATCTCCCCCAATCGAAGTGGAAAAAGCCTATTTGCACTCTGTCTATACCTCTCACAATCTTGTGAGATTGGCTCAAATTGTGTTGTTTATCCTTTATTTTTCACTGACCTTTTGGGTTTTTTTCCATCTCTGAGAGTGGAGCTCGTGGCTTGCCTGTCTTCCTGCTTTGCATTTTGCTCCACCTGCATTGTTTTGTTTCTTCTCCCTCCTTCCATGTTGGGTTCAACTAAGAACTGATTTCATTTTGATATCTGAAATTATATTGCTTATTAAAATATACAGGATGAATGTAATTACACTGACATCCATACAGACCATTCCCACAGATGCAAACTGGTCATAGAAACTACTCATTTAAATCTCATCTGTGTCTGTGAGAACAGGACTGTGATCAAGAGGAGGAGCAGTTAAAAACCAATGGGAGAGGTTGATGCCCGTTTAAAGTTCTCCATTGGCCAATTAGCTGTAGCCAATAAAAAGAAGGGAAGCTCAAGAGGAAATGGCCCAGTGTAGGAGTGGTGAGTTAGAGGCTTTGGTGAGCTGAGGATGTGGTACAGGTCAGGGAATATCTTTACATAGTAACAAAGAGTAGATAGTGGCAATGGTATCTAAGGCAGTAGAATGCTCTGATTGCAGGATGTGGGGTATCTAGGAGAGTGCAATTGTCCCCAATGACTACACCTGCAAGAGGTGCATCCAGTTCCAGCCCCTTACAGACTGTTAGGTAACTGGAATTGGAACAGGATAAACTCCAGATCATTTGGGAGGCAGAGGAGATGATTGAGAGAAGTTATAAGGAGACAGTCATGCCAAAAGGACAAGAGACAGATAACTAAGTGACTGTTAGGAGAGGGAAAGTAAACAGGTAGTCAATGAAGAACACCCCTCTGGTCAGTCCCTCAATGATACGTATGCTATTTTGGATACTGTTGGTGGGAATGATCTACCACGGTTGTCAGAGTTGTCAGGTCTCTGGCAGAGTCTGGCCCTTCAGCTAAGAAGGAAAGGCTGGGGTGGGAAAGAAAACTACAGTAATTGGGGATTCAATAGGTTTTAAATAGCCTTTTAAAGGAGGTTTTGTGAACAAGATAGAGGTTCCTAGATGGTATGTTTCTTCCTAGGGTCAGGGACATCTTTGATCAAGTCCATAACATTATGAAGCGGGTGGATGAGCAGCCAGAGGTCATGGTCCACATTGGTACCAACAACATAGATAGCAATAAGGATGAGGAAGGAATATAAAGAGTTAGGAAGGAAGCTGAAAAGCAGGAACTCAAGGGAGGTCATCTAGTGGATTTCTGCCTGTGCCAATCACCAGAGAGGGCAGGAATAGGAAGTGTTAGGTAATACATGGCTGAAGAGTTGGAGCAGGGGTTCATATTTGTGGATCATGAGATTTCTTCTGGGGAAGGTCTGACCTATACAAAAAGGACTGGCTGTACCTGAACTGAAGAGGGACTAATATCCTGGAAGGTAGGTTTGCTAGAGCTGTTGGGGAGTATTTAAACTAGTTTGTAAGAGGATGAGAATCAGAATGTGAGTGCAGAGAATAGAGCAGAAAGGAAAGGTTGATGCAATGTGTTGTGGGTTTGAGGAAAGACAGGCAGGGGAGAAAGCATAAGTGCAGTCAGTTGGAGGGTTTGAAATAGATTGGATGATGTAGGTACTGGGAATTAGATGTTTTAAAAAGGATAAGATAGCAAGTAAAGGAGGGGAGTACATTACTGGTCAGGGATAGTATCACAGCTTTTTGGAATGTATAGAGGGAGTATCTATTGAGTAGGGAGTTGTTCAGAAAGTTGTGGACTCAGTTTGAGACATTCCTGACCCTGGCATCTGGGAGGAAATATTGTATTGAGAGTAGTCTCTAGGCCTCAGGACACTGAGGAACAGAAAAGTAAGCAGATTTTGGAACTGTGCAAAAATTACAGGGTAGTTATGGGAAACTTTAACTTCTCAAATATTGGCTGGCACCTCCTCACTGCAAAGGATATAGATGGGGTGTAATTTGTCAGGTGTGCCCAAGAAAGATTCCTGACACAGTAATGTGAACAAGCCAAGAGAGGTGAGGCCATATTGGATCTAGTACTGGGTAATGAACATGGTCAGATGATAGACCTTTCGGTGGGGAGCATTTTGGTGATAATGACTGCAACTCCCTGAGATTTAGCATAGCTATGGACAAGGATAAAGGCAAACAAAATGGTTGTGTTTTACTGGAGATGGGCTAATGATGATGGGATGGGGGGGGCGGGGCGGGGGGGAGGGCGGGGTGGTGGGATGGGGATGGTAGGATGAGTAAATTAGGAACAGATACTCAGGGAAAAAAAAACACAGAATTAATGAGGAGGATGTTTTAGTGATCTCCTGTGTGGGTTCTGAATATATTTGTCTCACTGATCTCATTAAAAGGAAGAAGGAAGCATACTGCAATTAGATACTGGAAGCAAAAAAAGGACAGGCTCATAACAATTATATGGGAACCAGGAAGGAACTTGAGAAAGGACTTGGAAAATCTAGAAGAGGGCATGAGAGGGCTTTAGGATTAAAGAAAACTCAGGTGTTCTATGCATATATAAACAGAAGGATTAAAGTAGGGCAGCACGTGGCTTGAAGAGGAGGAGGTAGGGGAGGTCCTAAATAAATGCTTCAGTATTCACCAGAGCAAAGGACCTTGGTTAAAGGGAGGCCAGAATAGAACAAGCTTATGTATTGGACCATCTTGAGGTTAAGAAAGAGGAAATGCTGGATCTTCTTCAAAACATTAGGATTGATAAGTGTCCAGGCCCAGATGAGATCTACCACAGGTTGCTATGAGAAGGAAGGGAAGAGATTTCTGGGGCAATGGCAATGATCTTTGCATCTTCCTTGGCCACAGGGGAGGTGCTGAAGGATTGGAGAATGGAAAATGTGGTCTCCTTTTTAAAAAAAAAGATAATAATAAGAATCGTATGAATTATAGACCAGTGAGTCTTACATGAGGAGTGGGCAAACTATTGGAACAGATTCTTAATGACAGGTTTTACAAGCATTTAGAGAACTCGAGGAGAATCAGTGTGACTTTGTGAGGGGGAAGGTCTTGCCTCAAGCCTAATTAAGATTTTTTGAGGAGGTAACAAAAGAGAATGAAGTTTGTACAGAGGATGTGGTGTATATGGATTTTAGTTTAAGATTCTTTTGTGATGTAATAAAACAGAAAATGTAATATTGCATGATAATTCATTTAGTCTACTGTTACAAGCCCAGAGGACCCCTAAACCCAGCAGCAATAGATATTTGCCAAGACAAATGGTTACTTAAATAAAAGTTGCTTTTAATTATCTTTAAACATGAAAACAAGATCAAACTTTAACTTATCTCTATTGACTTACTTAACCCCTTTCTAATTCTAAGTGCACATGTATGTAATGTGTAAGTTCAGAAATATTCTTTGATTCACTGTCCAATCTCACTTCTCATTCCTCCAAGTTCACTGGTTGCAGGCAATTCTTGTACTGTGCACAGAATTTAACATTTATAAAGTTCACCAGGCATTGCTGTTTGAAAGGTAAATAGTTGGTTCTTGTCAGTTTTCAGAGAGAGAGAGTCTGTTCAAAGACATCCACAAATTATGTATTTCCATCAATCACCTCAGTGTCTTACTTACAAAACTTGCCCCTTTTGGGTTCTCCAGATAATAACCTCTTTCTTTCAGGTCACCACAGAGTTCCTTTTTGTTTCTATTATTCCAAGTGAATCATTAGACAGCCAGTCCTCTCTTCTTGTATGAGCCACAAGGGCTTTGACCAGGCTGTCTTACAAAATAAGCTTGCCAGTTGGCTGGATGTAACACTGTAGAAGTGAGATCTCTCCATCTCTCTGACTTGGAACATCTCCAGACAATCGTGGCTCCAACAAGATCTTTCATCTGTTGCCTTTGGTAAACAACAGTCAATTAGTGAAGTCTCTTGAGCACTCTTCAAAGCTCTTGCAAAAGCTATGAGGCCCTGCCATGTCTAGCATGGGGCAGAGCTCTAGTATTTTAAATAAGATGTTTTAAAGTGTTTGTATTAACCTTTCCCAACTTATCTCCCAAAAACATATCTATATACTCTGTCACACTACCATAAGGCTGTCAAGGATTTGCCATCAGCACAAATTGCTTGGCGCCTCTGACAGTCAGAGAAAGACAAATAAAAGGATCCAACCAGCATACATGGATTTTCCTCCAGAATTCCTGCAGCCTCCACATCCACATGGCTCCAAATCCAAACCTCTGACACAATCAGGAAGCTCTCAGTGCCCTCAGCACTTTTACATCCCGGTTCCAATATCCGGCACCCCTTTTGGTCCATTCTTTTGCAGTCCATAGCCTAATGCAAGTCCTTTTATGTCAGTCCATCAGCAACCAGCAGCCTACATGGGTTTCTTGCTTTGAGTTACCAACAACCTGCCGCCTGTGTGTTCTTCAGCATCAGAGCCCCTTGCTGGTCTGCACAGTGTTCATTGTCCCATGGGTCATCTCTAGTAAGGCATTTGACAAGGTCCTTCATGGAAGACTCTTTCAGATACTCATGAGGCATGGGATTCATGGAACTTATTTAGGACTTCCCCTACCTCCTCCTCTTCAAGAGGAGTACAACATGTGCTGCCCTACTCTCATCTTCCTTTTGTTCTTCACATATGCATAGAACACCTGAGTTTTCCTTAATCCTAAAACCCTCTCATGCCCTCTTCTAGATTTCCCAAGTCCTTTCTTAAGTTCCTTCCTGGCTCCCATATAATTGTTGAGCCTGTCCTTTTTTTTGCTTCCTATATCTAATTGCAGTATGCTTCCTTCTTTTTAATGAGATTCACAATTCTCTTTTCCCTGTCTCAGTGAGACAAATATATCCAGAACCCACACAAGAGATCACCAAAACATCCTCTTTGGCTGTGTGGATTCATAAATTACTTGGCTGAAGAAAGAAGAGAGTAGCAGTGGATGGTAAGTATTCTACCTGAAGGTTAATGATTTGTGTTCTGCAGGGATCTGTTCTGGAGACCCTCGTCTTTCTGTTTTTTTTTTAAATAAATGATCTGGACACAAAGTAGAGAGATGGGTTAGTAGTTTTGCAGATCATATGAAGGTTGGAGAGGTTATAGATAGTGTTGAAGGTTGTCGTAGGATATAGACAGGATCCAGAGTTGTGTAGAAAAGTGCCAGATGGAGCTCAATCTGGAGAAGTGGGAGGTGATGTTTTATTTTTGGAAGGTTAAACATGATGGCAGAGTACATAGATAATGGTAGGATACTTAACAGTGTGGAAGAACAGAGGGATCTTGAGGACCAAATCCATAGATCACACAAGGTTGCCATACTGATTGACAGGATTGTTAAGAAGGTCTATGGTACATTGGGCTTCATTAGTTGGAGGATTGAGTTCAAGAGTCGAGAGGTAATGTTGCAGCTCTATGAATCTCTTGTGAGATCACACTTGGAATATTGTGTTCCAATCTGGTCGTCTCAATCTGGTCGTACATAGGAGATTTACCAGTAGGCTGCCTGCCTATGTTTTATGAGGCAAGGTTAGCAGAGCTAGGACATTTTTTTTTATATACAGAGTTGTGGGTGCCTGGAATGTATTACCAGGGCTGGTGGTAGAGGTTGAAACAATTGGGCCTTTAAGAGATTCTTAGACAGGCACATGGATGGAAGCAAAATAGATGTTTGAGGTTGGGAGGGCTTTATATATATATATATGGTAGTTATATATGGGTAGGCATAATATCATGTATCGAAGGGCCTGTACTGTTCCATGTTAACCATTGAACACTACAGCGCAGAAACAGGACCTTTAGCATATACAATCCACACCGAACAATTTTTCCACCTGGTTGCATCAACCTCCACCCTTTAATGTAGTTTGCTAAATCATCCTACATACTTCCACATCTCCAACATCGGAGAATGATTGGCCATCCAAGATGCACTAAAATATTGTCAGAATATAAGCATTCATGGCCTTTTTCAGATTCAGTAAAACTTTTAACTATATTAACAAGTTGGGATGGAAAAATTCTCCTTAAATTTAACTACAGCCTGAAATTAATCTCCATCTTATATTTATTTCACGTTAGCGCTGTAACAGCATTGCACTAACCATTGTGCCACCCGGCATGAAGAAGGGTGTTCAATTTTTTTATGGCTTTATTGCTTCTTATTTCTGTAATTTTCCCCAGTGCTTTAAGATGTCCTTCAAATTCTTTATCCATTTAACTCTGGTCAATAGTGCAAACATTAAATATTTAGGCATATGTATTGATACTAATTTGAAAAATTTAGATAAATTAAATTATATTCCAATATTTAAAAAAGAGGAAGACTTAAGGAAATGGGTAAGTTTACCAAATACATTACTTGGGAGAGTTAATTGTATTAAGATAAATATTGAAGTCATGGAAAAATGTTCATTTCAAACTTTACCTATATCTTTACCTCAAAAATCTTTTCAAGATTTAATAAGCAAATTAGGAAACTTCTTTGGAAAGGGAAAATGGTAAGAAAGTTATTAGAAAAATTAACATAGAAATATGAACAAGGAGGACTACAACTTCCCAATTTTAAGAATTATTATAGAGCAGCACAATTAAGCTTTTAATTTTTATGTTCATTAAAATTTGACCATCATTGTGGATATTGAATTAAATTCTTCTTTCTTTGGCTTGGCTTTGCGGACGAAGATTTATGGAGGGGTATGTTCACGTCTGCTGCAGGCTCGTTGGTGACTGACAAGTCCGATGCGGGACAGGCAGGCACGGTTGCAGCGGTTGCAAGGGAAAATTGGTTGGTTGGGGTTGGGTGTTGGGTTTTTCCTCCTTTGTCTTTTGTCAGTGAGGTGGGCTCTGCGGTCTTCTTCAAAGGAGGTTGCTGCCTGCCGAACTGTGAGGCGCCAAGATGCATGGTTGGAGGCGATATCAGCCCACTGGCAGTGGTCAATGTGGCAGGCACCAAGAGATTTCTTTAAGCAGTCCTTGTACCTCTTCTTTTGTGCACCTCTGTCTCGGTGGCCAGTGGAGAGCTTGCCATAGAACACGATCTTGGGAAGGCGATGGTCCTCCATTCTGGAGACGTGACCCACCCAGCGCAGTTGGGTCTTCAGCAGCATTGATTCGATGCTTACAGTCTCTGCCAGCTCGAGTACTTCAATGTTGGTGATGGAGTCATTCCAATGAATGTTGAGGATGGAGCGGAGACAGCGCTGATGGAAGCATTCTAGGAGTCATAGGTGATGCCGGTAGAGGACCCATGATTCGGAGCCGATCAGGAGTGTGGGTATGACAACACCTCTGCACACGCTGATCTTTGTGTGTTTCTTCAGGTGGTTGTTTTTCCAGACTCTTTTGTGTAGTCTTCCAAAGGCGCTATTTGCCTTGGCGAATTAAATAAGATAGAAGTTAAGACAGACGAGTCTATTTATAAATGGGATTTCAAATCTAATGTAATAGTTAAAGAAGCTCCGATATTAAAACATTTGTTGAATATTTGGAATAAAGTTAAATTAGAAATGGATGGAAATATTCTTTCATTAAAAATGCCACTAAATAATCCATTATTGATTTTTTTCAAAAGATGATCCTTTTTTAAACATGTGGTATCATGAGGGAATTTCTAAATTGAGGGATTGTTATGATAATAATGGATTGATGTCTTTTGATCAATTAATGATCAAATATGGTATACCTCATAATACATTATTGTTTTTTCCAACTGAGGGCTTTTTTGAGAGAGAAACTAGGATCAGAAATTATTTTAAAAGTTGGAACAAATTATGGTTGATTAAATTATTTAAAATTTATTTCAATTGCATAAATATTATTAAAAGAACAGACACCTAAAGCAAGACTGGCAAAATTTGTGTAAAGAAGTTATGACAAAATACTATTAATGTACAATATAGATTACTTCATTATAATTTTTTACATCAATTGTATATTACCCAGAAATGGAATAGATGGAGATTGGATTTATCAGATCATTGTTTTAGATGTCGAACAGAAATTTGAACTTTTCTTCATTCTGCGTGGTCTTGTTCAAAAGTTAACCCTTTTGGGTTTCTATTCGTAAAGTTTTACAATGGATAATGAGAGTGAACTTTCCTTTAAATCCTGAATTACTTTTGTTAGGAAATTTTGAAAGTGTTACCCCTAAATTATGGTTGTCAGATTCTCAATTAAAGTTTGTTAAATTGGTTTTAGTAATAGCAAGGAAATGTGTCACTGTAAATCTGATGTTTCATTAACGTTAGATAGATGGCTTGCTGAGATTCAAAGTTGTATTCCATGAGAAAAAAAATATGTATAATTTAAGGGATAAATAGTCTTTATATTTGCAAATTTGGGTATGCTAAAATTATGAAATTAAAACTATGATTTTATTAATTTTTCTTGACCAGTGAAATTTTACCTAAAATTATAACAATTCTATCATATTTTTGAGGTCTCTGAGTGTCAACTGATGAGTTTAGGGGTAAGGGTGGGTTTTTAGGATTTTTTTGAGATAGTCAGATTTTTTTAAGTTTTTAAATTTTAGTATTTTAGTTTTCATATAGAGTTTCAGCCTATATTATGTTCCTATGGTATAATATTCTTAATTCTTGACATTATATATGTTGAATAAATAAAATATTTTTTAAAAATAGTGCAAACTTAAATGCTAACCAATGTGTCTACAACAGGATCAACTTCAGTGAAGACTGCTGTCATACAAGGTTGCGTCATTGACCCAACACTTTTCTCTATCTTTCTTGCTGTAATGCTCACTTCGCTTCTGGCAAATTTCATGTGACAGTGGAGCAAATGTTCAAAACTATTGGGAAAATGTTCAACCCACGTCAGCTACACTCTACAATGAAGGTCAATTGTGGTTTAGAGATGGTGCAAGCATTTGTATCTGCTTAGAGGTCAAGTTCTGAAAGCATACAACAGAGAATAGGCCTTAGTCAAACACCCATAAGACTTATTTCCACAAATTTAGTTTGATCCGCTGAGTTCTCCCAGCAGTTTTGTTTTTTTTTGCTCCAGATTCCAACATTTGCAGGCTTTTATGTCTTTATTCTACAAGTCTGGACTGAGATAAAACTTTCAGAAAATCTTGGAAATACTTATGAGATTATTCCTTAAGTATGAAATCTGCCCCAATGTACAACATTGCCAAATGACAATAAAGGTCCACTGGGTATCCTGTAAAGTGTGGATTAATTCATGTACCTCTGAAGACAGCTCTCAGTGAGGGCAGACAGCAATGATAAAATCTGCCATTGTTAATGCATTGGTACAGTTTTTTGTCAAATGAGGATTCAAGAAACCCTTCTGAAAACTGAACTAAATACTGCAGGCACCACAAGGAACTCAAAACATCTACAAATTTCCTGCAATGGTAAGTAAACCAACCTCTCCAATGACACAATGTATCAGGTCCTTCTATATTCATTCACATGTCCAACACGAGACTCCAGTAGTAAACTCTATTCTGACCTCTGTCACTGGCAGGGATTAATAGGCAAACAGAGGAAAAGATTCGAGGATGTGCTCAAAGCTTCCTTGAAAATTGCAACATATCCATTTACTTTTGGGAACCTTTGGCCTATGACTAGTGAGAGTGGTCATTCTGGATGGTATTGAAAAATATGTAAATATAACATAAATATGGAGTTTCAAGCAACATATCAAGATAATTGCTAAGTTTCTCAGTAGTTAATTGGCAACTTATTCAAATTGATATCCAACCAGTTCTTTAAGGTCACAGCTTGGTGGAAAGCTCAGAATGATGAGGGACAGAGTTGATGTTGACATTGAACTAGCTCCTTCAATAGGGCATTTTTTTTTGCTTTTCAAGTTTCTACTGTAACGTCTTTATTGCTCACTTTAGTTGATGCATGACAGATCATTTGATATTATGAATCAAGGACAAACATAGAACATCTGGATTATGTCTGTGGGAATCATCTGTTATGGTTGTCAATGTAATTAAACTCATCTTCTATTTTCTATGCAGTAAATTGTTAAAAATCTAATGATGCTTGCTGCCAGTTAAGTAATTTAACATTTCAAATCATACAATATCAATAATCTCAAAAATTATGTCAGAGAAACCAAAGTAATTGAAAGTTGTTTAATTTGTTTAATGTTACTATGAAAGGTCTCATTCCTAAGAAATAAAATTACAGGACAAAAGATCAAATGTTTATGAAGGCTTTTTATCAAACTGAATCTTTATCACTGTTTTATGGAAACTTGCTGCCTCCTTGTGATTTTATTTGGAACTGCAACAGAGATTCTCGTCATCAAATATTTTATAAATAGATGACAAAAACTATTTTTTTTAAACCTGCCATCAAAGGCTTATTATCAAGCTATTTTTCCCCAAAAACCCTATTTCAATAGTGATCTAACAATGATCCATAATGGAGTATTTCATTAAAATGGACTTGATGTAATTTTTAAAAAGCATCCTATTCAATATAACCCATTGAACCAGATATACAACATTGACAGCATTTTCACAAAATTTAACAGCACTGAATTCCAATCAAAATTCAATTTCAGAACAAGGCCTTTCAGCCCACCATGACAATGCCAACCAACTATCTGTACTAATTTCATTTACCTGTACTTGATCCATACTTTTCCATGTATTGGCAATTCAAACCTTTGTCCAGATACTTCATAAATGTTGTGAGTACCTGCCTCCACCAGCCACTCAAGCAGTGCATTTCACATTCCCACCATCCTCTGGGTATTAATGTTCTTCCTCAGGAGCTCTATAAATATCTTAACCCAAACCTATAGCTTCAAGTATGGACACAAGGGTTTGCAATCAAACATATCTTTATTAATACAACAATTAATGAGAGAGACCATTTCTAAAAAGTGTGGGAATATACGCACACAATTTATAAGTGTAGGAATACACACACACACAATTTATAAGGGAGCTTGGGAACCAATTGTTACAGGAAACAAACAGGAAAGAATGTTAGACAGTACACAAGTATTAATTTACACAGGCAATGCAATCATTCGTAGCCTATAAGCAAGGATTATGCACACCCTTCCAGGCCCCGAATAAGGGGAGGTGGATCGGGTACCACTGTACCATAGGGGTATTCACACACCTTTAGACCCCTGATCAGTTGAGAGCAGTGGCTTTACTGCCAATATTGATCTATAACAATTCGAGCTATAGCAATACCACTGTTCAGCTTCGGTGCAGTGTGCAACTTACCTGAGACCTTTCCAAATGATGTCTGCATCATCAGTCTGTCATGGAACAGTGTCTGGGGCTATCACCACAAGTCAGAGAGAGCAAATGTCCACTGTGCTGGTGCTAAATACAGGGCTCTAGTCAATAAGGACACTGAGTACATCATGTAATGACAGGTGGTGTGAATTTTGAATAGTTTTTGGATGGGGAGGCAACAATGTCACCAGCAATAGGCAGGGAGCCTCCCCCACACACAACAATGCAGGACAACTATTTCATCTATACAAATACATAAATATTGTTTCATGAATTATGAGAGTCTTGGATGGTTAGTGAGAGCAGTTCCTTCAGCATTCTCACTACCAGTAGGAAGGAACTGTTACTCAGCCAGGTGGTGTGGGCTCTGATACTCCTTTATCTCTTCCCCGACAGGAGCATCTGAAAGATGCTGCGTGCGGGTGGAAGGGGTCACATCCTCTTCAGACAATGACCCCAGAAGATCATTTTTTGAGGAAGGGAGAGTCCAGTGATCATCTCTGCCACTCTTATGGACCTGTGGATTGACCTCCAATCCATTTCTCTGCAACAACTGTACCACCATGATGCAGCCAGCCAGGACACTCTTGATAGATCTTCTATAGAAGATTGACATAATAGTGGCCAATAGTCTTGTCCACTTCAGTCTTCTCAGGAAGTGCAGTCACTGTTGCGCCTTCCTGACAAGTGAGGAGATGTTGAGTGTACACAATAAGTCACTAGTTACCATATTTGATGACATATAGGACCCCTTTTCTCCACCACTCCCAACCACCTCCTGCGTCTTGTACATGAAGGTGACATTTTGGAGAGCATGGTATTGTCACCTGACCCCGGTATCAGGGAGAGAGGTATCCCCCACTGTCCACCTGGTATTGCCACCAGGGCCCAGTATCATGGAGGGAAGGATTCCCCCTAGGACCTGGGGTGCTACCGGAAGGTTCCCCAAAGCATTGCCATTGCCACTCCTAACCCTACCCACCCCGAGTGCAACCACCACTGCCTGACTTCCCCCAAAGTGCTTTCCCAGCCATAGAAGGTACATTTACCTGTTCATCCTAGTGTTTGCCCTCAATGAAAACACCAAATAAAACATGGCAGCCACCAAGGTAAGGTCCAGCAAGACCTGGCCTTCCTGTAAATACACTAAAATATATTAATTCTTAATATTCCCTGCTGAAATGGTGGTGGGGGGTCTTATATGCCAGTGGGTCTTATATGCTCTCAAATATAGTAAGTGAACTCCAAGGAACTTGGTGCACTTGACTCTCACTTCTACAGAATTGTTGATGTACGTGGAGGGTGGTCTTTCCTGGTCCTCCTGAACTCTATGATCATCTCCTTCATCTTGTCCACATTGAGACTCAGGTTATTACTCTCACACCATTTCATGAGATTTTCCACCTGTGACTCATCATTGTGTTATGAACTAACAAACCTTATTAGTACTAACTAAGGAACAGCAATTGAAAATTCATCAGACAATGGTAGATTCACAATAATAGTTTTTATTAAACTATTAATAACATAGCATTTCTTTACAAAAGGCAACAGATGAAAGAACTTGTTGGAGCCTCAGATTGTCTGGAGGAGAACTTGCTGTTCTAAGAGGGTCATGTGGTTTTGCAAGCAGAGAGAGAGAGTCAAACGGGCTTTCTCTCAGAGAGAGAAAGAGCGATCAGTTCTACAATTTTACAGTCAGCAGTACAACTGGAACTAGAACAGGACAAACTTGTGGAAAACCCCATTTGGAAGATGGGTTGTGAGTGCATAATTCAGCCTGGTCAACACCCTTGGGATTCATGCTAGAGGAGAGGACTGGCTGTCTAATGTTTCACTTGTAATAAAAGACACAAAAAGGAAATCTGTGGTGACCTGAAAGAAAGAGGTTATCATCTGGAAAACCCTGAGGGGGGAAATTTCTTCAGCAAGGCATTGAAGAGGCTGATTAAAAAAAGGAATTTGTTGTGGGTGTCAACGTAAATGAATCTCTCTCTGAAAACCAACAAGAACCTTCCTGAATGGTGACCATTTACCTTTCCAGCACCAAAGCCTGGTGAACTTTATAAATGTTAAATTCTGTGCACAGTATAAGAATTGCCTGCAAGCAATGAACTTGGAGGAATGAGAAGTGAGATTGGACTGTGAATCAAAGAATGTTTCTGAACTTACACATTACATACACGTGCACTTAGAATTAGAAGGGGTTTAAGTCAGGTTAGTTAAGTCAATAGTGATAAGTTAAAGTGTGATTCTGTTTTCATATTTAAAGATAATTAAAAGCAACTTTTGTTTAAGTAACCATTTGTCTTGGTGAATATCTATTGCTGCAGGATTTATGGGTCCTCTGGGCTCGTAACACTCTGAACTCACTGGAATTTAGAAGAATGAGAGGGGATCTTATAGAAACATAAAATTATGAAAGGCAAAGATAAGATTGAGGTAGAAAAGTTGTTTCCATAGGTTTGGGAGACCAGAACTAGGGGACATAGCCTCAAAATTCAGGGTAGCAAATTTAGGACAGAAATGAGGAGGTGCTGTTTCTCCCAGAGGATGGTGAATCTATGGAATTTGCTGCCCATTGAAGTAGTGGGCATTACCTCAGTAAATATATTTTAGGTTAGATATATTTCTACATAATTAAGAGAATGAAGGGATATGGGGAAAAGGCAGGTAGGTGAAGATGAGCCTATCATTAGATCAGCCACGATCTTATTAAATGACAAAGTAGGCTCAATGGGCTGGATGGCCGACTCCTGCACCCATTTCTCGTATTTTTATGTTCATTGTTTCTCAGTCTTAATCCCAGAAATCTCTCCCTATTGTGAACATACTTTCACCAGAATAATTGCAACAGTTTTGGAAGTTAGCTCATCACCATCTTCTCAGGGGCAATTAATAGTGACCAACATTATAAAAATACATGAATAAATGAAATTATTCCTAGAATTATCAATGGTATAAAACTATTGTTTGGAAATATCCTAGTATTAACTTAGGAAATTATAAAAGGACAGTGATTAGAATGAAGACTATGAAGATTGTTCATTTGAGTGGGACTATTAGTGTAATGGTTAGTTGTGACGGATTATATTATGTTTTATATTGTAATATAGATATGTGTCAGGTTTTTTTAGTGTAGGTCACAAACAAACACTTCAAAACAGATCTCATTTAAAATGCCAGAATTCTGCTCAAGCCAGACAGTCCAGGCTCCCAATGCCTCTGTAAAGACAATGGAAACTGCTTTGCTGAAGGACTTCACAAGTATGTGTTAATTGGACATACTGTGGAGAAATGGATTATTATTTTGGAAAGCAACAGATAAATGGACTCAGAAGATCGGGTCCAGTGCCACAGTCTGCCTGTTATTGAACACTGCATAGGTTTCTTCCCTTGCTACAGACAACGATGCAGTGATTTCACAATGGTTGAGCTTCAGAATAATAAAAAAGACATAAATAGCACATCAGACAGCATCTGTAAAAACAGAAACAAAATCTAGAATTGCAAGCCACAGAGACCCTTAGTAATCTGAATCATCTGCATCTTTCCACAGAACTGAACCAAAATGGCTTAAGATGTATTAGATCACCTACCCCACAGAAACACCCCTGTCAGACCACCATTCCTGCAAAACTCATAACCAAGCTGAAGGATCTGGGACTCTGCAACTGGATCCTTGACTTCCTCATTATCAGACCCCAATCGGCCACATCACCTCTTCCATGCTGACCATTCACACTGTAGTTTGTTCCTGACACTATTCCTTGTACTCCCATGTCAGCTCTAGCTTGATCAACAAATTCACTGATAACACCACCATTGTTGGCCGAATAACTAGAAATAATGTGTCAGAATATAGGATAGAGATCAAGAGATTGCTTGGGTGGTGCCACAGCAACACCAAGACGAAGGAGCTTATTGTTGATTTTAGAAAGAGACACTTGTATGAATTGGGATGGGGGTTGAGAGTGCCAAAACCTTAATGTTTGTGGGATCCCATATTTCAAAAGGCATCGTGGAGCCAGCACATCAAATCAATCATGAAGAAGGGACACCAACACCTCTACTTCCTAAGGAGTGGAGTAGATTTGGCATGTTGTCAGATACTTTTCAAACTTCTACTGGCACACTGTGGAAAGTATTCTGACTGGTTGCATCACAGCCGGGATTTGACATTCAAGTGCCCAGGGAATATAGAAGGTTGCAGATAATGAACATTGCCAGATCCATCAGAGGATTACCTCCTATCCAATGCAGACATCTATGTGAGGCACTACCTCAAGAAGGCAGCCAATATCATAAAGGACCCCCATCACCCTGGTCACACCCTCTTCTCAGTGCTACCTTTGGCCTGCAAACCAGCATCTCTAGGTTCAAGAACAATTCTTTTCCAAAGTCTATCATACTCATGACTGCTCCAACAAAAGGACTACCTGCACTATAGCAAGTCCATTTTTGTATTACACAATGAATAAAAATTATCCATCTTATGTATTATTTTTATTCAATGTAGTTTACTATCATTTAATTAATATAAACATAAATCGTAATGCAACCTGTTCAGCTGCAGCAAGTAAGAATATTGATAAGAATGTTTTTGACAAGAAACTCATCAACATTAAGGTCAATCTTAGCTTGCACAATCCAAATAACATCCTGAGCATTAGTCATTGAACTCTTCTTCTTCCTTTCTTTCGCTTGGCTTCGCGGACGATGATTTATGGAGGGGTATGTCCACGTCTGCTCAGGCTCGTTGGTGACTGACAAGTCCGATGTGGACAGGCAGGCACGGTTGCAGCGGTTGCAAGGGAAGATTGGTTGGTTGGTGTTGGGGGTTGGGTTTTTCCTCCTTTGTCTTTTGTCAGTGAGGTGGGCTCTGCGGTCTTCTTCAAAGGAGGTTGCTGCCAGCCGAACTGTGAGGTGCCAAGATGCACGGTTGGAGGCGAGATCAGCCCACTGACGGTGGTCAATGTAGCAGGCACCAAGAGATTTCTTTAAGCAGTCCTTGTACCTCTTTGGTGCACCTCTGTCTCGGTGGCCAGTGGAGAGCTCGCCATAGAACACGATCTTGGGAAGGCGATGGTCCTCCATTCTGGAGACGTGACCCACCCAGCGCAGTTGGGTCTTCAGCAGCATTGATTTGATGCTTGCGGACTCTGCCAGCTCGAGTACTTCGATGTTGGTGATGAAGTCATTCCAATGAATGTTGAGGATGGAGCAGAGACAGCGCTGATGGAAGCGTTCTAGTAATTGAACTATATATCACAGAAATACATCCTTTGGCCCAATTTGTGAATGCTGAACATATTGCTTCCCTGAGCTCGTTTCATTCACTTGCATGTGACCTATATCCCTCTTGGAGTATAACAGCTATTTTACAGCCTTTTACAGCACTAAGCATCCATTTCACTCTCCAAAGAGAGAGACCAAAGGATGTCATTAAGCTGGAAAGAGTGCTAAAAAATTACAAGGATGCTGTTGGGATTGGAGGACTTAAGTTATAGGAAGAGACAAGATAGATTAGGATTGTTTTCCTCTGGAGTGGAGGAGGGTGATGGAAGATAAGAAAGATGTATAATGAGAACCATAGGTAAGGTGAATAGTCGTTTTTTTTTCTCTCCAGGGTAATGGAATCTAAAACTGGAAGGCACAAGTTTAATGTGAGAGAGGTAAGGTTTAAAATGGACACAGAGGGTGGTGCAAATCTGGAACGAGCTGCCAGAGGAAGCTGTAAAGACAGGTACAATTACAACATTTGGATAAGTGCATGAATAGAAATGGTTTAGACTACTTATTCAATGTATTGTCTTTAGATAGGTGGTATTCAGAGATGAAGTTTTGTTTGGTTATGGAAAGAATATATTTTTCTATACAAGATAAGATGTCTTTTTATGTTAAAGTGGACCCCATTTATTGATTATATACAATTTAAATAAGTTTGAATTAAATATTTTTGTTTAAGTTCTTTTTGTTTTTGTTTTTTTCATATATATTTTTATATAATAAAAATTTTTGGATTAATAATTAATACTTAATTAATACTTTTTTTTGTTTTTTGGTTTTTTTTGTTTGTTTTTATATATATATTAATCTTTTTTTAAGATATATATTTTTTATTTTTTTATTATTATTATACTAATAGTATTAATTCTTCATTCTTTATCGTGGGGGTGGGGAGGGGGGGTTTAGGGGTTAAAAATAGTTTTTTTTTCTTAGTCTTAGTTTTTAGTTGTTAGGGGGAGATGCCGAGATTGGTATTGTATTAACTATGTTATATTATACTTGTATTACTTTATTTTGTATTTTTTTTGTACGTGTATTACTTACTTTCTTTATATGTTAAAATTAATAAATAAAGTTTCAAAAAAAAAAGACTACTTATTCAAATTCTATTGAATCAGATTACATGACTTCCTGGCATGTGGATGGTTAACCAATTAAATATTAAGTTTGTTACAAGACACCTAGTAGAGTGAGAAGGGTTCTTCTGTCATCTCTAGCACTGCATAGAGCCATGTTACTAAATATAGGACTACAATGAAAATGAAGATCAATTAGCACCATTCAAGGGTAGCATGAGAGCACTGTAATGGGGTTCATTCAGGAGACTGAAGGCTGCAGGAAGTAATCCATCTTCAAGCTTGCTGGTGCATGCTTTCATACTCTTAAGCCTTCTCCCTGTAAGGAGGTGGAAGTAGAGAGTTTTTGGGATATGATGGGTATTTCTGTATGGAGGTTACCTTTCCCGGGCAGCAGGGGATATAGATGGAATCTATGGACAGCAGGGAAGCTTTTGTTATGTTTTGAACTGCATTCTCTACCTTGTGATCTTGAGCAGTGCACTTGAAGCACATTGTGTTGCACCATTATTGAAGTGCACCTGCAGAAGCTGTTGAGGGACTAGGGGTGACATGTGGAAGCCTTCTAAGAAAGTGGAGACATTGTGCGCTTTGTCACCCTATAAAGCATGTAAACAAAGCCAAAACAATTTGCCAAATGTTTCATGGCACCTATTTGCTTTGTTATTAATCTGACTTACTTTCAAAGTTCAGCTTGTCTCCTGCATCTTATGAGAAGGGGTGAATTTGGCCTCTGTCACAGGATTAGTGGTTTTCTTCCAGTTTCTCTTCAGGTAATTGTTGCTTAAAAGGCCGATCCCTCTCCTTCCTGAGATGCTTTTTTCCTATTCATGATTTGTGACCTTGCATTAACACAATGATCCTCACAACTCTGCACTGCAGATCCCATCCAAACCAAGCTTTGCACTTGAATCAGGTCTTCAGAATTTCACCATCACCAAGAAATTATCCTCTGCCTCTTCCCTTCATAAGTTACTGTGGTGCGCTGTTAGCCAGAATCAGACACACACAAGGTAGAG
Organism: Narcine bancroftii; assembly: GCF_036971445.1. Lineage (NCBI taxonomy): Eukaryota > Metazoa > Chordata > Chondrichthyes > Torpediniformes > Narcinidae > Narcine > Narcine bancroftii. Next base: position 297,601,374 of record NC_091470.1, on the reverse strand, counting down.
ACTGTACAAAAGGCTTTAATCTACAAAGACTTCCACAGAGCCAGGTTGGCTGTAGCTGCAGTAACTCTGAGGGAGCTTCGGGAGGCCAGCGCAGGCTTATATCCCGGAGGGTGATTGACACCCAACTGGGTGGGGCTTGATCCCTTCAGGCCAACTGATTGACAGCCAGTCAGGTGTTGTCCTGTCCCCTTACACTCCTGCAGGTACAGAGGTTTCCCCCTGCAGTAGGCCGGTAGTGTACTACCACCACACCTACCCAAAAATGGCTGAATTTGGTGGGGGGGGGGTGGTGGCGTGATGGCATAAGGAGAAAACATGGGAAAACACCTACCCCTCGCAGAACTATTCAACATCAGTTTTTAAATTTTAAAATTATTTTTAGAAAGTTTTTAATACACTGTTGAAGTACCCTAGAAGCAGCTATGAAGAAAACAAAAGCTCAACCAGCAAAGAAAACGACTACAAAAGAGTTAACAAGTGCTGAAGAATTTGGGCCTACCTTACAAATTGAGCCTCCGGACTTCATTCCTCCTCACCCTCATCCACAGGACCAGTTCTCTGGTAGGATCTAGTCTACACCAGCGCCAATTTCAGACAGTGCTGCCAAAGATGGTGCTGGCACCCGACGTCATCTCCCTCTGGACCAAGAATTGTATACTTCTGAAGTATTGGAAGATTAAGCCAAAATTGGTAACTTTTTTATTTGATTTAGATTTAGCTTTTTTTGAATGATAAGGATATTAAGGATTTGGATGCTTCCTTTACTATTAAAGAAGGAACAGATACACTTCAATCTATGCTTAGTGGTCTCCAGGAGATAATGGTTTTACTTCTGAATTTTATAAAGAATTTCAGGATTTATTAATTCATTTATTGATGGATGCATTGAAACAGGCAACAGAGGTTTGTTTTTTTTCCAGATTCATTTTCTAAAGCAATTATTACAATTCTTAAAAAAGATAGGGACCCATTAAAAGCAGGGCCTTATAGACCTATTTCTTTATTGAATGTTGATTATAAAATTGTGGCAAAGGTTCTAGCTAACAGGTTAGCTAAATATTTACCAGGCTTAAATCATTTAGATCAAGCACGTTTTATTAAAAATCAATATTCAGCAGATAATATTGATTTCTTTAATTAATTCTTCTCGGGAGCAATCTAACCAACCAATGGTTATTTCTCTCGATGCAGAGAAGGCCTTTGATAGATCAGAATGGAGTTTTTTTTATTTAAAGTTTTGGAGAAATTTAACTTTGGCCCTTTTTTATTGGTTGGATTAAGTCAGTATATAAAAGCCCTACTGCTAGAGTTGTGACAAATAGGCAGTTCTGTTCACCTTTTATGTTAACTTGATTGACTAGGCAAGGCTGCCCTTTGTCACCAGCTCTATTTGCATTGATTATTGAACCTTTGGCTCAGATGATTAGACAAGATAGTAATATTGAAGGTATTAAGGTGAAATCTGATGTATTTAAAATAAATTTGTTTGCAGATTATGTTTTGATATATTTAACACAACCTTTGAGTTCTTTGAGAAATTTGCATGATAGACTGGAGTATCGGGTTATAAAATTAATTAGGAAAAGAGTGAGATTATGCCTTTAGTTGAAATGATTATTCTTTATGAAATTTAAATGATCAGATCAGATTAAGTATTTAGGTATTAAGTTAGATGGTAATTATAATCATTTATACGAATTGAATTACCTGCCTTTATTATCTAAAATTAAATATGATCTGAATCTGTGGGAAGATTTACCTATTACATTGATAGGACACTTTAATTGTATTGAAATGTATATTTTTCCTCAAATTCAATATCTCTTCCAGTCTATTCCTTGCAAGATTCCTCATTTTTTAAAAAAAAGACTTAAATGCTTCAGGGAGGGAGAGATTTGCTCTAAGTTCTTTACTAGTCATCAGCCACTGGTGGGTGACCCACACCCAATTTTTGTTTAGGGGATTACTACTTTTTGGTAGTTTTTTTTTTGGGGGGGGTTTCTTTTTTTTCTTTACTATTTTTTAATTTTCATTTTAGTTAGTTTTTAATTTGTGATTTTTTTTTCTATTGGAGGGCCTATATACATTGATTTGAGTTTTTATATAAAGATATTATTGGTTTTTAGTAATAATAGTAGATATGTCAAAGTTGAGGTTTGCTACTTTTAATGTTCGAGGATTAAACAGTCCGATTAAGCGTAAGTGAGTCTTGGCGTATATTAAGAAAATTAAAATTGATATTGCTTTTTTACAAGAAACACATTTGAATGTGAAGGAAAGCATGAAATTAAAAATGGACTGGGTTTGGCATGTATATTCTTCTTCATTTAATTCTAGAGCTAAAGGTGTAACAATTTTGATACATAAAAATTTATCTTTTGAATTACAATCAATGGAGGAAAAGGCAGGATGTATTCTTAAATTGAATTGTAAGATTTTTAGTGAATTTTGGACTTTACTTAATATTTATGCCCCAAATGCAGATGATAAAATATTTATTTCAGATGCATTTTTATGTTTGGGTCAGGCTAATGATAATATTTTAGTTGGTGGTGATTTTAATTGTGTTTTGGAACCTTTATTAGATAAATCTCTGAAGAAAGTTAAGAAATCCAAGATCGCAATTCAGGTCCAAGTGTTGATGAAAGATCTTAATTTAGTAGATATTTTGAGATGTCTTAATCCGACAGAGAAAGATTTTTCCTTTTATTCATTTAGACATGAATTGTTTTCAAGGATTGACTTCTTTTTAGTATCGGCACATTTACAAGGGAAAATATAACAAGCGGAATATAAAAGTAGGGTGATTTCAGATCACTCCTTGTTATATTTTACATATGCAACTTCTGAGAAAATTCAAATGGCCGATCATTGGAGGTTTAATACAATGTTGTAAAAAATATGGAATTTATTGATTTTTTGAAAAAACAAATTAATTTTTTTTGAAAGAAAATTCTAATTCTGTTCAAAGTAAGTTTGTATTATGCGATGCTATGAAAGCCTATTTAAGAGGACAAATAATTAGTTATACTTCTAAAATAAAAAAGAATCAATTAAATCAGAGTTTTGAATTAGAGAAACAGATTGATGAGTTAGAAAAGGAATTTCAGGAAGATGCTACAGAAGATCAGAAAATAGAATTATCTAGGTTGAAATTGGAATATAATACTTTGCAATCTTATCAATTTGAATGTGTGATTAATAGGACTAAACAACGGTATTACGAATGGAGAGAGAACGGACATAAGGTATTGGTATGGCAATTAAAGAAAGAACAGATTTCGAGGACTATTAATGCTGTTAGACGGAATTCTCTTATTACATAAACCTCGTGAGATTAATGATGAATTTATCCATTTTATAAAAAGTTATATACAACTGAAGGAAAACAGGAATCTGGATCGATTGATCTTTTTTAATCACAGTTGAATTTACCGATATTAGAGGATGGAGATATACAGGAGTTAGAAGAACCATTTACTGATTCGGAAATTAAAATGTCAATGCTGGAAATCGCCTGGTGATGATGGATTTTCGGTTGAATTTTATAAAATTTTTTATGATGATTTATCTACAGTGTTTGGGGATGTATTACGTCAAGTTGGAGAACATTATGAATTACCTGAGTCTTGTTCTAGTGCTTTAATTACAGTAATTCCTAAAAAAGATAGAGATCCTTTGAAAGTATCTTCATATAGACCAATTTCATTGCTAAATGTAGATTATAAAATAATAGCTAAAATATTAGCAAATAGATTGACTAAATTTTTACCCAAGTTGATTCATAATGACCAAATAGGTTTTATAAAGAATAGATATGCTTCAGATAACATTTTGCGCGTGATTAGTTTGATTAATGGATTTCAACAATCTTCAGATCACCCGATGGTGCTATCCTTAGATGCAGAAAAAGCATTTGATAGAGTTGAATGGAATTTTTTGTTTAAAGTTCTGGAGAAATTTAAGTTTGGTCCTTCTTTTATTGGTTAGATTAGGGCTCTATATAGTAAACCGGTAGCTAGAGTATTGATGAATGGTTTGATTTCGAAATCTTTTAAGTTAACTCGATCAACTCATCAAGGTTGTCCTTTATCACCAGCTTTGTTTATGTTAGTGATTGAACCTTTAGCACAGCTGATAAAACAAAATACACAGATACAAGGTTTTAGATGAGGAGTATAAAATTAATTTATTTGCTGATGATGTATTGGTGTATTTAATAAACCCAGCTCAGTCACTTTTGCACTTGAAGGAATGTTTAATACAATATGGATGTCTTTCTGGATACAAAGTTAATTGGGATAAGAGTGAAATATTACCGGTAAGTGAAGGAGATTATTCAGTTTATAAGAATATTATTAATTTGAAGTGGACTGATCGAATTAAATATTTGGGTATAATTTTGAATGTTAATTATCAAACTTTATATAAATTAAATTATGCTCCGTTAATGAAAAAATTTAAAACTGATTTGATTAAATGGAAAGATTTACCTATTAATTTAATGGGTAGGATAAATACAATTAAGATGAATATCTTTCCGCGTATACAATATTTGTTTCAATCTATTCCGTATTTACTTGATAATTTTTTTTTCGAGATTTGAATAAAATGGTTAGGGAGTTTTTATGGAGGGGTAAATTTTCGAGAGTACCTCTGAATAAATTAACTTAGAAATATGAGTTAGGGGGATTACATTTACCACATTTTCAAAATTATTATGAAGCAGCCCAACTTAAATTTATTAGTTCATTGATGGATTTGGTACGGCCTCCTAGTTGGGCTAAAATTGAGATGGCAAGTATTTCTGAATTTGAAATACATCAGTTTTTGTTTAGATGGAATATAAATTTGTTACAACAATATAATGTGACTATACTAAAACATTTGATGAAGTTATGGATAAAGAAAAATAAAATGATAGGTTCTAGGGGTAAATTATTGACTTTGACTCCGTTGTATAATAATCAACTTATTTATTTTTCATAGATAATCAACGTTTATTGCATTGGAGGTTTAAAGGTGTGAAAAATTTGGGAGATTGTTTTAAAGAGGGTAGGTTTTTATCTTTTAATCAGATGAGGGAAGGTTTTGGAATTGATAAGAACTTTTATTTCTTTATTATCAAATTCGATCTTTGGTAAAATGTATGTTTGGTAGAGATATGATTTTACCTAAAATGACTAAATTTGAGACTTCTCTTATGAAGGTACCAGAGAAGGGTTATATTTCATCTATGTATCAAATATTACAGGATGGTATGGATAAAAAGGGTTGGGATAGAGCTAAAATTAAATGGGAAGCAGATATTGGTTTTATTTATTCTGAAGATGATTGGTTAGATATCTGTTATGATAGTGTAACTAGATTGATAAATCCATGTTATGCAATGATTAATTACAATTTTTTACATCAATTATATTTGACAGCTGAAAATTTTTAAAAATATGGTTTTCATGAATCAGATTTGTGTTTTAGATGTGGTGATACGGTTGGAACTTTTTTTCATGCTGTTTGGTTATGTATACATATACAATCTTTTTGGAAGAAAATTCATTTGTTTTTAGAATTCCTGTATAAGATTAAAATAGTTTTAGATCCAACAGTATTTTTATTGGGTAGTTTGCAACCTCTGAAAGGTTTGGGATTAGATAAGTTTCAGCTTGCTTTTGTATATTTAGCTTTATCCATAGTGAAAAAGTGTATTGCTAGTATGTGGAAAGATACAAATATGATTAATATTAATAGATGGCAAAATGAGATGAAATATTGTTTAATAATGGAAAAAATTATGTATGTTTTGCATGATAATTATAATTTTTTTATTAATAAGTGGCTGTTATACTCAGAATATTTACATTTCAATTTATATTGATTAGATTTTAATATGTATATTTAACTTTTTCTTTAATATTCTTTCTTTTTTCTTTTTTATGGCTCTCCTTAGGAGAGTTGGCTGAAGGTGGGGGGGAGGTTCTTTTCTTTTTTTCTTTTTTTTTCTATATATAAAAATAAACGTTCATGTTTATGTTTAATTGCTGCATATGTCATATATTATTTGTTTTTTGAACGAATAAATAAAGTTTAAAAAACACATCATGTGCTGCCCCTAAATGTCTACTTTCCATTAACTTTATAAAAGGCCTTTTAGGTCCATCTCAACATCAAATGTTTCTTGTTTTGTGCACCAAAGTTAATGATCTCACATTTTGTCAACCTAAGATTACATCAGTCCCATCCTCTTCCACCCATTTGGCTGGTCTATTTTCATCTTACTATTCATGATCAGAAAATCTGGACTCCATCTGACATCTGTCATAACCTGCAAAAACAAAGGAACATTTGTTCATTCCCAAACTGCTTTTGGTCTTTATTCATTCATGCCAGTGTATTAATCCCAATTCCCTGTTCAAGCCTTTCTGATCAACTTGTGTAGAACCTTGTTCAAAACTATATGAAAACCACATCCACTTGTTCCCTTTTATACTAATCACATTCTCAAAGAATTCCAATAAATCCATTTATTTAATTTAGTTCTATTTTTCTTTGCTAGATGCCTGATTATTTTTCCTTCATTATAGTTCCCACATTTTCCTCTTACTTTGTAATATATATTCATAATATATTGAAAATATTGATGGGCTGATTTAGTAAGTTTACAGAGTACTCAACACAAAAAAATTGGTGGAGTTGTGGATAATGATCCAGCAGAATAGACCAATTGTAAATGTGGGCAGGGAAATGGCAAAGTTTAATCTGGACATTTTGGAAGGTCAAATGCAAGAGGCATACAGTAATGGCAGGACCCTTAGGAGCACTAATGTACAGAGAGAACTTGGTAAGCAAGTCCAGAGCTCTGTGAAACTGGGATATTAAGTATAAACTCTGGCAAATCAGGTCACAGCTATATAAAACTTTGGCTAGGCTGCGTTTGGATCATGGTGCACGGCTCTAGTGTGGATGCAGATAAGGTTCTCCAAGATTATGGCTGGATTGGAGTGTATTCGCTCTTAGAAGTTGGGTACACTTGGTTTTAGCTGGTGTGTCCGAGGCTAAGGAACAATCGGATAGAAATATATTAAATTATGAGAGGCATACATGGAGTAGATAGAAGGGGAAAGTTTAAAAGGATATTTGAATGTTTTTTGTTTAAAAAACACACTGTGATCAGAAGGTATCTGGAATGTGCTGTCAATGGGAGGAGGTAGTAGATACCACAGCATCACTAAGGGGCAAATGGACCATGTGTAAGCAGATAGAATGTTCGGATTAAAATTCAAGTCAGCTCAGACATGGTGGGACACAGGACATGTTCCTGTTCTATTTTTTCATATTCCACTTGACATTAGGCCATCATGTTGGCATTTCCCTTTTGACCTTTCCTATTTTCTTAAAATAGTGGCATCATATTTGTCATCCTCCAATCTTCAACAATTCTAAATTCAATCACACTTGATAATCACTGCAGCCAAAGCTTTGGGTTGTAGGTCACCAAGTACTTGGGATTTAATTACTTTGTCTCATCAGCTGCTCTGGTACCACTTTTTTAAAAAAAAACTAATAGTGGTCTTCAGTTCTTCGTTCATTCCAGATCATTCACCACTGGAATTTTAGTTTTGTATCTGATTATAATAATGCATGGCATAATCGATCAATTCTGTCAGACTATTTAAATGTCCTTAAACAGATTTGAGCAATAGATTCCAAACTATGTTAAAAACATGTGCAGCACAAATGTAAAATAAGTCAAAATTGGTCTTTAAATGATCTATTTCACTTTTATTATAAATTTTGTTACAAAAAACATTGAATATACTTCAATGGTAACAAACTGATCCTAAAATTTACCACTGTTAATTTCAACAGGTGCAAGCAGCATGTTCATTCAGTGAGTTGTAAATATCTAATTTATGAAGTATAAAAAATAATTGCAAATCTCAAGATAAAATACAATTAACAGCCCTAACTGAACACATTGGTTAAATTATGTAATTAACAGCCCTAACTGAACACATTGGTTAAATTATGTAATTAACAGCCCTAACTGAACACATTGGTTAAATTATGTAATTAACAGCCCTAACTGAACACATTGGTTAAATTATGTAATTAACAGCCCTAACTGAACACATTGGTTAAATTATGTAATTAAAAGCCCTAACTGAACACATTGGTTAAATTATGTAATTAACACCCCTAACTGAACACATTGGTTAAATTATGTAATTAACAGCCCTAACTGAACACATTGGTTAAATTATGTAATTAACAGCCCTAACTGAACACATTGGTTAAATTATGTAATTAACAGCCCTAACTGAACACATTGGTTAAATTATGTAATTAACAGCCCTAACTGAACACATTGGTTAAATTATGTAATTAACACCCCTAACTGAACACATTGGTTAAATTATGTAATTAACAGCCCTAACTGAACACATTGGTTAAATTATGTAATTAACACCCCTAACTGAACACATTGGTTAAATTATGTAATTAACAGCCCTAACTGAACACATTGGTTAAATTATGTAATTAACAGCCCGAACTGAACACATTGGTTAAATTATGTAATTAACAGCCCTAACTGAACACATTGGTTAAATTATGTAAATTTCAAATAGTTTAACTGAAAAAAATTAACAATTTTATAATTTTGCAATAAATTGATGTGATTTGGATAACTTCCACAATTACAGCACCTAACCATGCAATTTTGTTTTGCGGAAAAAATTCTCAGGCAATAATCATCTCTAAATTTATTTCTTCACAAATAAAAACATATTTTGTTATGAATAATGTTCATAATCTTTTATAACACTTAATTAGGAGTTATCTGGTCCCATACCCAGCACAGAAAAGAGCAACAAAATTTTTATTAAAATTCTATATTTTGAAAATGAATCCCCTAAACTTAGCATCTTTATGCAATTTACATTTTACTTGTACTAATTTTAAATCTATAGCTCAGATTTTAAAAACAATCATTAGATTATTACAAATATAAGTAACAGCAGTTGAAAGGGTGTAATTCTATATGGAGATGGGTACTGAACATGTACTGTTTTTAATATTCACAAACTGTATATCACAGTGCAGCATGTGCACAATTTATAATTTGCTAAAATTTACTCTTTCAGCAGTTTATTCTTGTGACAAGCACAGGTAGATACTGAATAAATGGTAATCAGATTTAGTTATTTCAGTAGTTTTAAAATTTGGTTTCGTGTGGCTTGCCCAGCAGGAAATTGAACAAACTCGGAAGTCTCAGGCAGAACGATGACTTTCCCTTCGGCTATGCTTGGCCCCACTCTCCCCCTTCCCCCTCCCACTACCTCCCCATCCCCCTCTCCCATTCTTCACAACCCCCTCTCCCATTCCTCTTCCATTCCACATTCCCTCTCCCATTCCACCCTCTCTAATTCCCACCCCCATTTCCCCACCCTCCCTTTGGGGTGGCTGGGAGCCTGGGGTTTCAAAAAGGGCGTGGGTCCAACAGTAAACTGTTGTTTTCCATTTGAAATCAACTTGACTACGACGCTTCATTTTACACTGCAATATGGTGTTGACATTGGTGACTCCAACAGGCCCCAAAAGGCCTTTGGGCCCAAAATGGACAACTCAGCAGTTTCCCTCAAATTGCCTGTGTTCTGGACAAATCAACCAGAAGTGTGGTTTGGACAAGCTGAGGCACAATTCCACATTCGATAGTGACAGATGCCACTACTATGTGGTATGCACCCTCAACCAAGAAACAGCAGGTCGAGTCATCGACTTCCTCCATGATCCACCAGATCACGGCAGGTATCTAGCTCTTAAAGACACAGTCTCTCCTGACATGAGCAAGCTGTGCAGCTCCTGCATTTAGACGGCTTGGGTGCACGCATCCTGTTGGAGCTAATGACAAACATGTTGGCGTTGGCAGACGGTCATAAACCTTGCTTGCTCTTTGAGCAAATATTCTTAGAGCAGATGCCAGGGGATATCCTCCTCATGTTGGCCGCTGAAGACTTGTAGAGCCCCGTGCGGTAGCTGCCCATGCAGATGTTCTGTGGCACACAAAGCAGCGAGGCAGGTGCCCCACTGAAATTAGTGCTGTGTCACGCCAAAAGGTTGTCTTCATCTGCAACAGCAACGAAGACACACACAACCCCGAATAAAGAAGTTACCGAGACAGACTCTTGGTGTTTTTAAATCACCGATAGGTTCTAGAGCGCGTCATTGCTGACCACTGTGTGTTTCTGAGAAACGTCAGGGCCATTCATTGCTAATGGCTATGGTGGCTGGCTACCATAACAGCCTGCTTTAAGTATGGGATAAGTTTTCTGGGTGCAAGTTTCTGGTCGACACAGGAACTGAAATTAGTGTCCTTCCCCTGATCAGCTATGATATCTGTATCAGGAGTGTGGGCCCAGTTCTCATGGCAATTACCATGAGAATCATACCCTTGTGGTTCGGCGGCAATCAATTCTCCCAAAGGTTCACACTGGCTGCAGTCTCTCAGCCGTTGCTTGGAGCCTACTTTCTCAGAGCTCACTCACTGCTAGTAGTTTTAAAGATGTGCAGGCTGGTGGATACGAAAACCTTTCAACCTAGGAGAAGCCAAACTATCCACCCCAGATTTAGACTCAGTGGTGTATTCCACTAATGAATTTGCCAAGGTTTTTGCGGAGTTCCCAGACATCGTGGCACCACGGTTCTCCACGGCTGCACCCAAACATGGCATGCTCATCATATCCTGACAAATGGAGCTCCTATTTCACGCCCAAGCCTATCAACTAGTGCCTGTCAAGCTGCACCTGGCCAAACAAGAATTCATTAAGACGGAGGAAATGGGGATCATGTGAAGGTCTGACAGCCCGTGGGCTTCCCCACTTCACATCGTGCCCAAGACTTCAGGAGTCTGGAAACCTTGTGGGGATTACAGGTGGTTCAATGATGCCACTATCACATACCGGTATCCTGTGCCTCATATACAGGTCTTTACTGCAAATCTTCATGAGGCCAGGGTATTCTCAGATTGATTTGGTATGAGGGTAGTCAAGACTGCTATCAAAACACCATTTGGTCTCTGTGTATGCTGTTTGGCCTTAAGAATGCTGTGCAGACATTCCAACAACTTATGAATGCGATGGTGCGAGGAATGGGCTTCTTTTTGTGTACTTGAATGACATGCTTGTGCCAGCCACTACCACAAAGAGCACCTGCAGCACCAGCATTTACTCTGCTGTCACCGACAAGACTCCAGTCTAACCATAAACCCCGCAAAGTGCAAATTTGCACTTTTTTTTGGGACACCAGACCAGCAGCCAGGGTGTCGTCCCATTACCAGCCAAAGTGGAAGCCACCCTCAAATTCACAAAACTATTCACAATCAAAACCTACTGGAGTTTGTAGGAATGGTCAATTTCTACCATTGTTTTCTACCATCCACAGCCCAGATCATGAAGCCCATTCGACGTAATGTCCATCAAACCCAAGGACCTGGAATGGTCAGAGGAGGTAACGACAGCATTCGAGAACACAAAAAGCGACCTGGCAAATACAACCCTGCTGGTCCACCCATGAATTAACCTGTTGACTGCATTAGCAGTGGATGTATCAGATTCAGCAGTGGGTGGAGTATTGGAGCAGAGCATCAATGGACCCTGGAAGCCTCTTGCCTTCTATAGTAGGCACCTACAAACCCCAGAGACAAAATATAGCACTATCAATAGGGAGCTACTGGCTCTATACCTGGCGGTTCGGCATTTCCACTATTTTCTGGAAAGCAGGGACTTCATGGTATTCACAGACCCCAAACCACTGACATTTGCATTCATGGTCAGCTTGACAGCAGAGCCACCTCTCCTACATATCAGAGTTCACCACAAGGATTAAGCATATCTCTGGTAAGAATAACGTGGTAGTGGATGCACTCTGTCCCACTCCTACATTCAGGCATTGTGATCCCTATCTCTGGGGATTGACTATATGGTGCTTGCTGAAGCACAACAAGACAGAGATTCCAGTGTACCGAACTGCAGTCACTGGACTGTGCCTTGAGGACATTGCCTTTGGACCTAGAGGAATTACTCTCCTTTGCAATGTGTCCACGGATCAGCCTCGCCCCATCGTCACAGCTGCCTGGAGACTACGCATTTTTGATGCACTTCACGGATTGGCACACCCCTCAATTCATGCGACAGTCTGCCTGGTTTCTGACAAATTTGTCTGGCATGGACTCTGGAAGCAGATCACCTACCGGGCTAAGACATGCATGAACTGCCAGATAGCTAAAGTGCAGTGACAGGTGAAGGCACCACTTCAACACTTCAAGCAGAAAACAACAGATTCGACCACGTGCATGTCAATATCGTCAACCCACTCACAGTGTAATTTGGGTCGAAATATCTGTTCACCATTGCGGACTGGTTCACTAGGTGACCAGCAGTCCCGTTGTCGCATTCTTCCACCAAGTCTTATGCCAGGGCACTCATATCTGCCTGGGTGTCTCATTTTAGTCTTCCTTCCCACGTCACCTCTGACAGAGGTCCGCAGTTTACATCTGGTCTATGGGACATTATCTCAACTGTCGGGAACATGCTTCCATCTCACGACAGCCTACCCTCTCCAGACCAACGGCCTGGTCAAAAGATTATACAGACACCTAAACACTGCATTGATTACCCACTTCCAGAGACTGGATTGGGCAAATGAGCTACTATGGGCTGCACCCAAGAAGGATCTCCAGTCATCATCGGTGGAATTGGTATATAGGGCGCTGCTTGACATGCCTGGAAAATTCGAACTAGCACCCCAAGGACAAAGACAGCCACCCTCGGAAGTCCTAAATAAACTGTGGGATTGCCCTGGCAAACTGGCCCAGGTTCCCATGTCACAAATTAGCATCACGACATCCTTTATCCCAAGACTTAAAAAGCTACAAATTTGTATTTGTGCAGAGGTGCACATGGACCACCCCTGTAATGGCCTTATGAAGGTCCATTTAAAGTACTGGGATGTAATGGCACAAACTGCATACTGGACATAAATGGGAGATCAGAGACATTCACAATTGATCACCTTAAACCTGCACACCTAGACCTGGACAAGCCTGTAGCAGTACCACTATCACATTAATATGGGAGACCCCCATGCACAGCAGGAAGGCAGGGACCGAGACACCGACGTTAGTGCCTCCAGAAGCCTGTTCTCGTTAGGGTGGGGGCCATGTGGCAGCTCACCTGTCAGGAATTCAAACTGGCTCGGGAAGTCGAGGGCAGTGTGATGATGTCACATTCGGCTATTCGTGGTGCGGGGGTGGCTGGGAGCCATTTAAAAGGCACACAGGTCCAGCAGTAAACTGTTGTTGTCCGTTTAAACTCAACTATGACTCTTTGTTTTGCACTGTGATACAACAGCCACAGTTTGACAAATTCCTATTGTAATGGAGAAGCGTTTGTGATGCTATTTATTCGATAAATGCAAGGCTCCAAAACCAAAGTATATTCAAGTAAAATTGGTATAATCTAAAGAATGGTGCAAGTCACTCAAAGAGTTCTGTGGGTGGATTGGACATGAAACATTATGAAGGGAAAATTCTCAAAACATTTAATCAGCTTTGATTCAGAAACTGAAGTTGAGATTTCAAAGTTGTATTGAAACCTGTAACAAATGTCCATGACTGTGTTGATGGGAATGATCACTGCACAAATCTTTTAGACTCTTGTGTTCACACCGATGATATGCTTAATGGGAGTGCACGGCAGAGCCAATTGGCTAAATAGAAGAGAGATGAACAGAAAATCTGCCATCTGCGTAGCAGGAAATCCACAAGGGCAGTAATGGATTGTAGCACAATTGTTAAATGGACCTCAGAGGGGTTTGATTTCCAGCAATTCTGATCCAGAAGGACAACAGGAGACGACCAATTTTTCTATGGAGTAATTAAAGATTAGAGCGTAATCAAATTCAAAGGGATATCTTATCAAGCTACATAACTCTTTCTTAAAATTAATAGAAGACTTGTATTTATACAATGAACTTCACTGTCCACCCACTAGTTTAGGATATTCTCTCGTCATTTAATGCCAATTAATTAATTTTGAAGAAATTGTTATTATGCACAAATGTGCATATTAAAAATATTAATGGCTGTTTTTAAAATATTGGCTGAGGGATAAATATTGGCCATGAGACATTTATATTCAAAATCATCTGTCTACACAAATGTACATTTATTAGCTTAATTGAGGAAATGGAAGTTGGTACCCTTTCAAAACTAACACACGTTGATGAAAATGCTTTTGACGCTCTCAGCACCAAAAATGAAAATTCACAATATATAGTGTAGAGTTCAGCAAAATTCAGTAAATCCTTTCATTTATGTATGCTCGCATTTTACTCTGTACACAGGATATATTCCATGAAGAATAACTTTAAATGAGTCATCTTTAAGTACTACACACTCATTGCAGAACTCAGGCAAGCATACATGAACAACATGACCACATTCAGCAAACTGCCTGGACACATTTCACAACCAGGTAACCTTTGAAAATTTTATTATTCTTTTATTTTCTTTTCTAGGTTTTCATTGTAAAAATATTTTCCCCAGGAATAAGAACTTAGTAGATCAATGCTTCACAGGGTAGCATAAAGCAAGAGCAGAATATTCATACTCAAATTGAGATGGTCTATTGGCAAATTACAGTAACTGTTAGACATTGTCATTAATCATTTCAATTTTCACATGGAGGAAATTGCCACTTTGACATACAGGACATTGACCTCTGTTTCAATTTCATTACAGTACTCATTTTCCTCTCCAATATGATCCTGCTGTTGCATTCTTTCTGGGGTACTGTTCCTCAGCATCTTCCTCAAATGGCTTATTATTCACAGCTGCCTTTACACAGTGACCAAAGGCAGAAATGGTGCTCAATAATAGAGACTCAAGTTATCAAAAGTGCACATTTCCAGAAAAGAGCAAAGCAAGGGAATGAGTTGCATGAAACCCAACTACATCTCCTCCCTAGTAGAGGCAGAAAAGCTTATTGCAATGTCAAGATGAAGTCAGGCCTCTTGTTTCAGAAAATCCTGGGGAACAAACTTGGGACATTTGGTCTAACTATCACACTGAATAAATTATTGAGTCATCCAAGAGTTTTTTCTTGAGGACAGCTTTTATCAAAGATAAATTCAAAACCATGATATTAAAGCCTGTAATGTAATCCAGAGAAACATTATTTTCAAAATATAGGCAACCTATTAATCAGTAATAAAAATAAGATAATGCAACCTTTGCAATAGAAAAGCTGCAAATTAAAATACTTCCGACTTGAGTTCAAGATGTGTAAGAATACAAAGCCAGACTTTCTCAATCAACAGAATTCAAGCAATCATATAATTAACAATCACCCTTAGTTTATACTTCACAGTAATTGCACATAAAATTAAAGATGACTTTAGTTTCACAAATACTTCTATTTACATAGAAAGACTATGTGGCTTCATCTGAAAATAAATATAGCATTTGAACAGAAAAGTAAAGATAATGGATGGGATAAAAATAAAACAATTCAAATGGATAGGATGAAAGTACATTGCAAATTACATTGCTCCATTTAGCTGGAAGGTTGTTCAATTATTCTCACGTTAACAGTATTGATAAATTTTTGACCCAAATTTGATTCTTTCATCTTTGGAAAAGTCCGTGGAATTATTTATTTATTTATTTAATATAAAAAATTTAGACATACAGCACAGTTACAGGCATTCAGCCCACGAGTGCATGCTGCTTAATTTACACTCCCAGACATTCTGAACGTGAGAGGAAACAGATCCCCCAGAGAAAACTCATGCAGACATGGGGGGGGGGGGGGGGGAGAAGATACAAACTCCTTACAGACAGCATGGTATTCAAACCCCACTCCAGCCCAGATTGCTGGCACTGTAAGGTTTTGCTCTAAACGTTATGTCAACTGTGCTGCCCAATTTAAAATTTACCTTCAGCAAGTTTTAAAAAGAATAGATTGTGCTTGAATTGCAAGATACATGTATTATATGGAATATTTTAATACAAAAACATTTCAAATTTCAATATAGCACAATCCTGGTAAGTGCCACTGATGCTTAATGGGCAATATACCATGTACAATACCTACAATAGTACCCAGCATGTAACAGGGTGCACCAGTTTCAAACCTCAATCTGTGTTGAGCTGGCCGTTTAGTTGGAAGTAATGGGTGGTTTCAGGTAGCATTCCAGTTCCTATCTACTATGCAGTGGAGCCAATTGGAAAATCCAAATCCCCATATTATCAAGGAACACCTAGAATGACTGATCCATTACCCATGGCACGCAAAGATTGATTAAAGCATACAAGGAGTGTCTTCAGGAGAAAAATAAAGGGACAAGGTTGCAAAAAACACCAAAATTCCAGTGCACTAAACTTGCATTCATTACTGCCAAATTCTTATAGTTTTTTTTAAATAAAGCATTTGTTCCAAAATAAAGCCAGGTTCAATTTAACTACGAGTAAGATTTCTTTTTAAATTTAGAAAACAATAGAATCACATTGGCTTTCACTCATTCACTGTGGTTTACAGGTACACCTTAAAAAGCCATGAAAGCATTTTTTTCCTCATGCGGATATTTTAAATTCCTGTTTTACATAAAAATTCAGTTTTCTCTCATAGCAGTACATTTCATCCAAATTGAGTTAGGAGAAAGAAAATATCTAGTTCTTAACTAGTTGTTTAAACTACTGGTTGAATATAATGGAACCTAGAATTGCAACTTCCATAATTCTACACCCATAACTTATTTACATATAAACATTCACATTAAATTTGACGACTGTTGTACAAGCACAGTAACACCACTCCTTTGCAAAATTTGCAATTTTAAAATTAGGATTGGTCATACTGAAACCTGTTTCCTTATATGCAATGCCACCCACATCTAAATCCTCAGCTTTCAATTTTATACTGTATGCGCCACTTAACGTCGGTTTGGGCAATGTCCGACCGCATATACGTCCACGGTCCCATAATTATTCAGTTACCGCGAGCAAGTCCGCAGCAATTTAGAAAAAGCAATCATTAGCTATAGGAAATTGTATACCCAAACAAATCTGACTGCCCCACTCTCTTCCCACAGCACTGTTATCAGTCCCAACTAATCCCACTGGCCCGCACTCTCACCACAGCCCAGTGTTGGTCCCCACATTGATCCCACTGCCTCGCCCTCTCCCCATATCCCTGTGTCAATCCCTACAATCATACCACTGCCCGAACACTGATCCCTAATTACAAATAAAAAATTTACAGGTACACTATAGTATCCCATATATCTTAGCTAAGTGTATAAATGTAGTGTTTGCATAATGTCCACATCGCATAACGCCCAATTTCACAGAACGTGTGTGTGTGTGTGTGTGTGTGTGTGTGTGTGTGTGTGTGTGTGTGCGCGCGCGCGCGCTCAAATCTGCTCAAAGATTCCAAGAGCATGTAAGTAAAGGCTAAATCAGACAAATTACTTTTTTTTTGCTTTTACATTGAAATAAGTAGTTGGAGATTTCTACTTGGTTTTAATAGATTTCAAATCTGGCAATTTTTCAAGCAATTCTTTGTGAGAGACACCAATAGTGGCAAAAATTCCACCTTCATTCAACGCACTGTCAGTATAATCAATCGTCTTTCCTTGGAGAGTGGTCATTTGGCCACCAAGTGCTTCCAAAAGGGCATTGCCAGCACAGATGTCCCACTTCTTGATATTGGTTACATGTAGGTACACATCAGCATGGTCTGGTTGCTTATCATCAGGTATATTCAGCAGGGACAGTACTTTATAACCTACAAATAAAATGCGGGATGAGAAGTAAATTATAAACAAAAGAAATCTAAAATTAATTTAGAATTTAAATAAATCTAATGATACACAAAATATTAGGTTCTTTCATATTTGAACATTTGATCAATATTCTTGGTCACTTGATTCAATATTGGTCTGAAATTTGTAACAGTAGTGTTTCAAGAACTCTGCCCACAAAGAACTAGCAATCTCTGCAGTTTGAAGGTCATATTTTCCCCAACATCAGTTGCTATCAGGCATCATTTCAAGTAGCAAAACACGAGTCTGCAGACACTGTGGGTGAAGTTAATTCAAGTGTTTGACCGTCTACTATTCCTGTTCATCATTTGTGAACTCACAATCTTCAGTATGTGGCCAGACTAAATTTACCAGTTTGTTCCGATTTGTTGATTTCAATGTTTATCTTCCAATTATGAAAACTCACCATCTGCCAGTGAAATTATAACTAGTCCCTTATGTAATGAAGGAGTTTAAGTTTCAGAAGGGCTTTTCTGAATTCAATAAAATGTGTACAATAAAAACATTTTTAAAAACTCCGTATTTTACACCCAATCTTACCTGCCCCTCCAGCTTCTTTAATGTCAGTGTTGTTCCCAAATGCTTTTTGAGCAAATGCCCTACCAGTACCTAAATGCGACCGGGACATTATAATTCTGGGATTTTTTTCATTGTACGATTTACGCATGCTGACATTTGATCCTCCACGCACCACTGCCCATGCTGTCAGAGAGAGAATTATTGTTAAGACAAACCATTAGCTCTAGTCTGTACAGTATGTTTTTTTTTAATTTAAATTTTTTAAAATTGGTGACTTAATTGCACATGTAAAAGCATATCATCGCATGATTAAAACATTCATCTACTGTGAGGATTTGTTCCCTACTGTATTTATAAACTGTAAATTAAGCTTGGCATGCCACAAATGTAAAAAGGATTAAAGTTAAAATTGAAAAATATTAAAAATAACCACAGTAAAGCTGAAATTTCATATACATTTGTATTATTGAAGCAAACTGTGAAAGGTTAATACGTAGCTGATCTCATAAGAATTAGATTAATTTGGAGAAATTATGGCTGAAAATTCACAAAAATTAAATATTAAGAGAGCAGGAAAAGGAGGTTGTTCAATAATAGGGTACACACTACTCCAGAGATGCAATTGTTCTCCTTACCAGTAAAATCAGCAAAAGGCTTATGCACGACTCCAATAACTGGCTTTCCATTCACAGCCACACACACCATTGTGGTAACATAATGCAAAAGATTTTCTACACAAAAGATGAAAACAGAAAGTCATCTGTTAATGTACAATTGCTGCAATATGCTAAAATTGTGGACTTCAGTCTTGGGCAGATTCTTTCATACCAAGCTGTTATGCATCCATAAAAATAGGTCTATATGTCTATAAAAGTAGGTAGGATACATTTGGGATATACCAGATTTCATTAGGCTTCTGAGGAGTAGAGGCATTGATGCACCTTCTTGGCCATGGCATTAACATGGTTGAACCAGGGCAGATTGTTGGTGATATTTACACTAAAGTATTTGAAGTTCTTGACCACAGCACCTCTGATATAGACAGGGGTGTATCCTCCAACCAATTTCTAAAAGTCCACAAGCTCTCTCATTTTGCTGACATTGAGGGAAAGGCTGAAATCCTGATTCCATGCCATAAGGCTCTCAGACTCTTTCCTTCATACCATTAATGTCCATACCCTCTTCTCATCCTGCTGCTGAAACTTTCATTATGAGCCAAGAATATTTGCTAGTCTTTACTATGGAGAAGATCATGGAAGCTGAGGAAATGAAGCAATCAGACTTTGTTTGCAAAAAGAGTGGCAGAGAGGATCAATGGAGTCTCCCTTTGCCCCCTCCCCCATCGAAGTGATCTACCGGGACCATTGCCTGAAGAGGGCGCACAAAATCAGTGAACCTGTGCGGACTCGAAAGGCCAACATGGCCTGTTTCCGCTCCGTAAATGGTTATATGTCTGTAATAAATGTAAAAAGATCAATGATTCCAATGCAATCTTTACTAGGCTTCCTCATTTTCATCTCCATAAAAGTGGTCCTTCAAAACTCTTCTGCCCATAATCAAACTCAAAACAACTTAAGTACTTAATTGTTGTTGTAGAAACATAGAAAATAGGTGTAGGAGTAGGCCATTTGGCCCTTCATTATGATCATGGCTGATCAGTACCCAGATCCTGCTTTCTCCCCATACCCCCTAATCCCTTTGGCCACAAGGGCCAAATCTAACCTACACTTAAATATTGACAGGGAACCGGCCTCAACTACTTCCTGTGGCTCCTGTGGCAAAGAATTCCACACATTTACCACACTCTGAGAGAAGAAATCTTTCCTCATCTCAGTCCTAAAAAACTCTCCCTTATTCTTAAAATAAGACCCCTGGTTCTGGTTTTTCCCAGTAAGAAAACACAATGAAATTAAAAAGTGCAATCGCGGTAGTACTCACAATAATATACATGAACATATAAAACAGTAAAATCGATAAAAACAAGAAAGAAAAGAGCAGCATTAAAGCAATACAAAATACAAATACACTAATTGGTGAAGTTTAATTCTCGAATGGCTCCGGGATAGAAATTGTTCTCGAGTCTGTTTGTCCGTATTTAATGGACCTACATTGTCTACCCGAGAGCAATAAGTCAAACAAATGATAGATAGCCCAGGTGAGTAGAATCCTTAAGAATATTAGCTGCCTTCCCAATACAGTGAGATCAAAATAAATCCACCAAAGGGGACAAGGAACATCCAATGATCTTCTGGGCCATATTGATAACCCTCTGAAGACCCCTCTTATCTGCAGCTGTCCCGCTGGCAAACCACATGGGAATGCAGAAAGTCAGCACACTTTCAATAGAGCAGCGATAGAAGGACATCAATAACTTCTCCTGTAGATCCATTTACCTAAGAATTCTCAGGAAATGGAAACATTGATGTGCCTTCTTGGCTATAGTAGGGTTCCTCCTGAAATTCATTATGAGCTCTTTTGTCTTCAAGGAATTTATCATTTGTCACCATTTACAACACATAAAAGTGCTGCAGAAACACAGCAGGTCATGCAAAATCCATAGAAAGCAATAGGTGGTTGATATTTTGAGCCTCAGTCAATCAGGAATGCCAGAATTTGAGCATTCACCTGAACAAGAAGGTTGGGATGGTGGAATGAGGCGGGGGGGGGGGGGGGGGTAAAAGAGCAGCACAGCCTTGTTGGTGACATATGGGAAAGGGAAGAAGAGATGTGAAAAAGGCAGAGATCTGAGAAAGATGCTCTCTGAAAAGAGAAAAGGGAGGGGTTGAGAAGCTGAAGGAGGAAAGGCTGTGGGCAGGTGGGAGAAACAGAAGAAAGGGAGTTGGGGTGAGGGAAAGCAATGACAGGGTAGGAGGTGAAAAAAGGGGGAATGGGGGAGGGGTTACCATAAATTGGAGGTCAATATTGATGTTGTCTGGTTGGAGATAGTTGGGACAGAACAAGGTTGTGTTCCTCCAATTTATGTGAAGCCTCAACCAAGAACATGAAGTCACATATAGACGTCAGTGTGGGAATGGGATGTGGAATTGACTGACAAATTGAAGGTGTTCAACAATACAAATGTTCTCCAGCATCTGCAGTCTCTTGTTTGTCTTAATTTACTTAGTGTTTTGCAAGAAAACACTCCTGATCTATTAATGTTCTTTTATTTACTTGTTATTTTATTTTTAAAAAAATCCTGCATGTCAACATCTCTGAGGATCTGTCCTGAAGCCTCCATGTTGTTGCAATCAGAGAAGGTTCGCCAACAGCTATACCTTGTGAGGAATTTGAGGTAGTTTGGTACTCCACCGAAGACTATCGAAAACTTCTACAGGTATACTGTAGAGAGAATTCTGGCTGGTTGCAAGAAAAAATTCCAGAGGATTGTTAACTCGGCCTGCAACATCAAAGGCACCAAACATCACACCATTGTGGACAACTACAAGAGGCAGTGTCTTAAGAAAGCAGCCTCTATCCTCAGGTACCCCCACCACCCAGGCCATGCCCTCTTCACTATGTTTCCATCAGGGAAAAAGGGACAGGAACCTGAAGACAAGCACTCAGGAAAACTTCTTTCCCTCGGCCGTCAGATTTCTGAATGAACAATGAACCACAGAACAGTGCCTTACTTACATATTTTCTCTTGCACTATTTTTTATTTATTTTGTAAGGTAGTTTATCTAAATGTTTGCACCATTATGCTATTGCAAAACAATGAATTTCATTACATGTTCATGACAATAAATTCTGATTCAGAGCATGCCTATTGCCAGGTCTCGTCAAATGCTAACCCCACCCATCTCATTTTTATCAACATAACCAATATTTACTGTTGTAACAATTTTGGGATCAATTAAATAAAACCATATTAGAAAAATAAAAACATATTCAAACTAAATAAAATATACTCAAGAGAAGATCATCTTCGGATATCTCATTCCTGCCCAACTTTCACAAAGTCCAGTGATAAAGTAAACATTGAAGAAACAAACTCCACAGAAAGGCAAGTGATGATACAACAACTAAGTGCATGAGACAATTGCCAACATATCACAAACTGTCAGTTTGGATGAGAACGGCTCCACACATTACAAGGAAACTGAACATGACATCAAAAGACTTCTTTGGGCCTCAGCTATTTTCAGTACAGCATCCTCCAACTCTCTTGTCTCACTCTTCAGCCTCAAGATTTTCCATAATTTAAGAGAGCTTTCATCAACAAAGAAGGCAAGTGATATGGAGAGAAAGAACATGACAGCAACTGCAAACAAACTAAATTGATAAATTATACACAACCCTTGATCTAACCCCAATCTAGTTCAGCAAGCTGGCACATTTACAGGAAAAATCTATTTTGCATTCGGTGCAAAGTCTATAAGAAATGACACTCTTTCTTTGGTTAAGAGCTTCAAATTCTGATGTTTCTCCAAATCTTTATTTAATTTTAATAACTCTTCCCAAAGCCTTCTGCGATAACATTTTCTGTTCCTTTTTAAAATTCCTAACTTTGATTACAAATTTGTCAGAGCACATACATGGCGTCACATGAGATTCTTTTTTATTGCAGGCATGGCAGAATTACCACATTGCTAATGTAAAAAAAATGTACACATCTAAACAAAAAAATGTAAACTGATAACAAATATAAATAAGCTAAGACAGAATTTTAAAAAACCAAAGTGCAAAAGTAAGAGTCCTTAAATGAGTTTGTTGTTGAGGACTCTGATGGTGGAAGGTTAGCAGCTGTTCCTGAACCTGGTGGTGCGAGTCTTGTGGCACCTAGACCTCTTTCTTTATGGCAGCAACAAGAGCAGAGCGTTTGCTGGATGGTGTGGATCCTTGATGATTCTTGCTGCTCTCTACAGCATTCCCTGTAGATGTTCTCGATGGTGGGGATGGTTTTTGCCTGTGATGTCCTGGGCTGTGTCCTCTTTCTTTTGCAGAGCTACGCACTCACGGGTATTGGTGTCCCCATACCAGACCATGATTCAGCCGATCAGCACTTACCACCACACATCTATTCAAATTTTCTAGGGTTTCTGGTGTCATACCAAACCTCTGCAAACTCCTGAGGAAGTAAGAGGTGCTGATGTGCTTTCTTCATGATGCCATTTGTATGTTGGGTCCAGGAAAGATCCCAAGAACTTAAATTTGCTCATCATCTCCAGATCTGATCTCCCAATGATCACTGGATCTGCTTCATAAGATATAAACCACACAAAGTTTTTTTTTAAATATAAAAAATAATGGTTCTCAAAGTTCAACGGACATCTTTTAATTGACATGAATACCACTACAGGAGATTTGGAATTAAAATTCATTTCCACAATGCAGAAATTATGTCACAATGGTCACTTTTTTATGTGAACTGCTGTCTAACAATGTCACCAGAATAACTAGACCTTAAACCAGAGGGGACACTGATTGTGGTTATCTATGGGTACCTGCGAGCACCACTCCCAGGGTCCACAAAGGTAATTGGTGCCTTAATGGGCTATTTAGTCACCAACACATGCCCTGACCTTAGAGGTGTGGTCTTGCCCCTCATGGGACTGGCAACCAGGAAAACCATCCAGGAAGCCATTATCCTCCTTGAGCACCCACTCAAGTTTGCAGGGCTGAGGCATAGTTCGGTGACGTTACCCTGCCTGTGATTCAGAGACATATGGTCTCTGGAGAGAGAGCATTGCAGGGGTGAAGCTCCGTAGGGGTGGGGTTTTCCTTGCTCCACCCACTCCCACCTGGACCAACCTCCCCTCTGGTCCTCCCTCACTGGAAGTGGCCACTGACTAAACTATCTTGCAAGTTCTACAAAAAACACCTGCCTCCTCCACAGGAGAAAGCTACAGTTCAAAGGTTCCTCTTCTCAACGTGAGGGTCTATGACATGCTCATCAAAACAGACTGCTGCTATCCCATCATTGATTCCAGCCATCAACTCTAGCTCATTTA
Organism: Narcine bancroftii; assembly: GCF_036971445.1. NCBI lineage: Eukaryota > Metazoa > Chordata > Chondrichthyes > Torpediniformes > Narcinidae > Narcine > Narcine bancroftii. Next base: position 297,577,024 of record NC_091470.1, on the reverse strand, counting down.
AAGCAGCAAAGAGCTGTTGTCATGAACTATACAGAACATTTTCAGCAGACAGGCAAGAACTATTGCCATGGACACATTATCACATGAAATTCCTGCTTAACAACATCCATAACCTTTGTCAAGCACCTTTCTATTACAGCCTTTGTAATGGACCTTTTTAATGGAACCCTGAGCCGTGGTATTTACTCTTCACTAATGTCTTTCGGCATACTCTCAGAAAATTGTAGTTTCATCAATTAATTACAATGTTGCAGATCATCCACTATCAGGAAATATTGTATATATTTTGTAACCACTCAGTAATGGCAACGTCCTCCACTCCTTCCCAATAATAGAAACCAAATCCTCAAGGGGTGGGTGCTTCAGGAGCTTTTATTTAAAAGTTACTAATTTGGTCAACTTTCACTCCTCCTGGCTACAGGCATATGTGCCACCCCTTTACAGGGAATGCGGGTAGGAATTGCATCTTGGTGTCAGATGACAGCTCAGTGAAATGGGGTACTCTCACAGGAATACAGGTACACTCTGGTTGTATGCCTCCTGGCCTGTCCCCTGCCTCACCTTAGGATAGTTCAGCCACAGGCACCTTGGGTCTATGCCAAGGGAGTGCCCAAGTGTGATGCAAAGGCATGGGATGCACTAGCCAAGAGAAGGCTTTGGCACCTTATGGTTGACTTTGCACTGTCTGCTCACAGATGTTGGTGGTAAAGGTGCTCATGTGTGCCAGCTAAGCTGGAAAAAGCAGACATGAGAATCAGTCAGACCATTTTCTTTCACAAACCTCTTAGACTGGGGGGCAGTTCCCACAGCATCCTACTACATCAGGAACACAATGACCTTGTTTAGTCAGTGTGGGGTAGCTGGTGAGGCATTGCCATTGAGTTTGATAATGTGCTTTGTCCATCATACGGAAGGCACTTGTGCATATTGATTCGTTTTAGACACGTTTTAAGTTATAACATGTTACTTAGATTTTATCGTTTAGAAGCCAGCTATTCATTGTAATTGCAGTGAGAGGCAAGTGACGTGACTTCTGAAGGGTAAAATGTTATATGTGGATTGTGGAGGAAAACTTGGCCTCCTTGACTGGAACATTGTGGATTGCAGATGGTCACGTGAAACTTATTTTGAAGTCGCATCACCTGCCAATCAAGGTTGGACTCTGGCCACCCATTAGTGCACACCTTCCCATTGGCTCATTTAAATGATTCAGAGTCATCATTAGGCAGATACCCAGCTCAGAACAGTATAAAAACATCAATGCACACCACATTTTTCTCTTTGCCTCTTAGTCCAAGTCATCACTCCACACCAGGTCGTTACAGTGGACATGGCTCCTGGAGTCCTGGGCAAGGTGTGCACTACACTTAAGTTCAGACATAGCATTGCAATAGATCAGTGCTGGCAAAGAGCCACACCCCTGCTGGTACAGGGAATCGGGTGTGTGTTTGAAAGACCCTGTTATGAAACGTGTTCATGTGTGGGAGCATTTAGAAGCTAGGTGGCCACTGGTAATGGAGTCCAACCTGGGTCCAATGTGAATGTTTATGAAGTTATTTAGTAGTAATCAAGTATCATTTGACATCTTCCCCTGTTTGTTACCCATGTGTTCAATAAAGTTACCTTTGATTGTAACACTTGCATCCACTCATCTCTCTGTGAACCCACTAAACCCAATACTTTATAAACACAACACGGAGTAATCTGTTTCAATAATTTTCCTCTTCCCCTGTTCTTGCTACTTTCCTCTCCCTTTATTGCACAGCTTGTTTACAGTTCTTTTGATTGTTTACATGTTCACACTATGTAGTTTATTTTTTTTCACTACCAATTATAGGTAATTCTGCCATGAAAAAGGAATCTCAGGTCATCATTGATTTTTCCAATAAACGCTGATAATTCCTTTAAGGTGAATTCTTTGTAGCCTCCTTGGTCATTCACTTCTTTTAGTTTAGTCGGAAAGCTTGCAGGGTCCGATACAGCACTAACGGGGGAGAGCTGGACAATGGGATCAGTGATAGGAATGATAAAGGGCTGCGGGGAGACAGCAGGGCAGTGGAATCAGTGTGGGGACTGATGCAGCACTATTGTACAAGGTATACCTATATTCTTTTTCGACTTACGATGGGTTTGGTGGAACCTAACCCCCACCGTAAATTGAGGAGCACCTGTACTTACCTATGCACTAAGGCTAATTTACAATACCCATCTAGCAGAGTTTTCAGAATGGGAAGGAACCAGAGCACTCTGGGGAAAACCATCCAATCACAAGATGATGTGTTAATTTCACGGAGGCAGCACCTGAGGCAAGGATCAAACCTGGGTTGCTGGAGCCAAGGCAGCAGATCAACGAGTTGTACTACTTAGTGCACAATATATCCCAATAGCTTCCACCTTGAAAATATAATGTCTAGGCAATGCACCAGTTTTAAAAATTACATACTGGATGGAATGTTTTACATACAATAACTTTAATTAACTAATCTCAAAAATTATAATCCAATTCATTTTTAATTGGATAACAGATCCTTCTGGCCCACGAGCCCTAAAACATCCAATGTGACCAATTAACCCACTCACCCAATACGTCTTTGGAAAGTGGGAGGAAATCAACATGAACACAGACAATGCATAAACTCCTTAGAGTCATCGGCTGATTCGAACCCCAGACCACTGATGCTGAAATAACATTAGCACTAACCACTATACTAAATGTGCCTGTCTTAAATTATTACATTTCATTTTCAGATTGACTCTATGGTAGATGTTGCACCTGTATACTCCTGGGTGGCATCAAGAGGATCAATCCACACTGTGATACTGTCAGAGGAGACTTCTTCAGTTGTGGTTGTTTTGTCCAGGATTTCCTTTGGAATTACATGATCCCATGATGCAGTTTCTGGTACATTACTGGTTTCATGCTCTTCAGAGTACACCTAAGGTAAAAGGAACTTCAATTAAGCCCACAGTAACTCTCAAATGCTTTTATAACATTTATTATTTTCCTGGCAGAGAAACAGGCCCTACAGCCTATTGTGGCCATGCCATCTATATTAATTCCATTTACCAATCCTCAGCACATTCGATAGCCATGCTACCAAAAGTTCTGATTCACTTAATTACAAATACAAAACATGTTTTTAAAATGGGAAAAGACTCCACTTTGGCTGAAAAGACAATCTGACACATTATACGACACAGAGAGGTACAAATCTCTGATCAACTAGCTCCTCCTCTCCAGCAAAACTATGAAGAGGCAATCCTAAAGCCCTTTTCGCATTAGCTAACTGGTACATTAGCAGTTCAACGAACTGCTTCAAAATAGCATTCTTGCTGTTCACACTGGACCAATGTTATCCGGTTCTCTGCACCCTTTCACACTCACCATCTGGCATCCCAGAGCAAAGGGGCACCTATGCTGCAGTGGTGAAGTCTTGCATACCTCTGTTCCTTTCACAGTAGGCTAACCGGTACACTGATTCAAAACTAATCGGCAATGATACACCCTCCCTGGGTGGTTCATCCTCAGGTAATCGGACGCCTGCGTTCCAGTTCGCAAGCATTCACACTGGCACATTACCCAATAGATTGGCAAGTTATTTACTGGGTTAAAATGTCAGTGTGAATGGGGCTTAAGCTGGTGGTGCAGTTAGAGGAATTGATCACATTTGCCTTCCATGATCATTGCCTAGCGATTACTGCTGGAAGTAAACATTTTTGGACAACGAGATACCCTTCCAGGGAGACTGGAAAAATTGTACTTTACCCAAGGTAGGATTTCAGCATCAAATTATTGTATTTGCTTTTCGAACGAGTCATCACACAAAGCACTGAAAATGAATTTGTTTCATGAGAGTCTGGTCCTGGTGGAAACTCAAATTGTCTGCATTTTTATGGAGGAGCAAGACCAACATGCATGCCAACATGCATTCTCATTGTATCAACACACTGAAGCTGTGGAATAGCAATTGCTGGACTCTACTAATCAACAATTAACCACTATCGGCAGAAAGTTCTAAAAGTTTAGACTTGGACTTCAGTAATTCACCTGAAGAATAAACCTGGAGAGTTTGAACTATAGATAATCAGGAAGCGATGTTACTACATCACATTTGTATTCAAAAAATCATTAAAGAGAAGGACAAAAAATGTGGTGGGGATGTGAAGAGTATCAGTAAAGGTATCAATTCTAATGCTGAAATACAAGAAAATTTCTGAAAAGGTTGCATTACTTGTATTAACATAGAATTGCTTCAAGAAATAGCTGTCATTAGGTTAGTACGCCTGAGCTAATAATCCAGAAAATGAGTACAGATTGAACAACACCAGGTGGAGAGTTGGATTCGGTTTTAAACATCTTAAAGTCAAACGTAAATTAAAAAGTTATTAGGGGCAGCAGAATTTATACAAAACCCAGTCAATGCTCTTTGTGCAGAGAAACATGTCTTTCTTCTTTGGCTTGGCTTCGCGGACGAAGATTTATGGAGGGGGTAAAAAGTCTTAACTAATATGCCTGTCACAATACGGCTAGCTCTTCAGAGCCTGAAGATACAATTTAAGTGAGCCACTCAGCTATATCAAATTGCTCAACAGCAATTAAAGGTCTACTACCACTTTCTCAGGTTATGTGGGGATGAGCAATAATTGCCAGCCTATCCACCACAGAAATACATTTCAATAAATTTTTATTAAAAAGTAGGAATTATTATTACTACAATTATTGTGTTCGGTTCTGGTCACCTCATTACAGGAAAGATGTAAAAGCTTGAGAGAGGGTGCAGAGTAGATTTACCAGGATGTTGTCTGGATTGGAGAATATATCTTATGAGTCAAGGTTAACACAGCTTTGAAGAAGGATGAGAGGTGACTTAACAGATGTCTACAAGATTAGGAGAGGCAGGGGAGTGCCCATGCGAAGGATCTAGGCAGACGTGTCTTGAATGAGTTCTTCGTGAAGAGTGATAAAAAGACAATTTAAAAGTTTTCTGCTTCTGATATACAAAATGACAGTCAAAAAACTGCAAAGAACGAAATCTGAAGAGGCATCCAGACGGCCGAGTGAATGCCCAAAAGGGAGCAGCACAAGAGATGCCTCGATGCCACCTGAACCCGGCAGTGATTGGGGAGGTGTGGGGGGTCAGCATAATACTTAACTCGAATCCTGGAGAAGGTGGAGATCTTATGTACACATTTTACAAGTGTGGAAAATGCAATAAAAAACATGTCAGAGAAGATGGGTGAACTCTTGAGACAATTAATGACTTAATGAATCAAATGGCCACATGGAAGTCGGCCTGGTTACAACACAAGAAAAGCTGAAACCTTTAGAAGACGACACAAATAAAGTGGGACTTGGATAGGCAAATGTTGCTGGTCAAGATCAACAACTTGGAAAACTTTAGTAGATGCAACAACATTCAAATTATTGGATTGAAGGAGGGGATCAAAAAGAATGATCCAGTGAACTTCTTTGAATCACTAAAATAAATTGGCTTGTAGTAAGAAACCAAAGAGTAGTGGTGAAAGGAAGTATTCTGCCTGGAGATCGATGACTAGTGGAGTGCTGCAAGGATCTGTTCTGGGGCTCCTGCTCTTTGTCATATCTCTAAATGGCCTGGATGAAGAGGTAGAAGGATGGGTCAGTAAGTTGGTGGATAACACAAAGGTTGGAGGAGTTGTGGATGAAGCTAAAAGTTGTAGATGGTTACAAGAGGATATGGACAGGATGCAGATTTGGGCAGAGAAGTGGCACATGGATTTTCATCTGCATGACTGTGAGGAGATGCATTTTGGAAGGACAAAGCAGAAGGCAGACTACAGCGTTAATGGTGACTTAAGAGTCTGGATGAACAAAGGAACCTTGGTGGGGGAGGGGTTTCAAATCCATACAAGCCTCAAGGTCACCACACAGGATGATAGGATTCATTAATAGGGGAATTGAACTCAGTAGAGGATGGGATGCTGGGATTCATTAATAGGGGGATTGAACTCAGTAGGGGTAATATTGCAACTCTACGAAATCTCTGGTGAGACCACACTTAGAGTTTTATTCAGTTCTGGTCACCTCATTGTAGGAAGGATGTGGAAACTATGGTGGTATGTGAGGGGGAAAGAAAAAAAGTTTTAAAACCACTGTTTAAATCGTACCTAATTGACTCATTATGTGCATGGTTTCATAACTCCAAAGGAAATGGGCCAATGACAATTTTTCTCAGGCAAAATATTTCAGTTACAATTGAGTCCAGAGCAGTGATTCTCAACCTTCCCTTCCTACTCACATACCTCCTTAAGCAATCCCTTACCAATCACAGAGCATCTATGGCATAGGAACTTAAAGTGATACATGAGTGGGAAGAAAAAGGTTGAGAACCACTGATCTACATCTTCCCCACCATGACAGATTATTGGGAGTGGTTTTTCCATTTGGCAGTGCATGAGGCCATGGATATGTGTAAATAGGATGTGGAATTAAAATGGTTGCCCACGGCAGGATCCTTGGCCAGAGTGAAGGTGTTCAACAAATCGATCTTCCAGCCTCCATTCAAACTCTCCAATGTTGAGGAAGCCTTAATGGTAACACTAGATACAGCAGATGACCCCTTCAGATTCACAATTGAAGTGTTGCTTCACAGGGAAGTACAGACTTGGGGCTCTGAATGGTGATGTGGGCACAAGAGCAGCATTTCTAATGGTCATAGAGGGAGGTACCAACAGGGTGATTGGTTGGAAGGGATGAGTGGATGAAGGAGTCCTGGAGTGAGCAGTCCCTGTGGAAATCAGAGAGGAGAAGATGTGTTTGGAGGTGGCAGAAATTGCAGAGGATAATATATTGTATGCAGAGGCTGGTAGGGTAGCCCTAATTGAGCCTAGGGGCAGAGGGGTCCAAGGCAGCTGTGCAGGAAATAGAGGAGATGTGGGTAAGAACAGAGTTGACAGCAGCAGAGTAATGATTTGAATGCAAGTGAGACCCATGTCCAGAGTAGAGAAAAAACAAAAATAAACCTCTCATGGGGATCCTGTGTGAAATGCAGACTGTGAAAACTGACCAGCTCGGGTCAGCAATATCAGTAAGAACACAATATTCCCTCAAGGACTTTTTAGCTGAAACAACTATAGAACTAGCTCCTTTGGTGTGAGCAAAATCTTGGACCTTTTGCTAAGTGTTTCAGGACTAAAGTGAGCTGCAGAGGGGAAGACTGCAACTGGCTACAGAACCCAAAGTAGCTGCAAGTCATTTTAATTCCAGTTTTAATGTTTTAACTTTCTTGGAAAACTAACCCTGTGCAGTTTTAACAGTTTTGTCAAATGCTTAAGACTGGTGAGAGGAGTTTTAGTAGTATCCCATGATGATACTAATAGAACTATGCACAATACTCCAAATGCAATCTAACCAATATGAAGTTCCAATTCTGATACTCAATGCCCCTGCCTATGAAGGCATGCATACTAAATACTTATTTCATTACCCAATCCTCCTACAATTCGCTTTCAGTGAGCTATGGACCTGCACTCCAAGGTCCCTCACCACATCACACGTTCCCTGCCATTTCCTAAGAAAATTTAATTCCCAAAATGCTTCACATCTTCACTTCACACCTGATCCAGTTTAATGTTTATTTGCTCCAACCAACTTTCCAGATCGTTGTTTCCCCCTGTATCTTTAGACAACACTCTTTGCTATCTACAACTCCATAAATTTTTGTATTGTCTTCAAATGCACTAATCAGATCACCTACATTCTCATCTAAATCAGTACATTACAAACTCCAAGCACTAATACTTCCAGTACACAACTACTACAGACAGAGAAAAAAAACACTCATGTACCTACACCCTCTGGTTCGCTATCACCATAAAAGGTATTTGCAAAGAATACAAAAACAAATATTTAATTGTACTAGAATCATGCTTTCCCAAGCATTAAATTCACCTGCCATTGACTTTACAGAAACCATAAAGAGTGCCTGTGAAGATTTCACAAGTAGCTGTTAATTAGACTGATGTGAGAGAGAGAGAGCGCGAGAGAGAGAGAGAGCGAGAGAGAGCGAGAGAGAGCGAGAGAGAGCGAGAGAGAGCGAGAGAGAGCGAGAGAGAGCGAGAGAGAGCGAGAGAGAGCGAGAGAGAGCGAGAGAGAGCGAGAGAGAGCGAGAGAGAGCGAGAGAGAGCGAGAGAGAGCGAGAGAGAGAGAGTGAGAGAGATTTACTGCAGCAGTTGGTGTTGAAGACTGGAAATTCACAAACCTGCTGCAAGATGTCATTTCAAGACGGGTTTTGAGCTCCTTGTAGTCAATTACAAGAGGCTGGGGCTGGTTATTGTGTTTCTCCTGAAATAGGAGAAAAAGAAGAACTCTTTGCGGTAACCTGGTAGAAGAGGTTACCTTTTGGAAAAATCCACAAGGGGGCGTTTTTTTTTGGCCAGACACTGAAGTGGCTGATTGAAGGAGATCAATTTGTGTGTCCAACAAACAACGAATCTCTCTCTGAAACAACAAAGACCCTCCAGAGCAGTAACAATTTAATTTAAAGCACCAGAGCTTTGAAGATCATAAATGTTAAATTCTGTATACAGTGTGGAAAATTGCCTGATACCAGTGAACTTGGGGAAAGTAAAAAGTGAATGAGTGGATAGTGAAGCAAAGAACTTTCTTGAACACATTACATGCACTTAGAATTAGAAGAGGGTTAAGTTAGGTTGTTAGTAGTATTAATTTAAATATCGATTTTATTATTGTGTACGAAGAAAACTAAAAACATTTTTGTTTAAGTAACCATTGTCTTGGTGAATTTCTGTTGGTGATGGGTTTTTTTGGGAGTCCTCTGGGCTTGTAACAGTGGAAGGAGAGAATGATAGGATGGAGTAATCCCCCAGCAGACATCCATGCATCCTATGCTTGTCTAACTCCAGTTCACATATAGCATTTGATCTATTCATGCTTCTGTGCTATGGTTGTACTACAGTTGAAACATTTGCCTTGCTGTAAATTTATCTGCAGATAGAAATTTTTACATTCTCAATTTCTTCTGTGTATTCTCCTTCCTCCAAATGTTATTGTTTTTCATTCTCAATTTCTTCTGTGTATTCTCTTTCCTCCAAATGTTATTATTTTTCATTCTCAATTTCTTCTGTGTATTCTCTTTCCTCCAAATGTTATTGTTTTTTCAAAAGCACAATCTGTTGATCGTTGTAGAAAAAAATTAATCTCAGAACATTAATTTCATAGATCATATTTTAATGTTTGAAATGAATATAATAAATTTACATTCACCCAAAACAATGCTTTACAACAATGATCCAAGGATGCAGGACATTTATCAATACACAGCAGATAGAACTCAGCAAGCTAACTTACAAGATTTATGAAAGGGATTGGAAATTTAGATGCTAGGCAATATCTGAACTTTTCATTTGCTCTCTGTGAGGCTATCACTTTAAATTATGCATTAATTTTAAAATCCTGAGAGGCAATGAAAGAATGAATGTCAAGAAACCATTAGGATCACCAATTTAAGATGATTTTTTTTTCTCTTTGAAATTCCCTTCCTCAAAATGTATTGGAGGCTGAGACTTGAAAACTTTTAAGGCAACAATGGATAGATACTTCTAAAAACAATATATGAACAGAATGGAGAAACACATTGTAGAGTTTCTCCAATTTTCTTGCATAAACATGGAACTCCTTCATGTTGATATGATTTCCTATTACAAATAATAATCACCACTCATTTTGAATTAATTTTAAACCAATGGTTCTCAACCTTTTTCTTTCCACTCACATACCACTTTAAGAATTCCCTATCCCAGAGGTGCTCAGTGATTAGTAAGGGATTGCTTAAGGTGGTATGTGGATGGAAATAAAAAGTTTGTAAACCACTGTTTTAATCATACCTAATTGACTCATTATGTGCAGTTTCATAACTTCAAAGGAAATGGGCTAATGACAATTTTTCTCAAGCAAAATATTTCAGTAACAATTGGGTCTGGAGCAGTGATTCTCACCCTTCCCTTCCCTCTCACATAGCACCTTAAGCAATCCTTTACTAATCACAGAGCACCAATTGCATAGGGATTACTTAAAGTGGTACGTGAGTGGAAAGTAAACGGTTGACAACTACTGTTTTAAACTGTCCAAAATCAAGTAGTGGCAATTTATAATTTCCATCAGAAAATACAGAAGGGCACTCCTGAAGAAAGAAAAAAAAACATTTACCAAAGAAGTAATTGTGGCTCAACAAGTACTGTAGCACTCTCATCCAGTCAGGAAGTACACATACACACACCCTCCATCCACCCCACCCAGGATGTACAAGCTGTACAATGTCAAAAGGCCAACTCATGTAAGAGATGTTAAAACAAAGCCCTCTTAGAGATACAAAATATTTTGAATAATAATTAAAATGGGAGGGTATCATTCTCCAAACATTGACCAGGCACATAATATCCTTTCATTATTATGGAGCTATTTGTGGGATCTTGCTGTATGAACACTGCTATGTCAGATTATGAAGTATAATATTTTAATGAAACCATTCAATTTTTCCCTACCATTCATTATAATTGTTTTTTTTCCCCTTACTGACAGGTTAGCAAAATTGGATGTTTACCCTATATGGTCCTGGGCTTTTAATTCTGTTAATGAGCCAAATTGTTTTTGTACACAATACAGATGTCAGGGTACCTTATCCAATCAAGTGGACAGTATTCCATCACACTCCTCATCTGTTTTGTGTGTAATGGAAAAATTTTGAGCAAATTGTTTGAAATGTGATATGTATCCTCTCAGCTGCTCTCACAGCCGTTGGATTTGAAATTCATTTAATTCAGTGGTTTTCAAACCGCCCCCTAAAGTCGCATTCCACTTTAAGTAATCCCATGCCATTAAGTGCTCTGTGATTAGTAAGGGATTGCTTAAGGTGCTATGTCAGTGGAAAGAGAAAGGTTTGAAAACCTCTGTTTTAATCATACTTAATTGACTTGTTATGTGCACTACTCCAAAGGAAATGGGCCAATGACAATATTTCTTCAGCAAAATCTTTCAATAACATTTGGGTCTAGAGCAGTGGTTCTCAACCTTCCCTTCCTATTCACATACTATCTTAAGCCATCCCTTGCTAATCACAGAGCACTTACAGCATAGGGATTACTTATAGTGGAATGTGAGTTTGGGGGGGTGGGGGAGTTTGAAAATCACTGGTTTAATGGAAGCACAGTTACTAATTATAAAAAGATGCTAACCATGGAGGATTTAACCATTGTAAAGACATTGATTGTCATGCGACAGTAGTTATATTAAATAATTTTTTAAATAATTTAGACATGCAACACAATAACAGGCCATTTCAGCCTACAAGCCTGTGCCTCCCAATTAGACTCGATTGATCTACAGCCTCCAGTAAGTTTTAGAACAGAGGGAGGAAACTGCAACCCTCGGGGAAAACCCATGTAGACACAGGGGAGAACGTACAAACTCCTTACAGTGCGGGATTTGAACTCTGGTCCTGAACACTGACGCTATAAGGGTGTTGCACCAACCACTATGCCAACCGTGCCTTATTAGAGATGATCAGAGACATTTAATCTTTTTAAATTTAAACATACAGCAAGGTAACTTGCCCTTCCCATCAATTGGCCCAAATACACCAATTAACCCATAAACCTCCATACAATTTTTTTTGGAAGATCAGAGGAAACCAGAGCACCTGGGGGAAACAAGTACCTGAAGGAAAGGACTGAGACACGGGGAGAATGTACAAACTTCTTACAGACAGCACTAGGTCGCTTGTGCTGTCATAGTGTCGTGCTATACTAACGGTTACACTAACTATGCCACCCTAATTTGTGACACAAATGTTACTGGCAAAGATCAATTCACACTAGTACAAGCATTTCACATGTAAACATTCAGCTTCATTATCAGAGGAGAAGCAAATGGAATTGAACATTGTGTAATCATCATTTAAATACCTCCATTTCTAATTTTTTTTTATGTAAAATGAGGCTGAAAAGGGTTAGAACCAGAACAGCTCCTAAAAAGCCTCCACAGTGATTTCTTGGGCTGAGGTTATTGATTTTCAGAAACAACAGGTCCATTGTGGTATCCAGTATTGTTCCTTGTACTGTGCCACTATCTCATGGCTAGAGATCAAATCAAAGTTCTGCAGTGCTGCCACATCCAGTTATGGATGATTTAACTCTGATGAGGTAAGAAAGAAGTTGCATGAATACCTCATCCATCCTTAGTGACGATGAACCAATTATGCATATGCAAATACAAATTATAAGTAAAAAACTTGCAACCCACTATAGTGAAAAATATCAAACGCATATAGTCAATTAAATCTTCCTCGTCCCAGAAGCCATCCTTTAACCAATCTGATTCATTCCAATGTAATATTAGGAAATGATTGGGAGAAGCATACACACTGTTCTATATTGTGTTCTCACCAGCTTGACACTTCATTTTTAAGGTACAACCATCGCAACACCTGCTACATTCTACTCTGGCTTGATTACGAGAAGGGAGGGAAATGACACAAAGTTACATATTTTGATACAATTACAGTGCTGCTGACATCCAGTTCGCTGAATCTATTCAATATACAAATACTGTTCACTGAGAAGTGAAATTGATTGAGATTGATCAGTGAGATTGATCCCAAAATACAGTGAGATTGATCATGTCCTCACAGGCAACAATGACACCCTGCATTTTTGTTGTGCAAGATAACCATGTGTCATTTCAGCTTTGAGCTGGCAGGAGATAATGGGGGGTGGGGGGGGGGGGGGAGTGCATGGGTGGTTTGCTCACATTTACAGACACTACTATAGACAGATACATCTGCTACAATAAGAATGTAAAGGATATGGTTAAATAAAATAAAGACTTGCATTTATTTCACACCTGAAGCCCATGAGAAGCTTTTGAAGCCACCATGGCACTATGAGCTAAACAGCCTCTTCATGTCCTAAGTAAGTGAATTACATTGATAAGAAAAGCTGACAGAAATAATTTCCAGGGAAATAAATAGACCTCACTTCTCCCTATAAGTCAGCTTGGGGAGAAGTGATCAACAGTGATGGACTTGGGTGAAGGAACAATGTGTAGCTATAATGAAAAGAATGTTTACAAATAGCAACTCACAACTTCCAACTCTTCCAATGAACCTATTAATTGTGGCCACTGTGATCTTCAAAATCAGAAGCTAATTTTCTCACATAAATGTCTTAAATAAATTAAAGATCAATTATTACATTTTAGTAGCACTGGGCGATCAATGAATACTGATCAGGTCAGCACTTAAATTTCCTTATTCAAATGGGATTGCGTGATCCATGAGTAAAAACGGATGAGATAAATACAGATTTTTAATTTTCCCCTTTTTTTAAATTTAGAGATTATAGCATCGTAATAGGCTCTTCTGACCCATGAGCTTGTGCTGCGCAAATAGACCATGTGACCAATTAACCTATAACCCCCATTCGTCTTATCGCGAAGAAAATTTTATTGATGAGGCATTAACTCTGTTTCTAACCTGCTAAATATTTCCAGAATTTTGGAGTTACTTTTGGTTTTCCTACATCGGAATTTTTTTTTGCTCTTCCATTATCTTTGTACGCTCATCCATACAAAGATTCTGTTTAAACAAGCAATACAAACCCTAATATTTCTATCAATGATGTCCAGAAATTAGGACAGAAAATTAGATGTTAATGGTGTTTCTCTTTCCACAAATGCAGTCTCACTTGCTGATTATTCGCAATATTTTCTCTTCACATTTAAATTTTCAGCATCTGTAGTTTATGATTGTAGTACAGGGACAAGAATGACCCCAGGACTTGCATTTGAAACATAAATAAGGGCAAATGAGAGCGCTCAAAAGCAGTGTAGGCAAAGGTGAAGTGACAAACTTGGTCAAGACATCAAGAAGCAGTGGCAGACATTCTCTTACAAAGAGAATATGATGATCTGAGAAAGAAAACTTTCAAGGGAGGATTCACTGTTTAGGGTTAACCAAAAAAGTTCAAGATACCATCATATTAAGCACATAACATGGACGGAATGCACTCCAGTTGCAGAAGAAAGCAAAGGAGAAGATTGTTGGGGTATTGAAATGATCTTTGTGTCTTCCTTGGCCACAGGAATGGCACTGCAGGATGGTAAATGCTCTGTTGTTCAAGAAAGATATTGTGGAGAATTCTAGAAATAACAGAGCAGCGAGCCTTACGCAAGTGGTGGTCAAAGTATTGGAAAGGATTCACAAGCCTTTGGAAAAGCATACTATAATTAGGAGCAATTAGCATGGTTTAGACAAGTTATGGCTCACAAATGTAAATGAGTCTCACAAGGAGGTGACCAGAAAAAAAAACCAGATTGATGAAAAAATGGCTGGAGCAACAGCAGTTCGCCCAGTGATGGACTGGGAGGTTGAAGACATTGTTGAATTGTTTAAAAAGTTTCAGAAGTGCAATTTAGCATTCAAGAGCTATTTTTAAAATGCAACAGCTGAGGAGAAGGTCAGTTATATACTTCTCTGGTCGAGGGAGGGAGGCCTTGACTTATTTAATAGCTGGGAGCTTACAGAGGTGGAGAAAAATGATCCAGAGCAGAAATCCAGGTCTAATCATAGAATTAAATGCTATGAATTGCACAGCTTAATGCAAGAGACTGACGAAACTGTTGATAACTTCCCCACAAGACTCAAAATTATTGCCGCAAAATGCAAATTTAAGGATATAGAGGAAAGACTAGATGTCAACATGGGCGAGTGCCCATCCCAAAGTGCAAAAATCTCTGACAGGGAAGGATAGCTTGAAGCTGGCCAGTTAGATACATCCAGAGCCTTTTGAGGATGTAAATGAAATCCCTATCTATGCAGACCCACCCACAGCAAAGAGAAGGCAAGGTTGATGCTCTAAAGAAGGCAAGGTTGATGCTCTAAAGAAGGCAAGGTTGATGCTCTAAAGAAGGCAAGGTTGATGCTCTAAAGAAGGCAAGGTTGATGCTCTAAAGAAGGCAAGGTTGATGCTCTAAAGAAGGCAAGGTTGATGCTCTAAAGAAGGCAAGGTTGATGCTCTAAAGAAGGCAAGGTTGATGCTCTAAAGAAGGCAAGGTTGATGCTCTAAAGAAGGCAAGGTTGATGCTCTAAAGAAGGCAAGGTTGATGCTCTAAAGAAGGCAATCAGAAAAGTGCAAACCCCTAAGACCTGCAGGAGCCTTTTGATAACCGAAACAGGTGCCCCACATTTGAATGTGGAGCCTGTGGCAAAGTCTGGTATTAAGAAAATAGTTATACCAGTGAAGAAAAACTCAAGGAGAAGATCCACCCCATAAAGGAAACTTTTCACACACACTCATATACATATGCCCCAGTGGTGTACTACAGGGAGATGGGTGTATTCTTACGCAGTTTTAGAAAATAGTTCACGTTTAAACACTGACCAACTCCAAAAAATGAGAGTAAAGTGGTCTTTGGCAAAATGTAACAAGTGGGGTTTCAGTCTAGTATCCAAAGGAGTAGGGAGGTGCAAAGGAAGATTTGCAAGAAACAGACAAGATGGCCTTAACAAGTTTAAAGGACGCACCCAGATGTACCTAGAACGAGGAGCAGCTCATTAAAAGTAAAGGACAGATGAGGAAAAGGGGAGCGAATCTTTAGACTCCTCTTCAAACGGTGGTGGAAATGTAGAGGTCTTTAACTTTTAAGGGGACATCACAAAGGGGTGGGTTAAAAGTTACCATCAGCAGATGGAAATCTTGAACTTGCAAATCAGATCAGTGAGGACAGAGCTGCTTTGAGAGACCGAGTCGGCGACTCTCCTCCCCAATTAAGATGCCAGTGACCGTGAACTCTGAAGCAAAATGGAAACTGCGGTGCACCAAGTCCAAATTTCCAGCAGTAAATGATCGGTGTGCTCTTGGAAAACGAGTTGCCTTTGTGGTAAACGCTCCAATTTGGGTTGAGGCTGAAGGGAGCTGAAATCAGAAATGTTCTCTTCAACCCTGGGGTTCTCCATCGGCATTCGTTCCGATCTTTACTCGTTTGCTCCCTCCAGGAATCGTCACTCAATGCATCAACATTTCAGCATGAAATCCAAAAGAAATATTGTGGACCCCCCCCCCCCTCCCCCCCGAAAACCACCTACCGCATTGCCTCGTTGGCGCCCCCGAGCTCACCTGGATGGATGGAAATGTGTTCTTAATGAGATGGTACATCTTTTGGTGGGACCTCAAGTCTCCATTGGTGAGCATCTCCTCGGCCCCTTCCTTGGTCTTCCCTTTGCTTTTCCCGTGGAGCTCGCCCTCTTCCGCCACTCGCTTCACTTGTTCCCCTCCCCGGACGGCGGCTTCGACCGACAGCGCCAGCAGCTCCCTCAGGTCCACCCTGTCCCCGCCGGGCAGCTTTCGGAAGATGGCGATCCTGCCAGCCAGAACCCCCGAGTAGAAATGATAGAGCACTCCAAGGGCCAGCAATGCGAACACGGCCACGCCAAGCGGAGACAGTCGGATGCCCATAGGAGCCATCGCCGTCAACGAGTCTCGGCCGTGCAGGGGAGGCCCGGGAGCTCGCGGCTGAGTGGCGGGGCGCGTGGCGCAAATTCCGTCGCCCCACGCCG
Organism: Narcine bancroftii; assembly: GCF_036971445.1. Lineage (NCBI taxonomy): Eukaryota > Metazoa > Chordata > Chondrichthyes > Torpediniformes > Narcinidae > Narcine > Narcine bancroftii. Next base: position 297,560,414 of record NC_091470.1, on the reverse strand, counting down.
GGATTCCGGGCGCGCCAGCTCGAGGCTCCACGGACTGGAGCGTCAGTCCGTCAGCAGTTGCCCTTTGCAGCTGCCGTCCCGGGCCACGTCATCTCTGTGGGTCAGAGGGTAAAGGTAATGCAACCGCTTCTGGGTCGTGAGGGGTCTTTCCATTCCGAAGCGGGGTTGCAGATGCAGCAGCGTCGTCCTTGGGCGTTCGAGTGGTTTGGGGGGGGGGGGGGGGGGGGGGGGGGGGGGTGCAAGTTTGGAATTTGGGGGTTCGTGAAATCCACAATGGAGCTGATTTCGAAACTCGCTCAGAGAACAGGAAGGCCTGCAGACGCTGGAACGCTGTCGTGTCCACAGAGATGCTGGAGGAAATCAGCTGGACTCGCACCATCCGGCACGACGTAAAGAGACACTGTTGAACCGACGTTTCGGACCCTTCTTCGCCAGTGACCCGACAGCGGGCAAAGGAGATACCAACAGACCGCAGGTGTTAGTTGGATATGGACGGGAGGAAAGATGAGAAATGATCAGGGGAGGCGAGACTTCTATCTACAGGTGTTTTCTAACAAACTCCCACAGCTCCCCGGTGTGAGAGATGGGAAAATTGATCGAAAATTATGAACATGGAAGAAACTAAAATTCATCAGTTAACCAGGATGAGCTTGGGGATTAGGATGCAGGAAAGCAGAGTCAGCACGATTAACATAAGAATCTTCTTTGTGACAAGAGCCACCATAAGACTAAGAAAAGGAATGGTAAGGTACAATAGAATGTAGGAAGTTGAGGTAGTCTGGATCAGATAAGGGTCTCCTAGCCCTAGATAGAAGTACCAAGTCCTACATATCTAATTAGCTAACCTTACACAGATTTATACATATTAAATTAGCCAACCCTAGATAGGATGAGTCAACTCTGCATACCAAGAGACTGTAGCTCCGAGAATCAGGAAGGTGTGAATAAGGACAATGACATGATGGGACACCCACAGGATACCCCCTGGTCCTCCAAGTGTACTGAAACTGCACGTAGGCAGGAAGGATTGCCTATGCCAAACCCATCCAGGGGGCAGAAGAATGGAAGGGGGAGGGCACTCTGATACTGAAATTGACTGTATAAATGTTGGGTGAGCCCCAGTATGTGTGTGTATTCCCAGGGTAAGGGGAAGCACCCAACTTTGCATTGTTGTAGTAATAAATGTTCTTTGTTCTCAATTTTTGTCTCGAGCAATTTCTTTAAAGGTACTTCCATTTCTAACACCGGGCTACACCTCTTCACACCCTGTCCCCTGTAAGAATTCAAGTTTTTTCCCCCCCTCAGTTCCACCCTCTCTGTTGCATCTCGTGCCCTCCGAAAAACGTGGCCACCCTCAATTTGGCCCTCACCCGCATACCCTCCATTGCTCGTACACCTGCCCTGTCCCCTCTGCCCCCACTCGCAACAAGGACAGGATTCCCCTTGTCCTCACCTACTATCCCACCAGCCGCTGCATCCAACAAATCCTCCTCTGCCATTTCCACCACTTACGATGTGATCCCACCACCAGACACATCTCCACCTTCTGCAGAGTCCGCGCCCTCCATAGCATCCTCGTCTACTCCTGTCTTCCCACAAATCGCCCCTTTGGCATCTACCCTTATGACAGCAGAAGGTGACCAACTTATGCCGACACCTCCTCCACCATCATTTGGGGCCCTAAATAGTCCTTACAATTGAAGCAACACTTCACTTATGAAGTGCATCCAGTGCTCCCGTGTGGTCTTTTCCACATTGGAGAGACTGGATGCAGACTGGGATATTGTGTTAAGCACCTCAGCTCTGTCCACCACAATAACTGGGATTTCCCAGTGGCCACCCATTTCAATTCCCCGCCACATTCCTTTGTTGACGCGCCTATCCATGGTCTCATGCTCTGCCACACTAAGACCACCCGTAAATTGGAGGAACAACACCTTCCATCTGGTCACCCTCCAAATGGATGCCACTATCATTGATTTCTCCAGTTTCCATTAGCCATCCCCCTCACATCTATCCCTAGGTTTCATTTTCTCTAGCTCTGTCTCTCTCTTCCCTTTTCCCTGTCTCCTTTCCTCCCAGCTCTGCATTCACCTGTCCTATAATCAAAGTAACACCTTTTGACTGTTGGTCTCTACTCTTCTCCCACCTTTTCTCCCCCCCCCCCCCCACACCACTCCAGCCTTTTAATTCAGACACCTGCCTGTTTTTTACTCATACCTTGAAGAACGGCTCAGGTCCGAAAAGTCATTTATATATCTATCTCATGTGGATGCCGTGAGATTGGCTGAGTTCCTCCAGCATTTGTGTTTTTACTCATTTTGAAAGTGGGTGATAATTCTTGGACTACTAAAAAGATTGAGCATGCCTAGATTTGAGCTAATTTTGTAACGGATGATTTTAAATGAACATATAATCATAAACTAATCCACTTGAAAGACATTTACGCAAAAACAAAATTAAAACTGCTGTTCTGGGAATCTTCAAAATAAAGCAGAAAATGCTAAAATAAAACATTCAGCAGATCAGACAGCATGTGTGGAGGGAGAAGCAAAATTCAATTTACAGGCCAATAGACATCATTAAAATTGGGTAAAATTACAGAGAAAGTGAAGAGGGATACAGAGAAGAAAGGCAAAGTCTTTAAAAGATGGAGATCAAGGGAGATTGAGTAATGTAAGAAATAGTCTTGGCTAAAGAATAACCAAGAGGGGGTATAGAGCAACACTATTACAATGGTAGTGACCCAGGTTCGAGTTTATGTTGTATTTAGGGCCTGTGGGATAGAAGGGCCTGTTACTGTGCTGTATCTCTAAATTTAAAAAAGCTTAAACTTGAGGAGCACCTCATCTTCTGACTTGCTACAGTGCAGTCTTCCCAATTAAAAGCTGAGTAAGCTGGTGTCAGATAAGCAATTATGCAGACCACACTTTTTTTAAAGAGTCATCAAATCAACATAGAAACAAGCTATTTGGCCCACCACAAACATAACAAGCAGTAGGCACCAATCGATATTAATACTTCCTTATTGCCACATCCCATAACCTAATCTCTGGATACATAAATGCCATTACTAACTTTGCTTCCACCATTTTCTGCAGCAGTAAATTTCAGGTACTCTCTGGGTGAAAACACCCCCCCCTTCATATTCTCTCTTAAAACTCTTATCCCTCACCCTAAATCACTAATTTTATTTACCACTCATAGAGAGGGAAAGTTTCCTACCATCAACTTTATTGACACCCTCATAATTTTACATATTGAAATCATGACACTTCTTAACCTCCCCTCCTGGGAAAGCCGACTTCCTTCTTCCACCTCTCCTCATCTTCTTTCTTTCTTTGGCTTGGCTTCGCGGACGAAGATTTATGGGGGGGGTAAAAGTCCACGTCAGCTGCAGGCTCGTTTGTGGCTGACAAGTCCGATGCGGGACAGGCAGACACGGTTGCAGCGGCTGCAGGGGAAAATTGGTTGGTTGGGGTTGGGTGTTGGGTTTTTCCTCCTTTGCCTTTTGTCAGTGAGGTAGGCTCTGCAGTCTTCTTCAAAGGAGGTTGCTGCCCGCCAAACTGTGAGGCGCCAAGATGCACGGTTTGAGGCGATATCAGCCCACTGGCAGTGGTCAATGTGGCAGGCACCAAGAGATTTCTTTAGGCAGTCCTTGTACCTTTTCTTTGGTGCACCTATGTCACGGTGGCCAGTGGAGAGCTCGCCATATAACACGATCTTGGGAAGGCGATGGTCCTCCATTCTGGAGACGTGACCCATCCAGCGCAGCTGGATCTTCAGCAACGTGGACTCGATGCTGTCGACCTCTGCCATCTCGAGTACTTCGACGTTAGGGATGAAAGCGCTCCAATGGATGTTGAGGATGGAGCGGAGACAACGCTGGTGGAAGCGTTCTAGGAGCCGTAGGTGATGCCGGTAGAGGACCCATGATTCGGAGCCGAACAGGAGTGTGGGTATGACAACGGCTCTGTATACGCTTATCTTTGTGAGGTTTTTCAGTTGGTTGTTTTTCCAGACTCTTTTGTGTAGTCTTCCAAAGGCACTATTTGCCTTGGCGAGTCTGTTGTCTATCTCATTGTCGATCCTTGCATCTGATGAAATGGTGCAGCCGAGATAGGTAAACTGGTTGACCGTTTTGAGTTTTGTGTGCCCGATGGAGATGTGGGGGGGCTGGTAGTCATGGTGGGGAGCTGGCTGATGGAGGACCTCAGTTTTCTTCAGGCTGACTTCCAGGCCAAACATTTTGGCAGTTTCCGCAAAGCAGGACGTCTCCTCATAATCATATCCCAAATAACATGTTGGTGAATGGTGAATACATTCTGCTTTATTTTTCAACACTTTTTCAATATCTTGTACATCCTTTCCTGTACTTCAGAATAGTTAAAGACTGGCAGATTGGTAACATTTTTGAAACAAGAAAAATAAAAAAATTAAAGAGAATAGATTATAATGTTAATAAGTACAAAAAAAAAAGAACTTTTACAGGTCCGAACATAAAAGACAGTGATTAAGGTAAACTTCGGTCTCTTATAGAATGAAACTCAAAAATCAATAATGGAAGAGAGTAAAACACAGATTTTAAACATCATATTAGGAGGAATTGAATCCAACTAGATAATAGCAGAAACTCCAAAGGCAAAAGCTGTGAGGGACTTGCAGCCTGTCCAGGTTAAGAAAAAAGAGAGCGCTGGATCTTAAAAATATTCAAATAGCCAAGTCCCTGTTAGCAGATGGGATATATCCTATCTGCTCAGGGCAAAGTTAACAGGGAAAGGGAACCATGCTTTCAAGGGATATTAACAATCTGGTAAAGAGGAAGAGAGAGGTGTATAACAGGTATAGGCAATGAGGAGCAAATGAGATACTAGAAGAGCATACTTAAGAAGGACTTCAGAAAGGCAAAAAGTCAAGAGGTTGCTTTGGCAGATAATGTGAAGGTAATGTGGGTTTCTACAAGTATGTCAAGAGTAAGATGGCAAACACAAGCAATTCGATACCTAGGTATACAACTAGATAATAATCTAGGCCATCTATACAAACTAAATTATCAGCCATTAATGAAGAAAATACAAGACAACTTAGAATATTGGAAAGACTTACCACTAACACTGATAGGAAGGGTAAATTGCATTAAAATGAATATCTTCACAAGGGATAGCACTAGATAAATTAACAGAATGGTACAAACAAGGGGGCTTACAGCTACCAAACTTTAAGAATTATTATAGAGCAGCACAATTAAGATACCTATCAGATTTTTATCAAACAAGGGAAAAACTAGATTAGAGCTAGATAAAATAGGGGAGAAGGTACCTAAACATATACTATACAAGTGGGATGGAAAGCTGGTGCAACATAGGAATTCACCAGTACTGCACCATCTGCTCAACATTTGGAAGAAGATTCACGTAGAAAGGAATAAAACAAATTATCAACTACCAAAATTAATACTGATGCAAAATCAACTAATCCCTTTCACAATAGATAACCTTTCCTTTAGAGAATGGGAGAGAAAAGGGATCAAAAGAATAGAAAACTTTTTCGGGAAATAAATTATTATCTTTTGAACAAATGAAGGACAAATATAGTATAACTCATGGTACAATGTTTGCATAACACCAACTGAAAACCTACTTGAAGGACAAATTGGGAAGCAGACTGAGGTTACCAGAAGGAAGCAATTTTGAATATGTGATTACAGACACAATGATAATTAAAAGATTTATAACAAACATGTACATCAAACTGCAAGAGAAAGAGAACGAGGAAATAAGCTGTAAACCCAAACAAAAATGGGAACAAGATCTAAACATAAAGATAAAGAATGAAACATGGGAAAAGCTATGCTCCGGAACTATGAGAAATACAATAAACACGAGGTTATGCATGATACAATATAATTGGTTACACAAACTATATACCATGCCCCAAAAGTTAAATAAATGGAACCCAACAGTATCAGACAGATGTTTTCGTTGTAAGAAGGAAACGGGAACAACGGTACATGCAATTTGGGAATGTGAGAAAGTGGAAAAGTTTTGGGAAGATCTAAATCAGGTATTAAATAAAATCATAAAAAGCAACATACCAAAAAATCCAGAGATCTTTCTTCTAAGTAATATAAGAAGTAAAGAACTTGGACTCGATTTGGATGGAGCACAAAAAAGATTTATTATGATAGCCTTAGCTGTAGCAAAAAAATGTATTATGTCAACCTGGAAATCAGAAGATAGCCTGAGAATACAGCAATGGTATATGAATAAATGTATTCCATTGGAAAAAATAACATATAATTTAAGAAATAACATCACAGTATTCAAACAAATTTGGGAACTGTACATGGAACACAACAGAGAAGTCCTACCGCGGACCTCCACCGCCTAAAATGACAGAAGGAGAAGAAGACGAAATGAACTGACCCAGTATGTAAAAGTAGAAGACACAAATTTCTTATTTACTTTCATTGTGTGATGACATTGTTTAATGGGTTTAATGTATCATATAGGTTGAACATTGAGTGGGTGGGGAGGGAGGGGGGAAAAAGTGGAGAAAATGGCACTGTATATTCAAGAGGGAAATGTTTGTGTGTATTTTGGTTAGTATGGTTCATAGTATGAAAAATAAAAAAAATAAAATTAAAAAAAGTATGTCAAGAGTAAAAGGATAGTAAGGGACAAAATTGATCCCTTAGAAGATCAGAGAGGTCATTTATGGGTGGAGCTTAACGAGATGGGGGAGATCTTGAACAGTTTGTTTTTGCATCAATATTTACTCAGGAAATTGGTGTGGTGCATAAGGAAGAAAGGGAAACAAGCAGTAATGGCATGAAACATAGAGAGATTAAAGAGGAGGAGATGCTTGCTGCCTTACAGCAAATAAAGGTAGATAATCCCCAAGACCTGACATAATATTACCTCTGACCTTGAGTGAGACTAGTGTAGAAAATGCAGGGGCCCTGGCAGAAATATTTAATATGTTCTTAGCCACAGGTGAGGTGCCAGAGAGTTGGAGGGTAGCTCATGTTTTTCCGTTTATGTAAAAAAGGGTTTAAAAGTAAACCAGGAAATTAAGGCCGAGGAATCTGATGTCAGTAGTGGGTAAATTATTGGAGGGTGTACTGAGAGATAGGAAATACAAGTATTTGGACAGCCGAGGGCTGAATAAAGAAAGTCAGCATGGTTTCGTGCATGGTAGGTCGTGTTTAACAAATTTTTTTGAAGAGGTTATGAAGAACATAGATGAAGGAAAAGCTGTGGATGTTGTCTACATGGACTTTAGCAAGGCCTTTGACAAGAACCCACATGGGAAGTTTGTTCAGAAGGTTGAGATACTAGGTATCAATGGAGAGGTTGTAAACTGATTTGAAATTGTCTGAATGGGAGAAGACAGAGAGTGGTAGTGGATGATTGCTTCTCAGACTGCAGGCCTGTAATTAGTGGTGTGCCTCAGGGATCGGTGCTGGGACCATTGTTGTTTGTTGTCTATATCAATGATCTAGATAATAATGTGGTAAACAATTTTGCTGATGACACTAAGATTGGAGATGTTGTGGACAGTGAGGAAGGTTTTCAAAGCTTACAGAGGGATCTGGTCCAACAGGAAAAATGAAACAACAAGACAGATGGAATTTAATGCAGACAAATGTGAGGTGTTGCATTTTGGCAGGAAAAACCAAACTGAGGAGTGCAGAGGAACAAAGGGACCTGGGAATACAGATACATCATTCCCTGTAAGTGACATCACAGCTAGACAGGGTGGTAAAGAAAGCTTTTGACATCTTTGCCTTCATAAATCAAAGTATTGACTACAGATGTTTGGATGTTATGGTGAGGTTGTATGACATTGGTGAGGCCAAATTTGGAGTATTGTGTCCAGTTATGGACATCAAACTAAAGGAAGGATATCAGTAAGATAGAAAGAGTGCAAAGAATATTTACTAGAATGTTACTGGGTCTTCAGGGGTTGAGTAATTAGGGAAAGATTAAACAGGTTAGGCTTTATTCCTTGGAACATAGAAGAATGGATGGTGATTTGATAGAGGTTTTCAAAATTATGAGGGGTATAGACAGAGTAAATGCGAGTAGGCTCTTTCCACTTAGATTAGGAGAGATAAGTACGAGAGTACATGGCCTTAGGGTGAAAGGTGAAAGGTTTAGTGGGAACTACTTGGCTTAGAGTGGTGGGAGTTTGGAACGAGCTGCCATCTGACTTAGTAATTGCAGGCTCACTGTTAAATTTTAAGAATAAATTGGATAGGTACATGGATAGGAGAGGTCTGGAGGGTTATGGAATGGGTACAGGTCAGTGGGATTAGCAGAATGATGTTTTGACACAGACTAGAAGGGCTGAATGGCTTGTTTTCTGTGCTGCAGTTTTCTATGGTTCTATGGAAGCAAAGATTGCTGAGACATTGGCAATGATCTTTGCGTCCTCCTAAGCCACGGGAGAGGTATTGAAGAATGAGAATGACAAATATAGTTCCCTTGGTTATGAAAGTCAAGAGGAATAATCATGGGAATTAAAGAGCCGTGAGTCTTAAGTTATTGGTGGAAAAACTATTGGAGAGAATTTTTAGGGACTGGAATATGAAGATTTAGAGAAGCATAGTCTTCTCAGGGATAGTCATTGTGGCTTTGAGAGAAGCAGACCGTGCCTTATAAGCCTAATGAAGCAGGGTTGAAAGAGCTAGAGCTTTTCTCTGGAGCCAGGAAGGATGAGAGGTGACTTAATAGAGGTATATAAGATTTCTACAAGTGTACCTTGGAGAGCATTCTGACTGGATGCGTCACTGTCTGGTATGGAGGTACCAATGCACAGAACAGGAAAAGGCTACAGAATTTGTAAACAGTCAATGCCATCAAGACCATTAGTCTTCAGTGCATTAAGGACATCTACAAGATGACTCAAGAAAGCAGCCCCTAGCAACAAGGCCCGTCACCACCCAGGCCATGCGCTCTTCTCACTGCTACCTTCAGGAAGGAGATACAGGAGCCTGAATACATACACCCAACAGTACAAAAACAGTTTCTTCTCCGCTATCAGATTTCTGAATGGAAAATGAACCACAGATACTATCTCACTTTTTAAAACATTTTTGGTTATTTATTTATTTATTAAATGGTGCATTTATGGAAATGTAATTTATAGCATTTTTTGCTCCTGTGATGCACAATTGCTGCTGCTGCATGACAATAAATTCTGACTCGGTTTCCGATTCTGAGGAGCTTAGATAGGGTGGACACTTAGAACCATTTTCCCAAAATGACAACAGCAAATACCAGAGGACATCTGTTTAAGGCAAGTGGTAGTAAGTTTAGGGGAGATGTCAGAATTAAGATTTTGTTTTACACAGAATGGTGGGTGCCTGGAATGCATTGCCAGAGGTGATGATGGACACTGGTAGAATGGGAACATTCAAAAGACTCTTGGATAGGTACGTGGATGTAAAGAAAAGTAGAAGTTTATGGGTGTGAGGCAGGAAAAATCTGTTGTGGATTAGTTTACATAGGTTAGTAGTGCGCTGTAATAAAAACTCAGAAATACTGGAGGAACTCAGCAGGTCTCGCAGCATCCATAGGAGGTAAACATAGATAGAGCCTGAACTCTCTTCAAGCTATGTGCTGTAATGTTCTCTGTAAAGCAGGCTCTTTCATTGTAAAAAGGGTAAATAACATCTGATGGGTACGAGGGAGACAAACCTCCTGGACCTGAAGATCTGTATCCTAGAATATTGTAAGGTGACTGCAGTGATAGTAGTTGTGATTTTCCAACAAACTGGAAAGTCCGAGTGTGTTAGAAAACTGCAAATGTGATGTCCCCATTGTGGGAAAGAGTGGAATAGAAAGCAGGAAGCTATATAATTAAGACTCAAAGATGTGATGCAGTAAATAAAGCCATGGACAGACGAGATGCTTTCTCATCCTTTACTTCTGTTAGATTAACATGGCTACTGACTCACAGGGTTTTATATATATATCTGGAAGGGTGATATCATGACGTGGATGTCATGACGTCCAGCAGAGGGCGGGCTTATACCCAACACTCTTCCACCACCCTGTGCAGTAAATGCTGACTGGGCCCCTTCAAACTAATAAGATTACATTGGACCCAAGACTACAAGTGAGAATTAGAATGCATCTCATGAATAATTATAAAAGGGAAAGTATTTAATAATAATCAGAGCACATAGTCCTTAAGGTGTTCTGATGGCCTTCTTTCTCTTTTGGATCACCTCGGCATGGTTTTCTGTGCCGGTCTATGCTCGGGACCTGTAGATAGTCGAGTCGGTGGTGACTGCCCATCTTCACTGACCTCCTGGCTGCGAATCTCAGTTACTGGGTTCCTCACTGAACTGCTCAGCTCTGTGACCATCTCTAGCCACCTCCCCCCCCCCCCCACCCCCCCCCTCCCCGCCATGGCAGGTCTGATTCCACCTCCTCCAGTTCATGAGGCAGTTCATGCTCATAATTGGTCAATGTGTCACTTACTCAATCTGTCCCCCTCTAGAACAGAGTATGACCAGGGGGTCAATTTTTCTATGATTACTCCTACCACCCATGGGTCTTTATATTGTCTATGATCTTGTACCAGAAATCTCTCGCCCACTTCCAATGTTCTAGGAGAGGTCTGTGGCGATGCTGTTTTTTTTTAAATCGGAGACCCAGATCTGGATGAACTGTGGACAGCCTGGTCTGCAGGTTGCGGCCAAACATTAGTTCTGTTGGAGTGCGTTTTGTGTTTCTGTATCTCAAAAGGAAATTTGCAATTTTGTGTGTCCAGGGGGCATTAAGAAGTTTCATGGTTTTCATTGCTTTTTTGAATGTACAAAACATTCTGCCTCCCCAGTAGTACTTGGGTGATAGGGTGCAGACAAAATATGTCTGATATTGTTGTCACGCATAAATTTTTAAAAATGTTCTGATGTAAATTGAAGCTCATTATCTGTAACTAATTCATGAGGCAATCCATAAGTGGCAAAGATAGGTCGTAGACAGTCAATCGTGGGATCTGCTTTGGTGTTTTTTAGCTGTGAAACTACTGGCCACTTGGAGTGAAAGTCTCACCCATAAATGGTCCAGCGAAGTAGACATGAATCCGATGCCAGGGTTTGGGTGGCCATTTCCATGGGTTAGCTTCGCCTTGCAGCATTTCTGGCTGTATTGACTGACATAGTTTGCATTCTCTTACTGTTGTTTCAAAGTCTCTGTCTATGGAGGACCATCAGACATGCATCTGGGCCAGTGCCTTCATTTGTACCATTCCCGGATGGTTGTGGTGTAGTCTTGATAACATGGTAGTTTGCCATTTGGCTGGAATAATTGTATGGGAACCCCATAGTAAACATCCTTCTTCGAATGACAGTTCGTGGCGGTGTGTGTGGTAAGGTTTTAGATCTTCTGGAATAACTTCAGATTCAGGCCACCCATTAAGGGTGAAGTATAGGATCTTATTTAATGTTGCCTCTTTTTGGGTTCCTTTGCGATCATTTGGACTGCAATGGGCAGATGTTGAAGTTGTTTTTGGTTGATGGCTTACTGTTCATTTAATAATTTCTTCCCGTTGTTCTGTCTCAGGTAATGGCATGAGTGATAAGGCATCTGCATGGCTGTTGAGTGTTCCTGGTTTATGTTTTATATCATAGTTATATGCCACTAGTAGCATGGCCCATCTTTGAATTCTGGATGCAGCTAATACTGGTATACCTTTCTGTGGCCCCAGGATTAAACTAAGAGGCTTGTCTGTGATCAGGGTGAATTTTTTTCCATAAAGATATTGATGGAATTCTTTTACACCAAAAATTATTCCCAATCCTTTTTTCTAGTTGGCCGTAATTGCATTCCCTTGTGGTTAATGCTCGCGAAGCATACGCTACAGGTTACTCATCTTTTTGTGTGATTTGGGATTGTACTGCTCCTGGTCCCACTGGTGTAGCATCCACAGCTAGTGTAACTTCTTTTTGTTGACGTTAGTATTTCCTTTAGTTGATCAACTGTGTTTTTAGTTTCTGTGTTGCAATACCATGTTTGATCTTTCTTGAGTAATTGGTTCAGCGGGCTACATAGTGTAGACATATTAGGGATATATTTTCAGTAGTGATTAACAAGTCCTAGGAAGGAATGTAATTCCGATTTGTTGGTTGGGTATGGGGCCTTGCAAACTGCTTCTGTTCCTGCTGGATTCATTCACACCCCCTCATTGATTGTAAACCTAAGGTATGTTACTGAGGGGCGCATGAAGACAGATTTGTCCTTTCGTAATCATATATTAGCTTGTTGTATTCTGGTTAAAACATTTTCAAGGTTTTGTAAGTGTTCCCTGTCATTTCGACCTGTGATGACGATATAATCTCGGTAACACCCAACTGAGAGTCCCTGTAGTAACTTGTCCATTGTTGCTTGAAAAATCACAGGTGTTGCTGAAATTCCGTGGCCCGTGTGTAGGTGAATAGTCCCAGATGGGGATTGATTGTCACAAATTCCCTTGATTTTTTTTTGTGCAATTCTCACTGTTGATATGCTTGTGGTAAATCTAGTTTTGTGAATTTTTGACCTCCATTTAGTGCTTGGAACAATTCTTCTGCCTTGGGCATTGGATGTTCGGGTATTTCGAGTGATGGATTGATGGTGATTTTGTAATTGCCGCAAATGCAAATTTCACCATTTGCTTTTCGTACAGATACAATTGGCGCTGCCCAGTCACTGTATTGTATTGGTTATAATTTGCCTTCATGTTTTAATCTATTTAATTCAGCCTCAATTTTCCCTTTCATAAGCAAATGGAACTGTTCTGGCTTTGAAGTATTTTGGTTCTGCTTTATCTTTCCCCAATTCTTGTTGGATAACCACTGCATGGTTGTTGAGGATTTGGTCACGTTCTGGCTGGGAGGTGTCCGTGTGGTTTACATTTAATATTGAATTGATTTCCAGCCAGTCTCGGGGAATGTGTTGTAGCCAGTTTCTTCCAAAGGTCTCTATGATGTAGAGGGAGTGTTTTTGGTTGCTGTTGTTTGTATTGTACTTGGACCATACTTTTTCCAAACACTTTGATTCTGTCTCCTGTAACAAATCATAGAGTCATTTCAGTTGTTTTTAACCGGGAAGCATGGTAGCAAGCGTTCCTTTACAGGTAATGGTATTAGGGACACCTCTGCCACTGTGTCTAAATTTATTTTTAACTGTAAATTTATTTTTAATCTGTGTTTCCTCAGATATTTAATATCTCAGGAGCTGAAATTTCAGGAGCTTGAGTGCTCCATCACTCAAGATCAGGCATTGGGCTGTTATCATCATCATTGCTAGGTTGCCTCTCTCTCTCTCTCTCTCTCTCTCTCTCTCTCTCTCTCTCTCTCTCTGCAATTGTTTTGACTTTAGCTGCCTGTTTATTTGCAGGCCACCTGCGCTTTAGTGCTTTAGAAGCAGACATTTAGCTTTGATATGTCGTTCTGTTTTTCAATGGTTGCATTTAGAATTTTTGAAGAAACAGTTTTTTGGTCAGAGGTTGTATTTCCCACAGTGGAAGCATTGTTGGCGGGAAGACCTCACAACCAGTAGATCTGCTTGACCCACATCCAAGTTTTCATCTGCCATTTCAGAGCTGCAGGAAGTTCTATATGCAATTTGTAACATAACATCTTGATCCATTCCTAATAATTTTTGCCTTGCTTGGCGATTTGCCAGCTCTATCACTAATCTGTCTCCCAGTGTTAGATTTAGAAACTGCTCTGCCAGTTTGTGCAACTATGCCAGGTATTTACTTAGTGTTTCTCTTGGTCCTTGTCTCCTTTAATAGAATTGTTGCCTTTCTGCCATAACTGGTGGTTTGGGGCTTAAATGGTTCCTTAGAGCTGTGCATAATTCATTGAATGTCCTCATCTCTGGATCATCCGGTGTCAGCAAGGTCTTAAAGAGGTTGAATGTTTTGCTGCCCATAATATTGAGGAAGAGGGCATCTTTGCGGTTTACTGGACCTTCCACAATATTGTGGGCTACGCAGTAGTGGTTAAACCATTCTGAGTAGTTATCCCAACTTTCTTCTACTTTGTTGAATTCCCCGAACTTTCCCTCCGCCATCTTGGTGCATTTTCACCTTGATCTTTTGGCGGAAATTTGTTGGAGTTGTTAGGTAGTTGTTTTCTTTCTCATGGTTAGTGCATGGAGTATGTGTAGGGTTCATTTTGTTCCTCATCACCACTGTTGTGTATGTACTCACACAATTAAAACTCGGGGACATGATGCTTTCTCATCCTTGAGACAAACATGGCTACTGACACACAGTATGGAAGGGTGACATCATGACATCATTACATAATTTCATCCATATACCTTCTTGAATATGAACATTTAAATCCTGTTCCCATTTTAATTTAGTTTTATTCATCCTTCTTTTCCTTTGTTTCTTGTAATTTATTATACATAGTAGTTATAAATCTTTGAAAAATATCAGTATCTGTTATAACATATTCAAAAATCTCATTATATTTATCTAATTCCAACAATATCTTCATATATATATTGGCAAACAAAAAAAATATTGGATCTAATTTAACCCTCACTTTTAATATTGTCTCTAAAATAACACATAGTTCTCTCCAAAATTCTTTTACCTTTTCATTCAACCATATTGAATGCAAAAACTTACCAACCTCATTTTTACATCTAAAACATTGAGCAGAGAGATTCAAATTAAATTTATTAAATTTATATGGTGTATAATACATTTGATGTAAAAAATTATATTGAACTATTTGATATCTAGCATTAATTGCATTAGTTACACTATCTTTACATAATTTCATTCATATACCTTCTTGAATTTGAATATTTAATTCCTGTTCCCATTTCAATTTAGTTTTATACAAGTCCTTCTCTTCCTTTGTTTCTTGTAATTTATTATGCATGGTAGTTATAAATCTGTTATAACATATTGAAATTGACTATATTTCTGAAATCTCAAATGCATTCCTATTTTTTTCCTTTAAATATGATTGTAATTGATGATGTGCAATTATTGTATTGTGTAATATCCTGTATTTCTCCTTTAATTGATCAAATTTCATAAACAGTGAATCTCTAAAACAATCTTGTATTTTCTGTACACATTTTTCATAACAATTATCAAATAAAAAATTATTTATTGTAAACGGAAGAAGCTGATTCTGTTTTAAAGTCAATTGAGCCAACTGATAATTCCTTATATCTCTTTCTACATGTATCCCATTCCATATTCAAAACAAATGCCTTAAAATTGATATTCCTTTTCTACCTTTAAGAATTTCATAGTTTTATTTATACAATATTTGATCTGGACTTACTTCACCTATATTATTCTTCTCAATATCTACCCACGATACTTTTTCTTCCCTTTGATACCAAGAAGACAAAAACCTTAATTGAACTGCCTTATAATAACTTTTAATATTTGGTAATTTCAAATTCCCTTGCTCTTTATTCTATGTCAATTTTTCTATACTCATCTTTGCTGACTTCCTTTTCCATAAAAAAAACTCCCTAACTCATATTTAATCATCTAAAAAAAATAATTTCAGGTATCTGAATTGATAATGTTTGAAATAAATATTGAATTCTAGGAAAAATATTCATTTTAACACAATTCACCCATCCTATTAATGTTATTGGCCATTCCTTTCATCTTTTTAAATCTTCCTCTAGTCTTTTTAGAAGTGGTATATAATTCAATTTATACAAATTATTCAGTTGGATATTTACCCTTATCCCCAAATATTTAACCTCCACATTTTGTCATTTAAATTTTACTAACTTTTTACATTGGGTGTAATCTGCATTAACCAATGGCATCATTTCACTTTTATCCACATTAACCTTAAATCCTGAAACTAATCATATTCTATTAATCTTTCATTTAATCCATTCAATGAAATTTCAGGTTTAATCAGATATAGTATAACATCATCCGTAAAAAGGCTAATTTTATGAACCCAATCCCCTATCTCAAAACCTGTAATTCCCTCATCCCTTTGAATTATTTCATCCAGCGGTTCTATTGCCAACACAAATGGAATGGTGAAAGTGGGTAACCCTATCTAGAAGGCCTTCCTAATCTAATCAAACCCTATGTTTGACCATTTACTATCACTTTCGTCTTAGATTCATTATACAATGCTTTTATTCCTCTTTTAAATGTCTCAGGGAATCCAAACTGATCTAATACCTTAAATAGAAAGTCCCATTCTAATCTATCAAATGCTTTTTCTGCATCTAAAATAATTACCATCGCTGGAACTTTCTGTTTTTGAACCACATTTATCAAACTTAAAAACCTCACTATAATATCTGCTGCCTTCTTTTTTGTAATAAACCCCATCTGGTCTATATTAATCAGTTTTTGAAGTAACTTAACCAAATGATTAGCCCACAATTTGGATACAACTTTATAATCTACATTTAACAAAGATATTGGTCAATATGTAGCATTTTGCAATGGATCCTTTCCATTATTTTGGTATTACCATTATCAGTGCCATCTTAAAAGATTCTGGTACATCATTTACTTTTTTTATTTGATCTAGTATCTCTTTAAAAATTAAATTCCTCATAAAATTCAACTGGAAAACCATCTTCTCCTGGTGCTTTATTACTTTGCAATGTTTTCAAAACCTTATATTTCAGATTCTGTAAATTAATTAGATAATTCTTCCTTCTCCACACAAGTTCAGTAAATAAATTTGTTGCAAATACTGCTCTATTTTAGTTTTATCTTATTTTAACTCAGACATATATTACTTTTTATAAAACCTCTGAAAATTTTCATTTATTTCCTTTGACTTATAAACCATCTGACCATTTTGTCCTTCATTGCTACTACAGTTCTAGATATTTGTTATTTCTTTAACTGCCATACCAACCTTATGCGCTCTTTCTCCCAATTCATAATATCTGTTTAGTTTGCAAAATATCTCTTTCAACTCTATATGCTTGTATCATATTAAGCTTAACCTTTTTTCATACCATTAATTTCTTCCTTTCCTCATTTTGACTAATTTGTATAGCTATCTCTAAATCAGTAATTTTCTTTTCTAATTGATCTACTTCTTTTAAATAATTTTTAAAAATTTTACTGTACAAATAATAACTTGCCCTCTCATATATGCTTTTAAAGTATCCCATATAACAAATTTATTCTTTACCGAATCTTTACTATTTTCCATAAAAAACAATTTGTTTTTGTACAAAATCACAAAAATCTCTCCTTTTCATCAATACCTTATTTAATCTCCAACTTTATCCTCTTCAGATACTATTGACAGAAACAAAGGAGAAATGATCCACCTGTTGTACTCTAGATTGAACTTGAGCTGTCATTAAAATCATGTCAATTCGTGAATATGATTCATATGTGTGGTGGTGTATGCGAGGGACGTGGGAAAACATCTCTCCCAACAGATTAAAGAAAAGCCCATTTTTACAATAACTTTCTAATAGTATAAAAGTTTTCTAAAATTTTATGAGAAGAAATAAGAAATAAATATGAAGAAGACCAGAACTCAAGCACCAAAGAAACTGATTTTAAAACAATCAGTAAGTTTGGAAGAAGTGAGGCCTACCTTGGAGTTGGAGCCTGGAGTCTTGGGCGGTGCTCCTACCTGCCCCCAATGATGACAAGTGGCCATTCCAAAAGTGACACCAGCATCAATGCCACAGAGCTCCAGGCATGATGGCACCAACATCAAGAGCCACTCCTTCCTGGAGTCCAGAGAAGTGGTGAGCACGTGCACCCCTATGCGCATGCGCACTATCCCGAGTATTTTTCTCCCTGTGGGGGGGGGGGCTGCTGCTCGCTGACCCAGTGACCCAGGGTCAGTGGGGGGGGGCCAGCCTAGACCCATGGGTGGGGAGAGGAAGACAGGTTAAACTGGTGGAAGCAGAAGACCTGGGGACTGGAACTATTGAAGCTGAAAGCCCTGAAGAAGAATTGGAGTTTAGTGAGGAGGAGGAAGTTGAAGAAGAAATATTTCCAGCTTATGGTAGGTCTACAGCTAAATATAAAGATTATTTTGCACAATATTTCCAGGCTATGTCTCAACAGATCACTTCTATGAATAAACAACTCTAATGTTATGGAAGATATTACATCTGTTAAAGTGGATGTGGCAAAATATGCTAAGTTGGTGGACAAAGTACAAGGAAAATGTTAAAAAGATGGAAGATAAACTTGAAGACTATGTTTGTGATATTGATCAATACCAACAGAAATTGAATACTTTGAATGATTCTTTCACTGGTTGGAGAATAGAGAAAAATGATTTATTAAAGAAAATTGATTCTTTGGAAAATCAGAGCTGGAGGAACAACATGAAGATAGTGGGACTTCTGGAAGACTTTGAAGATTCTGAACCAGTATTTTTTTTTTCAAAATTAGATCCCAGAAGTTTTAGGATCAGAATTTTTTTTCTGAACAGGCTGGAATTGGATAGGGCTCATAGAGCGATTAGGAAAAAAAACTGTTACTAGGTCAACTGCCCTGATCGGTTTTGGTAAGGTGTCTTCGTTACCAAGATAGAGAGTTAATTTTACGATTGGCTGTTCAGAATGCTCGACAACATGGAGGTCCGTTGATGGTTAAAAATAGAAGAGTGTTTTTCTATTGGGACCTTAGTCAAACTATTATTAAAAGTCGTAAAGAATTTAATTCGGTGCAGTTCTCTGGCAGAAGGGTTATAGATTTGCTTTCAGATTCCCAGCTGTATAAAAGGTCTTTTATGGAGAGTATGAAACACGATGTTTTGATGATGATGGAGAGATATTCATTGATGATGATCAAGTGAATAAGAACTTGGAAGAAGCTCATCTTTATATATACACTGTTTGTCTAATTAATTCTATTTGACAGACATGTAAAATCTCATTGCATCTCTAACCAAAACTATTAGTCACTTAGTGGATTAGGCTGCTACCCATATAGTAGAGGGGGGAGGTGCAGCAAGTACTTTTGAAGGGATAGGGGGTTTATTATTGCTTTATAATTTTTTTCTTCTCTTCTTTTTATTCTTTATTTTACTTTGTTGAGGAGATGAGAATTAATTTTACTATGTTTTAAGTGGATGGGCGTCCAGCTACATGGGTTTTGATGGTAGTGAAATGAGATGGCTAATTTAAAATTTGCAACATTTGATGTGATTGGGCTCAATAATCCGATTAGAAGAAAGCAAGTGTTAGCTTATATTAAAAAAACTAAAGGTAAATGTTGCATTTTTGCAGGAGGTACATTTAACTGAAAAGGAACATCAAAAATTAAAGAGAGGTTGGATTGGTCAGGTTTTTTCTTCTTCTTTTAATTCAGAATCTCGAGGTGTGGCAATATTAGTTAATAAAAAATTGTCATTTCGTTCAGAATCTATATATGAGTCAGGGGGAAGGGTTTTGATAATAAATTGTAAAATTTATTCAGATTTTTGGACACTTGTGAATATTTACACATTAAATATTGACGATGAGATGATTTTTCAATAATTTTTTTAAATTTAGCACAATCTTTTGATCAAATTATGATTGGAGGTGATTTTAATTGTTGTTTAGATCCTTGAGTTGATAAATCTGGTAAAATAACAACTAGAACAAAGATGGCTAAAAAATTAATGTTTTTAATTAAGGAAGTGAATTTGGTTGATATATGGAGGAAATTAAATCCGAAGACAGAGATTTATTTGTATTATTCAGCTCAATATGATACTTATTCTAGAATAGATTTTTTTTTGTTATCCGCTCATTTACAAGGTAATGTGGTATTGGTTGAATATAAGTCTAGAATTTTGTCGGATCATTCACTTGTTTTACTAACATACAAAAAAATGGAAAAATTAATTCTACATATCGTTGGTGGTTTAATCCTTTATTATTAAAAGATTCTGAATTTTGTAATTTTATTACTGAGCAAATACAATAATTTTTAGACATGAATAGAGAGTCAGTGGATAGTAAATTTGTATTATGGGATGCATTAAAAACATATTTGAAAGCTCATTTTATTCGTTTTAAACCTAAACTTAAAAAGCAATACTTAGCTGAAACAGGTACATTAGAAAAATAAATAAATATTTTGGAGAAAAATTTTATGGAAAGGTAGCTATTCAGAAATTAACATAGAAATATGAGTTAGGAGATTTACAACTCCCAAATTTTCAAAATTATTATAAAGCTGCTCAATTAAAATTTATTAATAAAATATTTGATTCTGATAATTTGTTAATATTGGCAGATATGGAGTTAAAATGAATGGATGAAAATAGAAGGGATCAATTAGTATATAAATAAGTCACCAATATTGTCTCATTATTGTCTCATTTGATAGGAATATGGGAGAGAGTGAATAAGGAAATTGGTACTCAAGGTAAAATATCTAGATACACTCCTTTGTATCAGAATCAGCTTTTTCTCTTTATGATTAATAATCAACTTCTTAAGATTTGGGATCAGTAAAGTATTAAGACAGTGAATAATTGTTATGAATTGAGTCGTTAGCATTCATTTGAAAGAATTTCAAATTCCAACCCATACACTTTTTTGTTATTATAAAATTAAATCATTGTTGCATGACTTTTATAGGAGAAATTTGGAGCTTCCAAAGGAATCAAAATTTGAAATGTTAATTCAGGATGGTGGAAAGAAAGGATTTATATCTGAAATGTATAAATTACTGCAACAAAAAATGTTTAAGATAGATTAATATAAGTCATGATAAAAATGGGAAAAGGATTTAGAGGTGAAATTTAGTATAGATCATTGGGAAACTATTTGTAACAACTGTATGACTAAGATTATCAATGTTAGATATAGACTTGTTCATTATAATTGTATACATCAATTATATTTAACCCTAGATATAATTTGATAGCTTCTGATTTATGTTTTCGATGTCAGAAGGAGAAGGGGACTTTTTTTGCATTCAATATGGACATGTGAAAAAGTTAAATTTTTTTGGTCTAGGATTAGAGAATTTTTAACATTAAAATTTTATTTGGACTCATTATTTTTTTGGATCAGTGTTATAAGTACAGTGTGTTTGAAATTAGGTCTGGATAAATTTCAGCTGGCTTTTTTTTAAGATTAGCATTAGCAGTAGCAAGAAAGTCTATTACAATTACGTGGAAATATCAAATACAACGTAATTTACAAAGATGGCATTCGGAATTCCTTTGGAGAAAATAACTTATGATTTGAGAAATAAATATTTTGTTTTTAGGAAGGTTTGGAGCCCTTATTTGGATTATATGGATTTAAATTTTTTAAGGTTTAGACCTGTATGTGGCAGGACGTCCCCATTACACGATGATTAGTTACTGTGTTATTTTTTGGTTATTTCTCCTCAACATTTCTTTTTCTTTCTTTTCTTTTAGGGGTTAATGAGGTTTTAGAAGTTAAGGGTTGGGATGTTGGGAGAGGGGGATTGATTAGTAGAAAGGGTAGGGGAGGTGTAGAGGGGAGGGTTTTTTTCCTTTTTTTCCTATTATATAAACCATGTTTGTTTTGAAGATATATTTTGTTTAATTGTTTGTATGATCATGCTTTTTAAACTTTAAATAAAATATTTTTAAGAAATAAATATCTTCCAATTGATATTCACTATGTTGAAACTGATCCAGCAGGTAGATTTGTAATGATACATTGTCAAATTTTTTCTGAATTATGGACTCTTAAATATATATGCTCCTAATATTGATGATGAGAAGTTCATTCAGGAAACATTTTTCAACTTAGCAAATGCACATGAAAATGTATTAATAGGAGGAGACTTTAACATTTGTTTAGACCCCTTTTTAGATAAGTCTACGAGAGGAACAACAAGAAGTAAAGCAGCTACACAACTCTGACATTAATAAAAGATTTGAACTTAATAGATATATGGAGGAAAAGAATACTCTTTTTATTCAAACAGGCACGATTTGTATTCTAGAATTGATTTATTCTTACTTTCAGCACAACTTCAAAGAAGAATAATTCATGTGGAATATAAAGCGAGAATTTTGTCAGCTCATTCACCACTATTAATGCAGATTGAAATGGCTGATAAAGAGAGATCGGTATACAGATGGAGGTTAAACCCTTCACTGCTAAAAGAGATCAGATTTCTGTGATTTTGTAAGAACACAAATTCATTTATACTGTGATGCTAATTTAAATTTGGTAAATGATAAGTTTGTGATCTGGGATGCATTGAAAGCTTAGAGGACAAATAATGTCTGACTTCCAAAATAAAAAAAATGAGGGAAATAGAACAATTATAAAAATAAATAATAGTTATAGAAAAATATTTAGAAACAAGATGTTTGGAAGATAGACATAGACAATTAATTAATAAGAAACTCCAATATAATACTTTACAGACCTATAGAACATAAAAAGTAATAACAAGAACTAAACAATTATGAATTAGGTGAAAGATCACATAAAATGTTAGCTTAGCTTGACAATTAAAAACACAACAAATTTCAAGAATAATAAATGCTATTCAAAAAGAATTTAATACTATCAGTTATAAGCCTCAAGATATAAATGAATCTTAATTTGTTTTTATTCTAAATTATATAGCTCAGAATCTTTAAAAGATGATAATAAATTGATAGATATTTATCATAGATAAACTTACCAACATTATCTTTGGAAGAACAGATGGAACTAAATATTCCCATTGATCAGTCAGAAGTAAAAGAAGTAATGAGTACATTGCAAAGTAATAAATCTCTGGGGGAAGGCAGTTTTTCATCTGAATTTTATAAGGAATTTACAGATTTATGAATCCCTATCTTTATGGAAATGTTAGAACAAGCATATGCATCACATACACTACCTGAATCTTTATCAACATCAGTAATCACTGTGATACTAAAAAAAGACAGACATCCCTTAAAATCTGGATCATATCGACCAATATCTTTAGTAAATGTGGATTACAAAATCATTGTGAAAATGCTGGCGAAAATGCTGGCAAATTGAATAAATTACTCCCTAAATTAATAAATGCTGACCAAACAGGCTTTGTTAAAAAGAGGATAGCTGCTGATAATGTAACGGGACTACTGAATATTATTCACTTAGGGCAAAAAAAAGGAGATCTAAGTGTGGCAGATGCATTAGATGCAGAAAAAGCATTTGATAGATTGGAATGGGACCTTTTAATTTAAAGTATTGGAAAATTTTGGACTTGGGCAAACTTTTATAAATTGTATTAAAGCACTGTACACTAATCCAAAAGCTAAAGTAGTAACAGAGAGACATCTGCTATGTTTCAATTACAGAGATCTAGTAGACAAGGATGTCCTTTATCACTAGCCCCATTTGTTTTAGCAATTGAGCCACTTGCAGAGATAATTAGACAGGATACAGGGTTTGGATTCAGTCAAGAAGAACACAAAATCAGTTTATTTGCAGAGAACGTATTGATATATCTGACTGACCCTGAAACTTCTTTAAGACAACTTCATTTTAGATTAGAAGAATATGATTAAGTTTCAGGATATACAATAAATTGGGACAAGAGTGAAATTATACCATTTACATAAAGGGATTACACACAAGGTCAAAGAGATACCCAATTTAAATGGCAAAAAAAATGGGATTATTTAGGGATCCGGACAGATAATAATTTAAACATTTTATATAAATTGAAATATCTACCATTGCTTCACAAAGCTGAAGAAAATTTGAAAAAAAAAAGGTTGACCTTACCTATTACTCTTATAGGAAGAGTTAATTGTATAAAGATGAATATTTTTCCAAGAATTCAATATCTATTTCAAACATTACCTATTTTAATACCTCAAAATATTTTCCAGGAACTTAATAAACATGTGAGAAATTTCTTTGGAAAGGAAAAATGTCACAGATATCTATGCAGAAATTAATATGGAAATATGAAATTGGGGGGAAATTAAAGCTCCAAATTTTTAAGTACTATTATAGAGCAGCTCAAATGAGATTTATTGCATCTTTCTTTGAAGGAGAGAATATACCAGCGTGGATTAAAATAGAACTAGACAAAATTGGAGAAAAAACAGCCAATGCATTTACTTATAAATGGAATTCACAGATAATGACAGGAGTGAGAAACCCCTCTGTTAAAACAACTAATAGATATTTGGGGCAAGATTGATGGGAAAATTGGAACAAAAGGAGGTATATCACCCAAAACCACTTTGATTCAAAATAGTTTGATACCTTTCTCAAAGGATAATCAATTTCTGAAGTTGTGGTTTGACAAAGGAATTAAAAATATTAAAGATTGTTATGAACAAGGTCAATTAATGTCTTTTCAACAATTTAGGAATAAATAGGGATAACTAGAAATGCACTTTTTTTGCTACTTTCAAATAAAAGGATAGTTAAGAGAGAAATTAGGATCTGAAAGATTATTACCCCATGTAGTGAAGTGGAAACTTATTAGATGAGAAAATCTACAAAAATTTGCTTCTGCAATATACCTTTCGCTAAAAAGAGAAATCCCTAAACCTGGGCATTACAAATCTAAGCAAAAATGGGAACAAGATTTGAATATTATAATTGATGATCAAATATGGACAGATTTTTGTAGTGACTGTAAGACTAATACAATTAACATACAATATAGATTGGTACAATATAATTTTATGTATCTATTATACCATACACCACAAAAGTTACATAAATAAAATCAGATTTATCAAACAAGTGTTTTAGATGTAGGGAAGAGGAAGGTACTTTTCTGCACTCTACATGGTCATGCCCAAAGTTGAAATCTTTTTGGTTAGAAGTAGGGAAACTTTTAGAGCAAATTACTTGAATATGACGAATGTACAAACTGCCTGTATGAAAAATTCAAAAATAAAGTATTCAAAAACAATTAACTTCAATTACAGTCATGCACCGCAAAATGTCCGTTCGGGCAACATCTGACCGCATATACATCTGTGGTCCGTAAAGTTATAATAGAGTTCATAAATCCCAGTTTGAAAGTGGGACATATCAGCTTCCTGCACGCAACGTGTGTATCTCATGTCTCTTGTATAAAAGCAATTGCACTGCCAGGTGTATAATAGAACAATACATATATAGCCTATAATAGTCATAACAAACACCTATAATATGATGTTTGCACAATGTCCAAATCACATAATGTCCTATTTCACAGAACGTAACATGGACATTTTAACTTAATTAAATTAATTTACTATCATAGCTTTTCTTTACAAATACCTGTTTGGCTACAACAAGTAAGAATTGCATGATGCATATGACAATGAACTCATTATCCCAAAATTTTGTGCCTATTCCCTGTCCTGCTTCTTGTACTCACTTGATTATAAAATTATGTCCCTTCTGACTGAGACTTGTGGATTGCTTAATATTCACAACAAAAAATCATATTTACTGGTGATGTATGAAAGTCAAACACAGATATGAAACTGTCCATAATTGAGAAACTAAATGAGAAGGCTGAACATAATAATAAACAAGCAAAATGGGTATCCAATTAGAGTTATGAAGGGTGTGGAAAGAGAGTTGGTTTGTCTAAGAATGTTGGAACTGTCAGAGGCTCTCCAGGTAAAAGCAGAAAGTAAAGAGGAATTATGGGATTATGAGTTTCAAGATGGCAGGAAAACACTGAAATTGAGTAAATCCAGAGCAATGAATAAAGTTAGCCCTCAAGTTTGGATGCAGTCACAATGTCCATCCAGGTAAGTAAAATAAATGTATGTACTCCAAGTGTTGCATGTTGATAGGAGCAGTTCATGTATCAACTGAACAATCTCTTCTGCAGAGGTGTAGTCACTTGCAATTAATTACTGGTTCACTTACAGTTGTGTAAATGAGGGAAGCGTAGCTGGAAATACGTTACCCCATATTAGCAACTCCCCCCCCCCCCCACTTCCCCTTAATCACCCCGCCCCCAACCCCCCACAGCCAATTCACCTTCCCTGTAATTTTTCATGCCCTTGTCATTTCTACAGGACCAACTTCACTGTTGTGCAGACAATGCCCATATGTGGACACTGGTTGGTGATGCTATAAATCATTTACAGATTTATTCAAGCATCTAAACTAGACCATCATCTTGTTGAATACTTGTTCGGTAACACAGTTAGTGGTCATGGGGTATTCATCGGATTTCTCCTGTATCTCATTGTTCAGATTTCAGAGAGGTGCCTTCTGCCATGCTTTAAGTGGAGATACCTTGCATCTGAGCAGCCAGAGCAACACTGTTTCCAGGCACATCTGTTTGGGAATGTAAACTGCTTCAGAATGCAAAACAGCCACCTGGGGATTTTGTACACATTTGCACAAATATATTTTTGTGTTTGCTTATCTGGCTCACAGAGATAGTGGAAAAACATTAAAAATCCCAATAACTTCTGGGTGCCTTAATTATTATTTATTTATATGCAGAAGAGGCCATTCGGCCTTTCAGATTGTGTCAATAATACATAGCAGTCCTATTTATCTCTCCCTCTTCCACTTTCCTGTTCCCCTTATATTTTCTCAGATATTCAACTTCAAATCCCCATTGAAACATTTTGCCATGTACTCCACTAAGGCGCATTATACAGTGGTCATTTAACCTACAAGCATCTCTTTGGGATTTGGAAGACATTAGAACCCCCAGCAGAAATCCACATGATCACAAGAAGATCAGCAAACTCTACTCAACACCTGAAATCATCGTTTCTGCAGAGAAATGGATCGGATTTCGATCCACAGGACCATAATAATGGCAGAGAGGAGTCTTCCTCCCCCTCCCCCCCCCCCCCCCCCCACCATCAACATGATCTACTGGGATCATTGTCTGAAGAGGGTATGAAAAATTATTGAGGGCGCTTTCCACCCTGCACACAGCATCTTTCAGCTCCTCTTATCAGGAAAGAGACACAGGACTATCAGAGCCAGCACCACCAGGCTGAGGAACAGCTTCTCTCGGGGAGTGAGAATGTTGAATGACGAAAGGAACTGCTCACCCTACCCATCCGAGACTTTCATATGCACAAAAACAATATCTATCCATTTGTTTGTATCGATGAAATGGTTGTCCTGCATATGTATTGTTTGTTTATATATGTGTTATATCTGGTTGTATGTCTGCATGTTTTGCACTGAGGACCGGAGAACACTGTTTCATTGGGGATGTACAATCAGATGACAATAAACTTCGCTTGAGATCAAGTGTAAACCTGGGTTCATACAGCTCTGAAGCATTGCTGTTTACTGCTGCACCACAATGCCAGCCTATACTATCACGTTGTCAAGCACTCTCTGAGCAAATGAAACTCTTTAAAGTTATGCCACTCATTGTGAAACTACCAAGCAGTCAAGAAACATGGAAGTAATACACTAGGCTAAGTTAAATAAATTACTGATAGACTTGAATTCCCATACATTACCAGAGAAATGACATTCAGAGCACCTCCCCATCTCTCTTTCCCTAGTCCTCCATCTGGGCACTTCCCCCACTTAAAACTTGGCTAAATGTTTTTGAAGTCAGTCAAAAGATAAGATACCAGTAAAGTTGAATGAATATGGGAATTAGAGGTGGATGGGTAACAAAAAAAAACTTCATTACCAACTTTGTCATCACTTGAAGGATGAAGATTTGGAGAATTTGCAAGAGTTAGGATGCAATCATGATAGAATTAAAGTCATTAATTTGTCAGTATCCCAGCATAAAATGAAAAACCCTAATATTCACTAATGTATTGCATTTCAGAGTAGCCCAGGCATCTAAACAGTGGCTGCAACAAAACCATAGGTTGTCTGTACTGTACTCGACTACTCAATGACTACTGTCCTCAGAAGATTTCATGAATAGAAATACAGAGGCTACACCACAAGATACAAACCATGGCAAAGATAGCATGCTTTTGATTTTGGGCAGATCTTTACATCTCCACACTTTGCTCTTGCCATCACTCTGATACAGGTTAATCCTGGTCTCATCTGTCCACAGAACCCATTTCCAGAATTCTGCAGGCTCTTTTTAAATACTTCTTAGCAAACTGTAATCTGGACATCCTTTTTCTGTGTCTTGCACTGTAGCCTCTGTATTTCTGTTCATGAAGTCATCTAAGGACAGTAGTCATCGATGCATCCACACGTGCCTCTTGAAGAATGTTTCTGATCTGGGGATTTTTATTCATTATGATGAGATTGCTCCTGTCATCAGCAAAGGCAATTTTTCTTGAAATACCAGTCCCTTTGCAATTACGGAGCTCACCAGTACACTCTTTCTTCTAAATGATGTTCCAAACAGTTGATTTTGGTAATCCTAACATTTGGGTGATGTCTCATAATGGCTTCTTTGACTTTGATTGGCACATCTCTGGTCCTCATGTAGAAAAATGGCAACAACAGACTCCAAAGGTGATCAAAAGCTTCGAAGCAAGCCCAGATCTCTTATACCTGCACAAATGAAGCAATTAAACATACCTGAGTAATCACAAATACCTGTGAAGCCAAATGTCCTAAACATTATGGTGCCCTGAAATGAGGAGACTATGTATAAAAAAATGCTGTAATTTCTACATGGTGAAGAAACCAAAATGTATACAAATAACCTTGAATAAAATCTGAAACTTGCACTTTAATTGCATGTGAATTGTTTGAATATAAATGTAAAACTGTGGAGCAGAGAGGCAAATAAAGGAAAAAAGCGTCTTTGTCCCAAAAACATGGGCTGGACATGATATACTACTACCATTAGGCAGACAAAGAGTTGCCATTAGTATTGCTTGGTGCCCATTACAGCAAGAGATAAAGTGAAGCAAAAGGAACTCCCTCTGAGTCATGTAAGGTAAAAACATCATGAGTTGGGACCGGAGGAGTCACCCAGTACTAAGGAGTAACAGGATGCAGGTGTGACCTTGTACGCTCAAGATAAGTGTGGCAATAACAAAAATGATGTGCAGCAGACTAACAGAGAAGGATAGCAACAGCTTATTCATTGGACAGTGTAATGGTATGATAATTTACTAAGTGTGTGTCCTGAGGTATAAAAAAACACCACTTGCTGATATCAGGAGAATGCGCCTTCTCCAACTAACACTGTTAGTTGCAAGTGTTACAATCCAGTAATAAAGAACCTTGATTTCGACTCAGTCTGGTGTCTGACTCACTCATTCTCGAACAAAGCAGACCTAACAGTCACTGAATGTCTGTGGGTTCACCTCCTGCACTCCCACAGCCTCTGCAGTGCACAGACTCCTGTTCGATTCATTGGCAACATGAGTTCCAGAACCAAACCTCTGACACAATCATGAAGCTTTCATTGCCCAAGGTGGGAGCCCTTCTTGCCCTCAGCACCCTCTTGAATCCCAGCTTGCTGTTTCATTACCATGGGCACTGTCCTGTAGGGTTGACTCCTCAGCTTCTCCAAAATGGTGCCCTGAACCAGTCCACTGCTCTCCAGGAGTCTACAATCTCTCGTGTCCATTGCTGAATACAGGTGCTGTCATCTTGGGCACAGACCTTGTGGTTGCAGGATTTTACTTAAGAATACCATCAGCTCCTTTAATATGCCATTTAAAACCTGTAGGGGGACACTGGCATTAGGACCGGGACATTGAACCCTTCAGAGCAGTGCTGTGTCTCTGTTCTCCCAGGTATGTACTAGCAGCAGCGCTGCAATTATAGCAGCTCTGGCAACAGTGGCTTTATTTTAGTGATACAAAATAACCAAAATAAATATATATAAAAATTGTTTTCGGGTTTTTAGGATTGTTCAACAGTCTCACCACCCTCAAGAAGAAGCCTGGCAGACCTGATTATATCCTGTACATCTTCCTTGAAGTTAGTGCCTCATACATACTGTGTCCTGGATGATAAGGGTCCTCATTGCTTCTCTGAGCCCTCTTTAAGTACCGTTCCCTGTAGATATCATCAAAAGAGAGAAGTAAGACTCCAGTGATATTTTCAAAAGATTTAATCATCTTCCATACTGACCTCCATACTATGATGCAGCCAGCCAGGACACTATTGTACTTCTGTAGAATGTTGTTAGGATGGGGGCTGGTAGCCATGCACTTCTGAGACTCATTAGGAAGTGTAGGCATTGCTGTGCCTTCCTGACTGAAGAGGAAGGTACAGCAATGGATAGGCCGTCCTTTAAATGGGCACCAAGGAACTTTGTGCTTCCCACTGTCTCTATGATGGAGCTATCAATATGTAGTGGGGAGTGGTCCTTAGTCCTCCTGGAGTCCACAATCTTCTTTGGTTTGTCCATGTTGAGACTCAGGTTGTTGCTCTTGCACCACTGTACAAGTCATTCAACCTCTCTGTAAGCTGACTCATCATTGTTGCTGATGAAGACAACTACTGATGTGTCATTGCAAACATGATGCTTCTGTTGGAGCTGCACCTGGCTATAGATCTAGCCTTGAGCGAATATTTAGATATGTTTTAAAGGAGATCATTTGTGGGGGGGTGGGGTTTAGTGTAGGTCACAAACACTTCACAAAACAGATCTCATGTAAAATGCAAGAGCTCTGCTCAAACCAGACACTCCAGGCCCAGTGCCTTTGTAAAGACAATGGAAACTGCTTTGCTGAAGGACTTCACATGTTAATTGGACATGCTGTGGAATAATTGATTATTGTTTTGAAAGCAGTAGATGAACAGTTCCACAATCTGTCTGAACGCAGTTTCTGTTCAAAGAAGGTCATGTGGTTTTGCAAGAAGAGAGAGAAAGAGAGAGAACGAACTGGTTTCTGCAGCATGGCAAGCTGGCAGCTTGTTTAAAACTCTTGTGGTCTATATAAGAGGAAATGGCTGGCTCAAATGTTTCACCTGAAATAAGGGAAACAAAACGGAACTCTGGTGACCTGCAAAAGAAGAGGTTATTATTTGGAAAACCCTGATGGGGGAAGTTTCTTCGGCAAGACACTGAAGTAACTGATGGAAATAAATCAGTTTGTCTGTGTCCAGCGAGCAACAAATTTCTCTCTGAAAACTGACAATAACCTTCCTGAGTGGTAACCAACTAATTTTAAACAACAGAGCTTGGTGAAAATTCATAAATGTTAAATTCTGTGCACAATATATGAATTGCCCGGAACCGGTGAACTTGGAGGAGTGAGAAGTGAGATTGGACTGTGAATCAAAGAACTTTTCTGAACTTATACATTACCTACATGTGTGCTTAGAATTAGAAGGGGGTTAAACTAGGTTAAGTTAATAGTAATAAGTTAAAGTTTGATCCTGTTTTTATGTTTAAAGAAAATTAAAAATGACTTTTGTTTAAGTAACCATTTGTCTTGGTGAAGTTCTTCTGTGATTGGTTTTGGGGTCCTTTGGGCCTGTAACACGCCTAATACTTGGTGATCCTGAGTCACTGAAGCAATGCTTACCAAGGAGATACATTGGTCTTGTGTGTTCAAAAGATTCTGGAAAGATAGCTTTTCCTGGACAGAGCACTTCTCCCAGCCTTCTCCTTGCTTCCATTTCTTACAGCTTGCACCAGTCCTCACAATCTTCTTCCATCACACTTGGAGCCATCATGAATTTGGTTTCAAAGCTTCATGTTTTGCTGGCAAGAGGGGTAACAAAGATTCTTGCTGGATCCCAGAAAAAAAGAACTTGGCAATGGACCTTGAATTATTTAACTTTTTTCATTTGGTAGAGGAATTTCAGAGAAGATTCTGAAGGACAGGATAGTGACAATGTCTTTGTGCAGGAGAGGTTCTGTCTCACAAGGTTGATTGCATTTTTTGAGGAAGTGAAGATGATTGATCAAGGTAGGGCAGTGGATGTTGTCTACATGGATGTTAAGAAAGCATTTGAAAATGTTTCCCATGGTTGGCTGTTCCAGAAAATTATGTCACAGGAGATCCATAGTGAGTTGCTAAATTGGATCCAAAATCAGAGAGTAGTGATGAAGGGATTTTTTTTATTTTTTTGCTGGAAAACCAATGGGGTTCTGCAAAGATCAGGGCTGGAACCTCCGTTGCTTGAGATACACATTAATGAATTAGATCAGGGGTGTCAAACTCAAATTCACGGAGGGCCAAAATTAAAAACTTGGACTAAGTCGAGGGCCGAACTAAATATTTATTGAAAATTTTCAACAACATCTGCATGTTTTCTCTTCTTTCAACATATGTAATGTTAAACTTTAGGATATAACTTTAGGAGGATAATGTTACAGGTCAGGAGTAGGTAGCTCAAGTTCACCCTTTGCTTGACCTGAGGGAAACATATTTGGTCCCTGTGGAGATGTAGTCAGCATTCACAGGCTGTGTCCATTTTGGCCTGCATCAGGACTCAGCATTTCCTGCTCACTCCTCAGGCTCTAGGCCTCTATTCACCCTCGACTCACCATCCCTCTACCTGACCAGTCTTTTACCCAACCTCTACTCACCCCTCACTCCACTCGCTCTGCCTCTACCCACCCCATCCTATACACGCCCCTCTACTGGCTCTCCCCTCAACCTGTTCCTCCCTCTACCCGTCTCTCACCCTCTAATCACCCCTCCCCTACTTGCCCTGCCCCTCCCCTATTACCTCTTCCCTATCCACCCCTCCTTCTACTCATCCCTCCCTCTAACTGCCCCTCGCACCACCATAACTTCCCCTGCCCATTACTCCTCACCTACACCCTCTGCCCACCCCTGCTTACCCACCCACTCAGGCCCAGCGCGCTGCTGATCAGCCTTTGCCGACAGCCACCATCTCTCTCTTCACGTGCAGGGCCGAACCAGCCATCCCTGGGGTCTGCGCGGGTGCAAGCACTGAAGGCCGTGGCGACTGGGAGAAGTGCGCTCGTGCTGTGGAAGGGCCGTCCAGTGCCAGTCGCGTGGGGCTTGCACTGCCCGGTGGCCGAGCACAGCCTGCCATGCCCGTCGCGCCGATAGGAAATCACAGGCGCTCGCCAATCCGCCGCACCGCTCGACAGGTGGGAGAAGTGACTGGTTGTGCGGGGAGCCTTCCAACTGGCTTGCCGGCTGATGACATCAACAGACTTCTCGTGTTACAATTTCTCGTGTTACAATGGGGAAGGATGTGCAATGAAGGGGGAGGATGGTGGGAGTGACATTACCAAAAAACAGCATCGGCTCTCGCTGCAGGGCGGGCCACCTCTAATACATTTTTGAAATGATCTTGCGGGCCAAATATAATTATATCGCGGGCCAAATTTGGCCCGCGGGCCAGAGTTTGACATGTGTGAATTAGATAAACAAGTAGATGGTCGAATTAGTAAGTTTGTGGATGAGATAAAAATTAAAGGAGATATGGTTAGTGAGCAAGGTTATCAAAGAATATACATTGCCAGGTAAAAATCGATTGGCAATCTGGGCACAGAAATAGCAAATCAAATTTAAACCAGACAAATGTGAGGTAATGGATTTTCATGGTCATATGCAAGAGGACAGTGTACATTAAATATATGCTGTATATATCTTCAAATAGACCATATTTGGAGTATTCTGTGCAAATCTTGAAACACCTTAAAAGGATGTGGAGAGTTTTGAGATGGTATAGAAGGGTTTCATTAGATGTTGCCTATATTAAAGTGTATTCGCTACAAGAGTTTGGCCAAATGGATTGTTTTTTTTTTTCTGGAGCATCAGAGGTTGAGAGATGACTTTATAAAAGTATATAAGATTATGAGAGCCATAAATAGCAAAGTCCTTTTCTCAGGATGAAAATTTAGGTTTAACATGGGAGGAGGAAAATTTGAAGGAGTTTTGTGAGGCAGGTTTATTTTTACAAAGAGAGTGATGGGATGCCTGAAATCACTGCTAGGAGAGGTGGCAGGAGTAAAACAACAAGATTGTTTAAGATGCATTTAGATGCACACATGACCAGGCAGAAAATAGAGGAATATGGACCATATGCAGGCAGTTAAGATTATATTGTGCAACAAGATGGCTCAAAGGGCTTGTCCTGAGCTGTAATTTTCCATGTTCACTTCACTGTTTAATTAATCATTGTGTCTCTTACTTATTGTGAGTGCTGCTGTGCGAATAATTCTGACGCAAAGTCCACAACTGTACAACAGTACAACTGTATAACACCCAGGTGGCAGAGGTCTGGGTCAGGGCATCAGGGGAGTCGTTGAGCTTCCCCGGTCTATACTGGATGTTGTAGCTTGACTCTCCAGTGCAACATCTTGTTTTTTATCTTTTCTCTTTGGGTGGTGCTGAACATGAATGTCACTCCACACTAGTCTGTGAGAAGGGTAAACCTCCTGCCTGCCAGGTAGTGGCACCAATGGAGGACTGCTTCCACAATCACCTGAGTCTCCTTTTCGATGGTGGAGTGCCTGAGCTCTGAACCGAGGAGGGTCCTGGAGAAAAAGGCCATGGGTCTGTCCCTTAGTTGAGGGTGGCAGCGAGGGCAACATCAGAGGCTTCGCACTCCACCTGGAATGGGGTGGTCTCATCCACGGCATGCATCATGGTGTTGGCAATGTCCTGTCTGATGTGGGCGAAGGCCGCTTGTGCTTCAGCAGGGAGGGGAAATGTGGTGGCTTGGGCCAGTGGGTGGACCTTGTCTGAGAAGCAGGGGACCCATTGGGAGTAAACGAGAAGAGCCCTAGGCACCCATGGAGGGCCTTGAGCATGTGGGGAAGGGGCAGTTCCATTAGGGGGTGCATATGTTCGGGTTCGGGACTGATAACACCATGTTCCACCCCTAGGGTGGTGAGGTGGGTGGTACTGAACATGCACTTCTCCCTCTTGTAAGTGAGGTTTAGTGCCTCTGCCATCCAGAGAAATCTCTCCAGGTTGGCATTGTGGTCCTGCTGGTGACATTGTCCAGGTATGGGAAAATCGCTATTAGGTTGTGCCGGTCTACCATGAGGTCCATCTCCCACTGAAACATGGAGATTCCATTTGTGAATCCAAACAGGACCCAGCTGAACTGGTAGAGGCATCCATCTGCCTCAAAGGTAGCATAAGGTTTATCCCGGGCATGGATGGGGAGCTGGAGATAGGCCAACTTCAGGTCAGTCATGGAGAAAACCCTGTACTGGCCTATCTCATTGACCATGTTGGCGATGCGGGGCTGTGGGTAAGATGACTGTAGTCAATGACCAATCTCTGTTTGCTGGCCCCTTTTATGACAAAGGCCTGGGCTCTCCAGTGGCTGGTGCTGGGCTCTTTAACTTCTTCTGTCAGAAGCCATCTCACCTCGGCCTTGATAAAGGCCCTGTCAACTGCACAGTAGCACCTGCTCTTAGCCACTATCTGCTTGCAATCCAGCATCAAGCAGTTGAAGAGGGATGGAGGGGGCACCCGTAGGGTGGAGAGCCCGCAGGTGTATTGGGGACGGTTGCTAGACTTTGTGCTGTGGATGGTAAGTGGGGGAAGTGGGCCACCGAAGGCAAAGGTGAAGCTGTGGAGGTGACACTGGAGGTCTAGCCCCAGGATAACTGGGGCACAGAGCTTGGGCATGACCAGGAGCCTGATCCCTTGGTATGTTTTACCCCCCTCCCCCCACTGTCAAGTTCACCGGGCAACACCCTAGTGCCATGATGGTCCTGGGATGCTAAAGTAACAGCGAAGTTCACTGGGTATACTTTGAGTTTCAACATACGGGCCACATTCAGGTACACAAAGCTCTCAGTATTACCACTATCAAACAGGCATTTTATTACCTACCCGTTGACAGCGATGTCCATCATCAAGCACCTGGGTCTGTGTGGAATGTCCTCCGTTAGCTAGGACCACCTTGGGGTCTGAGTTGTTGCTCCCCAATGGTTGTGGCAAATAGCAGTTGGTGGGTGTCTGTAGGAGTGTGGGGTGTGATGAGTTCGGGGTTTTGTATTTGCACATGTTGCCATGTCATCTGGTTGGCAAGTCGAGTGAGTTGGGGTGGATGGGGTGAGTTGGAGTGATGGCAGTGCCCAGGAGACGCACATGGCGCCAGCATGGTCTGGCAACCCGGCCGGAAGTGGTGTCATTGGTATGGGTGGACGTGACATCGTCAGTGCGGGGAGAAGATGGACAATGAAAGATGGTGGCGCTCGTGGTGCGCACATGGCGGCAGCATGTTTGGATGGCCGGGCTGGAAGTGACGTCGTCAGTGCGGGTGTAATTGGTGGGCGGAGTAATAGCACTGCCCAACATTCGCACATGTAGGAACCAGAGAGTCAAGAGGGGTTCCTGGTTAGTCGCAGAGGACTGCAGCGCTCCCGGTGGGTTTGGAGAGGCACATATTAGCAAAGTGGCCTTTCTTGCCGCATCAGGAGCAGTGCGAGTTCCTCGCGGGGCAGTTCTTTCAGGAGCGCCTGTCTGACCCACACTGGGACCCACAATACTTACAGTGGCGGACTGCATCAGTGGCAGCAATCGTGTCTTCCACATGGGGACCCTCAGCAACTGCTGTCATTGGCGTCGGCCAGGCCGGAGGATGGGGGAGGCAAGCATCCAAGACCTCTACGTGGTGAGCTACAGCTTTAAGGGAGCAGACTGCCTCCATGATCCTGGCAAGGGAAGCATAATTTCCTCCAACAGTTTCTGTCAAGTTTCCCATGACCACAGCCCTCATACGAGTTGCTCCACCTCCCCAGCAGTCACCCCAACTTCAATCATGCACGGGCATGCTAGCTCTCGCAGTGCCCCCAGTTAAGCGTCTGCCATCTCACCTGACAGCTGTACCCTGATGCAGAGCAGGTACTGGGCATAGAGTATGTTTGTCATGGGTCAGTACATGCCTTCTAGGTTGCTGGTTCGAAATCCATGCAGTTTCGGATAGCCTGGAATGCGTGCAGTCCCAGCTTGGTGCATAGTACCATGAGTTTTTTCCAGTTTGTATTGATGATCACCTCAATCGCATGCTTCCAGATCTCGAACTATGCTGGAGCGTCCAAATGTTGAGGGTCAATATCCATGGTCCTTTAATTTTAAGCTAATTAAATTGTAGGCACTGCTGTGTGAATAATTCTGACACAGAGTCCACAGACTGTAAAACAGGCTTTAATTAGTTTAAACTTGTACACACCAGGTGTCAATGTACTCCTGGCTCCATGTATCTGACTGCCCTGAAGGGGCCTGCTCGAGTCTTTACACAGGTTGGTGATTGACAGCAGGTAGGTGGGGCCAGCCTCCCAGGTTGCCTACCTGTAGGTATAGTGGTTGCCCCCTGCAGTAGGCTGATAGGAGTGCAGCCAGTGTAGTGGTTGTATCACCACACTTATTGATCAACAAATCTTTAATTCATTGATAACCACTTTGAATTGCACAGGTGTAGTAGGCAGATCTTCCACATTTAAAGCAGAGAAGGATTGGTATGGATTAGTAAGGTGTGTCAAAGGTTATGCGAAGAAGGCAGGAAAATGGGATTGGGAGAAAAAATATATGAGCCATGATTCGAATGGTGGAACAGACATGATGGGCCAAATGGCCTAATTCTGCTCCTACAATTTATGGCCTTATGGTCTTAAAGATGTTGCAAGATTTAGAAGCATTTTAAAAATCAATTAAGTTTCTCCATCTGGAGACTTTAGTGACCATCTAGATGGACGTATTACTAATTTGTGATCAATGGAAAAGTCAACTAATTTTTTCTATGGTTGTAGCTCCAATCAGCTCATTGAGTAGTGTCACACCAACAGAAGCGTTAACAAAACCAAAGAGATGATTGTGGACTTAAGGAGGAAGTCAGGAAAACACAAACCAGTCCTTATCGATGGCTCAGTAGTGGAGAGGGTCCAGATGTTCAAATTCCTGGGTGTCAACAATTCAGAGGATCTCTCCTGGAGCCTCCGTGTTGATATAATCACAAATAAGGCTCACCAGTAGCTATACTTAGTGAGGTGTTTGAAGAGATTCGGTATGTCACCGAAGAATCTCTTAACCTTCTACAGGTGTACCCTGGAGAGCATTCTGGCTGGTTGCATCACTGCCTGGTATGGAGGCGCCAACTCTCAGGACAAGAATAAACACCTGAGGATTGCTAACTCAGCCTACGACATCATGGCACCAGACTTCACTGCCTCATGTAGCACCCAAATGAAACCTACGCAGACACGGGGAGAATATACAAACTCCTTCTTGACAGTGCCAGATTCAAATCCGAGTCGCTGATGTTGTAACAGCGTTGCACTAACCATTACGCTAGCAATGCTGTCACACTTATTTGCAATTAAATATGTTGAGGGCTATTTTGATTATTATTTGAAGTTTAAATTGTTAATAGGGTAAATTAGCAATAAGAAAATATGTTTGGCATTGCATCAAAAAGCACCCTCTATCCTCAAAGACCCCCAACACCCAGGCCATGCTCTCTTCACTCTGCTACCATCAGGAAAAAGGTATAGGTGCCTAAAAATGAGCACTCAATGGCTGATTCAGATTCAGATTCCTGAATGATCAATTAACCAAAGACACTGCCTTAATTTGACTTTACGTGCACTATTTTTGTAAGGTTATTTATATGAATGTTTGCCCTATGATTGCTGCCTAAAAACAATGAATTTTGTGACTTATTTGTGACAATAAATTCTGATTCTGATTCATAACAAGCTAGAAATTCTGTTGACTTTTATCTGCCTCCAGAGGGCAGAAGATAACTAACATTCAAGCAGCATAAAAGTTGTCTGGCATCATTTTATACAGATTTCGGATGTCAATTGTCAAACTGTTCATTAACAAAAATGACATTCAGCTC
Source organism: Narcine bancroftii (assembly GCF_036971445.1). Taxonomy (NCBI): domain Eukaryota; kingdom Metazoa; phylum Chordata; class Chondrichthyes; order Torpediniformes; family Narcinidae; genus Narcine; species Narcine bancroftii. The sequence continues at coordinate 297,521,805 of NC_091470.1, read as the reverse complement.
TAGGAGCTGAAAGGCAATTGTTCAAACTTAAGACATTTTCATTAGATCTCTCAGATACTGCTTCCAAAATGTACAATCATTTGAATGCTGGAAATACAGGTAATACTTATATTTGGTTTATGTATTTTGATGATATATTGATAACATATTTATATCCCTCTACAAATCAAAAGGCTCCTGACTTTCATCAAGCAGAGTCACAAATGAGCTGCTTAAATTCTCTTCATAGCATTCCCACTTTCCTTCTTTCATTAGTGAGACCAGACCAATATTCCAGGTGCTGTCTTACCTGGGCCCTGTATCTTCAGATTGAATATTTTAAAGTTGACTAGAGTATGGTTTGATGTTAGCAGATCAATGTTTGACTTTTAAGATTCCATTTAAAAATAAATGATAACTTGCTTTATATTTTATCACTTTTAAATTATTGAAGTTTAGAGTTTTATATTTGAAATTTGAAATTGAGACAGGTCTTTTTGGCCCATGCCACCCAATTACACCCAAGTGATCTACAACCCTCAGATGTTTTGAATGGTGGGAGGAAACCGGAGCACCCAAATGAAACCTACGCAGACACGGGGAGAATATACAAACTCCTTCTTGACAGTGCCAGATTCAAATCCAAGTCGCTGATGTTGTAACAGCGTTGCACTAACCATTACGCTAGCAATGCTGTCACACTTATTTGCAATTAAATATGTTGAGGGCTATTTTGATTATTATTTGAAGTTTAAATTGTTAATAGGGTAAATTAGCAATAAGAAAATATGTTTGGCATTGCATCATTAGTTTTACATGAGGCTTATTTGGATAGCATTTGGGCCTCTGGAAGTACTTAATTGAATAAGTTAATAAAGATTACAACAGGATCTAGAAATTGGGCCAAGGAACAGGAGATAGAATTTAGCTGAGACAAGTATGATGTGATTCATATATGATGCAAATGGTAATGGAGTCTAAAACCAGAGAGTCAGGATTTATCGTCATGAACAAGACATGAAATTTGGTGTTTTGTGGCAGCATCATACAGCAAACATTACTATTAAACATATTATAACCATCTTACAATATTACTATAAAAATAAAGATAATAATAATAACAGTGCAAAAAAAAGTAAGGCAGTGTCTTTGATTCATTGATTATTCCGGAATCTAACGGCAGCGGGGATGAACTGTCCTTGTGCTGCTGAGTGCTCCTGATGGTAGCAGAGTGAAGAGGGCATGGCCTGGGTGCTGGGGGTCTTTGAGAATAGAGGCTGCTTTTTTAAGACTGCCTCGTGTAGATGGTCTCGACGGAGTGAAGTCTGGTACCTGTGATATCACAGGCTGAGTTAACAACCCTCGGGACTTTATTCTTGTCCTGAGAGTTGGCACCTCCACACCAGACAGTGATGCAACCGGCCATAATGCTCTCCAAGGTACACCTGTAGAGGTTTGAGAGAATCTTCAGTGACGTCCCGAACCACCTCTGAGACCTTACAAAGTATGGCTGCTGGCGAGCGTAGATTTAAGGTGAGAGGGGAAAGATTTAAAAGGAACCTTTAAAGCAACTTTTTCACACAGTGGTAGTCAGTATATCAAACAAGCTACCTGAAGAAGTGGTAGAGTTGAGTGCAATTACAAAGACCTTTAGACAAGTAAATGGATAGGAAAGGTTTAAATCAGTGGTTTTCAAACTTTTTCTTTCCACTCACATTCCATTCTAAGTATTCCCTATGCCATAGGTGCTCTGTAATTAGTAAGGGATTGCTTAAGGTGGTATGTGGGTGGAAAAAAAAGGTTGAGAACCCCTGCTCTAGATACAATTATTACTGAATATTTTGCTTGAGAAAAATTGTCATTAGCCCATTTCCTTTCAAGTTATGAAACTGTGCACATAATGAGTCAATTCGATATGATTAGAACAGTGGTTTTCAACCTTTTTCTTTCCACTCACATACCACCTTAAGTTCCCTTCCTTTGGCTTGGCTTCGCGGAGGCGGATTTATGGAGGGGTAAATGTCCACGTCAGCTGCAGGCTCATTTGTGGCTGACAAGTCCGATGCGGGACAGGCAGACACGGTTGCAGCGGTTGCAGGGGAAAATTGGTTGGTTGGGGTTGGGTGTTGGGTTTTCCCTCCTTTGTCTTTTGTCAGTGAGGTGGGCTCTGCGGTCTTCTTCAAAGGAGGTTGCTGCCCGCCGAACTGTGAGGCGCCAAGATGCACGGTTTGAGGCGAGATCAGCCCACTGGCGGTGGTCAATGGGGCAGGCACCAAGAGATTTCTTTAGGCAGTCCTTGTACCTCTTCTTTGGTGCACCTCTGACAAGATGGCCAGTGGAGAGCTCGCCATATAACACGATCTTGGGAAGGCGATGGTCCTCCATTCTGGAGATGTGACCTACCCAGTGCAGTTGGATCTTCAACAGCGTGGATTCGATGCTGTCGGCCTCTGCCATCTCGAGTACTTCGATGTTAGGGAAGAAGTCGCTCCAATGAACGTTGAGGATGGAGCGGAGACAACGCTGGTGGAAGCGTTCTAGGAGCCGTAGGTGATGCCGGTAGAGGACCCATGATTCGGAGCCGAACAGGAGTGTGGGTATGACAACGGCTCTGTATACGCTTATCTTTGTGAGGTTTTTCAGTTGGTTGTTTTTCCAGACTCTTTTGCGTAGTCTTCCAAAGGCGCTATTTGCCTTGGTGAGTCTGTTGTCTATCTCGTTGTCGATCCTTGCATCTGATGAAATGGTGCAGCCGAGATAGGTAAACTGGTTGACTGTTTTGAGTTTTGTGTGCCCGATGGAGATGTGGGGGGGCTGGAAGTCATGGTGGGGAGCTGGCTGAGGGAGGACCTCAGTTTTCTTCAGGCTGACTTCCAGGCCAAAGATTTTGGCAGTTTCCGCAAAACAGGACGTCAAGCGCTGAAGAGCTGGCTCTTAACTAAAGCGGCATCGTCTGCAAAGAGTAGTTCACGGACAAGTTGCTCTTGTGTCTTGGTGTGAGCTTGCAGGCGCCTCAGATTGAAGAGACTGCCATCCGTGCGGTACCGGATGTAAACAGCGTCTTCATTGTTGAGGTCTTTCATGGCCCCTTACTAATCACAGAGCACCTATGGCGGTGAAAGGGAAAGCACTTACACTGAAATTCCCTCTCCTGTTAAAACTTACTTACACATTTTGTTAAAACAAAACTTATGGCAGGGGCAGGCGGCAGGCGGGATCAATGGCCGTCTTCATCACCCAAAATGCTCTACACACCTGGAATCGCTCTGCGTTTCCCTGGTGCTTACACTGGCAGAGTGGTTCCAGCTTCAACGGGGAATTATGGGTAACCAAGACAGCCATTGCTCCCACATTGAGCCGTTGCTGTGAGTTGCCGGGGACAGTCTGTGATAATAACCCTGATTAAATTTTAAGGTTAGCGATTTTAGCCAATTATTACCTTTAATCGGGGCTATTAACACAGACTATCAGTGGAATCTGCACAAAGATCCACAGGGGCTCTTGAAATCACAGGGCCTGTAGCATTTACTACTTCCACTCGTACGTTAATCCAACCCTGAGGAACATGGATCAACTCAGGTCAGCAACTTAGTCAATATGGATGAGTTAGGCCAAGGGCCTGTTTCTGTGCTGTAAAACTCAATAACTCTAGTGTGTGCAGTTTCTCCCCCTACCATAGTTAATCCCAGCAAAATTCATATAGAGGAAGCCAAAGGCATGCTGCTGTGATTTAGCATTATATTCTTCAATGAGCTAATTGGGCTAGAAAAATACTTTTGTCTGACAACCTACTCAACATAAAAAAATAAAATTTCATAGAACAGGCACCTAAAAATGTTTTTAAAAATCTGCTTTGATCAATAATATATACAGATTGTTTAGAACAGGATTACTTATAGTAGCTCAGTGCATTATCCTTGATTTGCAATGCATCATATTTAGAATGGTGGGTAAATGAGTTCCTTAGCACCCATCCTTAGTTTTCGATCTTCAAAATTACATTTTCATTGCAGGTGCACATTTGAGAGACAAATCATCGTTGACACAACAATAATACAGGAATATATGTGCTTACTGCAAACATCCCCCAGAAGGGTGCCAAGTGTGAAAACTCTGATATCAATCACAGTCCAATGCTGATTTGATCATTTTCTCTATTCCTGAAGTAAACTTAGCACTATATGACCATACTAGAAAATAAACAGGAATGAAAAGTTGTTTAGTGAAGAGAGTTAATGGCAGAGCAGTTTACCTAATTCTGGGGCTTGTTCAGAAAATTTCTTTATGATGTCCCTTGAGAAATTTAGTTTTAATTCTAGTTCATGATTTCAACTGGACAACAATTCAAACAAAATAATAAAGTATTATGGATCCAGGAGAGTAAAGAGCAGAGACACAGTGTTGTACTGAAGGGTTCAACCACCAATCCTAATGCCAGTGGCTCCATACTGATTTTAAACGGCCTGTTAAAAAAAGCCAGTGGTGTTTGTAAGTACAATTCTGCAACTAAAAAGGTCTGTGCCTGAGATGGTGGCACCTGTGCTTGGCACCAGCTATGACGGGTTGCAGACTGCAGGGGAGTAGCGGACTGGCACAGAGCTCTAAAAATGGGGAGAATATCCTCTTGTTGAGAAGGAAAAGCAAAGGTGATGACCAGCGAGGGGCTCAGTGGCTGAGGGACCTATACAGGCTGCTGGTGACTTGCAGTCTTAGGCTAGCTCATTGGAGCCAAGATTTGGGCTGATGGCAAGAATTGCTCCCGAAGGGCCTCAGGTGCTGAAGCATCCTGATCGTGTCGGAGATTTGGAGCTTTGCCCTGGTTGAAATAGATAAAACAGAAGTCTGTGGGCTGCAGGAGCACTGGAAGTGAATCCATGGCCACTTAATGACTCTGAAAGGACTTTCTTTTGCTTCTCTTTCTCTCAGGGCACTGGGTGACACTAATCGGGACTTGGCAGGCAGAAGGCAATTTTGGAATCTTGAATATATACTATATTTCTTATAAGTTTAAAGTTGTTGCAGGATTTACTTCTCAAAAATGATAATTCTGTTACTTTCTCATACAAATTGTAAGTCAAGAAAGAGCACCAAGTTTTTCTATGAATCTACAAGTCCTTTTATCTAGGGAAGGGTTTTGAGCTGCAACACTATTACTTGGAGCAGAGCTAAAGTTGGATCTTCTGCCAAACCACTCACCATCATTTGTCTCTGTTTTTTGGAATTGCTGCTTATGTCAAACTCAGCTCTCAACTTTTCATTCTTGGGTGCTTCTAAAGTAAGATTGCTATTTTACAAGTGAATGGGGTGGTGGGACTTTTTCTTGAAGTACTACAGTCTGTACAATGAAGATAGCCCAACTATGCTGTAATGAGGAATGTTCCAGGATTTTGGACAATTATCAATGATGAACAGGAGGATCTCAGTGCTAATTTTTTTTTGGTAATAAATTCGCTGAAACTGCATTAAATATAGTACAATATCCATGGAACTTTATTTTGAATCATGCTAAATTTAATGCAAACATGCCACACATAAAAATGAACCATTCTAAACCATCTCCTGCAAATATGTGAGCTCAGCTCATAATAGGTGACTAGCGATTCCCAGATATTATTATAATGTGTCATTCTTCCCCACTTGTCAGAAATGACATGTCTAGCTTTAAGGATGCCAATTACAATTTTTTTCTGGCTGTTTTGGCATAACATCACTTCCACACTGGCCAATATACAAATTTCCAGTTTAGTACCTTACCGTAATTATATCTGGGACTGTTTCCCCCAGTGTAAAATTACAGTTGTATTTAACAGTGTTAACCTAAACATATAACATATTTTAAAATGCAACAGTTCACCATTTGCAAAAGGCAAAGATCACTTATTTTCATATAAAGCAGGGGTGGCCAAACTTGCTTAATATAAGAGCCACAAACGATAAAGCTCAGATGCTTGAGAGCTGCAGGACATGAACAAAATCCACACATATGTTTTTATTGTTACATGCACATTTTGTTACAAAAATTTATATAAATTTTAAGAAATGCATATTAAAAGCAATATTTATACATGCATGCAGTTTTAAAACTGTTAACTTGATTTAATTCCAGTAATCTCAGACACAAATATGTAAAAAAAGGTAAACCAAAAAATTAGAGATATTTTAATTAGATTTCCACTTTACAAAATTAGTCAGGCAGGCGAGAGACCGGCAGTGCAAGTCGGACGGGTGAGAGACTGGCAGCGCGAGTCGGGCGGCTGTGGTGGGGGGAGACCAGCAGCGCAAGTCAGGCGGGCGGGAGACCGGCAACGCAAGTCAGGCAGGCGAGGGGGGTGGAGACCGGCAGCGCGAGTTGGGCAGACGAGGGGGGGAAACCGGCAGCGCGAGTCGGGGAAGGGGGAATGACCAGCAGCACAAGTCGAGCGAGCCGCATATTAAAGGTCAAAGAGCCGCATGTGGCTCGCGAGCTGCTGTTTGACCACCCCGCTATAAAGAATACAGGAGGCATCAACTTGATAGGCAAGAGTGCTGCTTTTCTGGTTATAATTAGTAAATAGAAGAGGAAGTGTGATTGAATTGCATCATGATCTAAAAGCACACCATTTTAAAATCACTAAGCCTGGAAATCAGCCTGAAGAAAACTGAGGTCCTCCATCAGCCAGCTCCCCACCATGACCACCAGCCCCCCCACATCTCCATTGGGCACACAGAACTCAAAACAGTCAACCAGTTTACCTACCTCGGCTGCACCATTTCATCTGATGCAAGGATCGACAAGGAGATAGATAACAGACTCGCCAAGGCAAATAGCGCCTTTGGAAGACTACACAAAAGAGTCTGGAAAAACAACCACCTGAAGAAACACACAAAAATCAGCATGTACAGAGCCGTTGTCATACCCACGCTCCTATTCGGCTCCGAATCATGGGTCCTCTACCGGCATCACCTACGGCTCCTAGAACGCTTCCATCAGCGCTGTCTCCACTCCATCCTCAACATTCATTGGAATGACTTCATCACCAACATTGAAGTACTCGAGCTGGCAGAGTCCGCAAGCATCAAATCCATGCTGCTGAAGACCCAACTGCGCTGGGTGGGTCACGTCTCCAGAATGGAGGATCATCGCCTTCCCAAGATCGTGTTATATGGCGAGCTCTCCACTGGCCACCGAGACAGAGGTGCACCAAAGAAGAGGTACAAGGACTGCTTAAAGAAATCTCTTGGTGCCTGCCACATTGACCACTGCCAGTGGGCTGATATCGCCTCCAACCGTGCATCTTGGTGCCTCACAGTTCGGCGGGCAGCAACCTCCTTTGAAGAAGACCGCAGAGCCCACCTCACTGACAAAAGACAAAGGAGGAAGAACCCAACACGCAACCCCAACCAACCAATTTTCCCTTGCAACCGTTGCAACTGTGCCTGTCCCGCATCGGACTTGTCAGTCACCAACGAGCCTGCAGCAGACGTGGACATTACCCCTCCATAAATCTTCGTCCGCGAAGCCAAGCCAAAGAAAGAAAAAGCAACTACACTGTAATAAAATCTTCCTTGCTATTGATATTTACTTTTCTATATTTATACAATATGTTTCTGATTATCCAAAAGCCACTTCACAGAAATTGTCAGCTCAAGTGGGACTCTGACATATTGTTGGTGCCATTTTGAATCCAATTGAGCTCTCGTGTACAAAGTAAGAATTAAACTTTATTTTATGCTTGAAAAATCTTCCCTTATTCTTTGTTGTTGTTTTATCCTGATGCTACTGACTTGGATCGGAGCAGGGACCTCAAACTCTTGAGCAGGTTCCGCGACAGTGGTGGGGAGGTAACAGGATTGATGATGGAAGGGCTGCTTAAAGGCATTTCTCAGATATCCGGAAAATACAGTTAACTGAGCGTTTCGGATAATCAGAAATGTACTGTACATTTGCTGGTGGCTCGAGTTAAATGAATTGCTGGTTGATTAATTTTGATCCATGGCTCCAGGTCAATGTGGAGATAAAAACAATCGGTTGGTTTTTCTTTCTTTTCCCTTTAGAGGAGTGAAGAACTGCATTTGCCTGATTATATAAATCTAAAGTGACAGAATTTAAAAAGTTAAATCACAATTAGATACACATTATTATGGGAAAGATAATTCATGGATTATGTAATAAGCAATTTTTGCCAGTAAACAATTGCTGTAAAATGTTGAAATGATTAAAACAAATAATGTTTTCCTTTGTAATAAATGTATTACAAAATTCTGATTGCCAAGAACATTGAAATTTATCCACAAATGGGATAGTACCCATCCAAACATATTGAATAATTATATTTAATAGATTTTCATATGGTTTAATGGCAGGTATCCATTTTGGCTTTAGAGCAAGGATGAATATTATTAAAAGTAAAATCTATTCATAATGAATTAAGCATTTAGTTCTTTCATCAGGCATAATGTTTCTGGGACTTAATAGGACTTCCTGATATCTCATAATGAGCAACTATTAGGACCTCCAGAGCTAACCCTGACAAAGTTAATGCACAACACATACTTCTCAAGTAAACCTAATGTGCATGATTCGGAAAGCAAGTATGCCATGGAGAAATGATCCCTCCTGTCTGCAATGAGTGTTTTCACACAGTCTAAGAGGCAAGTCACTCATGGTTAATTTCAACAAATTACCTTTAGAATTTAGGTCTTGGCTCGGTAAAAATGCACAAATGACCACCCCTTCTGTAAATTAAGTACGAAGGGAATAATACTCTTATGAATTGGTATCAGCGAGGAGTAGAACCAGTAGAGGGATTATTTGGTGTGGAATCTTGTTAAGTGTTTTCCAGACTTCCAAGAATGGGAATATAGAAGAGAGCAGCTTGATGTTTGATGAAAAGCACCTGAAGTTAATTCGATTAGGATGTTAAAGCGAGAGTAAAAATAGAGAAAGCTGATCTAAAGAGTAGCAAGTAGGGGTTATTCAGGAGACTTGGGTTATGGAATTATATGTATAAATGACAATAATCAATCTTCATAAAACCTGTTCTATGTAAATTAAGACCAATAATAGGTTCTGAAATTAAAACAAGAGCTTTGTGACAATAGAGTGCAAGTTCCTGGCAAACAACAGAGGAACTACTCAAAATATAGTAAAATCCCCACTATCTGCAATTCAAACAAATTGTGGAAAATAAGTTGGTAAAAAATACCAAAGTTTAAAATTGGCATCCTCTAATGGTTAGTTCGCCAAGTTATGCAACATGCAGTCTCAAGTAACCAAAAAATTCTCTGTGGCGGCAGCTACCTAACCCGATAGGTGCTGGATACCGGGGTTTATTTTACATACTTGGTTTGCAAACTGATTGACAAGAGATTTTTTTTTAATTAAAAATTTTACCTTACATGCAGGTATTAAAAAATACAAGTAGAAAAAAAAATCCCATTATTTACTCCATGATGGTTGTACCCCAACCCCCACCCACCCAAGAAAACACTGCAAAGAAGATAGATACAGAAAGAAAAGCAAAAAAAAGATAAATAGGAAAGAAGGAAAAGAAAACAGAATGGACTGCCGAAAAGTGCCACACTCTCCAGAGATCACAAATTCATATTCTATTTAATTTTTTTTCTTCTCTGGAGAAGATCAACGCAGGACTCAAGGGTTAGAAAGAATACAACTAAAAATTTGCACCTGAAAATTGTGAATATGGACACCAAACTTGTAAAATTGTGTGTACTTATTGTTTAAGTTATAGGTAATTTTAAAACATTCCATACGTAGATGTGAATCTGACTCCCATGAAGCTGCTCTACATTTTCTAGCCAGTGTCAATGCAATTTTAACAAATTCTATTTGATGTTTAGATAGTTGCAGATTAGGTCTTATCCCTATAATATTAACCAGTAAGAATAATTCTGGGTTTTGTGGAAATTTAATTCCTATAATCTGCTCTAAGAAATTTCCTAGATCGACCCAAAAAGGTCTCACTTTAGAGCATAACCAGGTTAAATGTTAAAAAAGTTCCTATCTCTTCGCCACATCTAAAACATCAGTCTGATAAGTCTGAATTTTATTTAATTTTTTGTGGTGTGAAATATAATTGATGCAAAAAAGTATATTGTACTAATTTATATCTTACATTTGTCATATTAGTCATACTATCCCAATGTAGTTCAGACCAGGTTTCCTCATCTATTCTTACTGTTACAAGTCTAGAGGACCCCAAAACCCAGCAGCAATAGATATGCACCACAACAAAGGGTTACTTAAACAAAAGTTGCTTTTAATTATCTTTGAACATGAAAATAGAATCAAAGTTTAACTTATCTCCATAGACTCATTTAACCCCCTTCTAATGTTAAGTTCAGCAAAGTTCTTTGGTTCACAGTCCAATCTCACTGGTTGCAGGCAATTCTTGTACTGTGCACAGAAGTTAACCTTAATAAAGTTCACCAGGCTTTGGTGTATAACAGGTAAATGGTTACCACTCAGAAGGGTTCTTGTTGGCCTTCAAAGAGAGAGGAGTTTTTCTTGTTTCAGGACACTACAGAGTTCCTTTCTGTTTCTCCTATTCTGAGGGAAACCTCTCCTTTGACCAGGCCGACTTCCAAAGCTTGCCAGCTTCTCCCTCTGGAACCAATGTCTGTGTCTCTCCCCCCTCTCTCTCACTCCCTCCTCTCTGAGAGCAGAGTCTCTTTTTTTTCCTGCTCTCTGCCTGCAAAGATCACATGACCTTCCGGATAGTAAATGCTCTTTTCCAGACAAAGCTGCTACTGCCTGTTGTTCCATTTGTTGCCTTTTCATACAGTCCATCACGAGTCCGAGCCCTCTTACAAAAGCTCCTGCAAAAATTCTGTGTTTTAATGTGTTTGTGCATGACCTGCTCTAACAAGCTTTTGCCAATTTATCTCCCAAACACCTCTATATACTCTGTCACATTACATTCAAGTCTGATTTCCCACCTCTGCCTTGACTTATGAACCACTTATTTGAGGGTTTCCATTTGAAGTAAGAGATACATTGCTGAGGTAAATTTCTTTGCATTTCCCTTTCAAATCAGATCAAGAAATGTTCTTGTGTGCATCAGCCAACTGTAAATCAATGGGGCTGTGTTAATTTGTTTATATCAAGCTGAGCTTCCTCCAGCTAGTCTATTTTGCACCATTGTAACTGAGATGAATGAAGCTTCCAGACCAGATTTAATTTTGTCACTTAACAAATCAAGCATGGTCAGAGGCGTATTTGCTCTATCAATAATTACGACATTTGTGTACAGAGTCAGCCATCATCACATTTTTAGATGCCTAGATTTTCTGACTTCATGGATTACAGCACAGTACAGACCCTTCAGCCCTTGATTTTTATACTGACTCACACATTCCAACCAAAAAAGGTACTAAACCCTTCCAACCTTGTAACCTTTTTTTCATCCATGAAAAATGCTCCCAATTTTTTTTAAACATCCACCACCAGCCCCAGCAATACAATCCAGGAACCTACCACTTTCTGGAAAATAATTACCCCTGATATCTCCCCTAAGCTTTCCTCTCTTCACTTTGTACAGAGGTCATCAGGCATTTGCTACTCCCATCCTGCGAAAAAGACACTGGATGTGTAGCATATCAATGCCTCTTCAAATCTTGTGGAGCTCTCAGTCACCACTCATCCTTCTTCATCCCAAAGAAAAAAGTCCGAGCTCAGCCAACCTTGCCTCATAAGATTTATTTTACAATCCAAGCACTATCCAGATAAATCTCCTCTGGACTTCTTCCATAGCTTCCACATCTTTCCTCTAATGAAGTGACCATCTCTGAACACAATACTCTAAGTGCAGTCTCACCAGAGATTTGTAGAGTTGCAACATGATCTCTCAACTCTTGAACTCAATCTCTCAACTACTGAAGCTCAGCTTCCCATAGTCTCTTAACTATCCTATCAACCTGTGCAACAACCTTGATAGGTGTATGGATTTGAACCCCCAAAGTCGTCTGTTCTTCCATGCTGTTAAGCATTGAACTATTAATCCTTAACTCAGCCTTCAGGTTTGACCTTCCAAAATGCATTATCTCACATTATCCAGTTTAAACTCCATCTGCCAGTCTCCTGCCCAACTCTGCATCCTGTCTATATCCTTTTATAACCTACTGTGACCTTCAACACAATCCACAACTCCTCCAACCTTCATATCATCTGCAAACTTACTGGCCCATCCTTCTGCTTCTTCATCTAAGTAATTTATAAAAAAAAACAAAGAACGGTCCTAGAACAGATCCCTATGGGACTCCATGAGTCACTGGCCTCCAGGCAGAATACTTTCCTTCCACTACTACTCTGCTTTCTACAGGCAAGCCAATTTTTAATTCACGCGGCCAAGGTTCCATGGATCCTATGCCTAGTGACTTTTTGAATGAGTCTCTCATGGAGGAGGTAAAAACACAGTGCTGGAGAAACTCAGCTGGTCAAACAGCGTACTCTATATAGCAAAGATAAAGAAACATAACCAATGTTTTAGGCTATTGGATGATGCAGACTTTCGTGCTTTACTTTTCTCATGGGGGACCTTGTCAAATGCATTAATGAAATCCATACATATCACATCCACCGTCCTACCTTTATCAATTCTTGTTATCTCTATAGCCGCGTGCTACTTGAAAGAAGACACACACACGTAGTGTAGTCAGATTAAGCTCTGATTTTTATTAGGGCTCAGGCCAGACTTTTATACTTGCACTGTTCCCACCATGGCCTCCCTTGGCTGATGTCATAACATGCATAACAAAAGTGGGTTTCCCGCATACAGGTACTTTCCTGCATAAAAATGTCCTTCTTTCCCATGCACTGTCTCTGTCTGTTGGATGCACTATAAGGCCAGTGCCATTTTGGGGTTGCTGCCCTTGGTGCACACCCGCCGGTTCGCTTTTTGGGGCCAGTACCGCTGCATGGGCTGCTGGCCGTTGGTTGTGCTCACAGCCCAGAGTGCCAGCTTGATTGCCACCATGGTGGGCTGCCATATGATGCCCCTCAGAACCAGTGGTATACTCCTTGCTGGAGACATGCCTTACATCTGTGGTGTACTCTCAGATGTAAGACATGTGTCATTGCTGGTGGGCTGACCAGAGGTCTGAGATTTTAGCCAAGGTGAAAGTCAGGGGCTTGTGGTCTGTGAAAGCTATTAAGGACCTGCCTTCTAGGAAGTACCTAAAGTGTGGATGGCTAAGTACAGCACCAGTAGCTCTCTGTCAAAAGTGCTGTACTTCATTTCTGGAGGCCGCAAATGTTTGCTGAAGAAAGGCAGTGGCTGCCAACTTCCTTCGATCTGCTGCTCCAGAACTCCGCTGATCACCTTTCATATCTGCCCTGAGATGTACCAGGAGAGCAGTATCTTGCAGGGCTTCCTTGACCTTCACAAAGGCTTCTGCTAACTCTTTGTCCCAGATGATGTCCTTTGCCTTGCCTGCCATTCGGGCGAACAAGGGTTGCATGAACCAGGCGGCTGAGGGGATGAACCTGTGATGGAAATTGATCATCCCCACAAACACCTGTAGTCCCTTGGTCGTGTTGGGTCTGGGGAACTTCCGGATGGCCTCCACTTTACTGGGGAGCAGTGTGACTCCTTCCCTGGTTATCCTGTAGCCCAGGAAGTCGATGGCTTTCAATCCGAACTGGCATTTGGCTGGGTTGATCATCAGGCCAAACTCACTCAGTCGGGTGTAGAGGCTGTGGAGGTGTGCCATATGCTCCTGTTCATTCCTGGTCACCACCAGGATGTCGTCCAGGTACATGAAGGTGCTATCCAGGTTCTCAGACCACTGCGTCCATGTGTAGGGGAGAAGCCAATGGCTGTCCGACCGCCGTACGACACTGAGCTCCTCCAGTTTCCTTAATTCTTCCTTCACCAGCTGGAGCTTCCCCGGAGGAAGATGTCTTGCCCTTGCATGGAGCGGCAGGCCCTGGATCAGGATGTGGCGCTGTACTCCATGTTGGGGGCATCACTGTAGTGAATTAGGGAGGTGAACACTGCAGGGATCTCAGCCAGACCCTGGCGTACTCATTTTCCGATCTCTGTACAGAGTCCAGGTGGAGTGCTGGGTGCCTGGCATCTTTAAGGAGGGTTTGAAAAGTCTTGTCATGGACCAATCACCTTCCCTTGAAGTCCACTAACAGGCTGTGGGCGTGCAGGAAGTCTGCCCCGAGGAGCAGCTGTTCCACTGGCGCCAATATGAACACCCACAAGAAGAGGCTGCCTCCCAATTGAAGTTGGACTTTATGGGTACCTGTGATGGTACAGATCTATCACCAATGTATATAGTGTATATAGTTACAGTATCTAGACTGTGCTTACAGCGATTGGCTGAGAGCTTAGCCACGCCTACTGTCTGGGCCTTAAAGGGTTGTGTCCCTAGCCAGGTCGGATCATTCCGGACTGGTCGGCCACCTGTGAAGAGCTCCTGTCTTTTGCTAATAAAAGCCTTGGTTTGGATCAACAAGTCTTTGATTCTTTCGACGAGCTCTAAAGTACCATAGGTCCAAATCGTGCTGTTGTTGGCAGCCATCAATGTGGGGCCTGAATGCCTGTTCCTGGTGTCCTGTCCTGACAGGGGCAGGTTACTGACCTCTGCTCCTGTGCCCACCAGGAAGCTTCATCCAGACTGGCAGTTCCAAACATACAGGTGGCTATTTTTATGGCCAACTGTCATGGTCATTAGTGAAGGCTGGCCCCGGTGTTTCCCTGAAATGTGCTTGGCGACCTGTGCCGGCAGACTCTGGTGCCCCATCTCTAGTGGTAGGAACACCACCAGTCATCTGGATCACTGCTGTTCTCTTGGTGACTCTGCATGGTCTGGCTGTGGGGTTTAGTGATGAGCCCCATGGACACCGAGCACACTCTCTTCTGTTTCCACAGAACATCTGCTCATGCTGTGATTTTCCGGGAGTCGCTGAAATCCACATCAACCAGCAGCAATTTATTGTCGTTGGGCAGTTGCTCTAGGAATGCATACTCCAACATGATGCAGGGCTTATGTTTGCCCAGGAGAGCCAGCATCTTGTTCATGAGGGCTGACGGGGGCTTGTCCCCTAGCCCATCCAGATGGAACATACATGTCCCTCTCTCATGCCGTGAGAGCTCAAAGGTCTCGATTAGCAAGTCCTTGAAGATGGTGAACGTGCCTTCCAATGGGGGCTCTAGGATGAGGTTGGCTACCCAGCTCACCGTGTCCTGGTCCAAGGCGCTCACCATGTGGTAGTACTGGGTGAATTTGCAGTGATTTGCCAGATCTGGAAATGTGCCTCAACCTGGTCAAATCACACACATTGTCAATTCATCCAGAAGATGAGCAGCTTTAGAGCGACCACATTGACAGCTGTTCACTCATCACTAGGTTTATATGCCATCTAAACCGTTGGGGTCACCAATTGTAGCCATGTGTTACTCAAAAGAAGATACATGCGTAGTGTAGTCAGGTTAAGCTCTGAGTTTTATTAAGGCTCAGGCCCAACTTTTATACTTGCACTATTCCCACCATGGCCCCCCCTTGGCTGACACCACAACATGCTTAAAAAAAAAGCTGGATTCCCATGCGCGGTGTTACAAGATCAAACCAGCAACCACAAAAAAGGCATATCACCCAGGGGTAAAGATGAACAATTACTTTATTAACCAAAAATTCACCTTCAAACTTTAATTCAAAATCCCCCCCTTTTATAACATTGCCCACTGATTACTATGTAAATTCCTTTCACAGTTTAAAACTAATAAATTCCCCAGCCTAAATATATCATATGTAATTAAAGTTTAAGTTATATTTCCAACCAGCCCACAGAAAAACTTAGACACAAAACACACAAGACTCACAAAACTTTAATCTTAACTGAAGCAAAGATCATAAACAAAATTCAGTTTGTTTGGTAAACTGAAACCAAAAGGTCTTTGAGAGAGAGAGCACAAAATTCAAAGTTGTCTTCTTGTGTTGCTTGCAGAGAGAGGAACAACTGGCTTGGTCCGAATCCTTCCGGCTGCCTTTGGAATGTTCATCCTTTCTGAAATCCCAACATTTTAAACTGTCCATCAGACCATGACTCATGCTCTGGGCCTTCTTCCACTCCACAGCGGTGGTTTATCCTCCAAGTCCAGAAATTTTTTTCATTTTCTGCACATGCTCAGTCCGTCTCCCACTCTCTCAGCAGTCCACGTTCACCTTGGCTCTCTAAGGCAAACTGCCACTTTTTAACATAAAATCACACAACACATAGGCCAATACACAACACAGAACTCTGTAACAGTGGGTACTTTTCTGCATAACAATGCTTTTCTTCCCCACGCGCTGTCCATAACTGTTGGCTGTGCAACAAGGCCAGTGCCATTTTGGGGTCGCTGGCTTTAAGCTGCCCTTGCCATTCACCTGCTGGGTCGCTTGTTGGTGCTAGTGCCACTGCATGGGCTGCTGGCATTTTGTTGTGCTCGCTTCCCGGAGCACTGGCTCAATCACCCATGGCGGCAGGCCGCCACACTTCCTCAAAAAACTCAAGTTAGGCTCATGAGGCATGACTTTCATTCACAAAGCCATACTGACTATCTGCCCGATCCTAATGCTAGCAGTTCCATACAGGCTTTAAATGGCCTATTAAAGAAACCAAGGGTGTTTTCAAAATAAAATCCTCCAACCACGTTTCAGTGCCCAAGATGGCAGATTCTACGAGTGGCAGTGGCCATGAGGGTTTGCATACACCAGGGAGCAGTGCACCAGCACAAAGCACCATTAACAGGGAAACACCCATAGATGAGGAGCTTACCCTACAGGACAGTGACCATAGCAGCAGACCAGCAAGGGGCTCATCAGCTGAGGGACCTACACAAGCTGCAGGCAATTTGCGGTCATGAGATCCACATGGATTGCTAGCTGCTGGACACTGGCTCATGGAAACCAGATATCGGAACCCAAATTTGAGAAGGTTGCTAAGGGCAAGAAGGGCTCCTGAAGGGCCTTGGGTGCTAAAGGGTCCCTGATCGTATTGTTTGGGTTGCTGATGGATCAAACAGGAGTTGGAGGTGAATCCATGAACAATTAATGACTCTTTTGCTTCTCTTTCTCCTAATGTTAGGGGCACTGGGGAATGCTCATGGTGATTCTTTGTTTGCCTCACAGCGCACAAAAGTTAAAGTATATCATACTTTAATGTATATGATAATATACTTTTAATGTATTATTACATGACAATAAAAGTAACCTTTAAAGCAGGCAAGTGCCTGAATAAAAAGGGTGGTGGAGCAGGGAAGAAAGGGCAGGATAGAGCACAGGCTAACTGGCAAATGCCATAATTGGACATGGATAGGAGAGGAGAGGTGAGAATTGATCAGGGAAGGGGTTGGCTCTGTGAATGCAGAGCTGGAGGAAATGAAGCAGAGGGAAAGGGAAAAAGAGAGAGCGAGCGAGAGAAAAGGAGACATAGGGATAGGGGAAGGGGAGAGACAAGGTGAATGGGGCTAACAGAAACCGACAAAGTCAATGTTAATGGGTAACATGGTTAGCATAGCAGTTAGCGCGACGCTGTTACAGCACTAGTGATCAGGACTGGGCTTCGAATCCTGCACTTTCTGTAAGGAGTTTGTACATTCTCCCCATGTCTGCCTCAGTTTTCCCTGGGGGCTCCAGTTTCCTCCCACTGTTTGAAATGTACCAGGGCTTGTAGGTTAATAGGGCATAATTGGGTGGCTTGGACTGAAATGGCCTGAAACCATGCTGTATTTCTAAATCTAAATAAATCTAAAAATGTTAATGCCATCTAATTGGAGGTGTCCATCTATGTGAAAGATTTAGTTCCAACATTCAGAGGTCTCAATACAATGTGCTATTATTGTAAATACTGTTTGTAATTCAAAATAACTATTTGTCAGTCTAAAATATTGAAGTAAATGACATCATTGTAGATATCGAACTTGTGCTGAATTTTATCTGTATACAAGTATAAAAACTTGATATACTTTGAGTTTGGAGATTCTAGTGAGAGGGATGATTTGGTGTGGAAACCTTGTGAAGTGTTTTCCTTCTGAATGCGTGCTTATTTGGCTGAGAAAAGATATTTGTATCTCTTAGCTTTCAGTCTCCAGTGACTCAGGCTCTTTAGTCACAACACAGTACATATTCTGACAGGAAAACCAGCAATGAGATTTAAGCTGAAAAGGAAAGCTTCAGAAACTTGGCCAAATACAATGAAGTGAAATATTGTGGATTGTTAACAAAGACTCTCACATCAGATAACTTTATTTCAAAGCAAAATGTTTTAATGGTGCTCAGCTAGTTTTAGTGGGGAATATTTTGATAAAACATCAAATAAAAATGGGAGACAGCCTTGCAAAGATACAAGATGCCAACTTTGTTTAGCTGTTCTTCCTTGTATAATAGGATGGAAGCAGGCCCTTCAGCCACCAACTCCATGCTGACAATTAGCCACTTGTTTAGATTAATCTCCAATTCATGTCTTCATTTCCTTCAGATCTGACCACTCATCTACACACTAGGCGCAACACAGTTACAAGCCAGTGCATATTTTGGATATGGGAGGAAGCCAAAGCACCCAGAGAGAACTCACACAGTCACAGGGCAAAGGTATACTCTCCTCACAGACAATATCTGAGGTTAGGATTGAACTCAGGTCTCCAGCATTGTGAGGTAGCAGCTCTGCTCACTGCAGTAAATTTTGCAAACTGGGAGGACAAGGAATCAAGCCCAGGTCAACCGCTGGAAGGCAGTTATGTTCATCGTCATTCACCGTTTCTATGAATTATTGATCAGTTTCAGTCAAAAGGCTTTCAAGGCACAGTTTTATGCAAAGTATGGGAATTAAGGGTATGGGAAAAAGGTAGGTAGGTGGAGTTGAGTCCATGCCCAGATCAGCCAAGATCTTAGTTAATGGTAGAGTCGGCTCAATGGGCCTACTCCAGTCCTATTTCTTATGTTCTTATGATAATACAACAAAAAACATTATTGGTCATACTGTTACAAGCCCAGAGGATCCCAAAACCCAACAGCAATAGATATTCACCAAGACAAATGGTTACTTAAACAAAAGTTGCTTTTAATTATCTTTAAACATGAAAACAGAATCACACTTTAATTTATCTCTATTGACTTAACTAACCTAACTTAACCCCCTTCTAATTCTAAGCGCACATGTATGTAATGTGTAAGTTCAGAAGCATTCTTTGATTCACAGTCCAATCTCACTTCACTTTCCTCCAAGTTCACTGGTTGCAGGCAATTCTTATACTGTGTACAGAATTTAACATTTATAAAGTTCACCAGACTTTAGTGCTTGAGAGGTAAATGGTTACCACTCAGGAAGATTCTTGTCGGTTTTCAGAGAGAAATTTTTTGTACGCTGACACCCACAACTGATTCCTTTTTAAATCAGCCACTTCAGTGTCTTGCTGAAGAAACTTGCCCCTTCAGGGTTCTCCAGATGATAACCTCTTTCTTTCAGGTCACCACAGCTTGCCTTTTTGTTTCTCTTATTACAAGTGAAACATTAGACAGCCAGTCCTCTCCTCTTGTATGAGCCACAAGGGCTTTGACCAGGCTGAACTAGAACTCACAACCCATCTTCCAAATGGGGTTTTCCACTAGCTTGCCAGCTGCTATTACTGTCTGTAACATTGTCAAACCGGAGAGTGTGTGTGTGTGTGTGTGTGTGTGTGTGTGTGTGTGTGTGTGTGTGTGTGTGTGTGTGTGTGTGTGTGTGTGTGTGTGTGTGTGTGTGTGTGTGTGTGTGTGTGTGTGACACAGAGAGAAAGTCTATTTGACCCTCTCTCTCTGCTTGCAAAACCACATGACCCTCTTAGAGCAGCAAGTTCCCTTCCAGTCAGAATGCAGTTCCAACAAGTTCTTTCATCTGTTGCCTTTTATAAACAACAATCCATTAGTAAAGTCTCTTGGGCACTCTTCAAAGCTTTTGCAAAGACTGTTGGCCCTGACATGTCTAGCATGAACAGAGCTCCAGTCTGTTAAATAAGATATGTTTTAAAGTGTTTGTATGTGACCTACACCAAAAAACCTTTTCCAATCTATCTCCCAAAAACTTATCCATATTCTGTCATAATACCAACAATATTACATTATATTAGAAGCATCAATGTAGGATGCAATGCCTCATCTAGCCATTCCTGATCAGAAACTGGACTGAATTGCTAACCCTGAAAAATGTGAGCAAATTTGATATACTTGTTTCTGTTGAATGGCAAGCATGCTCAATTAATCCTGAGAGCGAATTTTTGCTTCCAAAGGCAAACAGCAATGACAATGATAGCAGTTCAACAGACAGAACCATTTCTATTGAGTGTCCTGCTGAAGTGAAATGGAAGAAATGCAAGCATATCTCAGGAATAGCCTCAGATGCACTCCTTTGAAATAAGGCAACTTTTTGCAACTTCTATTTTTCTTTCCGTTGCTCAGGAAAGGGGTCATCCTTTGCAAGAACAACAATGTGCATTGTGTTTCTGTCTTTAATACCAGAAATAAGAGAATGAATCTTTATCACTAAAGTGGTAGTCAACCTTAAGGAAGGAGCAATGTCTGAGGAATGAAACTTTTGACATTTCCTGTATGATATTCTGATATTACAATCTCTGTCAGATTTCATAAGAACATGAATCTTCCAATCTGCTAAAGTAGTTTCTTTGAAAACTGCAAATTTGAGCTTTGTCATCATGTCAGTTAAGATAACCTTTGCTCTTTTTTTTAAACTTAGCCTAAGAGCATGAGCTGTCAAAAAAATGATCAAAGAGCTGTCTATGCATAATAGTATTTCTGAACAACTGTGACTGCATGTTTCATTGCATTATTTTGTCTTTGTATAACAGTGTAAAGCAGGTATCAAATCAGCATCTTATTTCATACCTCCATAATTTTTTATTTCCACGCTGGATGTTTATCTGGCTGTCAATTCGCTAATAATCTTTTTACACCATTACATGAAAATTAACGTATTTCCGTGATCATCTTCCGATGTTACCATTGATTTTAGTTTCATGGTTTTTCAAGTTCTAGATTGCCACGAAAGTAGGATATCTGGTTGGCTAACATACCATTTTCATTTTATTGTTACCTCCCCAAAAATTGAACAGACAGCAATTTTAAAACCTGCTTGCACAACTTCATTTACTTTCACTACTCGAATTTTTCAGCCAAGCAGACAGTATGACATATTTCACAAGAAGACTGGATAATGATGCATTGCCTCCTTTCAAATGTAATTACCTTTCAACATAATTACAGTAGCTTTCTTTTAATATAATGACACTAATGGTGTCAAGATATACAATAATTACTTTGCAAAAGGAAATTTCTGGTTTCACACTTGCAGAGTTAAGTGTTGAGATCCAAAAGTTATTGTTGGTGATACACAACCGGTTTTTTTAAATCTGTTTCCACCATCTTCTCAGCCATTGAGGACCATAGTCTATTAGTTTACTTATGCCTAGCCAAAGTAAAATTTCTCCTGGCTCTGAACATCTCAAATGTATTTCTCCTATTTATTCTACATTATAAGAAGAATATTTCCAGATTTTATAATCACCATGGATAACTGGAGTTCTGATGCCTCTTTAGTAAATCTACTCAGTATTCTCTCCAGATCCTCAAAATTCTCAATTAATGTCCAGATTTGGATGAAATACTCTAGTTGGCTCTGATCAATAATTTACTTTAAATCAAGTTTGCTTTTTCTCCCATCTTATCAAATTTGTGTTCATAGAACTGTGTCTGAATTACTTTTAACATAATATTATTTATCATTCACCACTCTTCCTTCTAAAGCTCTTGCTCACAATAAGGTTGGTCAAAAGAATCAGGTACTAGATGATTTGCGTAAGGATATCATGTTACGGATCTCCATCTCCCTTGCTTGATAGTTACGAGTTCAAGTTTATTTATCATTTGATTGTACCAAGATAACCCAATGAAACAACATTCTCCAGTGCATTGGTGTAGACAGAGCCAACACGTAAACAGACAAATGATCCGTACACACAGTGAATCTGTACATATATTAAAATAAATATTACTAATAAATAGTAGAGTCACAGAGAAATGTTTCAGCAATCTCACTGCATGTAGGAAGAAACTATTCCTCAGCCTAGATTCTGACTCTAATACTTCTCTTTCTCTTTCCCAACGGAAGTAGCTGGAAGATGCTGTGTGGTAGGGATCCTCTCTAATTTTGCGAGTCATTAAACAAGGATCCCGGTAAATCACACTGATAGTGGCAGATTAACTACCACCCAGGCCCTTAGGTTGAACTTTAGTAAGGCCCTCTCCTGACCTTGCCCCCAGCCCCCCCGCATTTGATACTTACCGCTCATATGTTCCCGCCAGGAATGTACTCAAGTTGTGCGTGTGTACACTGTGCTTGGCGATGACAGGATAAAATTGATGGGCTGGGTGGCAATAGCCCGGTGAAGAGGGGTATATGAGGAGGGGAGAGGTTGGGCCGGTAGTGGGTTGCCGACTGCTGGCAGGGACCTCATCGGCAGGCTCTGACACAGGGCTGCATTAGGGCAGCTTGTCCGGACCCTGTTCAGCTCTCTGCTGTGCAATACCATCCTTGCTTGAGCCAGCCACAACCAGCTGCCCCGCCATTTCAACCATTTACAGTGACCATTGCAATTTGCATACTCTGGGTACAATTTCCAGAAACTATTCTGTTGTTCATAATTTAAACAGCATGAATAATTAAAGTGATCTCTTACTCTGCTCCCATGGCAGAGAGTCCAGGGTTAATTGAATTAGTTGTCCCCAACTTTTCCGTGAGCGATGCTGGCGCTGCATGAGCCGAATCCTGCTGCAGGAGGCAGTCCTCAGACTCGCGCGTGCTTTTTTCATTGATTGACAGGTAGCATTGGGACCAGTGGAGCACAAATTGATAGATGGGACTGAGACCCTGCTGCTGATTGGGTGAACGTGGTACTTCTGCGACCACAAGGCGTGTGTCTTAATTGAGCAACTAGTACTACTCCATTACCATGTATAATGTTATACTAGTACTACATACATAATAAAATATCATAAAGACAATTTATATGAAGCAACTACAAACCTTTTATTCCATACTTGCATAATAAATAAACGCTGCCTGCTGGTTAGCAAATTAGCACCTGTGTGGATCACGACAGGGGAAATGATTTTACTAATGATTTATCCATCACATCATGTTGCCCCAGATTATTTAATAAATGGTGTTCCCTTTGTATGGAAAGCGGGTGACTTGGGGCCCAGTATGCTGGAATAACAAAGAAGAGTTTAGGAGCCCCCAACGTCCATGAGTCCCGACGAGCACGACATGACCCGGCGGCAGTGCAGGAACCGAACGACCTATCACCAAGTTGGGGGATAGGGAGATCAGTGCCTGCTGTCAGCTGTGCCGGGTCGCACTGTGCGCATTGTGGGGAGCTCCTAAACTCTTCCTGGTTATCCAGAATACTGGAGATTACAGCCAGAATTCAACCTTCACCCTCCCAATCCTCCACCTTCCCACCAAACTATTAAATTTTTAATGTCTTTCCAACTGAATTGGATGATATGGTGGGAAGGTGGAGGATTGGGGAGTGGGGTTTAACTTAAAGCAGCTCGCTCAAAAGCAGCTAGTGGCACTCTGGTCAGTCTGGTGGGGCTGGTGGTCACTGCTGGGTGATTGACTGAGAGGCCACCTCACTGAGGAGGCCTCCCTGTCAATCACCCAGAGACACCCACCAGTGCGCCACTAACTTATCTGCCTCTGGGCGGTCTGGGCAAGCTGCTTTAATTCAACCCCAACCCCCCAATCATCTTCCATCTTTCACCAAACGATTAGATTTTTAATGACTCTCCGACTGAATTGGACATTAAAAATCTAATCGTTTGGTGGGAAGGTAGAGGATCACACATGCCACAGCAGAAAATCTTCATACTGTTGCCAGCTCCCAGAAACCACCATGTGTGTCACCCCGCCAACGGTGCGATGCTGACTCTGGGCCACAGTCACTGGCTTCACCTGCACAAACCCGCAGAAAATGTGAAACAATAAACCGAGACCAGGCTACCCTTTACTGAGTAGGCTGAAGCCTAGGGGCTTGGGCCCCCTTAGACTCCAAGTCCCTAATCTTCAGTCTACTCAGCCTAATAGTTAATCCACCACTGGATGGTGCTGAGGGGTGGGGGGGGGGTGGGTGGGTGGGAGTGTGGTGGTACACCACCGGCCTACTGCAGGGGGCAACCTCTGTACCTGCAGGAGTGTAAGGGGACAGGACAACATTTGGCCGGCTGCTAATCAGTTGGCCTGAATGGATCAAACCCCACCCGGTCGGGTGTCAATCACCCTCCAGGATATAAGCCTGTGCCAGCTCCAGAGGCCTCACACTGAGTTGCTGCAGCCACAGCCAGCCTGGCTCTGTGGAGGTCTTTGTGGATTAAAACCTGTTGTTCAGTCTTTACCTTGTGTGTGTGTGATTCTGTCTAACAGCACACCACAGGGAGTGAAGACCCCAGTAATCCTCTCTGCTGCTTTTATGGTCCTTTAGATTGAACTCTGATCCAATGTTCTACAGCAACTTTACCACACTGTGATACTGCTGGATAGTGCTCCTGTAGAAAGTTGAAGAAATGGTGGTCATAAACCTTGCCTGTCTCGGCCTTCTAAGGAAGTGCAGTCGCTGTTGTGCCTTGCTGACAAGTGAGGAGATCTGTGTATCCAGGATAGGTCACTTCTAATGTGGGTTCCAAGGAACTTGGTGCTCTCTACTCTCTCCACTACTGAGCTATTAATATGTAGTGAGTCATCCCTGGCCCTAATGAAATCCACAATCATCTCCTTTGTCTCGTTAACATTGAGACTCAGGTTATTATTCTTGCTCCACTTCACAGATTTTCCACCTCTTCTCTGTAGTTCAACTCATTGTTGTTGCTGATGAGACCAACTACTGTCATGCAATCTGCAAACTTGGGATGTCTCTGTTGGAGCTGGATCTGGCGTTGCAGTAAGTAGTGTTAAAAGGGGCTGAGCTCACAACCCTGAGGTTCTCTGGTGCTCAGTATGACAGCACTCGGCGTTCCGCTGCCAACCTGGACAGACTGCAGCCTTCCCTTTAGAAAGTTCAGAATCCAATTATAGAGAGGGGAGTTGAGACACAGTAAGGACAACTTCTCCAACAAAACTTCCCTTATAAATGGAAAGATGGACTAATGAAGCACTTAGAAAATTGAGTCTGTAACATTGGTCATTTTGCTTGCCAAAACATGAGCAAAATAATTTCTGCTATTGATGAATCTGTTTTCATAAAAACAACTCAGATGTTGACCCAATTTACAATATCAACATAAAGCCACAATTAAATGCAAGAAAACCTAATCATTTTCTAAATTATTAACAAAGTATGAATTTCTGTGCTTCCCCCCCCCCCCCTCCCCCCCACAACATTTTTCATGATGCTTTCTTACTCATGATTCTGGTTCTGATCTTTCCTCTTTCTCTATTCCTTATTTTCAGTCTTATTGAATTGACATCATTTTTTTAAATTCTCTGTAGCAGTTATCAAAGGACTGAAAAGAAAAGGTTAAAACTTAAAATTTACTTGAAGGGTACACTGTGGGGTCTGATACCGGAACCCAAATTTTGCAAATCTATTGGTGATACTGTAGCCAGCAAGTTCTGATTAGCATTTTATCAGTGCTGTGATGAAGATCCTAAGTGATATAGCTTCAGCTTTTAATGGATCTGTGGCAGGGGTAGCCAAACATTTTTGATTGTGGACCACATACAGAAAAATAGAAGGAGTCATGGGCCAAACAATCTTAAGCCCAGCAGTTACACTGGGGGAAAAACAAACAAATGGGTGTTTTAGATCAGAAAACCCCTGTACCATCAAAAAGTAATTTTCTATCACAATAATGATACCAGACTACTGAACAGTTTAACAGTTGATGTTACATTAGTTTATTCATATGCTCATATATTTCAGTAGGCATTTCTGTATCTGCTGCTCTTAAATTAATTACATGAATACAATAAAATTCTTTAAAACTCATTCAAAAAGCAGTGCAAAATAAAAACAAGATCAAGAAAGGGACAAGGCAGTCCACAATTCTCACTCTCAGTGAATACAGTTTATGGCCCAAGTCTCCACTTCAATGATTATGAAGCAATGCGTAAATCTATAGATAGGCAATTAATGTTAACAGAATCCTTGCACTTCCCCTTAACTTCTGTGAAAAGGTATTCATTTTCCCACTGTGTATGAAATTTTTGGCACTCCCTTTTCAGTTCCACCATGCTTAATCAACTGAGATATTTTTTTTTAAAAACTGAGGTAAATGCTTTTTTTTAAACTGAGGTAAATGTTGTCATTGATGAACAACATTTCAATGGTCTGTCTAGTAGTTATTCAAATGGCAGCAACATCTAGTGTTGAAACTAAATACAATGTATATATAGTGCAATTTATTGTCAGAGACTATGTTCTAATGGGCCATATTCCATTTTAGCTTTGAAATTCACCCTGGACGACTTAAAAATAAACAACAGGGCACAGTTGGCCTGTGGGCTGTAGTGTAGCCACCCCTAATCAATGGAGTGGAGAAGTTGGAGTTTTAAGCAAAAAATTAATGATGGGACAGAAAGGACAATAGCTCCACTACACATTGCACCTTCTTCAGTGAATTATTCAGGTGGCCAGCTGCATCACAGGGTTGTATGGCTGCTACAGAGAAATGGATCAGAGGTCAATCCACAGGACCCTAAGAGTGGCAGAGAGGATCACTGGAATCTCCCTCCCTCCCATCGACATGATTTAACAGGATCGTTGTCTGAAGAGGCTGCGCAAAATCATTGAGGACCCCTTCCACCCTGCACACAGCATCTTTCAGCTGCTCCCATTGGGGAAGAGATACAGAATCACAGCCAGCACCACCAAGCTGAAGAACAGATTTTTCCCACAGGTAGTGAGAATGCTGAGCAACCAAAGGACTACTCACTAACCATCAGAGTCTTTCATTTGTACAAAACAATATCTATTTATTTATTTAGATATATTACTTGTCCTACATATGTATTATTTGTCTGTATGTGTGTAATGTCTCTGCATGCTTTTGCACCGAGGACCAGAAAACGCTGTTTCATCAGATGGTACTTGTACATTCAGATGACAATAAACTTGACTACCAAAAGGTATTTTTTCTTTGACAACTCTAATAATATGGCAACTGGTCATTTCTTGCCATTTCAACAACCACTTTGCTCATAAGCTCGACGTGTAGAAATTTGATATGCCAGAGATTCATCAATGGCCACTATATAACTGGCATTGCACTGGGAAAAGGTTTTTGTCTATATTCTATAACAATGCAAACTGCTAAGCACTGTTCCAGATCATTTTGGGAGTCAGAAAAGAGATTGAGAATAAGGAGTGGTGAGAACATTAGATGCTGGTTTTCTGTGAGACACAGACACTGCCTCACTTTCTCTTATTTTTGCACTAATTTATTTTTAAATGTAATTTTATAGCAATATTTACAATAATTACAGAAAAACAACAAATTTTGTGACAAGTTCATGACAATAGATTCTGATTCTGAATTCAGATTCTGCCTATTTTACCCTCCCTTTCTGCACATTACAATCCAGAGAATCAGCAATGTTTTCTTTGCCTGCTGGATTCTGGGAAGAGAGATAAAAATTTAATAATTTATCTCTGATAGAAGAAATCCAGTAGTACCTTTTAAGGAATCTTTTTTTTTCTTTGGCTTGGCTTCGCGGACAAAGATTTATGGAGGGGGTAAAAGTCCACGTCAGCTGCAGGCTCGTTTGTGGCTGACAAGTCCGATGCGGGACAGGCAGACACGGTTGCAGCGGCTGCAGGGGAAAAATGGTTGGTTGGGGTTGGGTGTTGGGTTTTTCCTCCTTTGCCTTTTGTCAGTGAGGTGGGCTGGGGGGTGGGGGGGAATAATGGAATGATAAACTGCAAGATATTGAGAATAACTTAAGCACCAGATAATGTTTGCATCACCAGTGTGTCACAACTCCATTTTGAAGCAGAAGTGTTCTGATGTGTGCCAGGTGTCATTCTATTTTCCAAAGAGTTCCTATGGCTTTCAAATACTGTATTTTTATGCATATAATGTAAATGTTACATGCATATTTTACAAACCAGGCACCCCACACATTATATATGTACACACGCTATACGAGCATATTTTTACATGTTTAAAGAACACGCACAATTTACATGTTTAAAGAACACGCAGGCATGAGAAGTTATAGTGAGCATGGGAACATCATAGCAGCATTGAAAGAAAGTGTACAATTTATAATGGCTGTGGGAAAAACACACTGGCAATTTATAGTGAGCGTGGTAAGTTATAGTGAGAAGAGAATGTAATAGCGGCAAACAAAGAATGTGCACAATTTATAGCAGGCCTGTGAAATTTTGATCTTGAGAATATCTCTTACTGAATGCCATGGTATTGCTATAAACAGGACATTCTGGCTAGGGCATTATACCTTATCAATGTTAATTGCCCAGTCACATCCCTGAGGGATCAAGTGCCTCTGATTTGAGACAACGTTAGAATTTGAATCTATTTAAATGATTCTTCTCCAAAACTTGTTAATGTGTGGTAGCAGGATAATATCATCTATATAATTGGCAATTGACACCTCTGGTGGAAGTTGACTGGATGTTAATTGTGGGAGATTAATTGTGGCAGATACTGGTATGTGTTTTGTCTCATGTCCCATTTAATTGCAAATTGCTTTGGTCAGTTGGTTTAGAAATCTACATCCACGTGGCATATGCATGTGTGTGTTATATGCTTGAGCATGTTATGAGTGAAAATATGGTAACAGACACCATCAATCTCAATTTCACATCCTTTGCTCTACTGTACTGAAGGTACCTCCAGATAAGCCTTGAATCGGTACATGTTTTTAGGTTGTTAAATCTCCTTTCTACTTATTTGTTAGCACTGCTGAATATTAATGTGTTTCAGATGACTATCAGCAATGTTTGTGCTGGATGCCCTGGTTTTAGAGCTTTGA
This sequence comes from Narcine bancroftii, assembly GCF_036971445.1. Lineage (NCBI taxonomy): Eukaryota > Metazoa > Chordata > Chondrichthyes > Torpediniformes > Narcinidae > Narcine > Narcine bancroftii. Next base: position 297,492,791 of record NC_091470.1, on the reverse strand, counting down.
GCTTATTCATTTTCTTCTAGATTCAAAGACATCAAAGAGCCAAGATCAGCGTAGAATAATGTTCAGGAGTATTGAGCAGGCCATTCAGCCCAGCACATCTATGTGTACCAGCTGGCATTCATCCATATTAGTCCCATTTTAGCATATGTAAATGTTTTATTCTGGCTGAATACTAGATGCAGATTCATGAAATGAACATGTTTGCATTTAATGAATACTCTGCCCTGTGTGGAGTCGATGAAGGCTTATGTCTGTGGAAAGAAAGTAAATTAATTAATGCAGTTTTGATCATGCTTATAGAAACTTTGACTGCAAGTGATTGGAAAGGAGAATACATTTTCTTTGCAGTTGGCTTGTTTGCAAATGATGACTACTGATTTGATATTCATATGGTTGAATATCAAGTCTTGTTGCCTTCTTTGTATGGTTTATGTCATTTCACTTCTTCAGATTTGGGTTCAAGGGTTCTTTAAGATTGATAATAGTACATTTGTATTTTTGAACTGCACATTTCTTTTAGTGCTAGGTTCTTAAAATTGTAAGGAGTGATGGAATTCTCTCCTTATCATTTGATGTTCCACAACCTGTAAAAATTAAAAAGTTTGAAGTAATTCTCTTTAAAATCTCTATTTGAAAAAAAAAGTATTATTTTGTTTCAAAACATCCTTTATTGAAAATAGGGTGAATGGCAGCTATGTTTCAAAGATATTCTGATATTTATCAATGAGTGTTTTATTAATCATTTAAAATGAGGTCATTATATTTCCTTTACAGAAAATATATACCAAGCTTGAAATTTTGGGAGTGAGAATCAGCAAACAAGGAGTGTTCATAAACAGGAGAGTGAGGTGATTAATCACACTTGATTGGAGTGGAAAGGGAGGTTGGAAATATTCTGAGTGGCTATACAAGGTACTTTGTGTCCTTTTCAAAAAGCCGTTTCAGTACCAAGTTTTTGTTTTTTCTTTTAAAATCACTAATCTAAAACAAATAAAATCATAATTTTCAAAGCAATAGAACAGTCTGCACATTCCAGACATCTTTTTTTTAAAATATCTGTTATTATTCTTGAAGTAATTGAAATGATATTTTTTAAAGTGCTTACATGAATAACTAATAAATCAGTTATGATTACAAAAAATGGATAGTGATGGATAAAACTTGGACATTCAGCAGAAGAATTCAGATTAAAATATTTCTGATTATAATTCATTTTGTAATAATAACTATCTCCAAATGTTCTACCCCATTTGCAGAAAATATAAAATAAAGCCTATAAAAGGCAAAATTATCAAAAGATCATTTAGAGGTATTGTACAAATCAAGCACAGAGGTTCCAAAAAGTGATCATCACAGAAACTAGGCCAGATATAATTAAGTTAAGTAGATAATTTTATCTTAGGGTTGCCATTCCAAAGGAGGACAAGGTTTTTTCCATCTAATTAAAATTCACATCATACTGCCCCAACTCAATTGCTGATAATTCCAACCATCCCTTAATTACTTCAACTCAACTAGGCCAAAGTTTTTTTTCTTTATAACATGTAAATCCACATGTTATATGCCTCCATTTAACAATATTCACAAACACACTTTATTCCCTGGACCTTGGTCTTGCCTTCCCTTCCTTTGCAGCTTGTCCAGCTCTTCAATGCTTTGAGATCTCTGCATTTCTTCAGTTCACACCCTATTTTCAGTTGCATCATCATTCTAAATTGATGCCTGTTTTCAGATAAATTCTTTGAACCTTTAAACTCTCCTGTGATCACCTTTGAAAACAAGCTTTTTGCATCAAACTAGAATGTGAGGGAGAAACTCTAAGAGGTGAAGAGCCAGCAAGATGAGCTATTCACCTTGGTGTCCTCCAAGATCACCAACCAATCCAGAAACCGCACAGTGGAGCGGGATGAGATGTAGTCACCCTTTGTACTACCAATTAACCACAATCAGACAGAGAATCAGGCTTTAATCACCTTAAAGTCTCAGCACAGCTTGCATGTCATTGGACCTGTTCCAAGGCAGGAACTGAGAGAGGGGTTTGAGTGTAACAGCCTTTATGGGGATATTTGGGAGGGAGGAATCACAGGTTCAGGGGCTGGACCAGCCCATGCAGCAGATACATACATCTATATACATAGTGGTAGTGCCACACCCTTCTTCCAAAAGGTTCACAGAGGGAGCTCTGTGATCGTTGGTCTTAAAGAATAGGACAGCTCAATCACAAAAGAGAGGAGAAAGGTAACTGTGTGATTGTAAGGAGAGGGAAGGGGAATAGGTTGTCAGTGCAGGGTACGCCTGTGGACGATCCCACAACAATGTCTATAATTTTGGATACTGTTGGGAGGGGGAAACGATCTACCAGGGACAAGTCATAATGGTCAAATCTCTGGCACAGAGTCTAGCCATTTGGCTAAGAAGGGAAGGGGGTAGAAGAAGAGAGCTATTGTAATTTGAGATTCTCCTGGATGGTATGTTGCTTTCCAGAAGCCAGGGTCAGGGACATCTCCAATCAAACCCACAACATTCTCAAGTGGGAGGGAGAAAAGCCAGATGTAGCAGTCCACGTTGGTACCAATAACATAAATAGGAGTACGGATGAGGTCTGAAGAGGGAATGTAGGAAGGATGCTAAGAAGCAGGACCTCAAGGATGGTAATCTCTGGATTCTCCCTGTGCCATATACTGTTGAGGATAAGAATAGAAAGTTGTGGGCAGATGAATGTGTGGCTGAAGAGAGTGCAGAGAGCAGGTATTCAGATTTGTGGATCATTGGGATCTCTTCTGGGGAAGGTATGACCTGTAGAAAAAGGATGGGCTGCACCTGTACTGGAGATGGACCAAAATCCTGGTGGAAAGGTTTGCTTTAATTGTTCAGGAGAGTTTAAACTAGTTTGGAGGGTTTGAAATATGTCTATTTCTATGCAAGGAGTATTAGGAAGTAAAGAGATGAACTTAGAGCATGGATCAGAATGTGGAATTGCAATGTTGTGGACATTACAAGGACATGGCTGACACAAGGACGGTATTGGATTGTGCTGCTACCATGGTTTAAATGAGGGATATGATGAGGGATAAAAGAAGAGTGGGGAGTAGCATTATTGTCAGGGTTAGTATCACAGGTGCAGAAAGAGAGGGTGTTGTGGAGGGAGTGTCTACTAGTTGGTGTGGGTGAAAGTCAGAAATAGGAAGGGAGCAATCACTGTATTGAACGTAGTCTATAATACCCCAAATACCCCTCAGATACTGAAGAATGGATTAGCAGGCAGATTTTGGAATGGTACAGAAATAACAGAATTGTTGTTATGGGAGATTTCAACTTCCCTTACAGCAAGAGGGTTGATGAGGCAGATTTTGTCTGCAGTGTCCAAGAACAATTCCTGACATAGTATGTGGACCAACCAACTTGAGGAGAGGCCATACTGAAACAAATACTCAATAATGAACCTGGTCAGGTGACAGACCTCTCGGTACGTGAGCATTTTGGTGATAGTGACCACAAGTTCCTGAGTTTAGCAAAGCTAAAAGCAGATAAAATGGTTAATTGTTTCAATGGGGAGGGGAGAATTACAATGGGATAAGGCAAGACCTAGGGAGAACAAATTGGGAAGAGATGTTGGGAAAAAAGATGTTGCAGTAATATGCAGAATGTTTAGGGACCAATTGCATTGGGTTTCAGATAGGTTTGCCCCACTGAGACAAAAAGATGGTTGGAAAATGGAACTGTGATTGAAAAATAGGTGAGGCCACTAGTAAAGAGGAAGAGGGAAGACTACATTAAATTTAGAAAACAAAAAACAATAAGGGCTCACAAGAATTATATGGTAGCCAAGAAGAAAATTAAGAAAGGATTTAGGAGACCTCAAAGGGGGCATGAGAAGGCCTTGGCAAGTAGATTTAAGGAAAACCCTAAGGTGTCCTATGCTGACATGAAAAACCAAAGGATGGCGAGAGTTAAGGAAGGCCCACTTAAAGATAAAGGAGGCAATATGTGCCTGGAGGGGTAGGAGGTTGAGTAGGTCCTAAATGAATATGTTGCTTCAGTATTCACCAGAGAAAAGTACCTTGATCAGGGTGAGGTCAAAATAGAACAGGCTTATATACTGGAGCATATTGAGATTTGAACAGAGAAAATGCAGGACCTTCTTAAAAACATTAAGATTAATAAGTCCCCCGGGCCAGATGTGATATTCCCCAGGTTGCTGTAGGAAGGGAGGGAAGAGATAGCTGGGCTGTTGGCTATGATCTTTTCATCCTCTTTGACCACAAGAGGAGATGCTGGAGGATTGGATAATGGAAAATGTGGTCCCCTTGTTTAAAAAAAGGTAATAGGAAGAGTCTAGGGAATTATAGACCATTGAATCTTATGTCAGTGGTGGGCAAACTAATGGAGAGGATTCTTAACGACAGGATTTATGAGCATTTAAAGAAATACAGTCTTCTCAACCATAGTCAACATGGCTTTGTGAAGGGAAGGTTGTGGCCCACAACCTAATTGAGTTTTTAGGGAAGTAACAAAATAAATTGATCAAGGTAGGACAGTAGGAGAGGTTAGGGTTAGGGTTAGGGTATATGAATTTTAGTAAGGTATTTGACAATGTCCCTCATGGGATACTTATTCAGAAAGTCATGAGGTGTTCATGGAACATTGGCTGGGTGGATACAGCATTGGCTTCCATTTAGAAATTAGAGTACAGTAGTGGATGGAAAGTATTCTGCCTGGAGGTCAGTGACTAGTTGAGTTCCACAGGGGTTTGTTCTGGGACCTCTGCTCTTTGTGATTGTTATAAATGACCTGAATGAAGAAGTAGAGATGGGTCATTAAGTTTGTAGATGATACGAAGGTTGGAGGTGTTGTGGATAGTGTTGAAGTCTGAAGATGGAGTTTAATCTGGATAAGTGTTGCATTTTGGAAGGTCAAACTTGAAGGCAGTGAAGGTAGGATACTTAACAATGTGGTGCAGAGGAGATTGACCAGGATGTTGCCTGGATTGGAAAATATGTTTTATGAATCAAGGTTAGCCAAGTTAGGGCTTTTTTCTTTGGATCAAAGAAGGATGTGAGGTAACTTAATAGAGGTCTACAAGACTGTGAGGCATAGATCAGGTAGGCAGCCAATGCCTTTTTCCCAGGACAGGAACAACAAATACCAGAGGACATCTGTTCCAAGTGAAGGAGGAAAGTTTAATGGAGACATCAGGGGTAAATTTTTTGCACAGAGTCGTGGATGCCTGGAAGGCATTGCTAGGGGAGGTAGAGGGTGGTTGGAAAAATAGACATATTTAAGAGACTCAGACAGGATATTTTATATCCTCAGAGATGGGCAAACAGAAGATCAGTAGATCATTTTATGTCGACATTAAGGCTACAGACAGAATGCTCTCTCATAACCTCATGTCCCCTACCATGGACGTTTGAGAGGACAGCAAGCAGGGAAGCCTGGGTCAGCCAATTACCCTAGAGGAACTGACAGATACCATCCATTCCTTTGGTTGAGTAAAACTCCCAGAAGTGACAGCTTACTGGCTGAGTTGTACATGGCTCTGTGGGACTGGGTGGGCCTGGAACTGGTGGATGTATATAACACTATGCTCCTGGCAGGAAGCATGCCAGACTCCATGAGAAAGGTCATCGTCTCCCTCACCTTCAAACAGAAGAGGAATAAGGAGATCATATCTTTGTTAAATCTTGACTACAAAATCCTGTCCAAAGCCATTGCTAATCAAGTCAAGTCTGCCCCAGGGTAGGTGATCCACCCAGACCAAACCAGCACAGTTTTGGACAGGAAAATCTCTGATAGTCTCATGCTGCTCAGAGGTACCATCATCTAAGTGCAGGACAGGGGAGTGGGCACCTGCAAAGACCAGGAGAAGGCTTTCAACTGGATATTGCTCATATGATAGATGTGCTCTCCAAAATGCGCTTGGGGAAGGAAATCCGGAATTGGATTAAACTGCTCCAAATGGACATCTGTAGTGCAGTCCAAATCAATGGGTGAGAAACAGATAGCTTCCCCATAAAGTCTGGAGTTAGGCAAGGTTGCCCACTGTCTCCATCTTGTATGTGTGCTGCAAAGAGCCCTTTGCTGAATCAATTAGGAAGCATGAGGACATAAGAGGAGTGAGATTGTCAGGAAGTGGAGGCACTCAGGGCAAGGCGCTGTCTTCTGTTTGGACATGTGATTGCTCCACAGACTGATCAGCCTCTATGGCTATTTTGAATCTGCATCGAGCATCAGGTTAAAGCCAAAGAACAGTGACACAGTGCTCTTTGGTATCTGGCCTGATTGGTCCACCATCCCCTTCATAGTCAGAGCTGACTACCTAGGTGTTGGGGATCTTGTTTGGAGGGGCTGAGGCATGAAATAAAATTTAGTCGGAATGGATCGCAAAGGTCCACCAGAAATTGGGTCTGTGGGTGTGGCTACCCCTCTCAATAACAGAGAAGAACTGGTCATCACATGTGATGTGCTCTCGGTGCTACTCAATGTGACACAAGTATGGCATCCCCTGCACCTCCACCTACACAAACTGGGGTTCATCCTGATGACCACCTTTGTTTGTGGCTGCATCAGACTGTGCGTGAAGCCAAAGTACATGGGCTGCTGTGTATTGAGGTTCTACCTCTTCCAGGTGCCACGAAGGATGGGCCTGGCCTCATTGCCATGCAATGTCCCAGTCAGCTTTGCCACATTATCTGTCTCCTTCATGGAAAAGTTTTTCTAAACAAACACCTTTGTCCACAAGGTCATCAGGCAGTGGTCAGCATGGAACTTCATGCTGACTCTGAGACACAAAAACTTAATGGACACAGTGGGGTGGTTCCCTGAGCAGGCCATCCAGGTCGTCTGACAGAATGCCTTATCGCCAGTGCTCACAAATAAGCACCAGGTCTTGGCCTGGCTGGTGGTGAGAGGACCCTTCCAGTCAGATCCTTTCCCTACAACCAAAATATCACCCACAATGCACTTTGTCCCTGAGTGACTGGAGTGGAGTCACCCACATCTATGCAAAATGCAGATTCGCTGAGAGTGTGGAGATGGATGCAAGGGTTCTTGTCACAGTTCATCCCCACCAGCCATGTGACAGAGACACTTTGAGTTACAGGCTATTGCTGGGGATCCACACCAAGTCAGACATGCAGAACTGCTGGAAGGCAATCAACTCTGTAAAAGACACACTTTGGTCTGCCTGAAATCTGTTGATCTTTCAGTACATTTCCTTGAGGGAAATGGCACATTCCAGGCTGCAGGAGTACATGCTGAGAGATGTACTGAGGCTTGGCACAACCAACACAAGGGAAGGACTGTGGGAAGGTCCTTCCATTACTGGGCATTGAGGGGGTGAGACTGTGAGGGATGCTCCTCAAACAACAGAGGGGCAGTGGCATCACTATGGTTGGTGTCACCCAGTGCGGTAACTCATGGTGTCGCCACCCCCCCCCCCCCCCACCAATGGACCTCCCCTTGTACCAGCAGAAAGCTTAGTGATGTTTTTTGTACTAATGTTACTTGTAAATTGTTATTTCCGTATATCATTGAATGTTATGGTCATAGTAGTGAAATAAACAATTAGCAAAATTAAAATTACACTTTTAAATGACAATTATCATACACATTTACATAGTTTCATGTGGTTCTTTAACTATCTTAACTACCTCATGATGAGCACTCCAGTGTGTTGTTGATAGCCTTTTCACTGACAATCCAGTATGGTCAAATAACACATCCCATCGATTGAGGGAAACAGTAAAGAAAGAAAACAGCGTGCCAAGAATTCAAAGAAAAATGTCACATATGATGCCTTTTCAGCAAAAGAGTGCTGACCTCACAAATTAAGCAAGTGGTCCACACATCCATTAAATATAGCTTTCTTGTTCTTTCCTTTAAGAATGGCTTGTACACCTCCATAGATTCCAGCCATCGTGGCAACATTATCGTGACCTTGAGTGTGGCACATCATTATGTCCAGTCCATCACTTTTCAGTTTTTTAAGAATGTCAGAACTGAGGTCAGCAGCTTTTTTCCCCATTAAAGGGAAATATCCTAGAAATATTTCCTTCACTTCATCTTTCCTATTGTTCATTTTTACGTATCTGATCACTTCAGACATCTGGTCAGGTTTGTTGTCAAACATGATGCCAAAGTATTTTGCAGACTTTATGCCCATGATAAACTTCTTCATATGATTTGCCAGAGCACTTATAAATTCATTATGAGTTTTGGTGCAAGATAAAAGACTGATACTTTAAGTTTATATGCACTCTTTAATTTCATCAGGTGCTCTTTCAGCACTGGATCATATTTTGAAAGCATCTCAATCATATCAAGAAAGTTCCCTTTATTCAATGAAGATCCATCTTCCTTGTGGCCAAGGAATGCCAGATTCTGCTTGGCAAGAAACAATGTGTCATCAACCAATCTGTTCAAGATGTCCCTTCACTTTTTTTTCTCCATTTCCATCAAAGCAATAGTTTTGGAGTCAAGGGTTTGTCCAGCCTCAGTCCTGTTTCCAATGTTTTTCACTTTTCAAGGCAATGTAGGCATTCTTCGGTTGTCTCATGGTTATATAGAAGCCCGTGGTGGCAGCGATCAAGCTAGCACAGTGACACTGGCCCCAACAAGCCAACCAGTGGGTGAACGGCAAGGGCAGCTTAAAGGCCAGCGACCCCAAATTGATATTGGCCTTGCTGTGCAGCCAACAGACAGGGACAGCACATGGAGAAGAAGGGCAGTGTTTTGCAGGAAAGTACCCAAAAACGGGAAACCCGCTTTTGTTATGCATGTTGTGAAGTCAGCCAAAGGGGGCCACGTTGGGAACAGTACGGGAAGAGTCGGGCCTGAGCCCTAATAAAACTCAGAGCTTAACCTGACTACACTACAAGTGTGTGTCTTCTTTCGAGTAGCGCACTGCTACAGTTATGTATTTTCAGATTCAGTTTCCACCACTTCTGAAACCCAGCACTAATGAAAAACAGTCGGCAGTAAAAACAGTATAAATTCTCGCTAACAAGTGAGTAAACCATCCATGTCTGCGAAATTTTCTTGCCATTTGGTATGACCTTGTAAAACCACACTTTTGAAAGCTGGCGCACATCACCCTTTGCTTTTGCATCTTGCCTTGCCACACTGAAAGGCCCATCTTTTTTCTGGAAAGAAGCACTTCTCCTTTTGATGATTTCAACCCAAAAATGATCTGGAACTGGTATCTCCCCGGAAGAAACAACACATAAAATTTGAAAATCCTTAACTTCGCTCATATCATTGGTAGTATCACGGCTAGAGTCACGTTCAGCCCTCTCCTCTGCTTCAAATTCTGCCATTTCCACTCCTTGCTTTTCTGCAGAATGCATGCTAGCATCAGAAGAATCAGTGCGTGCTTGTAGCGCGTGCAGACGAAACCTCGTGATTTAAAGTGTCATTGTAATTGGGTAATAATGACAGCTCTTACCAGAGTGCATTAGAAGGTTCAAAAAGTAAATTAGCATAGAAAGGTAGCCTTGTAGGTATATTGATACACGTAACCTGGGCTTAGAAAATTGTTTTTGTTGTTATAACTAACTGCAGGATTTTTTTTTAAATTTCTGCAGAAAAACTGCACAAAAATGTTATAGACAGTAATTTTGGTGTCACCCCTCTGATGGTGTCACCCAGCCCCCATAATGACACCAGTGCAGAGGGGAGAGTAACGACAAAGTACCACAGCGATTGCAATGGTGTTAAATAGAAATGAATGTAACAATGTAATGTGATGGAAATGTATGGATTCAAAACTATGGGTGGGAGGAGATTTTGAATGGTCTTCCTTTTGTAAATAATTTATTAAGAATAAAGTCTATGTTTGGTTAAAAAAAATGGTTTAGATCAACCTCAATAAAGCATGATGATTTTTATTATCAATTCAGAAGAAATAGAAACAAATGAAAATAAATATTTTAAAGGAAGAGCTCTGGTAATTATAATAGTCTAGAATAGATATTCAATGTATTCTAACCACTGAGAGTTAGAAACCTGCTGCAGGACCTTTTGCTTACATATTTTCTCAAATGCTTAACTTTGATTGAATCCTGATACAGTCTAAAAGGTTAATAAGATTAATTGAATTAATTGCTTAGTATTAAAGCAACTCATGCTCAGAACTAATAAGAATGTTATCACTAAAAAGTAATACAGAACATTGAATATCGCTAAAACAGATAGAAAAATTGAGTTTTGGAGTCAAATGTTGTTTGCTATATAAACTATGAAGCACTTTTGAATTTTTTAACAATGGTGAGTATATGTGAGAAATATTTGTTATTTTCTCATTCTCCCCTATGTCCTCAAAACATGAGCCTTTTTAAGCCAATGGATACAGAGGGGATTCATTATTTTTCTCTCCAATCAAACTGTGAATCATACATAAAGTAGCCCAGTTGTCCCGGACTCTGGGAATGTTAAATTGCATTAATAAACATTGACTTCTCCAGTTTCCATTAGTACCACACCGCCGCCCCCCACCCCCCCCCCCCACTTCCCCCACCATCCACATCTCTCTTTTTTCTATTTCTGTCTTTTTTCCTCTGGTGCAGTCTGGCTGTTTTTCTCAATCTCTCTCTCTCTCCTTTTCCCTCTGTCTCCTTTCCTCCAGTTCTGCATTCTGCATTCTGAGAGCTACACCTGTTCCCTTTCCTCTCCTGTTCTTCTATCCATGTCCAATATTCGCCTTTTGCCTATTGGCCGGCACTCCTCCTCCTCCTCCTCAGCCTATTTATTCAAACACCTCTCTGCATTTGGGTCATGCCTTGACAAAGGGCACAAGCCCAAAATGTTGGTTACACGCATTTACATCCTGTGGATACTGCATGACCTGCTGTGTCCCTCCAGCACTTTTGTGTTTTTACGAAACTATTATCTTCCAGTTTTAAATTTCAATAATAAACAAAAGTCTTTGTCTTTGGGATATTGGCAGTCATGTCAAGGCAGGATATATAATTGTAGATGTCCCTCAGAGCAGTAAAAAAAAAGTAAACCACAAAGTTCAGCATTGTAATTAATGGAAGTTTTTATAACAATCCGGTGAGATTTTTTTGGGAACTAACCTAATTCAATTTCATAGCATGAATCACCAGGCAATATCATAATCGGTAGGTTACCTGCCCATAATACAATGGCGAACTTTCCTTGCACCAAACAGTTAAGAAAAATATCTTTGTCTTTGTTCCCTTAGGTCAACTACATCCACAAGCAGAGCTGTAGTTATTTATAAATGAGGTGGGTGGTTCATGGTTCATGAACTTACAGTGACAAGTAAATCTCTATAGCCCCAGGGACTTCGGCATGATTAACTTCAGAAAGCTTGGGTTGGCCCATCATAAGATTTCTGCCAGATGTGCCTCTGTGTGAATTACTTCATTTTCAACAATGATAGTTTATAGTTGTAGTGACAACTACAGAAATGTTTTTAAAACTGTATTGGTAGATACCACTTCAAATGCTATTATTTTATTTTCTATTAGAAACAGAAAAACAGAAAATTTACAGCACAATATAATCCCCTCAGCCCACAAAGTTGTATCAAACATGCCTTACCTTAAAAATTACTAGGCGTTCCCAAGTACTAAACTCCATTTACCCTATTGTATCCACCTCTACTACTGTTGCTGGCAGCCCATTCATGCTCTCATCACTCTACAGAAAAAAAACTTACCCTTACATCTCCTCTGTACCTACTCCCCAGCACCTAAAGCCTGTGTCCTCTTGCGACAACCATTTCAGCACTGGGAAAAAGCCTCTATTTACACCAGGGGCGGGCAACCTTTTACCACGCATGGGCCAGATGGTGTGTCAGTGGCTGAATGGCAGGCCGCCCTGATGCTACCAATTTGCACATGCACATAATGTTACCTCACAAATAAAACTTATAGTAAACAAATTTATTTAGCAACATGAAAGAATAAAATTACATCTCACCTGTAAAGGCATTAATCCTGTTCAGTTATCAGGTTCTGGCTTTTGAAAAGCAGATGAAACTGACCCACTACTCTTTACTGCATTGCAATTTTATCAAGCTGCGTCTCATCTGTAAATGTTAGACCTTTTGCTTTGAGCATGTGCCTAGTCACCTCCAGGACACTGGGGTGAAGGAGTATGGGCATTGTAGTTCTAAGAGGCGAATGCTTTCAGAACAACACGGCATTAAAGCTACTGTATGAAGCTTGGTAGTTTCTGGTTGACCCTGGACTAAATGCAGTACATTTAGGAGTCAGAGTGCTTTTAGTGGATAGGAAGGTGTGACAGGAAATAACTGTTCTTTGCTTCCATTCAGCTGAGAACACCAGGAGATCGACTGCTGGACATGCATTTATGATCTGTTCAAACTTACATACAAATTCAACTTAAGGACAGATGTAGGAACAGAACCCATTTGTAACCCGAAGAATGCCTGTGCTTGTATCAGTGGGCTGGGTGCACATGGTACTTTTGCATTAGGTTGCGGGTCGGATAAATTTGGATCACAGGCCGAATCTGGCCATTGGGCCATAGGTTGCCCACCCCTGATTTACATGAACAATGCCTCTCAACTTAAACACCTCTATCAGGTCACCTCTCGTCCTCCGCTGCTCCAAAGAGAAAAGGCCAGTTCACTTAACCTGTTTTCATAAGGGATGTTCCCTAAACCAGGCAACATCCTTGTAAATCTCCTCTGCACCCTTTTCATGGTTTCCACATCCTTCCAGTAGTGAGGTGACCAGAACTGCACACAATACTCCAAGTAGGGTCTGACCAGGGGCCTATGTAACTGAAACATTACTTCTCGGCTCCTAAATTCAATTCCACAATTAATGAAGGCCAATACACTGTATGCCTTCCTTTTTTTTTGAATATTTTATTTTTGATTTTCCAAGACTTGCACAAATCCAGAACAACATTTCAATCTTTCTCAACAATATATATTACATTCAGAGCCATTTTCCCCTACCCACCCCTCTCCCTTCCCTCCCATACCTTAATAGCACAAGGAAGAGATTATTTACATTAAACAAAAATTTTAAAAACCTAAAATCTATAGTCATACACCTTTAAAGGAACCAAATATAAACCCAAAGTAACATAAAGTAAAATGAAAAATACACAAAACAAGAGCAAGTCATCTGCGCCATGACTCACTTCATTTATCTCAGTCAAATCACTATTATTATGGATTTTTACCTTTCTTCTATTTAGAAGAGGTGTACTATATCTGCATACCTATATGCTTCAGATAAAGCTGCCATTCCCTCACGAATCTTTCATATTTCCCCCTTAAATTATACGTGATTTTCTCCAGGGGAATACAACTCTGCATTTCCATACTCCATCGTGTAATATTTAGTTGGGAGTTGGACTGCCACATGACCGTTATACATTTCCTGATTACCACCAGGATGAACTTCACAAACTGAATTTGGTATCTGGACAGTTTAAAACTCACATCTATAATGTTTCCCAAAAGGTACAATTCCAGATCCTGTGGAAAATCCACCTTTGTCATTTTTTTCAGAATGTCCCCCAGGTCCTCCCAGAAGGATCTCACCTTTATACACAGCCAGATTGAATGGATCCAATCTCCACACCGCACCTAAAGCACATTTCCGAAATTTCTGGTTTGGATTTATATAATTTTTGTGGTGTGAGGTACAGTTAATGCAAGAAATTATATTGCACCAACCTATATCTGGCATTAATGAATGCTGTCTCCCACCTTTCCCTTGCCTTATGTAAGCCTGGCTTTGGGCCCTCACTTTGGAGTAGGAAATACATTATAGAGAGAAACTTGCGTGTATTCCCCCTTTAAATTAGAATCTCCATGGTTAGGGCCATAGATTGTCCCAAATTATCCCTTAAAAAAGCTCTTAACTGAAGTTTTATTTGACAAATCATACTTATTCCTCAGCTATTCAAATGACATGAATTGCCTCCATTCGTAACAATCCTTGTTACACCTGATTCCCCTTCCGGCATCAGGTGTCCAGGATCTTATTATCCAGCATCATAGATATTAATTTGTTCTGGGACAAGGGCATTTTAGGAGATAACCCCACCTTTGCCTGATACATTGATTTATTTTTTTGCCATGTCTGAATTACCTATTTTAATATGGGGTTATCTGCTTCCCTTGATATCAATTTAGTGTCCCACTTATATATTAACTCTCCTACTATCTTTTCTCCTACCATTTGCAGTCCAATTTGTGCCTCCCTCATAGAAAGAAGTGATAAACTTTGACGAGGCCACCCAATAGTATTTTTTGAAGTCTGGTAACTTCAGGCCTCTCAGTTTGTAACTCCAAGTCAATTTTTCAATGGACACCCTGGCCACCATACTGTTCCACAAGAACTTCCTGACAAATCCATTGAGCATCTTAAAGAAGCTATGGGACAATGGGATGGGCAAGCACTGAAATAGATACTGCAGTCTTGTCATCACTTTCATTTTAACAAAATTAACCCTGCCCACCAAAGTTATGGACAGTGTTTCCCATCTATCCAAATCCTCCTCAATCTTCTAGAGCAAATGGAGATAATTGAGTTTATATAAATTACTCAAATCCTAATCTACTTTTATGCCTTAATATTTAATATCCTTTTGGCTCCCTTGTTGATACTGTCTGTAATCTCCCTTTGTTAAGGGCATGATTTCACTTCTATCCAAATTTATCTTGTACCCAGAGATCTTGCCATAATCTTCCAGTGTGGTCTTCAGCCTGGCCAAAGATCCCCACAGGTCAGTCAAATATACTAGCACATCATCCACAAATAACTTGATTTTATGCTCTTCCTAGCTCATCTTGAACCCCTTTATTTCTGAATCCCATCGGATGGCTTCTGCCAATGGTTCAATAGCTAATATAAACAACACTAAGGAAAATGGGAAACCCTGCCTACTGGATCTACCCAACAGGAACACTGGAAACATATGCCTGTTTTTTATAATTTTAGTTTGAGATTTATGGTAGAGTAATTTTACCCAATTAATAAATGGTTGACCCAATCTGAATTTCTACAGAAATACAGGTATTTCTCTGCATCCAAAGCCATGTCCATGCCTGGATCCACCCTCGACTGTGCCAGATGAACTATATTGAGTAATCTACATATATTTTCTGCTGATTGTCTTTTTTCTACCAATCCAACTTGCTCTGGATTGTCAACTTTGGCAAATATTGCACCAATCTATTGGCCAAGGCTTTTGTTATAATTTTATAATCTGCATTCAGTAATGAAATGGACCTATAGGAGAAGGGATTCAATGGAATCCTATCCTTTCTCAAGATCATTGTAATAATTGCTGTTGAGAAAGACTGTGGAAGGGTATGTATCTCTGCCACCTGATCCACCACATTCATAAGAATGGGTATTAAGAGATCTTTGAACTCTATAAAATTCCATGAGGAAATCATCCTCCCCTGGTGATTTGTTAGTCTGCAATGAGCCCATAGCTTTCTCAATCTCCTCCTTCTCATTCATCCTGATCAAAATTTGGTAATTCCAATGTAAGCAAAAAAAATCATCTATTTTAATGGAATCCCCCACTGAATCTGATTTATGCAGTTCTTTATAAAACTTACTAAAAGTTTCATTTATCTCCTATGGTTTATGTGAAATCTTGCCTCCCCATGTTTGAATTGTATGAATTGTTCTTGAGACATCTTCCACCCACACCTTCCAAGACAATACATTATGGGCCCTTTCCCCAGCTTGTAATACTGTTGTCCAGATCTTAAAATAATCTTTTCTATCTTATACATTCACATTGCATTGTATTTGAGCTTCTTGTTTATCAAATTTCTGTATTTTTCCTCAGAACCTGACCTTTGACAATCCATTTTCAATTGGGTTATTTCCTGTTCCAAGTTGTTTATCTTTTTCATATACCCCTTTTTAATACCCTTGGTATATCCAATTATCTGGCCACTTAAATATTCCTTTAATATGTCCCATAATAGGGACCTATTGGTAGTAGAAGGACAGCTTGTCTCACAGAACAAATCTATCTGAGCTCTAATGAACTACAAAATTCTGGTTTCCCAACAGCAATGAGTTAAGGCGCCATATATATATCTGGCTTTTGATGGACAGGGTCAAGAGTGAATAGTCAGACAGTAACAGAGCCATGCACTTGGTCTTGTGATAGAATATGTTGTGTTTTATATTGTTTATAGTTATAATTTTGGGAGATAAAGTGTGGCAGGTTTTTTTTTAATATAGGTTACATACAAACATTTTAAAACTGTTCTAATTTAAAATACTGGAACTCTGCTCAAGCTAGACTGGCTGGCTCCAAAGGCCTTTGCAAAAGCATTGGGGAGTGCCTAAAGAGACTTCACTAATGGATTGTTGTTTTGAAAAGCAACAGATGAAAGAACTTGGAGGATTAGGTCGCAGAGCCACAGGCTGTCTGGAACGCAGCTTGCTGTTCTAAGAGGGTCATGTGGTTTCTGAATGCAAAGAGAGAGAAAAAATACAGGCTTTTCTCTGAGAGAGAGAGAGAGAGAGAGAGAGAGAGAGAGAGAGAGAGAGAGAGAGAGAGAGATCAGTTCTGCAGTTTTACAGTCAGCAGCAGCAGCTGGGACTGGAACAGAACAAGCTGGAAAGCTTGTGGAAAACCCCATTTTGAAGACGGGTTGTGAAGAATTAGTTCAGCCTGGTCAAAGCCCTTGTGGTTCATACAAGAGGAGAGGACTGGCTGCCTAATATTTCACTTGAAATAAGGGAAACAAAAAGGAACTCTGTGGTGACCTGAAAGAAAGAGGTTATCATCTGGGAAACCCTGATGGGGAAAGTTTCTTCGGCAAGACACTGACGTGACTGATTAAAAGGAATCAGTTTGTGTCCAGGAACAACAAATCTCTCTCTGAAAACTGACAAGAAACTTTCTGAATGGTAACCACTTATCTTTCAAACATCAAAGCCTGGTGAAATTCATAGTATAAGAATTGACTGCAACCAGTGAGCTTGGAGGAATGAGAAGTGAGATTGGACTGTGCATTAAAGAACTTTTCTTTTTTTTTAACTTTATTTAAAATTTTATGACATGAATAAAATAAAAATTACATTTAAAGAAATAATAAAAAATAAGATAATAAAAATTAGAATCTCTCTTGGCTTGGCTTCGCGGACGAAGATTTATAGAGGGGGGGTAAAAGTCCACGTCAGCTGCAGGCTCGTTTGTGGCTGACAAGTCCAATGCGGGACAAGCAGACACGGTTGCAGCGGTTGCAGGGGAAAATTGGTTGGTTGGGGTTGGGTGTTGGGTTTTTCCTCCTTTGTCTTTTGTCAGTGAGGTGGGCTCTGCGGTCTTCTTCAAAGGAGGTTGCTGCCCGCCGAATTGTGAGGCGCCAAGATGCACGGTTTGAGGCGATATCAGCCCACTGGTGGTGGTCAATGTGGCAGACACCAAGAGATTTCTTTAGGCAGTCCTTGTACCTCTTCTTTGGTGCACCTCTGTCACGGTGGCCAGTGGAGAGCTCGCCATATAACACGATTTTGGGAAGGCGATGGTCCTCCATTCTGGAGACGTGACCCACCCAACGCAGCTGGATCTTCAGCAGCGTGGACTCGATGCTGTCGGCCTCTGCCATCTTGAGTACTTCGATGTTAGGGATGAAGTCGCTCCAATGAATGTTGAGGATGGAGCGGAGACAACGCTGGTGGAAGCGTTCTAGGAGCCGTAGGTGATGCCGGTAGAGGACCCATGATTTGGAGCCGAACAGGAGTGTGGGTATGACAACGGCTCTGTATACGCTTATCTTTGTGAAGATTTTCAGTTGGTTGTTTTTCCAGACTCTTTTGTGTAGTCTTCCAAAGGCACTATTTGCCTTGGCGAGTCTGTTGTCTGTCTCGTTGTCGATCCTTGCATCTGATGAAATGGTGCAGCCGAGATAGGTAAACTGGTTGACCGTTTTGAGTTTTGTGTGCCCGATGGAGATGTGGGGGGGCTGGTAGTCATGGTGGGGAGCTGGCTGATGGAGGACCTCCGTTTTCTTCAGGCTGACTTCCAGGCCAAACATTTTGGCAGTTTCCGCAAAACAGGACGTCAAGCGCTGAAGAGCTGAAGACGCTGTTTACATCCGGTACCGCACGGATGGCAGTCTCTTCAATCTGAGGCACCTGCAAGCTCAAACCAAGACACAAGAGAAACTTGTCCGTGAACTACTCTTTGCAGACGATGCTGCTTTAGTTGCCCATTAAAAATTAGAATACTACATCATTAAACTACACAAATTAACCCCCCAATAATTATAACACAACATTAATCGTCTAATTTAAAATTAGTCCAACCCTCCCCCCAAAATAAAGAGTGAAGAATTAATTAACAATGTTGTAAATAAAATAGAAAAAACCCCACTTACCAAAAAAGGATAAAACTTAACAACAAAAAAATTACTAACAACAAAAAAAATATCAATACTAAAATAATACCCTTAAACATATATTTAAATCAAACATAATACATGTATTTAACAAATGAAATCTACTTTAAAACTAAGTTCAAATATTAAAATCATATATCAACCACATATGTTATACAAAAAATCATAATTAATAATACATAAATACAGAATTTCCATTAATACCAAGTTTCCTTTATAATTCATCGAGAGAACAAAAACATCCCTTAGAAAAACAATCAGATAAACTTTTTATTCCCTTCCCCTCCCCTTATATAAAAAAAGAAAAAAAAGTTCAATCTCATAAAATTCTCCATATTCTTCATTTATAACATCTTCAAAATTCTCTATCGAAATTAACTTAATTTTATTAAACTCTTCTCCCTCAATGTATTTGTACTTGATTTTCTTCTTATCACCTTTCCCCTCATCTTCCTCTTCATCTTATTCAACATCACCAATTTTTGATTTATTATCTTCTGTGACATCATCCTCTTAAAAAAGAAAGAAAAAAGAAAAACTCCCCCAAAAAAAAGAGAAAAAAAGGAGAGAAAAAACCTCCTAATTCCCTCTCAATTACAATCAGAAAACAAAAAGAGTTTAAAAAAAAATTATTTAGTTAAAAAAAAATAATTAAAAAAAACCTTCACTTCTTAACCCAAAAATTAAGAAGAAAAAAAAACAGGTCGGAGGTCACGACTACCTTCTCCTGTTTAAACCGCCCAAAGCGGTAACTCCCCCAAAATATTGGGTGTGAGATAACTCACAGGTAGCTGATGACTTCTGGAAACTAGTGCCCACCCAGTTCCCTCTCCCAACTCCCATTTCATTAAACTATCATCATTTAAACTATTTAAACTCTTCTAAAAAAAAGATAAAAGATTTATTTTTTAAAATCAACGTTACCACTTCGGTCACCATTGCTTCCATTTCTTTTAAAAATCTGGATCCCACCTTACATCTCTACTCTCTTTGGAGACCTTAAAGGACTACATCGTTCCTGAAACTGCATGATTGGTAGAGACTGAGCAAAGTCCATAACCTCTTTAGGATTGTCAAAGAACTTTGGCTGATTTCCATTCTGAAAAATCTTCAGTACCGCAGAATACCTGAATGTTGCCTTATGTCTTTTTTTTCCACAACCGTTCTTTCACAGAATTAAATTCGCGTCATTGAAACATAATTTCTTGACTCAAATCTTGATAGAAGAAAACAGGATTATTCTGAACCATAAAGGAGATATATTTTGCTGGGCATTTCTAATAGCCGTACGTAGAATTGTCTCTCTGTCACAATAGTTTAAACAACGGATCAGAACAGGTCTTGGATTCTGTCTTGAAAAAGATTTTCTTCTTAAAACTCTATGAGCACGTTCCAGTATTAAACCTTCAGGGAATTTATCCTGTCCTAACACTCGTGGAATCCATTCAGTAAAAAAATTTCTTGGATCTGGTCCTTCTATGCCTTCTGGCAAACCAACAATTTTCACGTTGTTCCTTTTTTGCTAAATTTTTATTTTGGATCTGCAATGTTTCAATTATTCTATTTTCATCTTGCAGTTGATCCTGTGCATCGACTAAACCTTGATCACACATTTCAAATCTTTCAATGGTTTCAAGCTTAAAAGCTCCATTAATGGCTTCTGCCATCGCATTAATCTTGGAAATAAACAGGTTCACAAAATTAGCTAAGTGACTCAATACAGAATATATCTTATCTTCAATATCCTTAACAAACATTTCAACAGAAGTAGATTCAGGCATAACGGGGTCTTGCTGTTCCTTAGAGACCACGGGATCGTCTGTCCCTTCCCTTAATTTAGTATCTTTTCTAGCAGTTTGACTTCGTATAAAAATCCCTCTCAAAGTTCCCCCAGCAATGCCAGGAGACTGAAGATCAGGGTTATCTTTAAGCCAAATCTCTTTAATCATCTTCACTGAATCGATGTCTGGAAAAACCGTTGTAATTGAAGATGCATTTTGCAGCGCCACCACTGTAGCAGTCGAATGACAGCTCTTTAACTCTCCAGCTGGTGGTGCCCCAGCTGATTCAACTGTCAAAGTCTCAGTAACAGCACTCACAGTGGCCGTTGAGTGAAATACTGGCACCTGGCCAGCTCTTTGTTCTGAAAGCTGCTGAGTGCGACCTTCAAAGAGCCTTACCGGTATAAAACAGAGTTTCAATGCCGAATTCTGTACGTCTTCTTCTGGATCCATTCTACGCTGAGTCCTGGCTTCTTGTAAACAAGTAGGCTCAGATCATTTCAGAAAATGTAGTTTTTTAACAGTCTGTTGATGTTTTCTTTTACCTTTTTTTTTGCATATAAACCATTAGGCACTAATCCAGCACCTCTTATTATTTATAAACTTTTAAAAGAACTTTAACGAGCACTTAAAGACAAAACAATAAATCAGAGTCAGGAGAGGTCTGGAAGGCACGTCTGTTCCCTACGCCATCTTGCCACGCCCCCATTAAAGAACTTTTCTGAACTTACACACGGATTACATATATGTGCGCTTAGAATTAGTAGGGGATTAAGTTAGGTTAGTTAAGTTAATAGTAATAAGATAAAATTTGATCCTGTTTTCATGTTTAAAGATAACTAAATGCAACTTTTGTTTAAGTAACCATTTGTCTTGGTGAATATCTATTGCTGCTGAATTTTGAGGTCCTCTGGGCTCATAACTGTCTCCACTATCCTACCCGTCAATTGGTCTAATGCCAAAAGTAAATCAATTCTGGTGTACAAATCGTGTTGTCCAAAGTAAAAGGTGTAATCCTTCTCTGTTAGATTCTGCCATCTCCATACAGTTATCAAATTTAGCTCTTTCATAAAGGCCAGTTACATTTAGCTTCCTTGGCCCTTGTTACTTTCCTCACTGACTTGTCCATGATTGGATCTAGACAAAAGTTAGAATCCCCTCCAATCAAAACATTTTCATACCCCTCTGTTACCTTCAGAAATATATCTTGTATGAATTGTTCATCATCAAAATTTGGGGTGTATATATTCATAAGTGATTATGATTCAGAGTATATTTGACAAAGGATCATCACAAATCTCCCAGCCAGGTCAGCGACCACACCCCGGACCACCACTGGAAATTTTTTTCCTATGAGGATAGCCACTCCACTGGCTCTGGAATTGAAGGAGGACATGACCACCAAAAATTCTATATCCACCTTCATTTATTTAGGTGCGCTAATACTCTTTTTCTCTTTATCGAGCTGTTTATCCCATTTACATTGAAACTTACAAATTTATTTGTTTTATCCATTACCCCAGAACCTCTCCATCATTTTCCTCCCCTTCCTTCTTCTCCCCTGTTACTGATCTTCCATCCATCCTATCATCCATGGGTCTCTAACGCAGATGGCCACACTCCAAATAAAACCTAAACAAACTTTAAATAAAAAACTAAAACCAACAAACCAGAAAAATAAACAAAACAAGAAATGCACCCAATGCACATTCTCCCTTCTCCTCTACCTCCTAGCCTTCCCTCCCCTTTCCAGCACCCACACCCACAAAACAGGCTCCCACTCCCCCATTATTATTGAGTGTGCCTATTATACCATCTACCTCTTGCTCTGTTTCTTCCCCCTTTTCAGAGCCCCCTACATTATTTATTTAACTTTAACATTCACATTTTTAACAACACATATATTTCCATTTATATTCTTATCATTTACAGTATATACAACCCATCATTTCATTAATTTCTTCCCCATTTATATTTACATTTAATCCCAAGAAGATGGAAAGTTTTTAACATAATTCATTGCCTCTCTAGTGTCCACCAAGTATTTTTTCTCCCCTCCTTGCCTTATTATTTTTAAAGTTACAGGGTGAAGGAGGGTAAACTCTATCCCCTTTTGCTTTTTTTTGTTGACTAGATCAAATTCCTTCCTGAGCCTTAATAGTGCAGTACTAATACCCAGAAAAAAAGAGGACCTCTTTACCTTTATATTCCACTTCCGCCCCCCCGCCCCACCTTTTCTCCCCTTACCGCCACCCATAACATTTTTTCCATGTCCTGGTAGCAAAGGAGCTTGACCAGGATGGAGTGGGGTCTTTGATCTGGGTCCGGGGGAGTGGGGGGTGCAAGAGATCGGTGGATTCTTTCTATTTGTGGATTACCCCCAATTTGGTCCCTTCCCAGCACTTTTTTTAAAGAATCCCACTGAGTTTCCCTCTCTGCGCTTTCCTTCACTCTCACTATCTTTATATTGTTTCCCCTGCTATAATTCTCTAAGTAGTCAATTTTTTCCTATATTTTTTTCTCTTTCTCTCACCTACTCGTCCAACTCACTTTCCCTTCTTTCCAGTCACTGTTCCACTCTATCAGTTCTCTCCTCTGTTCCTTAATTACATTCTGGCCCACCATAAATGTTTTTAATGTTTTTTGTATTTGTTGAATAGCTGCCATAATATTCCTGGTGGTGGGCACCAATCCTTCTGCTTCTTATCCCCCTACCTTTCCTTTCTTACAGTCCTTTTTTTTTCTGTTCCTTTACTTTCTCCTCTTCTCCTTTTGTTTCTTCCTCCTTGCCATCAGATGTTGTTGGGCTGGTGCTGCCCTCACCTCCTGACCTCTTCTCTCTCCATTGGGTCCTGATGCCTCCCCAGTCGCACTTCTCCCAATGCCTGCCAGGCCTGACTCCTCATCCATCTGATGCTGTTTTGACTGTGGCCTCACATGAATCCTCCTTACCTGGTAAGTGCCTATTCCCTCTGGTGGTCTGTGGCTTCACCCCTGCCACCAATGCCTCCATGGGCCCTGGTCATTCCTGCTGTCTGCGGGCCTCCTGACAATCCAACCCCTTCAGAGACATCCTCTCTCACCCTTCTGGTCGAGTCTTCTTCCTGTGGTGTGGTCCAGGGCTCTACAGTTGCCGATGCTGCCATCGACATTCTTATAGGTCCAGGGTCAGCCTCTCCACCACACGGTGAGCCTTTTCCTCTTTCCTAGTTTTCGTTGTTTGCTGTCTTTATTCTCTATCCCATCTTTTTTCTTTTCCTTCTCAACTTTTCTTATTTTTGTATTTCTGGTCATCTCTTGTCTTTTTGGGGTTTTTTTCCCCAGGGATCTTCCTTTATCTGTTTTTTATTATCTTTTATTTCGAGGAGCTCTCCGATCTCCTTACAACCCCTCCACCACTATCTTGGATCTGTCATCACAACAGTATGCCTTCTTAACCACAGAATCAACCTGCACAGCTGCTCCTAGCATCCGATCCTTCCGATCCTTCACACTGCCAATAGTCTTACCATTAATATTATATATATTCTCCCATCATATTTGACCTACCGAAATGAACTACTTCGCCCTTAGCTGGTTTGAACTCCATCTGCCACACAATAAGCCACACAAAATATGTTACAAATTGCACTTTAATCTTTCTTTGTCAGAACTTGCCTCAAATAAAACATGATGATGTTTTAATTATCCATGAGCTTTCACCATAAAAATGAATTTGTAGTAATCAGCTAGACAGGGTTACCATCAAAACAATGATACACTTAAAAGCATTCATTGCAACATGTTCCTTTGCTTGAAGCTTTGTTTACCAATGTTTCTTACTGCATGTATCTATCCTCCTGGTATTGATCTTTGTGCTATGGGGCTTGAGATTAGTTAACTAAGAATTTTATGTTCCCTTGGTGTTTCAAGGAGACACTTCTCGAGACATGCACAAGTCTGGCAAATGATAAAACACTTATAATACCCTCAGTGCTAAATTATGACCCTTAGGGGAAAGTTGCACTAATCAGGCTGTAACATCATATTCTGCAAAACATTATGTGAAATATAGAATACAGAAATAGGATATTTGGCAAAACAGTCTATGCCATTGTTTTAGCACCACGATCTCTCTCTCTCTCTCTCTCTCTCTCTCTCTCTCTCATATTCTCCCTTGGGCTGTACCTCTTGACAAATTTCATATTCATATGATTTTCTGAAGGAAGAGAAATAAAAATAAAAAATTCTGGAAACATTCAGCAGTCAGGCGGCATATGGGACAAGGGTTTTCTGAATTTCCAAATAAAATCTTCAATGTAATTTTATCTTGATTGGCTCTACTCTTAACACTTACCCCATGTGGAAATGTACTCACTTTGTTAACATCACTGAATTTATTTGTAAGTTTGATTCCTCCATTAGGTCACCCTAGAATTTATGATTTTTGAAAAAAAGACCTATCCTAATTACTGTTTTCTGAAAAATATAACTTTCTTTTGATATAATTTGTGTAACTTTGTTTCACAACATTCACAGAACCTAGAAATCTTTTCTTCTAATAAGGTGACTAGAACAAGAACCAGATTGATTCCTTGGATGGTGTTAATGATAATGATAATAAGTTTGTTATACTGTACACATTTGTATGTTTACACATGCACTGAAATTCTAACTTGCTGCAGCCAAACAGATACTAAGTGAAAATAAAAAAACATCTCCAATTGTATACATTATGTTACAAAAAGAGATAATAAATATAAAAGGCAATTACAGCTGTGGAAAAATAGTGGTGTTTCAATAGTGAAGACAGTTTCTTTTGTGGTGTTTATTAGGTGATAAGGAGAGGTTCAAAAGCCTGATAACTGTTGGAAAGAAACAGTTCTTGAACCTAAAGGTGCTGGACATAAGGCTTCTATACCTTCTTCTCAAACATAGCAATGAGAAGAGTTTATGATCAGGGTGATGAGGGTCTATTAAGATGTTGGCTGCCTTCTTAAGAAGTGTCTCACATCGATATCTGCAATGGTTAGGACACAGAGCCAGTGCTTGACTTGGTTATGTTTGCTACCTTATGTAGCTTTTGCATTCCTGGGCACTTGAAATTCCAAATCAAGCCATGATGCAACCAGTCCGTATGCTTTCCACAGGGCACTGGTAGAATTTTGATAAGAGTATTCAACAACGTGCCACATCTCCTAGGAGTTATCAGAATATAGAAGCATTTATTGGTCTTCTCCATGGTTGCCTCGACGTGCTGGTTCCAGAGGAGTTCCTCCTTCATGTGAACTCACAGGAAATTGAAGGTGTTAACACTCTCCTATTCATTAGGCTCCCTTCCTAAAATCTATCATAAGCTCCTTGACATAGAAGCAGAAATAACATTCAGCTCATTGAGTCTGCCCTGGCATTCAATTATGAGCTTAACCATTTTCTCATTCAACCCCACTGCCTGGCCTTCTCCCCATACCCTTTGAGGCAATGGCTAATCAAGAACCTATCAATCTCTATCTTAAATACACCCAATGACTTTTCCTCCACAACTGCCTGTGGTAACATATTCCACAGATTTACCACCCTCTGGCTGAAGAAATTCTCCTCCAGCTGCCCTTCAAACCTGAAGATGTGCCCTCTTGTCCTAACTCTCCCACCATAGGAAACAAAATTTCTACATCTACTCTGTCTATGCCTTATAAAATATGAAAAGTTTCAATGAGAGCCCCCTCATTCTCTTAAATTCTAATGAGTACAGGCTGTTAAACACTCCTCATATGATAAACCTTGCATTCCCGGATTCGTTCCTTGTGAACCTCCTCTGGACCCTCTCCACTGTCAGCACATCCTTTCTTTTTTTTGTTGCACTAAACCAATAAGTGGTAATTCTGCCATGCCCGCAAGGAAAAAAAATCTCAGGGTTGTAGGAGATCTCATGTATGTACTCTGACAATAAATCTAAAATCTGAAAAAATCTGAATCTGAATCAAAACCACGTCAGGTTTCACCGATGTCTTATAAAGCCTCAACATCACATCCCTCTCTTATATTCTATTGCTCTTGAAATGATTGTCAGCATTACATTTGCCTTCTTCACCACTGACTAAACATGCAAGTTTATCTTCAGGCTATTCTGGATGAGGACTCCCAGGTCCTTCTGAGTATTTTCAATTTTCTCCCCATTTAAAAAACAATCTGCCCGCTTATTTTTTTCTACCAAAGTGCATGACTGTCCACTTTCCAACATTGTATTTCATTTGCCACTTCTCTGCTCATTCTCCTTCTACAATCTCCCTGTTTCACCACACCACCAGCTCTTCCACCTACCTTCACATCATCTGCAAACTTGGCCACAAAGTTTGAGAGCAAGATTGTTGTTCTGGCACCATCCAACCAGATCCTGTATTCTGACTCATTATTTCTTGTTATTCAGCCAACAACAGTGGCGTCATCAGTGAATTTATGCATTGCATTGGAGCTAAACTTAGCTGCACAATCGTGAGTGTAAAGGGAATAGAGCAGGGACTCAGAACACAGCCTTGAATGTCCATCCCAAATGACCTTGAGAATATGATAATGAGCTGCCGCTGCTCCAGCTCTTCCAGTAAATGTGCATCCATAATGCTGCTGGGTAGTGAATTCCTATTTTAAGATTCCGTAATTATGAAGGAACAAATATGTACCAACTCTCATTAGAACATGAGGCCATTAGCCTATAGCATGTCAATGTGTTAATACTGTTATATCATAGACAAAACAATTATTAACAGATATTTTTGAGCCAGAAAGGTCATGGAGACCAAAGCAAGAAGAGAACATTTTTTGTCAGATATCCACAATCTTCATAGTATTCAGATATTTTCTGTAGAGGATGGTTTTGCTCCAAGAAGATTTCTTCAATTTGCACGAATAAATCTGCTCCCAGATATATGACACACTCTCCTACACACCAACAGGTTCCAAGATCATTTCTTCCCGGCAGCTTCCCGAGCACCTGAATTAATCCTCCAACAATGCTAACATGCTTAGTGCTAATTGATCTTTCTTTTCATTGCAATCCTGTACTCTATAAATGAGCTCTTTACCCAGCTGTCTTAATGTTGGAGATAACCTGTTAGTCTGATCACAGGACTTATCTCAATATAATGTGGCAATTAAATGTAAATGTTTAACTGCAGAATTTTCAGCCAGGACAAAATGTGGAAAATGTAATAGAATCACAGTTTTGAAGGGCCATGCAGGACACACTCTGCACTGACTATCAAAGACCCACTCATACTAATCCTACAAAACAATGACCCACAATCAACTTTCCCCAGATCCTAGTGCTTATCAATACACTAATTTACAATGGCAGATAAACCAACTAAACCACCACATATCCTTGGGGTATGAAGGAAATCAGAGTGCTCTGGGGAACCCAAGTGGTCAAAATATAATGTTCAAGAGCACCAGAGGTCAGCATTGAGGCAGGTCACTGGAACCATGAGGCAGAAACTCTAACACCACTGTGAGAGTTGTAAAGGAATTAATTTTCAATATGACTTTCAACCCAACAAGAGCCTAATATTATCCAGAAATGTAATCTTTGAGATTAATGAAGCGTTTCATTGCCCGAGTACTTGTAGAATCATTTTAAAATTCATTCACTGTAATCTAACTTCACAGGTATTGACCCAGAAAATTGACGCACTAGGCATGAATCCCAGGCCCATGCCTTAGCTGAAAAGCATCAGGCAGTGTTTGATCCAGAGCCACCTGACAGATACAATGACTAGCACTGTTGCCTGTGAGCTACTGGAGACAGGCTCATGAGAATCAGGGATTGGGATTGGGATTCATGATGGTGGCAATGATAAGAAGGGCTCCCGAATGGCCTTGGGTGTTAGGAGTTTCAGGATTAGCGTAGTGTTTAGCACAACAGTATTACACCATCAGTGACCGGGGTTCAAATCCAGTGATGACTAAGGCGTTTGTATGTTCTCCTCGTGTCTGTGTGGGTTTTCCCTGGGTGCTGGATGCTTAAATAAAATTTAAACTAGAAACCACTGGAATGAATAGGAGGCCATGTGACTGCAGAGGTTACAGGAAAGCAGGAAACGAGTTTCTGAAGGAACGATCTTTCGCTTCTCTTTCTCTTAGTGGTGGGGGCACTGGGCTAGTGGTGTCTCTCTGTGTACCTTTATTGCAAGCAAAAGATGACAAACTTTCCTGTCTTACTTCCTTTATCTGAAAGATAAATTGACTGAACACGGTGAAATTTATACAGGAAGGCAGTTTTCCCTTCAGTCCAAAAGAGGCAGACCAGAATCCCAGGCCCATCATAACTCTTTAAAAGAGATGAAGTTATAGAAGTTAAATTGTCCTGCCAAGCTAACCCAATGACCTTTCCTATCCATGTGTCAAAACTTTTGAAAACTACAGGTTCTGAAAACAGTCAGCAGGCCAGGAAGCATCTGCGGAGAGAGAGTTAACATTTCAGGTTATGACCC
The DNA here is from genome assembly GCF_036971445.1 of Narcine bancroftii. Classification (NCBI taxonomy): domain Eukaryota; kingdom Metazoa; phylum Chordata; class Chondrichthyes; order Torpediniformes; family Narcinidae; genus Narcine; species Narcine bancroftii. Next base: position 297,464,157 of record NC_091470.1, on the reverse strand, counting down.
GTCAACACCATTTCCTGCTTTTCTTTAGAAGGAGCCGCCCTGTAAAAGATAGATCCCTGTGGTGTAATGATGATTATGCTGAACACTATCTAGGCTAAACTGCAGACTTGAACAAGCCTGTCCTGATGGCCCCTGCCCTATTGGCCCCCGCCGTCCGCCCCTGATCTGATGGCTCCCACCAGCTGCCACTGCCCTGATGGCCTCTGATCTCACGGTTCCTGCCGGCCATCCCTGCACTGAGGGGGTCATGAAGGGAGAGAGGTGAGTGGATGGGAGAGAGAGGGGAGATAGGTCGCTGGCTGATGGCATCATCGGCCCTAGCCAGCCACTTGCAGCAGCAAATGACCCTCCCCAAAAGGGATTGCAGTCAGCACCATGGAGCCAGCCATGGCACATTCATAGCGGTAAGGATGGACGGCCGAGTGCAGGTGGGTCGACTGACTGGTGGAGGAGGGGGTGACAGATGGCTGGAGGAGAATCTCCGCCTTTACAGTTGAGCTTTTTCACTGCATGAAAGGACCTAATGAATGTTTGGCCTGGATCCTCCAGGCTTAGCACAATTAAGTCCAAGTCTTCAGACCCCTGTAGATATTGTGTATGTGCCCTCAGGTCCAGCAGTTGTTGGATCTATTTCCTGGGAATCTATTCATTTGGCCCACATTTCTGATCCACTTAATGTCGGTTCTGGATAGTCAAGGCCTTGGCAACATTGGGTCACTTCTGGGATGGATTCTGGGCCAGAATGGATCTTAAAATCTGACCCATATTTTTGGAAAAAAAATATTTACAATCCCAGGCAGAAAGGAAAGAGAGAACCTTAATAACAATGTGCCTTTTTGAAGTACTGTTTTCACATCCTGAGCTCCTAAATATTGATGCAAATGAATGAATCCTCTCCCTTAACATTCAAATAGCCCTTTGCCCCTTATAGCCAAAATAAGACTAAATGAGTTGGAAATGATCCTCAAATATTCTGTTTTGGATACACCTGAGGGGAATAACCTACAAGCCATGGCATTCAGGTCTCTGGTGTGGAGTCTAGTACTATCACTAAGAAGGGAAGGAGGGAAAAGAGGCGAGCTTCGGGGATTCAATAGTTAGGAAGACAGATAGGAGGTTCTGTGGATGAGCTTGTGAAACGCAGATGGTATGTTTCCTCCCTGGTGCCAGGGATCAAGTTCACAATATTCTTAGGTGGGAGGGTGATCAGCCAGATGTTGTGGTCCATGTAAGGACCAATGACATAGGTTGGAAGATTGAAGAGGTCCTGCAAAGAGAGTTTGGGGAGTTAGGTGCTAGGATGAAGTAGAGGAACTTCAAGGTGGTGATCTCAGGATGGCTTCTGTGTCATGTGCTGGAGAGGTTGGAAATGAGATGATAAGGCAGCTTAACATGTGACTGAGGACATGGTGTAGTAGGGAGGGCTTTGAGTTTCTAGATCACTGGGGTCTGTTCCAGAGAAGGTGGGATCTGTACCAATGGGATGGATTGCATCTGAACTGGAAGAGGATTAATATCCTTGCTGGTAGGTTTGTGAGTCTGGCCCAATGGGTTTAAACTAGATTTGCAGGGGGAGGGGAACCAGAATGTTAGATCAGTTGGTGATAAAGGACATACGAGGATTGCATGTATAAACAGAAATTAAAGCTTTATACATGATAGAAATGTTCTCAAGTGTATTTATTTTAATGCAAGGAGTATTGCTGGAAAGGCTGATGAGCTTAAGGCATAGATTTATATGTGGGATTACAACATTATTGCAATTAATGAGACGGTTGCAGGATGGGCAGGACTGGCAGATAATGTTCAGGGGTTCTGTTGCTTCAGAAAGGCGGAAGAGTGGGATTGCAAGTCAGGGAAAATATCTCAGCTGTGCGCAGTCAGGACAGCTAAGAGGGTTTGTCTACAGAGGCCATATGGGTGGAGCTGAGGAACAGGGAAGGTATGACCACATTGATAAGGTTGTATTACAGACTGCCCAATAGTCAGAGAGAATTGGAGAAGCAAATCTATAGAGAGATAGCAGATTGATGTAAAAAGCAGAAAGTTGTAATAGTAAGAGATTTTAACTTTCCAAATATTGACTGGATCTTCATACTGTGAAAGGGCTGGATGGCTTGAAGTTTGTGAAATGTGTTCAGGAAAGTTTTCTAAATCAATATATAGCAGTATGAAAGAGAGAGGATGCAATACTTGATCTCCTATTAGGGAACAAGACAGATCAGGTAACAGATGTATGTGGAAGCAAACATTTTGAGTCCAGTGACCATAATGTCATTAGCTTCAAGTTAATTATGCAAAAGGATAAGTCTAGTCCTCATGTTGGGATTCTTAACTGGAGCAAGGCAAATTTTGTGGAAATAAGAAAGGATCTAGGAAGAATGCATTGGGATATGTTGTTTTTTTTGGCAAGGGTGTGTTAGGTAAGTGGTTGGCCTTCAAAGGCGTAATTTTAAGAGTGCAGAGTTTGGATGTTCCTGTTAGGATTAAAGGTAAAGTTAACTGGTTTTTAAGGGATATTTGCAAACTGGTTCAGAAGAAGAGGGAGTTATGTAGCAAGTATAGGCAACAAGGGGCTAATGAGGTACTTGAAGAGTACAGGAAATGCAAGAAAATATTCAAGAAGGAAATCAGGAAGGCAAAAAGAAGATGCGAGGTTGCTTTGGCAGATAATGTGAAGGTAAACCATGGGGTTTCTACAAGTCTATTAAGAATAAAAGGATAGTAAGGGACAAAATTGGTGCCCTAGAGGATCAGAGTGGTCAACTATGTGTGGAGCCTTACGTACAAGTATCTAATCTTTTATCCGGGACTCTGAACATCGGCAACCTCCAAAATCTGGCACTTTATTTGGTAGATGACATTACACATAAATAATATTAATTTCCTGTAATAAATTCTCTGTTTTCAGATGGATACATCCCCTCCCCAGTCCCCATCATCACCGGCCACATGGGTGCCCTCTCTTATCTTCAGTGGAAAGGTGTCACTTGGCCCCCAGCAACCAATGGGAGAGAAGCAGGTGGCAGCTGGCTCAATGCAGGATCAATGGCCCATAATCCAATATCCCCCATACAACAGGAACGGCTCTGGTTCTGACAGAGCGGTTCCAGCTGCGTGGGGGATATGGTTTACGAATACAGCCATTGCTTCCGCATTGAACCATCGCTGCAATCTGGTGCAGCTCTCTGTAAACTCCAGGCTCAGCCGCACTGTACCCCTGCTGCCACATCAGGAGTTAGATGGGGGAGGGGCGACAGATGGCGCTGTGGTGCTGGAGTGTGCCTGAGGGCCAGCCGGATCAGCTGCTGGAGCGCCCTGAAGGCCACTGGTGCTCAGCCCCTCTTACAGCTCTGCACCTCACATGTCCAGCCTTCTGCCCCACTTGGCTGTCAGTTCCAAGCAGCTGACACTGGCTGCCTTTTTTGGCCGATCTCCCAGGCCACCCCATCGCCTCCGACCATCTGACCAATGTGCTGGTTGTACAGCACACGTCAAACTACCTCGCAACCCAGTCAATTTTCACACCACCCCCAGCCTAGCGCCGCCCCAGGGAGGGGGCAAAGGATGGACGGCCGAGTGCAGGTGGGTCGACTGACTGGTGGAGGAGGGGGTGACAGATGGCTGGAGGTGTTACAAGGTCCCACAGGGGAGGTTAGTTCAGATGGTTAAGACACTAGGTATCTATGGAGAGGTTGTACACTGGATTTGAAGTTGGGTGTGTGGGGAAAAAACAAAGTGGAGGCCTGTGACTAGTGGTGTGCCTCAGGGATCTGGGTTAGGACCATTGTTTTTTGTTGTCTATATCAATGATCTGGATGATAATGTGGTAAATTGGATCAACAAGTTTGCTGATGGCACAAGGATAGGAGGCATTGTGGACAGTGAGGAAGATTTTCAAATCTTGCAGAGGGTTTTAGACAATCTGGGAGAATGGGCCAAAAAATGTGAGGTGTTGCATTTTGGAAGGGCAAACCAAAGTAGGACATGCACAGTAAATGGAAGGGCACTGAGGAGTGCAGAGGAGCAATGAGATCTGGGAATATAGATACAATGATCCCTGCAGGTGGTGTCATAGGTGAACAGGAGTTGAGTTACAGGGAAAGATCAAACAGGTTAGGACTTTATTCCTTGGAGCAAAGAAGAATGAGTCGAAATTTGATAAAGATTTTCAAGATTATGAGAGGTATAGACAGAGTGGATGCGAGTTGGCTTTTTCCACTTAAACAGGGAGAAAAATATGAGAGACCATAGTTTTAAAATGTAAGGGGAAAGGTTTAGCGGGAACATTAGGGGAAAGTTCTTCACTCAGAGAGTGGTGGGAGTGTGGAATAAGCTGCCATGTGATGTGGAGAATGGGGGCTCAAACTTAAATTTTAAGAATAAATTGGATAGATACATGGATGGGAGAGATCTGGAGGGTTATGGAATGGGAGCAGGTCAATAGGAATAATGGTGGCACAGACTAAAAGGGCCAAATGGCCTGTTTTCTGTGCTGTAGCATTCTATGGTTTTATGATGACACTGGGAATGTAAACACAAATGAATTACAGATTCACTTTGAGCTCCTCTCTGCTGCATTAAATGAGTAATTGGTTGAGATTATACAAATACATTTATATTTGTGACTATATTTAGAATTACACAGAGACCAAGAGAGAAATCTTCCTAGCAAAATCTTGAGGTTTTTTTTCAGCATTTCAGGTAAGGTACATTGCCCATTATTTAAAATCATCAAGAACATTTGGCTCAAGAAATCCATCGTCTTTCTACATTTTAGATGACTCACTCTTCCTTTAATCTGAGTAAAGCACAGTACCCATGTGGAATTAATTCAATCCTGGTGAGAGGATTATGAGTAGCTTGTATTATTGCCCTATTTCAATTGGTCCTGGGAGGAGAATCATTGATATAGATCTTCTGCCTCAATCAACAGTGATTTTGCATTCATCTTAAAAAATAAAAGGTCTTTGCCTTCCTCAATTATTAAACAAGTCTATAGTAATATTTATGTAGAGCTCGTCGAAAGAACCAAAGACTTGTTGATCCAAACCAAGGCTTTTATTAGCAAAAGACCGGAGCTCTTCACAGGTGGCCGACCAGTCCGGAATGATCCGACCTGGCTAGGGACACAACCCTTTAAGGCCCAGACAATAGGTGTGGCTTAGCTCTCAGCCAATCGCTGTAAGCACAGTCTAGATACAGTAACTATATACACTATGTACATTGGTGATAGATCTGTACTATCACATTCACCCCTTCTTGGAGAATTGACCCTGGGAAAAAAAAAACAAAAACGAGGGAGAGAATGAAAGGAAGGGGTAGGTCAAGGACTGTAGCGGTCAGGGGGTCTGACCATCCGGCGTGACCGCCGTGGTGCCGGGATTAGGGTCGCTGGAGTGGTGTCGTCAGCGGGCTCGTCGGGTGCGACTGCTCCGTCGCTCAATTCCCCAGTTGTGTTGTCGGCAGGGTGGCCCGGGTCATTGGGGTGCTGTTGGTCCTTCTGTTGTGGCACGGGGCCTGGAGAATAAAGAGTTGGGGGGGTTTGCTGGGTCTACCGCGTCCTGAGTTAGGTCCCGCACCGAAACAGTGTCCTCCCGCCCGTCTGGGAACTCCACGTAGGCGTAATGTGGGTTCGCGTGGAGTAGAGTCACTCGGTCGACCAAGGGTTCGTTCTTTGAGTGCCGGACGTGGCGTCGCAAAAGGACAGGGCCAGGGAAGGTGAGCCATGCCGGTACAGTGGTTCCTGATTCGGATTTCCTCGGGAAAAGGAACATCCTTTCGTGGGGGGTGGCATTTGTTGCAGTACATAGGAGGGAGCGGATGGAGTGTAAGGCACTAGTGAGAACCTCCTGCCAGTGAGAGGTGGGGAGACCTTTAGACCGGAGAGCCAATGTAACCGCTCTCCATATGGTGGCATTCTCCCTCTCGACCTGGCCATTACCGCGTGGGTTATAGCTCGTGGTCCTGCTTGAAGCAATACCACACTCCAGAAGATACTGTTGCAGCTCTGCACTCATGAATGAGGACCCCCTATCACTGTGGATGGAATTGGGGTACCCGAAGATGGTGAAAATACTGTGAAGGGCCTGTATCACTGAGGTGGCAGTGGTGTCTGGGCAGGCCACAGCGAATGGGAAGCGGGAGTACTCGTCGATGGCTGTAAGGATGTAGGTATTACGGTTGGTCGACGGTAGGGGCCCCTTAAAGTCTACGCTAAGACGCTCGAAGGGGCGGGTGGCTTTGATAACATGGGAGTTATCCGGACGGAAGAAGTGGGGCTTGCATTCAGCGCACACCGAACAGGCTCGGGTCATGGAGCGGATCTCCTTGACTGTGTAGGGTAAGTTGCGCGCCTTGACAAAGTGAGCAAACCTAGTGACCCCTGGATGACAGAGCGCCTCATGGAGTTTCCGTAGTCTGTCCATCTGTATGCTGGCGCACGTCCCCCTGGAGAGCGCGTCAGGCGGGTCGTTGAGCTTACCAGGCCGGTACAGGATGTCATAGTTAAAGGTGGAGAGTTCGATTCTCCATCTGGCGATTTTGTCATTTTTTATCTTACCACGCTGGGTGTTGCTGAACATGAAGGAGACCGCGCATTGATCAGTCAACAGTGTAAAGCGCCTCCCAGTGAGGTAATGTCTCCAACGACGCACCGCTTCAACTATGGCCTGGGCCTCATTCTCGATCGAGGAGTGTCTACTCTACGGACCCTGGAGGGTTCTGGAGAAGAAGGCTACAGGCCGACCGGCCTGGTTCAAGGTGGCTGCCAGGGCGAAGTCGGATGCATCGCTCTCGACTTGAAACGGGACAGACTCATCGATCGCGTGCAGCAGCGATGTCGGATTTGATTCGATCGAAAGCCGCTGTGGCTTCAGTCGAGAGGGGAAAAGAGGTGGTCTTGATAAGAGGACGCGCCTTGTCGGCGTAGTGTGGAACCCATTGGGCGTAATACGAGAAAAGGCCCAGGCAACGTTTGAGAGCTTTCTGGGTATGTGGGGGGGGGGGGGTAAGTCCATTAGGGGACGCATGCGGTCAGGATCTGGCATGACTATCCCGTTCTCCACCACACAACCTAGAATAGCGAGTCGTGTGGTCCGGAAGACACACTTGTCCAAATTGTAAGTCAGGTTTAGCCGACGGGCAGTTTGAAGAAATTTGTCTAGGTTGGCGTCGTGGTCCTGCACGTCGTGGCCGCAGATGGTGATATTGTCCAGATACGGGAAGGTAGCGGTTAGCCCGTTCTGGTCCACCATCCTGTCCATTTCCCGCTGGAAGACCGCGACACCATTCGTGACCCCGAATGGTACCCTGAGAAATTGATATAGCCGCCCATTCGCTTCAAAGGCCGTGAATGGTCAGTCCTCGCAGCGGATCGGGAGCTGGTGGTAGGCCGAACGTAGGTCAATAGTGGAGAAAATGCGGTATTGGGCGATCTGGTTCACCACATCCGTGATGCGTGGCAGGGGGTACGCATCCAGGAGCGTGAAGCGGTTAATGGTCTGGCTATAGTCGACCACCATCCGTAGTTTTTCCCCATTCTTGACAACCACCACCTGGGCTCTCCAGGGGCTTGAACTGGGTTCGATGATGCCCTCATCCAGCAATCTACGCACCTCACTCCTAATGAATTGCCTGTTTTCGTAACTATATTGCCGACTTTTGGTGGCCACAGGCTTCCAGCCAGGGGTGAGGTTTGCGAAGAGCGCTGGCGGGGCAATCCGGAGTGTGGAAAGGCCGCAGGATTGGCCCCGGGGCATGGGGGCGGGTTGCTCGGGTGCTTCGGGAGTGGGGCGATGGCAGACCGAGAGGGGGGCGTGGGGTCCCCCAAAGTGTAGGGACACCGTTTGGAACTGACACTGGAAGTCTAATCCCAGCAACACTGGGGCGCACAATTGGGGAAGGACGAATAATTTGAAGTGGGTGACCGTCACGCCCTGTACTTCCAGCATGGCGATGCAATACCTCTTTATCCCAATCGAGTGCGACCTCGTCGCTAATGAGATCCTCTGGGTAGTGGGGATAATGTCAAGTCCCCAACGGAGAGCCAGATCTGGCTGGATAAAACTGTCAGTTGACCCAGAGTCAAATAAGCAATTGGTGTAGTGTCCATGCACTTTAATCAGTTCCATTGCTCTGGTGAGGGGATGAGAGCATTGCTGGTTTAATGTTATTGAAGCAGTTGACAGGGGAGTTTTGCGCGATGACGTCACGCAACGGGATGACGTCACGCAACGGGATGACGTAGTCAACGCACGAGGAGCAGGTTGGAGGACCTCCCGGAAGTGCTGTTGTGGCGGCGTTGGCGGGTGAATGGTAAGTAGTGGGGTTTGTAGTTGCTCACGATTGGCGGTGGGTAGGTCGTTGGTCGCGGCGGTCGGGCCCTGGCGGTCGTCGGCGATGGATGCTAGGGTGAGCACCTGGTTGGCCGCGGGGGTGGCTGTGGCGGCGGTAGCAGCGGCGGTAGCGTCGGCCCCGGGGGTGGCTGTGGCGGCGGCAGCAGCGGCGGTAGCGTCGGCCCCGGGGGTGGCTGTGGCGGCGGCAGCAGCGGTGGCCCCGGGGGTGTCTGTGGCGGCGGCGGCAGCGTCGGCCCCAGGGGTGACTGTGGCGGCGGCAGCAGCGGCGGTAGCGTCGGCCCCGGGGGTGTCTGTGGCGGCGGCAGCAGCGGCGGCGGTAGCGTCGGCCCCAGGGGTGACTGTGGCGGCGGCAGCAGCGGCGGTAGCGTCGGCCCCAGGGGTGTCTGTGGCGGCGGCAGCAGCGGCGGTAGCGTCGAGTGTTCCGCACGGGGGCGAGAGGCGGGCCATCACCATGGTTGCGAGGGTGGGTTGCCCCTTCCGGGTTCGGCGTCTCCGTGACGTCAGGCGTTGCCGTGCAGGGGAGCCCTCGCTCTCATTGGATGAGAGCTCTGGGGAAGAAGAGTTTGAATGGGATAGCGGCGATTGGGCTTCACACGAGGCACTGTGTTTGCTGGCGGCCATTTTAGACGTACAGACTGCAGCAAAGTGGCCATTTTTAAGGCACTTCTGGCACCTGGCTTTTCTTGCTGGGCACTGGGACCTGCTGTGCTTGTCCCTCCCGCAGAAATAACATTTCGGGTTCGCACGGGGCAGTGTAGCAGCAGCCGACAGGCTGTCAGTATCTCGGGGGGTGGTAGGGTAGAAGGGCACTCTACTCACATCAGAACGAGGGGTCCAGTCCCTAGAGAGCTCGGTGGACTTTAAGGCTGCATCCTCCATTGTGATTGCAATCCGGGCCACGTCCTCTAGTTTTTCTACCCCTTGTTCGAGCAAGCGCAGCCTCACTTCATTCGATCTGAGCCCGGCCACATAGGCATCCCGGACGAGATCATTTGTGATCTCGGCAGCAGTTTTGTCCACACAGTTACAGTCCTTGCCCAATGCCTTTAATACTTGTAAATATGCCCTGCTGGACTCACCGGGCTGTTGCTTCCTCGACGCAAGCACGAGCCGGGCATGAACTCTGTTCACCGGTTGATCATACAGTCCTTTCAGTACCTTTATGGCTGCGGTGTAAGTGGTCTCATCCTGGATGTTCTCGTAGACTCTCAAGGACACCATAGACAGCAATGCTGTTAGACGCTGGTTATCCTCCTCTACCTGAATGAATCTCAGGAAGTTTTCAAAGTTCAGCAGCCAGAAGTTAAAGGCTTTGAAGGCTGTAGCTGACTGTGGGTCGATATCAAGTTTTTCAGGCCGAGTTAAACGCTCCATCCCTTTCAAAAAAATTATTTTGCTAATAAAATTGTAGAGCTCGTCGAAAGAACCAAAGACTTGTTGATCCAAACCAAGGCTTTTATTAGCAAAAGACCGGAGCTCTTCACAGGTGGCCAACCAGTCCGGAATGATCCGACCTGGCTAGGGACACAACCCTTTAAGGCCCAGACAATAGGTGTGGCTTAGCTCTCAGCCAATCGCTGTAAGCACAGTCTAGATACAGTAATTATATACACTATGTACATTGGTGATAGATCTGTACTATCACAATTTAATAAGTCCATTTATTATCCTAAAATAGATTTTCAAACTTGTTTTGCTAACTATAGAAACTTTAGTATAATAATATTTCAAGGAGATTTTTTTTTCCCAAAACTGTTAAGAAATGCTTTATTGTTGCTTATTTAACCTATTTTGGACTCCCTTGACCTTCCAACAACTGGAGGTGCACCGTGTACAGAATACTTGCTGGCTGTATGACATTGTGGTATGGGAGCTGCTTGGCTTAAGATTGGAAGAGCTACAGAAGGTAGTGAATTGAATTCAAAACATAACACAAGCTTCCCTCTCCTCAATTGTCTCCATCTACATTTCCCACTGCCTAGGAAAGGCAGGCAACTTATTGAAAGACGCATCACACTCCAGACACTCTCTTCTCCCTCCTCCCACTGGGGAGAAATCTTAAGAGTGTGAAAGCATGTAACAATAGGTTTAAAGACAAGTTTTCCCTAGCAGCCATCGGATTCCTGAATGAACCCCATGAGTGCAATCATGCCGCCCTTGATTTGTGTTAACTGATCTTCAGAATCAGAATCAGAAATTATTGTCACGTACAAGGAACAAAATTCATTGTTTTGCAGCAGTGTCAAAAGTGCAAAGATTTCTATCAACCACCTTACAAAATAAATAAAAAATAGTGCAAGAGAAAGAAAAAGTCAAAGTCAGGCAGTGTTTGTGGTTCACTAATTATTCAAGAATCTGATGGCAGAGGGGAAGGAGCTGACCTTGTGCCTCTGAGTGCTCATCTTTAGGTTGCAGTACCTTTTTCCGATGGTAGTAGAGTGGTGGGGGTCCTTGAAGAAAGAGACTGGTTTCTTATTTATTATGATAGCCTTAGCTGTAGCAAAAAAATGTATTATGTCAACCTGGAAATCAGAAGAGAGCCTGAGAATACAGCAATGGTACATAGAAATGAATAAATGTATTCCATTGGAAAAAATAACATATAATTTAAGAAATAACATCACAGTATTTGAACAAATTTGGGAACCGTACATGAAACACAACAGAGAAGTCCTACCGCGGACGTCCACCACCTAAAATGACAGAAGGAGAAGAAGATGAAATGAATTGACCCAGTATGTAAAAGTAGAAGACACAAATTTCTTGTTTATTTTCACTGTGTGATGACATTGTTTAATGGGTTTAATGTATCATATATGTTGAATGTTGAGTGGGTGGGGAGGGGGGGTGAAGGAGGGAGGGAGGGGAGGGGGAAAAGGGGAGAAAATGACACTGTGTATATTCAAGAGGGAAATGTTTGTGTGTATTTTGGTCAGCATGGTTCGTAGTGTGAAAAATAAAAAACAAATTTAAAAAAAAGAAAGAGGCTGGTTTCTTAAGACACCCCCTCTTGTAGATGTTCTCCATGGTGTGAAGACAGAGACCTATAATGTCACAGACCAAGTTTTGTCATGTCCTGAGTGTTGGCATCTCTGTACCAGTGATGGAACCAGCCAGAAAGCTCTATGGTACACCTGTAGAAGTTTTTGAGTGTATTCGGTGACATAGCGAATCTCCTCAAACTCCTCACAAAGTCTAGCTGCTGAGGAGCCTTCTTTGTGATTGCATCCTATATTCAGTAATTTGCTCTGTTTGAATGTTAGAGATAATGTGTTAATCTGCACACAGAAGAGCTCTTCTCTTTCTATTATTTTGTGGCATAAACTTTGAATGTCACAGCACTACCAGCTGCAGTATTGTTGCCACACCACAATACCTACAACATTTAAAAATGGAACATGATGAAGAATGCTCATTTATTTTCAGCATTAAAGTTTAACCACCTTGTGATTGAGAAAGAATCCATTAAAAATTAATTATCTGTTTTAACCTCATTGCTCAGGAATTTGACAGGGAAGTAAAATTGGGTATGATGCACAACAGTGACAAGGTGTAAGTCAGCCATGTGAGAGAAAACTCTTAATATTTCAATTCAAACTTGAAACTTGGTGCACAGAAATATTATAAACTTTATATCAGGCTTGAACAATTTGCTCCATACCTTTTCTGAAATGAGTGGCACAGTGGTGTAGCAAGTAGAACTGCTACCTTGCTACTCTAGTGATCTGGGTTCAGGGCTGATGTCTGGAGATACCTGGAATATAGGTACTCCTCCAATAACTGCACTGATTTCCTCCACATGCTTCTATTTCCTCCCATATACCAAAGATGTGCAGGTCAATAAGTTAAATGGCCACTCTAAATTGTCCAAAGTATATTTTTTAAAAACTGTAGATTCTTAGGGGAGTAGATTAAATGTAGGAAATTTATGTTGAATTGAAAATTAGTGCAGGAATAGCATTGCTCTATGAGCCAGCATTAGTTTGATGGAATGAATAACTTTCTATGCTTTAAGAAAATACAGAATATGAAAGAGTGAATGTTTAAACTCATGGAAAATCAGCATGCAGAATATAAAATGAAACAGAATATAAAATGAATATGAACATATTTTATATTTATTAAAAGTTCAGTCTCCCAACCCACTTTGCAAAAGATTCAGAAAGGCACACAGAAATGCATGAGTCAGGTTTGATTCTAACTTGTAACCTTACTTGATAGCCAGCAACCCTTGAAAGCAGCCTCCAGTCTTGCCTGGAAAATCCCATATCCTTTGCTTTGAAGGCATCGGACACCTGCATTATAATGAAGTGACCCTAGTGACAATCTCCTCATATATTTAATTTATTCTTTCAAGTCTATTGGTGTTTGAGTGACTATTGCAGTTTATGAGATTCTGATGTTAATGTCTGTATATAGTGCAAAATGACAAATGACAAAATAAATGCGACAAGTGGCATCTCCTGTTTACTGTTTCATTACTTTATAAACCATCCGGAGGGAGGATCATCAAGGTTTTAATTAATCCATAACTAATATTCCAAGATTTCTTGTCCAAGCAACATCAGAAAAAAATTATATCACTGAGGAAACTAATCTTGTTCATTAGAGACTATTTAACTCGCCTTCAAGGTGACTGTATTTGCTTTCAACTCCACGTCATCTCAAATTTCCTTGACTGGGAAAGTACATAAAATTAAACTTCTGCTGGCCCGAGCAGATTTATAGACATCAATGCATAATCTGAGACAGAGAGTGACACAAATTTAAGAAGGTCTCCGTGACCTCAAATCCAAATGTGCAGGTTATTATTGTAGCAAAACAGATTAATTCTAGTTAACTATATTTCATAAACTGAAAGACATTAAAATTTGACTGAATGTCCACCTCAAAATTCCAGTATTTATTTTATATAGCCCGAGGAATTTTAGCAAATAAAATAAAAACAAAATAAAATAGAAGTCGACCTTTAGATACCTCATCTTCTCCCCAACCTTCCCCCCCCCCACCCCCCATTCAATAAGATCATAGATGATCTTTGTTGGCCTCACATCCTCCTCGGTGTCATTTCCCCATGAACATCAATTCCTCGTGTTTTTGAATATTTATCTCCATCTTAAATGTATCTAATGATCTGATTCTGAAGGGCAAATGTCCAGAGATCACTACCTTCTGAGAGCTGAAATTGCTACACATCTCAGTTTTAAAATACTGATCCCTTATTTTGTGTGTCCTTTTGTTTGTGACTTTCCCATGAATAATAAACATCTCATCATCTACACTTTGAAGACACCATGTGATCTTATATATTTGAATAAGGTCACCTTTCATTCTTCCTAACTACACAAGATACAGACCCAAACTGATTATCATCTTTTGAATAGGACAATGCTTTCAGTTCAGCAATTAACCTGATGAATCTCATTTGGAGTGCCTCCAACACTATTATATGCTTTTTTTTAGATAAGGGGACTAAAGCTGTACACATGTTCCAAGTGTGGCCTTGTCAATACACTGCATAATTGTAACAACTCCTCTTTAATATTAAAATCTGTTGCTTCCTCAGTAAAGTCCAATTTATCATTCATCTTCTTTACTACCTTTTGGACCTGCCCACTCTCTCTGTCATTCATGCACTAGGACATCTTGTTGTCTCTGAACTTCTCTCATTTGCATTTTGGTAACAATCTGCCTTTTGACTCTACTTGCAGAAGGGCATGATCTCATAAATCCTCACATTAAATTTCATTAAGTAAGATTTTGACCCTATCACTTAATCTAACTATAGCCCCTCATAAAATCATAATGTCCTCATCACAATATGCCATTCTACCTGTTTTTATATTACTGGCAAACTTGGAAATCTTGCATTCCTTACTTCCTCTGGATTCTTAATGTAAATAATAAACAATTGAAGGCCAAAAACCAAATCCTGGAGCAGTAATATTCCTCCATCTCCTTTTGATTCCAATTCTTTGTTTGCTATGTTATAACTAGTTTTCAATCCATGCTAAACTGCTTCCTCCTGTATATCAGACTCTTAATTTGAGCTCCAGCTTCTTTGGTGGTTTGTCAAATACCTTTTGGAAATCTAAATACACTCCATGCACAATGTCTCCTTTATCAACTTCACTGTGGCGTCCTCAGAGTATTCAAGTAAGTTTGTCAACATGATTTCACTTGCATAAAACCATGTTGATGAGCTTTGTTTATAATTAGCTTCCCTAAATGATCAGTTATTCCTCTTTTATTATTTATTCAAGCATTTTACAATAGATGTTAATTCAGCTTGTCTGTAGTTCCCCACATTCTGCCTTCCTCCTTTTTTAACACGAGTCACATTGACTGTTTCTCAATCTTCCATTATTATCCCAGGGCACTGGAAGTTTCAACAAATTTCAACATATGTGCCCACTATGTCTGCACCCATTTCCTATAAATGGGTGAAGATCATTGGGTCCCAACATTGGGTCCACCTTTAACTCCATGAGTTTGCCAAATATTTATCTCTTGTAATTTGGTTTTTTTCATGTTTGAATTTGTTTATTTGTTACATTATACCTGGTCAAGAAAAATTTTTTTTGTAAATTCTGAGCTTCGTTCACTACATTCTGCAGTTTTTTACGATCTTACACTGAGCAGCTGCCAAACCATGTTGTGATGCATTGGGCATGCACACTTTTGATGTACCTATAGAAGTTGATGATGGACAAGAGGGACATGCTGAACTCCCTTACTCTTCTTAGTGTTCCTCCTTGTTATGTAAAATTGGTCTATCTTATATCTTCGGGATATTAAACAGTGTCCGCCTTTGAGAATACTGACGTAAAAGATTGATTCAACATCTCTCCAATTCTTTATTTCCTGTTATTAATTCATCAACTGCATTCTCTAAAGGTGTCACCTTGGCTGCCATCTTTCTACTTGAATATCCATAGAAATTCTTACTGTTTATTTTGATATTAGACACACATTTTCTTAAAGTAAATTTTCATCCTGCTTTTTAGCTTTATAATGATAGCCTGAACAACTTAAACATGTTGAATGAAGAATAGTTAACTAGAATAAAACTGTCAATCCATCTCAAAAACCACATCTGTCCATAGAAATATCTCAGCCACAAAAGAGATTATATTGTATATGTTGCAAAATATGCAGATTAAATATATATATAACCACAATTTCCTCAAACCTGCACCAGTGTTAGAGAGGAAGGGAGCTGATGGACCAAGCAGGGGTGAATGATTCACGTGAGACCAAAAGGGAGGGAAGTATGAAAAAAAATGAAGAGATCTTGGGCAAAATGTCAAATAAAAGATGAGAGGTAGAGAGAGGAAAAAAAAACACCAAGATGGAGAGGAAAGTAGAATAAAATTTCAGAGTGAAAAGAAGAGGGGATTGGACAGGAAGAGGAAAAAAAAATAAAGGATGGAAGAGACAAAGGTGGGATGCAGAAGGATGGGGAAGATGAGGTATTGAATATTAAAACTTGATTGAAAGTGTGAAATGAAGAGTAGGGGAGAAAATTGGAGGTTAAAAGGTAGAGGTCAAATGAAAAGGAGAAAAAATGACAGATTATGAGAGAAAGTTAAAGGAGGAAGGGATGAGGAGAGATTAAAAAGGAGAATGTGATGGCAATGGCAAAGGGAGATAGAAGCAGAGATAAATGACGAGATACAGGAGAAGAGCAGGAAAGTGGATCGCATCAATTATTGTTACAGTACCATAAGCAGCTGATGTGGAATGTCATGACACACCTAAACTTTTAATATAAATGAATATAAAATTAAAAGATCCTTTAGTCCATCATAAATAAATCCTAAATAAGTTAAATTAAAAAATAGATTCATGATTCCATTATTCATCTAAAATTTTCTGCAAGGTTGAACCCATAAAGAATAAATTCCAAAATGCCCAGTCACCTGTTTACATCATTCAAACTGATGGGCCATGACTTCATATACTAAGGTCTCATTCCTGGACACATCAACTGCCTTTGACAAAACAATAACATTGATTTCAAACATAGAAATGTCATAATATGAACTAATCTGTGTAAATAACTTTACTGCACCTACATTTTCCCATTTGAATATAAAGTCGGCCCACCTTTGAGTGGAAGAGATGTACCGGCATCTGACCTTTAACTCACCTCAAACTTCCACACTTCAACACAATCCATTGAATGGCTAATAGTCAATGGATCCCTGCGGATAAATATGTTACGAGCTGTTGCTTAATCAGCTTCTCAGAAAAAAAATTGTTCTTGTACTCTAGTTGTTTTGCTCATACTGTAGAACATTTTATCTGCAAATAGAAATAGATCCACTATTTCAGATGTAATGAAATTTTATGTAGGGCAGAGTTGCAGCTCATCTTAGCCATTTATTTCCCCTGGTGTTTGCAAGGATATGCCTGAAATGAATATGAATAACAAATTTACACTGTGCAAAGAACTGCATCTGTTCAATAATTATGTGTTCAATATATATGTGTACATGAATATAGGAAGATACATACAAGAGTTGACTATTTAGCTTCAGGAACTTCTTCTGTCATTTAATAAGATCTAGCTGGTGATCCCTGACCTAACTCCACATCTCTTCCCTTTCATCCTCTAATACCTTTGCTCAAAAAAAATCTATCAAGCTCACATTTTAAATTAAAAATTGATCTAGAATTCAATACCATTAGCGAAAAAGGGTTTCAACTCCTATCATCCTCTGCATAAAGAAATTATACAAAATATTCCTCCTGAAAGATTTGGGCTCTTTATGGGATACCACCCTTAATGTGATGATAAACGTAGGACAAATGAATGCCCTGGTCACATGTCTGTGGTATAGTTAGAAAGTGTGGAATGATATCATTCATTTGCACTATTAGATCCATAATACAATCACATCACTAAATGATCTGAATTCCTGAGAGATGTAATCCCTGGGACAGGTCAGTTCAAAGAGGAGAAATGGCAGGGGTGGGGCTCACGAGGACAGAGCAAGTAGTTGGTAGCTGGAGAATGGAGGAAGGCCAGACTGGGGTGGGGGAGAGGGATGAGGCTTAGAGGCAGGAGGCACAGAGAGTGGGTTAGTGGAGGAAGGCAAAGACTGTCAGAGAAGACATTGAAACAGGAAGGGATCGAGATTTGGGTGGAGGTAAACAGAAAAAGAGGTTGTGAATTTGTGAATGATTGGAATTAGTGAGCATGTGAGCCCATTTGCATCTGCACCATGTCATCTCTTAGACCACCTTGCATTCAACCAAAGTCTCCCTCTGTCATACTCATGCAGCATTTGGCATGAAGTTTTGACCCTGTGAAAAAACATTCAAGAACAGGCATCTTTCACACTGGAGAAGAGTGGAAAGAAATCATCCTCAACACTGTGAAAGAAGAATAAGCAAACACTAACAAATCCATCTAATTGCACTGATATTTAATTTCTTTGGTATTCCACTGAAATCATAGCAGTCGGCTAAAAGAGAGCTTGTGAATTTCAATGTCAAAAAGCAATACTTCTCCATTTTTGCAAATGAAAGAATATTTTCACATTGTTATCTACCACTTGAAGAAGAGTACTACTTCAATAGCGGCATTTCATCATTTGGCTACCAACTTGCTTTCAGAGGAAACTGGTCAGGACTAGATATGAATGATACCCCAAATGGCAGTCTTGTTTAAACTCCAAAAGATTTTGTCTGGACTTTGTAAGATCTCGACTCAGCCCTGAGTTGCGTGATGTTGAGCAATGAAGCACCCTTGAGGATGCAGAAACATTTTTGAATCCTCCAGAGTTGGTGCTTCCTAGTGGCTCATTGTACATCCTGACTGACTGAAGGAAATCAGCATTGCAGCTTTAGAGGTAAGGTGTATCCATTCAGCAGCAAGGATGATCAATTCCATTCTTGAGTTAACAATTGCAGGATATTAGTGGGGACATAAGTCATCTTGCTACTGAAAAAAAATATTGGCACATTCTTTGCTTTCCAAGTGGATTATTCAACACAAATGATGGATTTGAGAAACTATTCAATATGGAACGCATGAGAAAAGGAACTGAGCAACAGTTTCGGAAGAAAATCCAGGAAATTAAAAACTGTTCTAAAATAGATTTATGACACATGAATGAAAGAAGTTGGGTTAAGATTGAAGCAGCAGATGGGCTTGTCATGGCCTACCGAAGACTGGATCTGTTTTACCACAGTGCACAAAAAATATTGTTGTGGTGTAGAAATTACTAGAGTTCTGATCATAGAAAACATAACAAAAATCATTTTGATATAGATTTAATAAATCCAATAGCATTTTGAAATCCAGACTTTCTCATCTTTTTTTATTCAATTAAAAGGAATGTTTCTCTTATCTGATATATTCCAACTATCATAATCCTAATACGAACCCATTCTAAAGCAGTGTGAAAGGAATGATCAAATAAACCCATTTAATACAGTCCAAGCTGAGAAGTCTGCCTTATCTCAAAATGCAGCCATAACTTTTATAAAATAAATACATTTTTACCTGAAAAGCTGCCTCATAAAATTCCTTATGAATATTATAATACGTGTAGTTTCCAAACAACTTTAGGAACTGTCTAGAGTATTATAACCTACACATATATAATATTCATCAAGTGATAGAAAGATTGTAGGGTGGAAAATTCTTAAAACTTTTCTACCTCTGGATTTTTTATTGCCATGCACAAGAGAAAAAAATGAACAGAGGTAATGACTATTTGCTTTCAGAACAACATTCCAATTTATTCTCGTCTGATAAGGTAAAATCTTAGACTCCAACTGACCTAACAGAAAAACTGAAAAAATCTGCTTAATGTAAATAAAAAGGCAAACAGAATTATTAGATGAAAAAGAAGGGGTTGTTGGAACAACATTCATTGTTTCTTGAATGCAATCAAGAGCTGCTGTATTTATAATTTGATACTGATATCGTGAAGCCAGAATGTCATACAATCAATGTTTATTTACGTGTGCAATTGTGCATACAAGCACACAAAAATAATCTGAAATTATTTTTCTCTTGGCTGTTTAGTAAAATGACTCCATTGGTTTCAAATCAATTAATGACCAACCTGATACACATTGAATCTTGAATCTTGGAAAATAAATATTCATTGCTGCTGCCCGATCCTACACGCTGAATTGGAAGGTTTGCATAAAGATTGAAAGTATCATCAATTTATGGTCTAATTTTGTCATTATCAATGAAAATAAAGCTGAACTGAAAGTTTTGGAGAGGATCTTTATCACAGGACTAAGTAAGGCCGGCTTCATTGTACCAAGACTGCAATCAGTATGCTAAAGGAAACATTCAATTCTGAAGCACAGGCCTATCTTCCCTACTCTTCATGCACATTGAAGAATATTTTTTTGTTCATCAACAAAAGATTTCTAATGGGGTTCTTCACTGGGTGTTAAGTTCTTTAACTGAGCATTCAAAACGTACCAGGATTACTTGAGAAACATGGACCTATTATTTTCAGAACAATGTATGCACAGATTGAACAAAGTCCATCTGCTAAATCAGTGCCATTTATATACCCGTCCCTTTGTCTGTCTTTGCAAGTGATCGTTTGCAGTGTTATCCCAACCATGGGTGTGGCATTTCTGGTAGGAAGCTATTAACTTTCAGTGAAGACTGTGAATGGCTTTGAGAGTTACCCCAAGCAACTCTGGGAATGAAGGGACTCTGTTCTTTAGATTTAGACAGGAGCAACCTAGGCAGATCAGCTGGTGGGCAAGAGAGAGGACCCAAATGTGAGGTAGTAGAGATGGAATGCTGTCTTCTTGATTGAAAAATCATGTTACTGAGGTTGATCATCTAGCATTGTTTTACAATTTGAACGGTGAGGAGATTGAATTGGAACACCTTACTGTATGTTATACACAATAATAACGTGAATACGAATGGAAAAGATAGGATTAATAAATTTCCCAATGAGACAAAATTTGGTGTTGTTAGCAATGAGGAGGAGAGTCTCCAACTACAGAAAGGCACTGATCAGTTGGTAGGAAGGGCAAGGCAATATCAAATGGGCTTTAATTCTGAAAAATTAAGAGGCATTTGAATAAAACTTGATTATGTACTATGATGTATCAGACCCTTGAAGGCAGTGAAGAATAGAGAGAAGAGTATATATGTCCAGGAGTCCCTGAAGTGACAGAACAAGTTGATAAGATGTTTAGGACAGCATATGGGATATGTCCTTCAATTGCTGGGACACAAAACATGTATGAGCAAAGAGACTATGGTACAAAACATTGGGTAGGTGCTAGATGGAGTAAAACATGAAAATGTCTAGACACTGTGGTTGAAGTAAAAACACACAATGCTGGAGAAACTCAGGTCAAACAGTGTCCTTTATACATAACTGTCATTTTGGGCTTGAGCCCTTCATCAAGGTATGGAAAAATGTCAGCAGGCATCCAAGCAAAAGTGTAAGGGAGAGGTGTGGTTGCAAAGGCAGGAGATGATAGGTGGAGAAGGGAGGAAGGGGACAGCATGATAAAGTGGAGGAGGGATGGCTAAGTGTAGAGAGGGGGAAGGGAGGGAAGAGAACTGGAAAAAGGAAGGGAAGGAGGAAGAGGGAAGAGGAGAACAGGTTAACAGAAATTGGAAAAGTCGATATTAATGCCATCTGGTTGGAGAGTGCCCAAATGGAAAGTCAGGTATTGCTCCTCCAATTTGCAAATGGTCTTGGTGGGACAGTAAATAAGGCCATGGACAGACATGTGAGTGTGGGAGTGTGACACAGAACTGAAACGGTTGGCTACTAGGAGGTCACATCACTGTAACAGACGAAGTGAAGGTGCTCAGTGAAATTATCTCCCAATCTGCGCCTAGTCTCTCTGATGTAGAGAAGGCCACAAAGGCAGCACTGGATGCAGTAAATCAGTCCTATGTATACACAGGTGAAATGTTGCTTCACTTGAAAGGCCTGTTTGGGGCCCTGGACTGTGGTGAGGGAGGAGATGTGGGCCCAAATGTGGCACCTCCTGCAGCCACAGGGAAAGGTGCCAGGAGGGATGAGTGCATGAGTGAGTCATGGAGAGAGCAGTCCTTATGGAAGGCAGAGAGGGGAGGAGAGGGGAAGATGAGTCTGGTGGTGGGATCCTGTTATAAGTGTCGGAAATTCTGGAGGATAACATGTTGGATGCAGAGGCTGGTGGAGTAGTAGGTGAGGATAAGTGGGATTCTGTTTGTTGCATCTGGGGACAGAGGGGGCCAGGGCAGATGAGCAGGAAATGGAGGAGGGGAAGCAAGTGGGTGGAGGGGAAGTAATATTTGTGGAAGAAGGCAGACATTTCAGAAGATCTGGATTGTTTAAATATATTAATTGAATTATTTACCATTACTTAAAAAGATTGAGGAAGATTTTTAAATTGGATTAATTTACCTATAACTTTAGTGGAACGGATCAATTGTATTAAGATGAATATATTCCCAAGAATACAATATATTTTCCAAACATTTCCTATTGTAGTGCCTCAATTTTTTTTCAATAATTCAATAAATATGTAAGGAAATTCCTTTGGAAAGGTAAAATGTCAAGAGTTTCTATGGAAGTTAACATGGAAATACTAATTGGGAGGTATTCAGTTTCCTAATTTTAAAAATTATCATTGAGCAGTGCAAATTAGATATTTTGCTTCTTTTTTCAAAAACCAAAAATCAGCATGGGTTAATATAGAATTGAATAAAATGGGAGAGAGAAAAGCAGAAGAATTTATATACAAGTGGGAACTGAAATTGATAGTTAGTGATAAGGATACACCATTATTTAAACATCTAATCATTTGGCATAAAATAAATGATGAGATTGGTGTAAGAGGGTCTATATCGCCTAAAATGCCTTTGATTCAAACTCCTCTTATACCTTTTTCAAAGGATAATCATTTTTTGAATATTTGGTTTCGTAAAGGTATTATAAATATTGAAGATAGCTATGAAAGGGGTCAATTAATGTCATTTGAGCAATTGAGAAATAAATATGGTGTAACTCGTAACACCTTTTTTTGCTATTTTCAATTAAGAGCATATTTGAGGGATAAGTTTGGACCAACCATGTTGTTACCTAGTTTCACTGAAGTGGAACTTTTTATTAGGAAAGGAATTGTTAAAAAGTTTCTTTGATGTACTCATTGTTACAAGTAGGAATTCTTAAACGAGGAATTTGTAAGTCCAGACAGGGATGGGAAATAGGTCTGAACATTGTAACTGATGAGCAAATATGGGCAGATTTATGTAGGGATTGTATGACCTATACTATTAATGTAAGATATCGATTACTTCAAGATAATTTTTTACATCATTTATATCTTACACCACAGAAATTGAATAGATTGAATTCAGATTTATTGGATCACTGCTTTCGGTGTGGTGAAAATATAGGAACTTTCTTGCACTCAATTTGGTCTTATCCTAATGTGCGTCTTTTTGGGCAGATTTATGTAATTTTTTGGAACAAGTTACAGGAATTGTTTTATTGCAACATCCAGGTTTATTATAATTTGGAAACATTGAAGACCTAAGTTAAAACTATCAATATACCAATTGGAGTTTGTTAAATTAGCATTAGAGGTGGTGAGGAAATGCATTGCATTCACTTGGAAATCTGATATATCTTTAAGTATGACAAGATGGCATGCAAAAATACAAAGTTGTATTTTTTTTAATTACATATAGCTTGAGAAATAAATACACTATGTTTTTGCAAATTTTGTGCACGTCTGCCCAAATGTTAGGATTTAATTTGTAATAATATCCTCTCTATGCCTCTAGAACTGCGAGATTCTCCTCTGAATTGTAATGAAGAACTTTTATATATGTGTGTCAGACAACATCTTTCTGTGCAATCCTAAGAAAATTATTTTATTCTATATCTATGTTTATATAGCTATATTATATATTAACTGTTCTGAGGGAGGTGGAGTTGGGGTAGGCGTGAATACCATCATGTATGTAATTTTAATTCTTTTTTTTGGAGTTAGTGGGCTTGTAATATATGTCATTCGAAAGCTTGTCTCCCAAGATGGAGACAGAGAGATCCAGGAAGGGGAGAGATGTACCAGGTGAGTTTGAGATTGGGGTGGAAGTTGGCCATGAAGTGAATGAAGTTGAAGCAGCCCTGATATAGTCATCAATTATAGCAGAGGAAGAGTTGATGGAGCTGGAGTAATATGTACACTTATAGACACCACACTACAAAAAGGATGTGATTACATCAGACAAGATGGAAAGGAGATTCAACAGGATGCGGCCTGGGATGATGAAAGCCTGGAATGGCTGGGTTTATTTGTCATATTCTTTATATAAGCTTTCTGACTGACCTGCAATGCCATCAATATGTGGCTGTGTATTGTCACTCTTCTCCTGTGGCCTCCACACTGCTGTCTTTATTTGAGTCTTCTATTGTGCAACTTTGCCTTCCAATGAAGTATATCATCTTGCCTTGGTGCCCAATCATAAGAAGATCTTGTTCCTAATCTATTCTGAGGAGAGGTTTGGGGAGTTCATTTGAGGAAAAATAAGTATTACCATTTATAATTGCAAGAGATAATGTGATAGTGGAAGTAAAAATGCTATTTCATTATCTTTGGTGACTTTAGCCCAAGGGACTAGTTGCAGCTCTCAGTATTGGAACTTCCAAAAATGGTCAGAAACTGCCTCCTTGATGAAGGCTAGGTTGCACCTCTCTTCTCTGTGTTGGCTCCATTTTATGAGATACCTTCTCTTGAAGATGAAAATCTGCAATCTGATCTCCCCTCCATCCATTCCATCTATATCTTCTGCTCCCTGAGGAAAGCTCCCAATGTATTTAAGAACTCATCCCAACCTGGTCACACTTTCTTCTCTCCCCTTCTGTCAAGGCAAAGTTACTTGAAGTTGAAAATGTGAACATCAATGACAGTTTCTTTCCAGCTGTTATCAAAGTCTTGAACGGACCTTTCAAAATTGTGGCCCTCATTGTTTAACTATACGTTTCTCTACATTATACACTCTCTCCCAGTAACACAATATCTGCAATTTTGATTTATTGTAACACTATACCCTGCACATTTGTTTTATTATTGCACTACCTGCTGTACTTAACTAAGAGTTGGTGTGGTTGGATAGGATCATAAACAAAGCTTTCATGTATCTTGGTACATATGACAACAAACAAGTTGATTCAATTTAATGGTAGATGCCAGTGAATGTTATTCATTCTGTTATTCTGTTTGAGTGCTCTAATAGATGCCAATGTGTACAGTAATGAAGTATGCAGCAGTGTCCTTCTTTTGTCTTTGAACCTTTTAATAACATTTATGGTATTGAAAAGAGTAAAATAGCTTGTATTGGATCTCATTCTCTAGAATATTGTATATATGGTCAAAAATATTCAACGTTCAAAACATTTGAAATCAGATCAAAATCTCAAGAAATGTCAGGTTTTAAATAAGAATTATAATTTTCTGTAATGAAAAGTAGCTAAAAATGGTGGTGGGCGTGGGGGGGTGGGGGGGGGAGGAGGCATGGCCTGATGGTGAAGGAGGAAAAAGTGTAATTCCATATTCCCCCAGTTGGACTAAAAAATACCCGAATTTAAATACTTGGAAAAGTTTTAAAAGTTTGTTTTGAAGTTATCTGAATTTTCAAAGACTGTAATGGCAGCTAATACAAAGAAATCGAAGACACAGATACACAAGAATCTTCACTATAAAAGTTCAGAAGAACTGAGGCCTACCTACCAAATAGAATCCTCGGAGTCGACTGGACAGCCACCCAAGCAACAAAGGACTCCAGCCCGGCTGAGTATTACCCTGGCACCATCTTGCGATGACGCCGGGCTACCAATTTTTTCTTCATATCTTGATCAGCATGCCCGACATTGTGGGCGACGTGCATGCGCGGACCTCTTGAACTTATTTCTTTGTCGGAATCAGTTGGTCGTATTTTAATGATTAATTGTAAATTGTTTCTGGTCTTTATTGAATGTGTATGCACCTAATGTTGATGATGAACACTTTGTGTCTGAAGCTTTCTTAACTTTAAGTCAAGCTAAGGAGAATATTTTGATTGGGGGAGACTTCAATTGTGTGTTAGACCCATTAATGGATAAATTTCCGAAAGTTGTGAAAAAATCGAAAGCAGCAATTCAATTAGTTTCCTTGATGAAAGACCTGAATTTGATAGAGGTCTGGAGAAGATTAAATCCTACTGAGAAAGATTTTTCATTTTATTCTTTATGTCATGATTCATTTTCTAGGACTGATTTTTTTTAATATCAGCACATTTGCAAGCACATTTTATTCAAGCTGAATATAAGAGTAGGATAATTTATGATCATTCTTTGCTATTTATCTCCTGTGTGGGTCCAAAAATAATTCAATCAATTTTTTGCTGGAGGTTCAATGCAATGTTATTGAAAAAAACAGAATTTGTAAAATGTATTAAGGATCAAATTGCTATCTATTTAGATTTGAATAAAAATACAGTCAGGAGTAATTTTATTGTATGGGATGCTTTAAAGGCATTTTTACATGGTTAAATCATTAGTTATGCATCAAAGGAAAAGAAGAAATTTCTGGTAGAGTCTCAGTTGTTGGAAAAACAAATAGCAGAGTTGGAAAAGGAATTCCAGAGGAATTGTACAGAAGTTAATAAGGCTTTTTTGACAAAATTGAAGCTAAAATATATATTGCAAACTGACCAGTTTGAACATTTGATTCAAAGATTTAAGCAATGTTATTATGAATTAGGGGACAGAACACATAAAGTTTTGGCAAGGGATTATTAATGCTGTGAGAAAGGACAATTCAGTTACTTTTAAACCTCAGGAAATTAATGACCAATTTTTGTCATTTTACCAGAAATTAAATGCTTCCGAGGGATTGTGAGATGACGGTTCCATTGAAGCATTTTTGTCAGAGTTAAATTTACCAATATTGAAGGAGAAGGAGGTGAGTAAGTTGGATTCTTCTTTTACGGATTTAGAAATAAAGGATGTTATTCAACAAATGCCTAATGGGAAATCACCAGGAGATGATGGATTCACTGCTGAATTTTATAAAAATTTTAATGATGATTTGTCCTCTGTATTCATGGATGTTCTTAATCAGGTATCTCAGGAGCAAGCTTTGCCAGACTCGTGTTTGAGTGCAATAATAACAGTTATACCAAAACCCTTTGAAGGTTTCTTCTTATCGACCAATTTCTTTATTAAATGTGGATTATAAAATAATAGCGAAATTATTAGCAAATAGATTAACTAAGTATTTACCACAATTAGTACATTCTGACCAGGCTGGTTTTATTAAAGACAGGTATGCTTCGGATAATATTCTTAGAGTGGTTTCATTGATCAAGGCTTCATGTCAGCAACCCAATCTACCAATGGTAGTATCTTTAGATGCTGAAAACACTTTTGATAGGGTTGAATGGATTTTTTTATTAAAAGTTTTGGAGAAATATAAATTTTGACCCTTATTTATTGGTTGTGTGAAGGCATTATATAATAATCCTGTAGCAAGGGTGGTGACAAATGGTCAAACTTCTTCCTTTTTTAAATTAGCACGTTCAACTCGTCAAGGTTGTCATTTGTCGCCAGCCCTATTTGCATTGGTCATTGAACTATTAGCTCTGGCTATCAGGCAGAATGAGAATATTACAGGTATAAGGATTGGGCAGGATGAATATAAGATTAATTTATTTGCTGATAATGTTTTAATATATTTAACTAATCCGGATCAATCTTTAATTTATTTGCATAATTGTTTAGAATTATATGGCAAATTATCTGGATATAAAGTGAATTGGAATAGAAGTGAAATACTGCCAATTTCTGAAGGAAATTATGATCAATGTAGACAAATTAGTAAATTTCAATGGACTGATAAAATTAAGTACTTAGGGATAATGAATGATGTAAATTTTCAATCATTGTATAATTTAAATTATGTACCATTAATGAGAAAGTTTAGAGCGGATTTGACTAAATGGAAGGATTTACCTTTAACTTGAAAAGATGAGTCAATTGTATAAAGATTAATATTTTTCCATGAATTCAATATTTGTTTCAATCGATTCCTTGTTCTCTTCCGAAATCTTTTTTTCAAGATTTAAATGAAGTAGATCGAGAATTTTTATGGAAAGGAAAATTAGCAAGAGTAGTGATGCAGAAATTGACTTGGCAGTTTGTAATTACCTAATTTTTAAAAATTATTATGAAGCAGCTCAATTAAGATTTATTAATTGTATGTTAGATGTTTCCAATCCTCCTAGTCGGGCTAGGGTAGAATTGGCTGCAATATTGGAATCTTGTCCCCATCAGTTTGTATTTAAATAGAATACTGTTTTATTACAGAAATATAATGTACCAATTTATAAATATTTATTAGAAATTTGGACTAAAAGGAATTTATTAATAGGATCAAAAGGTAGTTAATTAATTCAAACCCCAATATATCAAAATAAATTGATTCCTTTTTCATTGAATAATAGAGTTTTGGAAGATTGGTGGATTAAAGGAATAAAAAGATTGCAGGATTGTTTTGAAGAAGTTAAATTTCTATCATTTAATCTGTTTAAAGAGAAATTTGGAATTTTAGAGAATTCTCTTTTTGTTTATTATCAAATTAGGGCATTAGTGAAAGATAATTTTGGAAGAGAAATAAAAATTTCTAAGTTAACTAAATTTGAATTTATGGTTTCAAATTTTTCAGGTAAGGGTTTTATATCAGAGATGTATGCATTATTACAACATACTATGGTTAAAAAATTAGATACATCTAGGATTAAATGGGAGCATGATTTAAATTGTGAGATTAGTCAGGAGGATTTGGAAAATACATGTTATGATGGGTTGACTAAATTAATTAATGTAAGATATAGTATGGTTAATTATAATTTTTTGCATCAGTTATATTTAACCCCTGAAAAATTGAAAAAATATGGATTTAGTCATTCAGATTTGTGTTTTAGGTGTGGATGAAGTGTTGGAACATTTCTACCTTCTGTTTGGTTTTGTGATAAAGTTCATCCTTTTCTGGTTTAAAATTAGGATTTTTCTTCAAAATTTGTTTAAAATTCAATTTCCTTTAGATCCAAAATTTTTTTGTTAGGCTGTTTTATTCTGTTAGTGGACTTGGGGTCGGATAAGTTTCAGACAGCATTTATTCGTTTAACATTGACAGTTGCTCGTAATGTATTGCTATGTCTTGGAAAGATGAATGGGAGTTAAGTTTAACTCGATGGCATAATGAGTTGAAGTCATGTATTTATATGGAGAAAATAACATACAATTTACATAATAATTATGATTTTTTTTGTTAAGATGTGGACACTGTATATGAAGAATATGAATTTAGTAATATTGTAAATTACTGAATTTTTCTGTTTATTTTTAATGCTTCCCTTGAGGGATCTGTTGTGGGAGGGGGAGGGGTGGGTGTGTTTTATAGATTACTTATTCTGTAAAAGTTTGTTTATTCTTATTGAAAAATATTAAATAAAGTTTTTTTTTAAAGTAGCTAAAAACAAATGGAAATACTAGGAATTTGTCACAGTCAGGAAATACTGATTAGTCTAACAAATTTGTTTTCAGCACTGAAGATAACTTTGTAGTCCAGATACCCCAGTAAGGATGTTGGTGACAGAGTCAGTTAACATAGTAACAGCTACAATGAGTCCCTTGTGGGATTAGAAAACAAAATAAAGCCCAGATTATAGGTATTCTGAAGAATTGTTTTGATTAAATGTTCTAGAACCTGGAAGATATCCTGGTGAGAAATCTAGAATGACAGTGTCTTCTTGGGCATTTCTTGAGTGCTACATAACTAGTTAAAGATGGGAAAGATCTCCTTCCCCACAGTATGGGGTGTATTGACAAGACGTATCCAGGAGGAAGTGGAATACAATTGACTAATTACCTTAGAAAGGAGGGTGCAGACACTGTATATGCAGCAATCATTAAAAATTAACACAAAAATGAATTCAGGTGATGCCTATCTCTCTGCTACTCATCACTGTCTTTTCTCACAAAGGCTTCATTGTCAACGGAACACTACTGAATTGCTATGAACTTCAGCATTTTCAAGATTCAAGCTGGAGACACCTGCAGCACATGGTTTGCTTCCCTTGCATTGTTGCCCAAGAAAATCACAATATCTATCTCTTGCAAGAAAGCTTATGCATCTCATTCTATCTTGCAAAAGATCATTACCAGACTGGGCCAAGATTACAGACTTCCCTGAAAGATGCCATGCAATTCACTTTGGAGGCCTCATTAACTTGGAAATAGGCAGAAACTAACTGGACATCCAACTGGTCTGATCTGGATGCAGTGCACAAAAGAGCTGGAGAAACTCAGCAGATGACACATACAATGCACAATATCATTGCTATTTTAGGCCTGAGTCCTTTTTCATATGTGCAGAATATCAGGCAGATACCTGAATAAAAAGGAGGGGAGGTGCAGAGGAGCAGAGCCTAGTAGTAATACATGGATACAGATGGGATGGGAGGGAAAAGAAGACAGAGAATCTGGGAAGTGATAGGGGAGAGGGCAGAGGGCTAAGAAAATAGCTCTCTGATAGGAGAAAGGAAGGAGCTGGGGACTGAAGGAAGGAAGACAGTGGGATGAGGGAAAGAGTGATTGGGGAAGTGAGTAAATTGAAATTGAAAAAGTCAATGTTTTTTTTAAACTTTATTTATTCGTTCAAAAAACAAATAATATATGACATAAGCAGCAATTAAACATGAATATGAACGTTTTATTTATATTTTGAAAAAAAAGAAAAGAACCCCCCCCCCTTCAGCCATCTCTCCTAAGGAGAGCCATAAAAAAAAGAAAAAAGAAAGATAATTAAAGAAAAAGTTAAATATACATATTAAAATCTAGTCAATATAAATTGAAATGTAAATATTCTGAGTATTACAGCCACTTATTAATAAAAAAATTATAATTATCATGCGAAACATATGTAATTTTTTCCATTATTAAACAATATTTCATCTCATTATGCCATCTATTAATATCAATCATATTTGTATCTTTCCACATACTAGCAATACATTTTTTCGCTACGGATAAAGCTAAATATACTAAATATAAGTTCCAAGCTGGAACTTATCTAATCCCTAACCTTTCAGAGGTTGCAAACTACCCAATAAAAATACTGTTGGATCTAAAACTATTTTAATCTTATACAGGTATTCTAAAAACAATTGAATTTTCTTCCAAAAAGATTGTATATGTATACATAACCAAACAGCATGAAAAAAAGTTCCAACCATATCACCACATCTAAAACACAAATCTGATTCATTAAAACCTTTTTTTTAAAATTTTTCAGGTGTCAAGTATAATTGATGTAAAAAATTGTAATTAATCATTGCATAACCTTCATTTATCAATCTAGTTACACTATCATAACAGATATCTAACCAATCATCTTGAGAAAAAAATAAAACCAATATTCACTTCCCATTTAATTTTAGATCTATCCCAACCCTTTTTATCCATACCATCCTGTAATATTTGATACATAGATGAAATATAACCCTTCTCTGGTACCTTCATAAGAAAAGTCTCAAATTTAGTCATTTTAGGTAAAATCATATCTCTACCAAACATACATTTTACCAAAGATCGAATTTGATAATAAAGAAATAAAGAGTTCTTATCAATACCAAACTCTTCCCTCATCTGATTAAAAGATAAAAACTTACCCTCTTTAAAACAATCTCCTAAATTTTTCACACCTTTAAATCTCCAATGCAATAAACTTTGATTATGTATTGAAAAAGAAATAAGTTGCTATTATACAATGGAGTCAAAGCCAATAATTTATCCCTAGAGCCTATTTTATTTTTCTTTATCCATAACTTCATTAAATGTTTTAGTATAGGCACATTATATTGTTGTAACAAATTTATATTCCACCTAAACAAAAATTGATGTATTTCAGAAATACTTGCCATCTCAATTTTAGCCCAACTAGAAGGCCATACCAAATGCATCAATGAACTAATAAATTTAAGTTGGGCTGCTTCATAATAATTTTGAAAATGTGGTAAACGTAGTCCCCCTGACTCATATTTCCAAGTTAATTTATTCAAAGCTACTCTTGAAAATTTACCCCTCCATAAAATCTCCCTAACTATTTTATTCAAATCTCAAAAAAAAATTTTTATCAAGTAAATACGGAATAGATTGAAACAAATATTGTATACGCGGAAAGATATTGATCTTAATTGTATTTATCCTTCCCATTAAATTAATAGGTAAATCTTTCCATTTAATCAAATCAGTTTTAATTTTTTTCATTAATGGAGCATAATTTAATTTATATAAAGATTGATAATTAACATTCAAAATTATACCCAGATATTTAATTTGATCAGCCCACTTCAAATTAATAATATTCTTATAAACTGAATAATCTCCTTCAATTACCGGTAATATTTCACTTTTTTCCCAATTAACTTTATATCGAGAAAGACATCCATATTGTATTAAACATTCCTTCAAATGCAAAAGTGACTGAGCTGGGTTTATTAAATACACCAGTACATCATCAGAAAAAGTCAATGTTGAAGCCGTTTGGTTGGAGATTGCCAAGACGGAATATACCTCCAATTTACAAGTTGTCTCAACCTGGAAATACATGAGGCCATGAACAGACATATCAGACAATTAGATATGGAATTGAAGTGACTGGCCACTGGGAGGTCCTTACTGTTACAGCAGACAGAGCAAAACAATTTCCAAATCTGTGTCCAGTTTCCCCAGTCAATGACCATCTAATGTCACAGTTTTAGCCCTAATGAAAGTTGGGGGTAATTAGTTGGAATGGATAGAGGAGTAACTTCTTTGCAAACAACACAGATTCAGCATTAATGAGCAAATAATGAGATGCTGGAGGAACTCAGCAGGTCAGACAGTGTCCATGGGTAGAAATGGTCAGTCAACATTTCAGGTTGGGACCTTTAATTGGGATTAGGATCCTCACCATCCTAGTCACAACCTTTTCTCATTTATATCTTCGGGTACTTCTAAGCTTGAGGACTGGTTATTTACAATGGCTATCAGACTCTTGTACCTCCTCTTGGTGCACTAACCATGGACTGCTCCAACTGTGCAAAAGGACTGTCTGTTTGTTACATTTATTTGCAGTATGATTACTGAATATTTATGATCTATATATCTTTTATATTTATTCACTTCTCTAATTCAATTAAGTTTATTAATATAGTTTGGATGCAGCAAATTTATATAACAATAAAATCATTATCAATATCATTAAAAAATAATAACTATCATTAGAAACAAGATAACAAACTATCAGAGAACCTCAGTGGGTCAAGCAGCATCTGTGGTGGCAAAAGGTTGATTGACATTTTGGGTCAAGACTGCATCAATCTGGATTTCAACAGATTCTAGGAGCTGCAGACCGTTGTGTCTTTAATCAAAACTAAAATATGCCTTTGCCTCTTGAAATTTTATACATGCCAGACAAATAAGATAAAGCCATACTCTGATCACTTTGGCTTTCTGGAACTTAAAAACCAAAATGGTATTAACATTGGAATTGGACTCCATTCCCGCACTAGTGCCACAGAGATAATTAAAACTTATGAACCACAGAACATTGTAGTACAGAAATAGGCCCCTTTGGCCCTTCTAGTCTGTGCCAAACCATTTTTTTTTGCCTAGTCCTACTGATGTGTATCCAATCCATAGCCTTCCATAACTGTCCCATCCACATACCTGTCCAAATTCTTCTTACATGTTAAAATTGAGCCAGCATTCACCACCTCATCTGGCAGCTTGTTCCACACTCTCACCACTCTGTTTGAAGAAGTTTCCCCTAAACTTTTTCCCTTTCACCGTTAACCCATGTCTTTTGATTTGTATCTCACCTGCCCTCAATGGATAAAGCCTTCTGTCTACATTTACTCTGCCTAGATGTCTCACAATTTTAAATACCTCTATTAAATCTCCCCTCATTCTTCTATGCACCAGGGAATAAAGTCCTAACCTGTTTAATCTTTCACTGTAACTCAGTTCCTGAAAAGATCTGTTGAATAGACTCTTCAGAACAGTTTCTATTGGACTTAGCTCTAATGTATGACACGTTGCATGAACTTGATTTACTGTCAGAGTGTTTACTGAAATGCACTACTGCAATGGATTATGCAGACAAACTGATCCAACACTGCTTGGAACAACCTGGTACAAAAACTCTAGAAGTTCAAGAGGCAGCTTTCTTCTTCCTCTGTAATAAATGCCTTCAGAGATTATGTGGAAGATCATGGATGCAGAATGTGAGAAGGGATTCTGTCACATGAACTTAATAATAACAACAAGCTCAAGAATTCTCATGAATCATGTATCAGCACTTCTGTTTGTTAAACTACATGGACATCCTCTAGTTCAGTGGAATCCTGAGCTGTATGCCACATCATGGCTGCAGTACCACAGATCAGCAGATGACACCAGGACAAGAGTTGCTTCAGACCCCTGAAAACATATTACGCCTGACCCTTTGTGAAATTATTGAAAACTTCTCATTGGTGCCATTTGGTAAGTTAGTAATTAGTTTTAAATTGGTAAAATACATGATTGCCATCTTTTCCTTTACTTGTTGGTAGTTATATTTATGATAAATGCAACTGTGCAATATTTTATCATATTAATAAATTAGGGATTATATGTTTTATTGTCCCAGTTATACACTGAAATCCAGTGATAGGGTATAATCTTGTTAATGTCTTAATATCATTATATTTCTGGGAAGCTATGAAATTCATATTTTTAAAATCTTGGTTAAATGTTTTACATTATAAGGAACCCTATTTATACATATATGTGCATATGTTGCACCCAATTTGTGTACCTGCTTATTTCATGTACTGGGCAATTTCCTTGCCCCATTCATCTAATGAGCAGGTACACAAATTTGGTCTGACGTATATAGAGAGGGGATATAGGAAATGGCAGACATTTTGTCAGTTCCAGCACTAAAAAATTAGCATTGCACCCCTGCCTACCAGCACATTCCAGGCTGCAGGAGATGTGCTGAGGGTTACACAGCCAACACAAGTGTGCTGTGAAGAAAGACCACATCTAGAGCCCTTCTGTCACTGGACATTGAGGGGCGGAGATCAAGGACAACCCTAAAACAACAGAGGGGGAGGTAACAGCAAGGTTCCACCATGGTGGCAATGCTGCTAAGTAGAAAGTGAATATAATAATGTACAGTGATGGAAATATATGGATACAACACTAAGGGTGCAAAGAGACTTTTATCAATTTTATTTTCATAAATAATTTAAGGTGAATAAAGTCCAATTTTGGTTAAAAAAATTCTTCATCTTTCTTTTCTCTGCAGATTGTGCTAGTCCTCTTTATATGACTATGTAAATGTTCCAATCTGTTGCACTACTCGCAGGAGAACCCTTCTCGCCATAATAGGGTATAATGAGACAAATAAACTTAAATAACAAGCCAATTACCTTTTTAGTTCTTATTTAACATTGCTAAGAAAATCAGCCCCTGACACAGAATATTTATGCTTTTGTTTCAATTGGGATTTCTTGAATGATAGGAATTCATAAAATTGCATTTTAAGGCATGAGAGAGAATTTCCTTACATTGATGTAAATTATGTTGACACTGGACAAGCATTAAAGCTTTGTTTAGCAGGCAAACCAGTCCTATCATTCAGCTTAATTTCCAATATAATTAACTCCAAATAAATTTTATGTCCATGCTTTGACTCAGCATGAATAGTGAATAATTGTGTGCAATATGATACAAGCAAAATCAAAATTTAATATACCTGAGTTACAAGCAATGGCACAATATGTCTCTAACAAGCAATGGTTTCCCTTCATGTTTTCTTCATTAATTTCTCCCCTTTTGTAATTGATGTTTTAATTTCATTGACACTGGCACTAATCCAAGCAGACCTGTGTCCTGCTGGGAGCTAAACAATAAGGTGTAGCAATTATGAACCAGGAACTTTGAATAATTTTTGCCTTCTCTGCAAAAGGGTATTGAGGTCAAATGCAAGATGGCATAATCAGTGACACAAATATCCATGAACTTATAAAGATTAGTACTGAACTCTGGCTCAGAAAAACACTGTGTATGATGTTTACCTAAATTTAAAAATGAAAGCACATTTTTGATATTGGATCAGGAGAAAAGTAAATAAGTGTTGTAAATGGGCTTGAACCTGCCCTCTGTCAAGTAAAAAATTCAATTTAAACTAGCAAAAATGTGACTAGTCTTATTGCATGTATTCTCTAAAAATTCAAGTTTCAGATTCATGTTTGATAAGAGAACTGAGTGCCCTTCTACGGAGCAATGTTTTAATTACAGATGGTGTAGAGAACATTATTGTGGCAGAATACAGATATGTGTTTGGGAGATAAATTGGGGCAGGGTTTGTTAGTATAGGTCACATACAAACACTTTAAAACAGATCATTTAAAATACTGAAGCTCTGCTCATGCTAGACAAATCGGGCCCTCAAGGCCTTTGCAAAAGCTTTGGAGAGTGCCCAAAAGACTTCACTTGTTGTTTACAAAAAGGCAACAGATGAAAGAGCTTGTCGGAGCCACCTTCTGTCTAGATGGGAACTTATTGTTCTAAGAGGGTCATGTGGGTTTGCAAGCAGAGAGAGTCAAACAGGCTGTGTGTGTGTGTGTGTGTGTGTGTGTGTGTGTGTGTGTGTGTGTGTGTGTGTGTGTGTGTGTGTGTGTGTGTGTGAGAGAGAGAGAGAGAGAGAGAGAGAGAGAGAGAGAGAGAAAGACAAATTGAGATCAGTTCTACAGTGTTACAGTCAGCAACAGCAACTGGGCCTGGAACAGGACAACCTGGCAAACTTGTGGAAAACCCCATTTGGAAGATGGGGTTCCTAGTTCAGCCTGATCAAAGCCCTTGTGGTTCATGCAAGAGGAGAGGACTGGCTGTTTAATGTTTCACTTGAAATAAGAGAAACAAAAAGGAACTCTGTGGTGACTTAAAAGAAAGAGGTTATCATCTGGAGAACCCTGAGGGGGAAAGTTTCTTTGGCAAGACACTAAAGTAGTTGATTAAAAAGGAATCAGTTGTGGGTGTCCAGAGAACAACAAATCTCTCTGAAAACTGACAAGAACCTTCCTGACCTTTCAATCACCAAAGCCTGGGGAACTTTATAAAGGTTACATTCTGTGAATATAAGAATTTCCTGTAACCAGTGAACTTCGAGGAATGAGAAGTGAGATTGGACTGTGAATCAAAGAACTTTTCTGAACTTACACACGGATTACATATACGTGTGCTTAGAATTAGAAAGGGGTTAAGTTAGGTTAAGTAAGTCAATAGAGATAAGTTAAACTTTGATTCTATTTTCATGTTTAAAGATAATTAAAAGCAATTTTTGTTTAAGTAACCATTTGTCTTGGCAAGTCAAAGAGGATAGGGTTTAGTGTTACAAAGTCAAAGTGTAGGATATCGAGAAAAGTAGAGTTAAAACAATGCAAGTACATCTTTATTTTTACCAATGAATGGTTGATTTAAGTGTCTGATAACAGCAGAAAAAAATGTCAGTCATCAGGAATCTGACATCAAAAAAAGTGCATAAAAAATCTGTAATAAAAACATAAAATGTTGGAAAAACTCAGCACATCAAAACAGCATTAGTGTAAAGAGAAACAGAGTTGATGTTTCTGGCTAAGGAGTGTTTCTATGATTTTTCTGCTTTTATTTCAGATTTATTTTTTCTTATATTTCTAAATTTGCCCTGCAGGAAACAGACATATCTTTTGTTAAAGGGGAATGCAGTCTATCCCATCATATGCAGTCTATCCTATCATATGCATCTTATGGCCAGAAATTGCAATGTGCCCAAAGAAGGTAGAGTTGAAGTGAGACCATGATGAGCACTCAACCCATTTTAGTGTGAGCAAAAATATTCACTGGCGCTCAGGTCCAAAATGCCAATCACAATAGAACTGTTCTTGCGTAAGAAAACTCATATAAAAGGTTCCACCTTTGATTCCTGCCTGGGATGGACGGTAGCAATGGAAAGGAAATCGAAGTGTGAAATAAATTAACATATTGGCAAGGGATCGTAGGGTCATGGACTCATTGAGTGATACAGCTTGAAAGCAAGCCCTTCATCCCAACTTATTCATGCTAGCCAAGTGGCAAAACAGATCTTGTCCCATTTGCCCTTATCCTTCTCAACCATTTTCTATCTGTGTACCTGTCAAGGAGAAGAAAGAAATGCAGAGGAGGAGTTGGGGGAGAGAGGGGGAAAAAGGATGGGAAGACAATCAGAGGAAGATAAGGAGATGACTGGATGATATCTGGCAGTGTCAGTCAGGATGATCATCAAGGTAAAGTAGGTGATAGCTGGATAGGGTATTGTGAGAGTGGTTAAGTTTAAGGACATTAACAGTGAAAGTAAAGAGAAATGTATGCAGATTTTCCGAGCTCCAGGACTTGGTTATGTTGACCAATTTAAATAAACCTGCTTTTGTGTTCAGGGTCCATATCATATTTGAAGTATAAATTGTTGTAAGTCATGCGCATATGTCAAACAGCATCTATATCTGTGAACACAAAGATCTCATATTGAAGTTATGTAATTATGCTCATGGCTCACTGAATTTTCAATGTCATTAACTGATTTGATTTTTGATTAAATTTAATTGTGTGGCACTCATCAATATTGCTCGACACAATTTGAGTTCAAAAGCCTTTGCATTATATGATTGGAGACATACTTCAAAAACATTAAATTTTTAATGCACTAAAATGGAAAGGGGGAATTAATCAAGTATAGCATTAAAAGCTGACATATTTAAGTAATTATTTTATTGCCAATTACCCGCAAGGAAAAATCCATATAAAGTAACGACAGGTTTTATGTTATATCACTTCAGATATTTGGAGTGAATTTAATAAAGTGGAGTTGCTAAATTTTTACAGATATATCAGGAAAGGTACACATAATTTTGAACTGTCTTTCCCTTAGTTGTACAAAATGGAAAAATTGTGGCTCATGTCATGCAACGTTAAATTGTAGAAGAATGTGTGGCTCTTAAGAATGGAATTTCACCAGAAACCAGTTATTGCAGCCCAATGAAAACAGTACCTTTCAGTGTTTCTCCTATAACTAATAAAAATAGTAAACCCAGCTGGTGAGTTGTAACTATTCTGCCAATGGTTCAGTGAAAACATTAACCCACACCCTAGGCATGAATGTGCTCAACCAAAGCAGGACTGATAACAAAGTTAAGCCTTGATATACAATCAAAGTTTTGCCGGCTTATACCTGTATACTTATTTGCATTTCCAACTTTAAAAACCACACCTGAATCTAGGCTGATTTCTCTCGTAGTCATAGTTTTAAAGCTCAGAAACAAGCCTTTTTACCCAACTTGTCAATGCTGACCAAGTTGTCCACACAAGCCAGTCCCATTTGCCTGAATTCAGCCCTTATCTCTCTAAACCTTTCCTTCTAAACCAGGATAAGATTGCTCATTTTATTTATAATTATACTAAAAGAATATATTTTGAAATATTAAATAACTGTAGAATGTATAAAAATCATAACTCTCACCATGAACACAAGGATTGAAAAGCATAATTTGCTTTATGATTATCTGATGCTTGTATTCTTCATGATGCCTGTTTGTAATAATTGTTACTTGTGCAGTTCTCCATACAGGATCCAAAAAGTATCCCATTGTTTAAGGCTTACCAGTACATACATCCTGCACCTATTAAAAGTAATTCCTCTGCCATTGGTGCTCTGTGATTAGTAAGGGATTGTACATTTTGGCTTCATGAAATGATGGAATCATTTTGAAAAATCATTCCAGGCTGTGATTTTTTTTGCAATATAATTACATGGGTGAGAGAGAACTCCAAGGTATTCTAATGTAGAAGTTGGATGGAAGAAGAAATCTGTCATGGAGTTGACTCTCCATTATCCAGGCAACTGAAGAGGAAACCTCCAGGGATAGTGCTTACATACACAAATATTACAAAAAGGTCAAGTACCAGTAACACAGGGTAGTGCAGTGGTTCTTAACCTTTTTCTTCCCACTCACATACCACTTTAAGTAATCCTTATTCCATCAGTGCTCTGTGATTAGTAAGGGATTGCTTAAGGTGGTATGTGAGTGGAAAAATAAATTTGAAAACCACTGACTTAATTGACTTGTTATGTGCACGGTTTCATAACTCCAAAGGAAATGGGCCAATGACAATTTTTCTCAAGCAAAATATTTCAGTAACAATCGGGTCTAAAGCAGTGGTTCTTAACCTTCACTTCCAAATCACAGACCACCTTAAGCAATCCTTTACTAATCACAGGGCACCGATGGCATAGAGATTACTTAAAGTGGTATGTGAGTGGAAAGAAAATGGTTGAGAACTACAGGTGTAGCAGTTAGTGCAATGCTGTTACAGCACCAGCGATCGGGTTTCAATCTGGCACTGTCTGTAAGGAGTTTGTATGTTCTCCTCGTGTCTGCGTGGTTTCCTCCAGGGGCTCCAATTTCTTCCCATCCTTCAAAATGTACTGGGATTGTAGGTCAATTGGGTGTAATTGGGCAGCACAGGTTTAATTACTGTGCTGTATCTCTAAATTTTTAAGAATTAGAAAAGAAAAACAAATAAAAACAGAAGATGCTGGAAATCTGAAAGAAAAACAGGAAAGTCTGGAAATGCTCAGCAGGTCAGGAAGCATCGATGGAAAGAGAAATGGTTAACACTGCAGGTCCTGGAGTCTTTGCCAGTTTAAAACCATTAACTCTGCTTTTCTTTCCACAGCTGCCTGCCTTACCTGCTGAATGCAGCATTTTCTGCTTTTTAATCACAATCACAGCCCTTTCTTGGTGACTGCAGGCTACACCTCAGTGTCCACTACCAGCCAGGACTTCATCCACTGAAGCAAGTCAGCAACAGCCTATCGATGTTACAGGTCCACACTAACAAACAAACTACCCTTTCTCTCATTGGATGAGTCAGTGCCTGGCTGGAGGAACAGCTGCTGACCGTGAGAGACAGGCAGGACTTTTTCATGTGGCAGAGATTGTGCTCAGTTTTACTGGAGCAGCAGCTGGTGAAGCCTTGACAGAAGCAGGTCTAAAGCAATGGAAGACGATGGTGCCCAATCAGTATCTAACTTTCGTTCTGCTCTCAGCCAAAGTATGACCATTCCTGATGGTTACATAATACTCAACCCACAATCTCATCCAATTTACAAACTATAGATATTGCAAGCCTTACTCCCCAACCACCTCCTCCCACTCAAATCTGTCCATCATCCCCAATCAGAGCCCCATCCTTATGTCTTTCATACAGCGAAAGTCTGCAAGTTAACGAGGCAGTGTTGGAGAACCAGGAAGACTCTGAAAGAGGACAAATTATAACTTGATTTATCTCTAGTGGTGTTATGGAAATTTTATGCAATTTGGAGCTTGGAGATAGGAATTGCAAGCAGTAAAATAACAAATACAAATGGTCTATCTGTTAACTCCCATTGACCAAAGATAGCTTCTGCTTCAGAGAGAAACACTGCCACAAAGCCTGCATGCAATATCAAGGCTTAAGATAGGATCTGAAGCCTGTTTTTCTAGCAAAGGGAAAAGCTCACAGTTCATGTGTGGTTCCAACCACAATGAAATGAGCTTGTATCAGATCAACACTGTAAAACAGATTGGCTGTCTGTCTTCCAATATAACCTGGCCATCCTGGGTAGTTGTGGGGTGAGGGAGGGATTTACAGAGGTTATCCTCTCTCAGGATGATGTTCAGTTATGATCTTGCTGTTACCATTCCACCAGAAGCTTTGATGCTGCCTGTTAGTCTTACAGGCCTTATGCTAAGACAGGCAAGAATAAAACTGAGCTCTCTAGCTGGTCAAGGTCGGCTGCAAAGTCAACTGTAACTTCCCCCATTGCAGGTCTGTGATAGTACAGATTCTATCACCAATGTGTACAGATTGTAGTGTACAATGTACAGATTGTAGTGTAGGATGACTGTGATTGGCTGAGAGTGTAGCCACACCTACTGGCAGGTCTTAAAGGATTGCTCCTAGCCAGACCAGGTCATTCTGGACTGGTCGACCTACTTGTGATATGCTCCAGT
Organism: Narcine bancroftii; assembly: GCF_036971445.1. NCBI lineage: Eukaryota > Metazoa > Chordata > Chondrichthyes > Torpediniformes > Narcinidae > Narcine > Narcine bancroftii. The sequence continues at coordinate 297,422,649 of NC_091470.1, read as the reverse complement.
CTTCTAGTTAATAAAAGCCTTGGTTTGGATCAACAAGTCTTTGGATCTTTCGACGCGCAGTACAAGGACAATAGTTTTTCACCAACTGTAGATGCCGGAGTAACAATGCACAAGACCACAAGGGTAGTTAGAATATCAGAAAAACTAGCTAGCCTTCATTTGTAACTTTTATTTTGCTTGAGCTTTTCTCTTGCATTGCATCCAGCCAAGAACTGTAAGAGGGTGGGGAGGTGAGGGATGTAAAATGTGAGATTATTTGTGAATGGGGAATTCGGGTTGATATCCTGGTATCACTGTTAGGTGGGAGATTCAGAGACACATAAAACCTATTACAGCCTCACAGTTTTGACAGGAGGCAATCGTGGAGCAAGAGCTGGAATATAGGTGTGGAGTGAGCTACTTCTTAACCAGGGAAGTGCAGGCAGACTGGCAACAAGGCCACGAGTCCAAGCACCCAGTCAGGGACAGGCTTTCTCTTTACTTTTCAATAGCTGTTGATTCACATCCTGCAAAAACTCTCCCTTCATTGACGTGCAGTTTGTCTGTCAGCATCTTAACGGGATTCTGGAGTTCATGATGGCTTTATTATAAAGCAATTCATTGTGGCCCCATTATCTGAAACAGAATAAAAAGTGTAAGGCTTGTTCCTCTGAGACCAAATCTGCCCTCTTTATGCCTCAAAGGCAGCTGCACACCATGAGTACAGTGTGGCTCATTAATAGACTGCTAATAAATGCAACTGGTTTTATTAGCATAACTATTTAAAGTGGCAGGATTCCAATATCTTTCAATGAAAGGTTTAATTTATCATTGATCTTATCAAAAGCTTTTGTGCAAAGGCACTCATGTTTTCATATCCCAGGAAAACATGAGTTTGTTTACAAAACGATTGAACATGACAAGAAGAAAAATAAATTCTTGGAAATATGAGAATCCAAGGTTTTGAATTGCACTGAATAGAAGTCAACAAAAAGAGCCAATAAAATAGTAACAGAAAAATAAACAGAGAGATCTGATGAAATAAGGCTAAATAAGTGAAGAAATAGAGGCAAATAATAAAGGATAGAAAAAAGTCTGGGTGTCTCGGGTGACATGGAAATCTAATCAATTATTTCTTCATATCTGGCTTCACTCAGGGATATAATAATGATTAATTTGTATCAGAACAAGCTCAAGCAAAATGAATGAAAATCACATTGTATTACACCAAAACTAACCCACTGCAAAATCTAAGTTATTTGTATAAAATATAACCATCAAATGTCACTCATCGTAATGGCTGAGAGGCTCTCAGTCCTTCAATTCAATTGACCTTGTAACGACTGCTACACAGATTGAAACACACAACGACCATATTGGAGATTTCAAACCAACTGTTTATTCAAACTTCGCGCATGCCCCTTTAAGGGCGGCGTGAGCTCCACCCCTGCATTGGTGGTGACGTCACCACGCTCGCCCGAGGTGCGCACCTTGCGCTAACCCACACAACATGGAGGTCCCCCGATGGCACCATCTTCTCCCGGCTGCCCTGACGGCGTGGCGGTACAAGCGGGGCCGATTTGCCACGAGGATGTGCGCTGCTACACAAACCCACCAGAATGGACTTATGCTTCTCACTGCCTGGGTGGGTGACCTCGTCTTTTTGGCTGGTCCATCACTACCAGCTGGCTAAGGTCCAGGTGTGCCACCTTGAGTTGGTCGACTGTGAATAACTCCCCCTTGCCCCAATGTCCAGGGTGATCCTCTTGCCTGAGCATTGCAGGACTTTGTAGGGGCCTTCGTAGGGGTGCTGGAGGGGCACGGTGTGTGGACCTCGTCAGATGAAAACAAAATCGGCCGTGGCCAGCTCCTTGGGGACGCAGGACGGGCAGCTGCCATGATGGGTCGGTGGTGGGGGCGCTAGTGAGGTGATCTTACCTTGCAAGTCTGCCAGCAAGGTCCGACTCTCGGTCACGGAGCCAATGCTTGGGCCAAAGAACTCCCCGGGTTGTGACAGCGGTGTGCCGTATACCAATTCCACAGATGATACCTGTAGGTCTTCGTTCAGAGCTGTTCTGATGCCGAGTAGGACCCAGGGCAATTCATCCGTCCAGCTGGGACCAGTGAGGCGAGCCATGACGGCCAACTTTAGGTGCCGGTGGAAGCGCTCTACTAGGCCATTGGCTTGGGGGTGGTATGCGGTGGTGAGATGGAGCCTGATTCCAAAGAGGTTTGCCAGCTGTGACCAGAGGACAGAAGTGAACTGCAAATTATTATTTGCCTGTCACTCATCATGTGCGCCGGGACCCCGAACCTGGCGATCCAGTAGGCGAGTAAGTTCCTGGCGCAGGTCTCAGTGGAAGTGTTCCTCAGTGGGATGGCTTCTGGCCACCTCGTTACATGGTTGACCACTGTCAACAAATAGCGGGCATCCCTGGACACTGGCAGGGGGCCCACGATGCCAATGTGTATGTGCTTGAACCTCTTGGCCGTGGAGTCAAACGGCTATATCGGGGCCTTTACATGGAGCTGGACCTTGGAGGTCTGACACTGCAAGCAGTTTCTCGCCATTTGGCTACCTGTTTCTTGAGGCTGTGCCACACGAACCATTCCGCCACCTTGTGAACCGAGATCTTGACCGAGGGGTGGGCCAAATTATGGACCATGTTTGAAGGCCTGCGGCCTCCTTTGCGGTGGGACTACTTGGCTCAGCAAGTTGGTGGAGAAGTCGCAGAGCAGCATGTCGGGGCTGTCCGGCAGTTTGAGGTCCTGGAGCTGGGGACCTGTGATGGCGGTACAGAAAGTTTATACGTCTGTATCCTCCTTCTGCACCTGCGCTATCTGGGCATAGTCCAGGCTGGGGGTGAGGCTGTGGACGGTGGGCCTTGAGAGCATGTCTGCCACGATATTGTCCTTACCTGTTCGGTGTTGGATGTCAGTGGTGAACTCCGATACATAGGACAGATGCCACTGCTAGTGCGCCGACCAGAGGTCCTTTGACATTGCGGGGGCCTGAGTGAGCGGTTTGTGGTCAGTGAACACGGTGAATGGTCAGGAAGTACCGGAAATGTCTGATGGCCAGGTACAGGCCAGGAGATCCCTGTCAAAGGCACTGTATTTCAGTTCCGGGGGGGCGGAGGTGCCTGCTAAAGAACGTAAGTGGGCGCCACTGGCCATTGATTGATTGCTCCAGGACGCCCACGACGGCTGTGGCTGATGCATCCACTGTGAGCGCAGTGTGGGTGTCTGGCTGCGGGTGGGCTAGTAGGGTGGCACTCACCAGGGCATCCTTCATTGCAACAAAAGCATTTTCAGCTTCTTCTGTCCATTCCAGGGTTTTGTTCTTGGCAGCGATCAGTGCGAACAATGGTCGCATGATGCGAGCCATCCCCAGGATGAACCAGTGGTAAAAGTTGACCGTGCCAGCAAATTCCTGTAGACCCTTTAGGGTGTTGGGCTTCGGGAACTGGTGTACGGCTGCATCCTTCTCGGGTGCTGGGGCAGCTCCATCCGTGGAGATGGTATGGCCCAGGAACTGCAGGGACTGTTTGCCAAACTGGCACTTGGCCATATTAACCATGAGGCCGAACTCTGCCAGGCAGGTGAATAGTGCACGGAGATGGACCTTGTGTTCATTGTGGACCCAACTGGCAATGAAGATGTCGTCGAGATAGATGAACACGAAATCTAAGTCTCTGCCCACCACGTCCATCAGGTGTTGGAATGTCTGGGCCACGTTTTTGAGGCCAAAGGCCATCCACAGGAACTCAAATAGGCCGAACAGGGTAACGATTGCAGTCTCAGTGATGTCATCAGGGTGGACCAGGATCTGGTGGTAACCCCATACCAGGTCGACCTTTGAGAAAGCCCAGGCGCTGTGCAAGTTGGCCATAAAGTCCTGTATGTGCGGGATGGGGTATTGGTCCGGCATGGTTGCATCGTTGAGGCAATGTTAGTCCCCGCATGGGCGTCAACCCCCGGAAATCTTGGCGACCATGTGAACGGGGGAGGCCCAAGAGCTCTCCGATCTATGGACGATCCCAGCTCCTGAGGTTGGGAGAATTCCTTTTTGCCAATTGCAGCTTCTCAGGGGGCAACAGCCTGGCTTTGGCACAGAAGCAGGGGGGCCTAGGTTGTGATGTGGTAGCAGACTCCATGTTGGGGCATGGCGGAAGTAAACTGCAGCTGCAGGATGGAGGGGAACTCGTTGAGCATGTGAGAATATTCGTCCTTGGGGGCACTGATGGAAGCTATCCCCGGGCCTCATGCATCTGTGGTGTTGAGGCGGATGGATTGGAAGGTGCGGGCATTTACCAACCACTTGCCTTTGATGTCCACCAACAGGCTGTGGGCTTGTAGGAAATCGGCTCACAACAGCACTGTGTCCACAGAGGCCAGTACAAACTTCCAGCGGAACTTGTCCTTGCTGATCTGGATCTGTGCACTGTGTGTGCCAAAAGTCTTGATGGAGGATCCATTGGCCGCCCGTAGGGTTGGGCCCTGTGCGCAGGTGAGGGTCTTGAGGACGGTCGGGGGGAGCACGCTCAGTTCAGCTCTGGTGTCTACCAGGAAACATCGGCCACTGAACTTGTTGATCACATGCAGGAGGCAGTTCACGTGGCCAGCCGTCGCAGCCATTAACAGCGGCTGGCCAGGTCATTTCCCTGAAACACACAAGGCTGACTGCACTTGCGGGCTTGGGCCCCCCAGTGTTGATGGTAGAAACACCAGGTGGGGTGGTGTTCTTCCAGTTTGTGCTTGGTGGGGGGGGGGGGGGGGGCGCTTGCAGCCGATTTGGACCTGGGAGGGTGACCTGGCTGAGGGCGACCTCGTTTTGTCGCTTGGTCTGCCAGAGGCCATCTGCGCGGGCTGCAACTCGGCATGGATCTGAGAAATCATCATCTGCCAGCAGGAGTTGTTTATCCTCAGGCATCTGTTCAAGGAAAACCTGTTCGAAAAGGAAGCAGGGTCTGTGGCCCTCTGATACCACCAGCATTTCATCCATGAGGGCAGATGGGGTTCTGTCGCCCAGACCATCCAGGTACAGGAGCCTGGAGGCACGCTGCCATGGGGAGAGGCTGAAGGTGCCGAGGATGAGGTTTCTGAGAGCGAGGTATTTACCTTCCTCCGGTGGGTGTGGATCAGGTCATCCACCCTGGGCGCTGTTTCTTCATCGAGCGCGCTCACGATATGGTAGAACATCGTGGTGTCTGATGTGTCAGAGGAGAAACTGCGCTTCAGCCTGCCCAAACTAAGCGCGTGGGCATGCATCCAGAAGTGGGGGAGTTTCACCGCGACAGCATTGATGGCTGCGGAATCCATATCGGGAGGCCAGAAAACTGTCTGAACTCAATGGGGTCACCAATATAGCGACTGCTACACTGATTGAAAAGCACCACAACCACATTGGAGGTTTCAAACAAACTGTTTATTTAAACTTTGCGCGCGCCTCTTTAATACTCTGTCACACTATTCAATGGTTCAACTTATTCACTGTAATTAGATTGCTGAAAACTGGGTATTCAAAATTCCAGAAGCAGAAAGATGACTGGGCATATTAAACCTTGACAATACATTTAAGAAGTCAGTACACAAAGTTTTAGCCTACATCAGAGGTGCTTAAATATCAAGTCTTGGGATACATACCCTGATGATGTCAAAGCAGATTGAGGTTTGAGATAGTTGTGTACATGCCATGGTGGACACTGAAGGCAACTGTGCACATTAAGTCTTGATGGACACTGGATATGACTGCAAACATTCATCTTTATCTTACATTGGAGGAGATTCTGCACATTAAGCTTTGGAGCTAATTGAATGCATTTGTGAATGAAGAGAGAGTGAAGCTGTGTTACTTTACAATGTACTAAGAAAGGCATTATAAGCACATTCTAAATTGCCTATTTTCATTGAGAAAGATCCTTTAAGTTGTTTTTTTTTTACTTTCAAACTTTTTATTCTGAGCATTGAAGGCAAGACCAGCACTTATGGCTTATTTTCAGTTACCCTTAAAACAGTACTACTGAGCTGGCTTTTCAAAATTCATCAGTCCATGTTGAGAAAGTGCTCCTGGAATGCTGGTTGATGGCAAGTCCCACAGTGAAGGAGAAGCACCACATTATGTTCAAGTCAAGGTAGTGCATGACTTGAATTGGCATTTGACAGTGCGTTTCACCGCATGTGCTCTCCTCAATGCTCCAGGTGATCGTAATTAATAATATAGGAATCCATAGGTTTAGAACAATTGTGATGAAATTGACAAATGAACTTACGGAAAAATATATTTTGGAAACAAAGGTCACTTGCCTGCATGATAGCTCCTGCACACCTCACATATAAGAATGGTTCTGTCCAAGAGAAATCACAATGGGGTCCACATCATCAAGGACAAGCTGTTCTTTTCCAATGATATCAGCAAAATTGTCTTCATTTTTCAAAAATACTTTAATTGTTATGGTTGAAGCCTATCTATTTAATATCAGTGAATCTGCATCTAGAAGTTAGATACTAAGTTGAACCATTTTATTTAGATAAATAAAATATTGTGGCGACACACATGTTTGCATCAATGAACCAGCTTCGCTTGTCACGTGCAGTCGGTGGGGCAGCTGAAGTAAAGATGGTGTCGCGGGACCATTTCTTCCGGTCCAGACCGGAAGGGCGCATGCGCGCTTACGTCATCATGATGCAAATGCCGAGACATTGGGGGCAAGAACAGAGACAGACTTAAAGACTGCAGCACGGAATTGAAAATAAAGCAGTTGTGATACTTAAATTCCCAGCCTGTTCTCTCAGTCTCTTCACTGCGCTTACTCACAACCCGCTACATTGGTGACCCCGACGAGTCTCCACATCCAGAAGTCTTGACACAATGGAACCAGCAGCCATAGGCACAGTCGCGTTGAAGTTGCCAATATTCTGGGTGAACAGACCCTGCATTTGGTTTGGCCAAGTAGAGGTCCAGTTCCAGATCAAACAGATAACCTCCGATTCGATGAGATACTTCTACGTCGCCAGCTCGCTCGACCAGGAAGACCCCTCACGAGTCGATGACCTCATCCAGGCGCTGCAAGAGGAAGGTAAATACGTGGCTCTTAAAAACCTCCTCATTAGCACATACGGCCTCTCATGAAATGAGAGCACTGCCAGGCTCCTTCACTTGAATGGCCTAGGCGATAGGATCCCCTCTGCCCTCATGGACAAGATGCTCACACTGGCAGAAGGGTAGAAGTCCTGCCTCATATTCGAGTAGGTGTTTCTCGACCAGACGCCTGAAGTCATCAGATTCCCGTTGGCTGACACGAATTTCAGCGACCCATGCAAGGTTGTGGCGCAAGTGGACATTCTCTACTATTCCAAGCATGAAGCCATAGACTCTGTCAACTGTATTACATGGCCGCCACCAAGAACAACACTCAAATCTAGTCCAGCATGTGAGCAGGCCTAGCCCTGCCAGAAAGCAGAAAGGTCGGATCCCAAATGGTGTTTCTACCACCAATGTTAGGGTGCTTCCGCATGCAGGTGCCGCCAGCCATGCTCGTTCCCGGGAAATGACGGGGCCAGCTGCTGCCATTAGTAGCTGTAGCTGCTGGCTGACTGAACAGCCTTCTCCATGATTGGGACTGTATTTCAGGCCGCAGGTTCCTCGTGGACATGGAGGCGGAGATAAGTATCATACCTCTTACAGTGCTCAACCCCAAGGCCTGTCCCTGCACACTACCAATAACACCACCATCAGAACCTTTGGCAAGAGGCGACACCACCTTTAAATGGTCCTTCGTGCTGGCTTCAGTGGACAAACCTCTTTTGGGTGTGGATTTCTTGCGGGCACACTCCCTACTCATTGACCTCCAGGGCAGACGACTAGTCCATGCTGAAACTTTCCATACCATGCCCCTCGGCACGTCCAAGGAACTGTCTACCCAGCTCGCTTCCATAAAAACTCAACATGTCCAGTACAGCTACCTCCTCACTGATTTTCCCTCCATTCTGCACCCGCAGTTCATGGCAGCCCTACCGTACCATGGCATCCGACATCACATCGCTACCATTGGCCTACCATTGCATTCACAGGCCGGCCGCCTGGCCCCGGACAAACTTAACCTCGCCAAGGAAATGTTTAGATGCATGGAGGAACTCAGCCTCATCTGTCATTCCAATATCCCATGGGGCTCACCCTACCACTTGGTGCCAAAGTCCAACAGCAGCTGGAGACTCTATGGTAACTACAGATGCCTCAATGATACCAGACCACAACCCAATTCCCCATATCCAGGATTTTGCAGCAAACCTCCATGGTAGAAGGCTGTTCTCTAAAGTCGACCTGATCCAGGGATAACACCAGATACCCGTGCACCTGGACGACATCCGAAAGACTGCTATCATCACCCGTTCGGCCAGTTTGAGTTTGCATGCCATTTGCTTTTAAAAGGTGGTGCAGTTATTCTACTGCCTTGTGGACGCAGTTGGCAGGGACTTGCCTTTTCTTTTCATCTACCTCATTGACTTCCTGGTAGCCAGCAACATGCCCGAGGAGCACATGACACACCTGAGCCAGCTGTTCACCTGCCTTGCACAGTTTGGCCTCACCATTAACCTGGAGAAGTGCCAGTTCGGACTCACAGGAACAGACTTTCTGGGCCACAAAATTATAAGATGGCACCACCCCTCTACCCAACAAAGTGGACACCATATAACAGTTCATCAGGCTGACGACACTCAAGCACCTGCAAGAGTTCATGAGCATGGTAAATTTTTACAACAGATTCATCCTTGCAACAGCCAAGATTATACACCTTTTCTTCACTCTAATATCGGGCTCAATGAAGGAGCTTGCATGAACAGACGAAGCTCACAACACTTTCAAGCAGACCAAAGAGGCCCTGGTCCATACAAAGATGCTAGTCCACCCATGAATGGATGTACCGACGGCCCTCACAGTCGACGCATCCAACACAGCAGTGGCTGCCATCCTGGAACAGTTCGTTGATGATTCATGGAGACCCCTCACCTTTTACAGTTGCCACCTGTGACTGTCTGAACTGAAGTACAGTGCATTTGACAGGGACACAAAGAGGTGCCACAGGCATTGACTGGTGCTCCCAACAATAAGAGAAAGATCAGCTATGAGAATCCCTTCAGAGACAGAGGCATGGATTTGTCTCCTGCGCTCCTGCAATCTTCGCAGCCTCATTAGCAAATGCTTGCTTCAGATTATGTAATTCTGAAAAAGTTTTCAAAGGTATGTCCCTTATGTCAGTGTAGAACTTCTCATTAGTGTAATTTAGTATAATTTAGTTCCAGTCATGTCAGTAGATATAGCAGACTCCACTGTCCTGCATTTGTTGATCAACTTTTGTTACTGATTCACAGTAAAAATCAGCTTCTTGCATAGTATCGTATAATCATAGAAAATAGATGCAGGAGTAGGCCATTCCGTCCTTCAGCATGATCCACAATTAAATACGATTGGGGCCATCATGTAACTTCATAACGCGATTCCTGCTTTTTGTCCATACCCTTTCATCCTTTTATCCAACAGGCCCACATTCAACTCCCTATTGAATATATCTAATGAAATGGCCTCGCCAACTATTGCCTCACAAAGAAAGAAACTGCAGCTCATGATCATTTAAATTTATACAGACAGCATGGTAACAGGCCCTTTTGGTTCATGAACCATGCCACCCCCCCCCATTACACCAATTAACCTAGAATTGTAGCAGGCCGCGTGACCGTGCAGTTATACAGGCCGAATCATCACCCCATCAAGTTGGTGTAGGCCCCCCATCCCTTCTAAGGAGGTCCGGAGCTGGCGAAACGCATTGCCTGGGGGACAGTGTCACTTCCGTGTTGCCTGCCGCTGAATGGAGAGTGACCCAGCAACGTGCTGATGTCACTTCCTAAGGCAAGTGTGCCCCTCACAGAAAATGGGCAGTCTTCTCGACCAAAGCGAGGAATTCAAAATAAAGTTCATTTTCTGATTCACCTCATGCTGTGTGGACATCTCTCATTTCAGTAGCATTGCTGTTAGCAGACACTACACAATCACTGTACATATTTGAAAGGTGATATGAAATGGGAGCATTCAAAGGAAACCAATACAGACATGGAGAATGTAAAAATTCCTTACAGACAACGCCGAATTCGAATCCGGCAGTTCTGTGTGGCCTGGTATGACAATAAGACCATCTATAAATTTGCTGACAATACCATGGTAGTAGGTTGTATAAAAGAAGGTGATGTGTCAGCAAACATGAGGAATATTGACAACTTTACTGAACGGTATACTAACAATAACATCGCTTTCAATGTCACGAAAACCAAGGAGCTGATTGTGAACTTTAGGAGCAGAAAATCAGAGATGTTCAATCCAGTGATTAAAGGGGGATCAGAGGTGGAGGGGTGAGCAAATATAAATTCCATGGGGTCACCATCTCGGAGGATCATTCCTGGACACTACACATGAATGTCATCGTGAAGAAAGTACATCAGCACCTCTACTTCATCTGGAGTTTGCGGAGGTTTGGTATGATATTGAAAAGCTTGGCAAACGTCAACAGATGGGTAGTGGAAAGTATAGGGGCACAAATGCCTCTAAGCAGAAAACTCTGCTAAAGGTAGTGGACATAGCCCAGTACATCAGAGGAAAAACTCGATTTACCCCTCAAGAAAATCTACATGGAACCCTGCCATCGGAAAGCTGCAGCAATAAACACCACTCAGGACATGTTCTGTTCTTGCTGCTACCATCAGAAAAGAGGTATAATTACCACAAGACTCATATCACCAGGTTCAGGAACAATTGCTACCACTCCACCATCAGTCTCCTAAACAACAAACTCAGAGACTCATTTAAGGACTCTTACTTTGCACGTTATTTATTATTGAATATTATTTCTGAATTGCATAGACAGTTTGTCTACATTTCGGTTTTGATTACATTTTTCTCTTCTTTTATACCTATATTTTCTTAATTAGAGTTTTATTGCTCTACTAATTATGAAATTCTGCCTGGTCCACAGGAAACAAGAATCTCAGGGTTGTATGTGATGTCATGAATGTACTCTAACAATAAATCTAAACTGTGAAATTTTAATTTTGTTTTCTAGTGCTGCAATAGTGTTGTGCTAATTACTGAGCTAACAGTGTTGCCCATAATGTTCTATTAAGAGTTGACTATCACAGTTGATTACTTAAACTGATTGGAGTTGTGTTATGAAATTTAATTTCTTGCACAATCAAGAAAAGGGCAATACATTTTTGATTTGCGCACAAACATTCCAGAGGATGAGGTTTTCAAACTTGATATGTAAGATCATTTCAAGGAGCCAATCATTGGACAATAATGAATCTAACAGAAAATAGATTCAGTCCCGTCATGATAATAATGGGAGTGGGAGATGGTGATGTCTGTATTCCCCTTGAGATTTTTTCTTCTTAGTTTTTGAAATATCTTTCAAGCCTTCGACTCTTGGCTAAAAGATTCTTTCCTGAGAAGGAAAAGTGATTAAGTCAGTCATTGGTATTCCTTTATAGCAGTGGTTTTCAAACTGCCCCTCTAAACTCACATTCTACCTTAAGCAATCCTTACACCATAGGTTCTCTGAGATTAGTAAGGGATTGCTTAAGGAGGTATGTAAATGGGAAGAAAAATATTGAAAACTACTATTTTTATCGTACCTAATTGACTCGTTATGGGCATGGTTTTGTAACTCCAAAGGAAATGGGCCAATGACAATTTTTTCTCAAGCAAAGTATTTCAGTAACATATGGGTCTAGAGCAGTGGTTCTCAACTTTCCTTTCCTACTCTCACACCACCTAAAGCAATCCCTTACTAATCCCTTACTAATCACAGAGCATGGGGATTGCTTAAAGTGGAATGTGAGTTTAGGGGACAGTTTGACAAACATTGCTTTATAGCGAGGATAATTAATTATCTATATTGTCATAGGTGCTACACTTGCATGCATCACAAACACACACACACACACAAATATGCATTATATTATTTTTAGGAAATACATGCTATACCTCTTGGTAATACATGGCTTATCTGAGAATAGTCATGAATTTGATCCCTTAGGACAATGAAGAAATAAAGTTCTTTGAACTCTAAGACAACATGGTCTAGAGCAGCCATTATCAACATTATCAATCCCCCCAGGGGCTACAGCACATTTAAGGATGGCTACAGTCTGAAATACTATTTTTTTTTAAAATTATGTAATCAGTAGAAGTACAGAAGAAAATAACTAAACTTGACTGTTTCACAGGGAAGGAGGCCATAAAATTTGAGCAGAGTTCTGAGGGGGTCATAGTCATAACTTCTCTGTAGATTGTTTCATGGTGGAGAAGCTTGTGTGGTCCTGTGATCCCAAGAGTGATGCCGTCTGGAGCTATGATCCGTGGCAGTAAGGTCGAGGGTGAGGTCCCTGACAAAGAAAAATCCAACCAAGTCCTCATCGGTGGAACAGGCGGATGAAGTTACTCTGAGCTAAATGGCTGTGAAGGAGGACAAAGGCTGTGTTACAGACCCAGAGGACTCCAAAGCCCAGCAACAATAGAAATTCATCAAGACAAATGGTCATTTAAACAAAAGTTACTTTTAATTTTCTTTAAACATAAATACAGGATCAAACTTTAACTTACTACTATTAACTTAACTTAACTTAACCCCCTTCTAATTCTATAAGTTCAGAAAAGTTCTTTGATTCACAGTCCAATCTCACCGGTATCAGGAAATTCTTATACTGAATTTAAAATTTATGAATCTTCACCAGGCTTTGGTGCTTGAAAGGTAAATGGTTACCACTCAGGAAAATTCTTGGTGGTTTTCAGAGAGAGATTTATTGCTTGCTGGACATACACAAACTGATTCCTTCCGATCAGCCACTTCAGTGTCTTGCCGAAGAAACTTGCCCCATCAGTGTTTGCCAGATGATAACCTCTTTCTTTCAGGTCACCACAGAGTTCCTTTTCTGTTTCACTTATCTCAAGTGAAACATTATATAGCCAGCCATCTCCTCTTGTGTGGACCACAAGGGCTTTGAACAAGCTGAGCTCAGAACTCACAACCCATCTTCAAAATGGAATTTCAAACAAGCTTGCAAAAGCCACTGTAGAAAACCAGCAGTCTCACTCACTCTCTCTCTCTCTCTCTCTCTCTCTCTCTCTCTCTCTCTCTCTCTCTCTCTCTCTCAGAGAAAGCCTGTTTGGTCTCCTTTCTCTTTCTCTCTGCTTGAAAAACCACATGACCTTCTTAGAACAGCAAACTGCATTCAGACAGACTGCGGCACTGGACCCAATCTTCTGAGTCCATTCATCTGTTGCTTTCCAAAACAATAATCCATTACTCCACAGCATGTCCAATTAACATCTACTTGTGAAGTCCTTCAGCAAAACAGTTTCCGTTGTCTTTACAAAGGCATTGGGAGCCTGGACTGTCTAGCTTGAGCCAGAGCTCTGACATTTTAAATGAGATCTGTGTTATGAAGTGTTTGTTTGTGAGCTACACTAAAAAAATCCAACAATTTATCTCCTTTAAAACATATCTATATACAATCTAAAATATAACAATCTGTCACAGCTGCAACAAATCCATCAGCTCCAATCATCGTGGTTCCATGCCATTGGAATAGTTGGTTGATTTGTAAAGTATCATGTGCCTCTTTGAGTGGCACATCAAGTACACATTAAACAATACATGCACAAGCGTCTTTGCTCTGTGGGTCAATGGAACCAAGGCCATCCTCCTCGACCTCGAGGGACAGACATGATGACAATGACAACATGGCTATAAAAAGGTTGAGAATGTTGGTTCTAGAGAATTAAATTCTATACCACATCAACAATCTGAATGTTGAATCTGACATTTTAAGAAAGATTATCCCTTTTTGGTGATTATGCCCGTCATGATCAGCATGGAGGCTGCAATATTTTAGAAGCATTTAGAATATTTAGCAAAAATATAAATGTACATTAGAACATTGCAAATACTGTACATCCAAAATATAAGAAAATACTGGAAACACTCAACAGGTCAGGCATCTATGGGAGGAGAAACATTCAGGATAAATATCCTTTCATTATGAAGGGCAGATTTATATGGCATATATTGCCAGAAACCAGTGAGAAAACCTTCCTACACCAGAAATTAGTTTTTTTTTGTATATTTTATTTATTATTCAAAATAAAGCATACAATGAAAAATAAAATACAAATATACATAATGTTTTCTCCCCTATATTCCCCCCTCCCCAATCTGCCCTCCCCACCCCCCACTAACTACCCCAAAGAAAAAAAAAAGAAAGAGGAGATCAATTCATATCAACCGGTCAACCGGTATTGCCATGTTTGGTGCAACCCCAACACATTTAAGCCCATATGGGCTCCATACCTTAACAAGAAAGGAATAATTATTATGTAAATTATACATGATCTATTCCATTGGAATACAATACCTCATTTCTGCATGCCACTATTGAATACTTAAATCAATTTCATTTTTCCAGGTAATAGCCAAACATTTTCTCACCACAGCCAGTGCTAATCTTAAAAACACAATTTGAAACTTATCAAATTTTAGTTCCAAACTCAATTTTTTTTATATAACCCAATAAAAATACCACAGGATCAAGTGAGATTTTGAATTTAAATAAACCCTCCAAAAATTCCATAATTCTATTCCAAAAAGGTTTCACTATCTTGCACAACCAAAGAAAGGAACCACCTTATTTATGACATCAAAAACACAAATCAGAAGAAATAAATACAAATATCTTTAACTTCTCAGGAGTCAAATAAATCTGATATATAAAATTATAATGAACCAATCTATATCTTACATTAACTAATTTAGTCATAATATCTTCTCAAATGGTCATCCAGTCATCCTGAGAAATCCAAACAGACAAATCAGGAATTACTGTTCTTTTATACCTCATTCAAGCCCTCATTTACCTATAGGTGAGAGAAGGTTCACAACCATCTCTACAGAAAGACATTTGTAACAGAAAGTGACTGCAGGTCCCTTGAGCATATCTTGAAGAAACACACAGAACGTCAGCAATATTATAAACTTACTCCTGAGGCTTTAAGTTTAGTCTTAAATACAAATTAGGAAAACAAATGGTGCCATCAAACGTATGCTGCCACTAAAGGAGGAGCATGAATGAGGCAAGGGATTTGATATGAAGCTACACTACATAATAAATTGTGACACCAAAAAAAATGAGAAAGATCAAAGAAACTAAGGGATGAGGATGTTCAGATGCCTTCTCAGCAAGTAAAATCTTGCAACAAATTCATAGGAAACTTTACCCCAAGAGAAGTGAGAATGTGAAACTTGCTGTCACTGGGGTTTAAGAAGAGCACATAAAAGAGTGTCCTGGTCAGCTGCATCACAGTGTGATATGGTTGCTGAAGTAGAGCATTGGTTAATAGATTAGTCTACAGGTCCATAAGAGTGACAGAGAGGATCACTGGATTCTTCCTCCCCTCCATCAAGGCTAGCAACAATCGTTGAGCTTGTTACCATACAGTAATCTCTAGGCTTGTGAGAGCCATGAAGCCAAGCAAAGAATAGGAGTGAGAGAAGGTTGCATCACATCCAATAGGATGGAAGATTCTAATGATCATGGAACAGTCAATGACAGGCCATGACAATGGCTCACTGCATTGTGGTAGCCGAAGTTCAGTTCTGAAATAACCATCTCAGCAACTGCACTAATCATCCAGACCTTCCAACCTCATTAAACCATGTCAGTGTGGATTGACACACTCCCCACTGATCTTACAACAATCAGATTGTTCTAAGAGTTTCATTGGCATAAGAACACCTGCAGAGGGCTAGCAGGAATTCCACTGTCCACAGATGTGCCAGAGGAAATCACCTGGTCATGAAACATCCACAGAAAGCAATTTCAGGCCTGAGCCCTTCATCAGGGATGCCAAATTTACTAAAGAAGAACCTGTATAGTTAAGCCTTCTTTTGGGAGTGGAAGCAGTGGAATCGAGAAAGGAATTGCATCCCTTCTTGAGACTGGGTTGGAATGTTACTCTTGCAATTACACTTCCTCCCTCACCACTACTTAAAGTCCCAAACAGTACTTCCAAGTGAATCTGTAAGGGGTCATTTACTGCATCCAGTATTCCCAGTGCAGCCTTCTCTACATAATGGAGACTGGACGTAGATTGGGAGATTGCTTTGTTGAGTACCATATCTATGTATGTTGCAATAGCTAGCTTCTCCCAGTGGCCAACAACTTCAATTCCACATTTCATTCCCACTCTGTCATGACTGTCTATGGCCTCAAAAGTTACCAGGTTGAGGCCACAAGTAAATTGGTAGAACAACATTTTATATTATCTCTCGAAGGTCTCCAAACAGAAGACATCAATATCGACCACTAATTTCTAGTAATCCCTACCCCATTCTCCTCCCCCCTCACACTCCCTCTTATTCCTTTCCTTCTCTTTCCACTACCTGTCACCTACATCTTCATTCTTCCAGCACCCACCCCTTCCTTATTTCTGTCAGAGACCAGCTTTCTTAGCCCTCTGTCACCTCGCTTATCACCTTTTAGCTCCTTCCTTTTCTTCCCTCTCCCACTGACATTCACCTTTCTCCTTTTAAATTATACTCCTCCCCACTTTCCAAACCTCCCACACCTTCTCATTTGGGCATTAGCTCTGTCTTTGGTATCTCCTGATAAAGGGCTCAGACCTGAAACGTTGACTGCATATTGCTTTCCATGGATGCTGAATGACCTGCTGAGTTCCTACAGAACTTTTATGTATTGTTCCAGTTTTCCAACATCTGCAGACATGTTTAACCCCAGAAATTGTACCATGTTCCTCTCTCTAAACATATAATGCAATTTCCTCTCTGGCAAACTACTTGAAGCACTAACTGAGGTAGGCAGAGAAATTATATTTCAATGCTGGATTATCATCCAACAAGATACAGGACAACACATGCCTGAAATGCAGAAACATACGGAAAGATAATAGTCATTGAGATATGACTCAGTACATGGAACACCAGCAGTCGATTTATTCAATTCAGTCTCATGAATGTGGAGGACTCCTCCAAATAGTCATTCATCAGAAGGATGAAAGACTTGAGAGCTACAAAATAACTACATCAAATTGAATCCTGTATGTAGAACAGAGGATTCCTGAGAAACTAATGGGAGAATTAGTGAGTTTGCAGACTAATACGGTTTAATATTGGAACATCATTGCCACACTTTCCCAGAGGCTGTGCTTTCGCAAGAAGACATGTCTAACAGTCAAGGGCATCCTTAACAAATACAAAGAGACAAAGGAAAGCTCTAACCTTGCCTTATTGTCACTCTGGGCTACACCTTTTAGGACTGCCATCTGAGCCACTGATAGTGCAAATTGTATGACAAAATTGATAAGCAAATGTATCCTCCACAAGACCAAGAAGAAATAAGCCTATTGCAGACAAAAACAGAAATGGAAGGCAAGTAATACTCCATAAACCTTGTTAAATTATTACCTGACTTGTTGAGAGAGCAAGCCATTCATGAACAGTATCCATTTAAGAAAACCTGGAAACCCAATCAAAGTCATGATATCCAAAAGTCACACATCATGATTACAGAGACAAACCAACAGATGAGAAGGAAAAGAATCAATATCTGGCCTACACAGGAACAGTTAAATGTGATATCAACACAACAGTGAGTTTAAAATACAATTGTGACAAGGTGGTGAATGCAACTCAAAACATCACACAGATTTCCCTCCCCTCCTCCATCAACTCGATCTATACTTCCCACTGCATCAGAAAAACAGTCAGCCTAGTGAACCCAACCCAGACACACTCTCTTTTCCCTTCTCCCATCAAAGATTCAAGATTATGAAATTACACATCCACTGGCTTGAAGGCAGTTTCTTCCCTGCAGCCATCAGGCTTCTGAATGAACCTCACAATCTCATATCATGGTACCCTTGCCATGAAACACCATATCCAGTAATTGTGCTCTTGTTCTTCCACTTTGTACATCTGCATGCAGGTTAGAGTTGACTTGCTAAACTGCTTGCAAAGGAACCCTTGCCACTGTTCCAGATAAAATGTGACTATAACCCTGAACTTAATCTTGAGAGCATTGTATCACAAGCACAATGCACAAAGAGGAATGATTGCATTCAGCTCTACAAAATGGAAATGTGACATCTTACAACCCGGACAAAATTGTGGATAATGCTTTAAAAAGTGTGGCGAGGAACAATAAGATTTAATTCAAACAAAAAAGGTGGAAGAAAGTTAAAGATAAAATATGTACTATTACTGTAAGGATGAAAAGGGACCTATCTTCTGCTGCAGCATACCAGTTCATATGGGAAACACACTGCAGCACAGAACATGCGGTTTTAAAATAAACATGACGTAAACCATGGATTAGTCTCAAAGCTGTATTTAAGAAATATAGTTCTGGGAACCACAAGACATACAGGTATTACATTAGATTACATGCAGGACCTGAATAAGAAATACAGAAAAGATAATAGCATATTATTGTCACTACCTGTTTGTGGTCTGGTACAATGTAGTAGCATTCTTTGGGGTGCAATATGACCTAAGATGTATTTGCCATTGTATTCTTGCTTCCAAATGGCTCAACTGCTGTTTCTGATCATGCCCGTAGTCATCCACAGTGAATGAGTCAGTACTTCTGAAAAGCAATGAGGTATATACATGAATATACACATGGAAATAAGAATGACTGACATTTAATCCCATTAATTACACCTTCAACACACTGATGGCTATTTTTTTTTAATCAAGAGAAGAGGAATAATGAAAAAAGGCAGAGTGATCAAACATTTGGGATTGTACTCGCTGGAGTTTAGAAGATTGAGAGGGGATCTCATAGAGACCTATAAAATTCTGGCAGGACTGGACAGAATGGATGCAGATGGGATGTTTCCAAGGATGGGAAAATCCAGAACCCGGGGCCATGGTTTGAGGATAATAGGCAAACCATTTAGGACCGAGATGAGGAGGAATTTCTTTACCCAGAGGGTGGTGAATCTGTGGAATTCATTGCCACAGAGGGCAGTAGAGGCAGGTTCATTAAATCTATTTAAGAGGGAATTAGATCTATTTCTTCAGTATAAGGGTATTAAAGGTTACGGAGAAAAGGCGGGGACGGGGTACTGAACTTTAAGATCAGCCATGATCTCGTTGAATGGCGGAGCAGGCTCGAAGGGTCGAATGACCTACTCCTGCTCCTATCTTCTATGTTTCTATGTTTCTATATTTGACCAGGATGCACTATCAGTGTTTCAGACCCTCTTTGGCTGCAGAGCTAATAATTTGACATCAAAAACAAAACCTGGACAAGATGATTCTGAAAATGATATCCCAATTGCTTTGTCAGATTGAGATATTTGAGTCCATCAAGATATTATGATCCTTATGAATCATTAGTAGAAATGAAAACTTTAAAATTTTCCAATCTGTTTAATTGTATTCTAGGCAAGAGAAGACCCATTTTAAGGAAAAGTTAAGAAAGCAGGAAAAGCAAGGCAAAAATAAGAAAAAAAAACAACTAAAAAGTAATATGAAAAAATATAAAGCCAGTGTGGAATAATGAAGCCATATTATCAAGAAACATGATACTGCAATTCCACATTTCATGTTTTAATTCCACATAAAAAATAAGAGAAAAGTTGAAATAGAATTTGAGCCAATAATATAAATAAAAACATAATAAATGTCAAAGCACAGAAGGTGGAAGCAATGTGACAAAAATATTATTTTGCCTCAGCAGTTATCAGGGAGATGGATCAGAGAGGCAAGTCATTGGATAATGAGACTAAAAATTATATAACAGCCTGAGCCAAAAACACTTACTTAGTATGATGATGTAATATTCCGTCTCTAATGGAAAACATCTCATGCTCTGATCTATCTCACTGACAGCCTTGCCATCTAGTAAGATGAACAACTCATTTTCTTTTATTATCGCATTCTGCTCCTATATCTTTTGGTCTTATAGTCTCACTGTCAGTCATGGCTTATCATTAGCTTGTTCTTCTAAATTAAAAAGATTTGTACCTAAACTTCACTCCAGATCCTTGACACGTTCTTCAGTTCTTGTTTTCTATTGGAAGCGGAACAGAGATCTCATCAATTGTTTTCCATTTGTGTAAAAGATCCCATGATATTTTTCAAATAGGACCAGGTGTCTTCCCTCAGTTTTCTGGCCAATATTTATCCATTCATGAATGTCAGAAAAGCCATTGGAAGATTATTTATCACACAGCTGTTTATACTATATGCCCATGTTGTGCACATTTCCTTAAGTCAAAACACAGAAATGCTGGAGGAACTCAGCCTGTCTCTCAGTGTCCATAGGAGGTAAATATACATCACTGATGTTTTGGGCCTGACTTCGTGTTTCACTCTTTTCACCATATTTCCTTATGTTTCTAGAATTACTTAATTTCCCTAAATACTTGATATACTGTGAACCACTTTGGGTTGTCCTTATGTTCTGAAAGATACTAATTTACAAATATATTAAACCTAGTAAGGAATTAAAGACCAGGGCAGACTCATCTGGACTTAGCACAGCTCTATGTGCTAGGTTATATTTTACTAACAGGTGGAAGCTATTAACTTGCTTTTGTGTTAATGGTGGAGAATGTACAGACAGCTGGGATTTGAATAAACTTGCCAGCATTTGTAGTAAATAATACACTTGGCTGGATTATAAGTACCCATGGACCTTCAGCTGTCATAGAGAAATCAAGGAAAGAAAAGGACTGATAAATAGGCAGAAAGCTAAGGATTTGGATATAGCAGGCCAGTCAGAACTCAGCTAAGTTCCTGCCCTTAAGGTATTAAATTGTGTGAGTAAGTCCTAATCCAAAGATAATAAAGATCAGGAAAGGTAAATTTCATTCATATTAAACAAAGAAGTTATTTTAAAAATGTTTCACAAAATGGTTGAAAACACTCTTGAAATATTATGTATGGTTGTTTGCCTCATCATGAGGTGAATGTAGATAAGAGCAAATAAAAGCTGTTTAAGATAAGGTTACACTGTTCAGGAAAGGATATGTAAGCTATGTCTCTCCTCTTGAAGAGAAAAGGCTGAAGGGTGAGTAATAAATGCTTTAAAACATGAAGTCTTTTGATCAAGAAGATATTGTTTCTTCCTCTTATTGAAGCCTTGAACATAAAATCGAAAGCAAAAAATATTAAATAAGGAAATAAGAATAAATTTGTTTATTAAGAGAGTCATGAGAACTATACAAAAGTTGTGAAGGATTTGGAAAGAATACAAAAGATATTTACCAGGATGCTGGCTGAATTGGAGGTTATGAATTGTGAGGGGAGGTTAGACAAACTTGGAACAAAAATTTGGGTTGTTTCCTCTGGACCATTGAAGGGTGAGGGGAGACCTGATAGAAATTTATAAAAATGATGAAAAGCATACAATCATTTTCTTAGGGTAGAAACATTGAATACTCGAGAACGTGTATTTTAAGTGAGCAGTAGTAGCACTAGCCATCAGAAGCTACTACCATGATGGCTGATTCTTAGGAGTTTTAGGTGGAGTTGACACCACATTAATTCTGGAATAGATTGGCTCAACAATTTGTACATCTGGTGCAAATTGCGAGTTATCTCTTCTACCCCTTTTCAAATTGATCACAAATTTTATGACAAGCTTGCAATATAGCCTGCCTCATAGAAGAGTTTGTTTGAATCCTTTGCAGTTCAACATGACTGCAAGTCACCCTCTCATGAATCGAAATTGGCTCTGTCTTCTCTCCCTGTTCTGGCTGCATACCTTTTAGGCCTGGTTTCCTTTCACTTGCAGGT
This sequence comes from Narcine bancroftii, assembly GCF_036971445.1. Classification (NCBI taxonomy): domain Eukaryota; kingdom Metazoa; phylum Chordata; class Chondrichthyes; order Torpediniformes; family Narcinidae; genus Narcine; species Narcine bancroftii. The sequence continues at coordinate 297,400,798 of NC_091470.1, read as the reverse complement.
CTCATTGCTATCCTTTTCTCTAAGTATCAGTATCTGAGTTGATGGCTGTATATCTGAAATCCAGTGTGGTGTGATTTTATCATCACTGTGGATTATTTATTCTTCCACAGTACAACCAGGTTTAAATTTGAATTATCTATTGTCATGTGTATTGAGATAGCGTGAAAAATTTGGTTTCTATTCATCCAGGTAAATCAACTCGTGTTTAAGAACAACAGGTAGTGCAATTTTTTAAAAAAACAAAAATGCAAGGTACAGTTTTACAGCAAATCAAAGAGGGTAGGGTTTAGTGTTACAAAGTCAAAGTGTAGGGTATCAAGAAAAGCAGAGTTAAAACAATGCAAGCACATCTTTATTTTTGCCAATGAGAGGTTGATTTAAGTGTCTGATAACAACAGAAAAAAAAATTCAGTCATCAGGAATCTGACATCAAAAAAGTGCAGAGAAAAATCTGTAATAAAAACAGAAAATGCTGGGAAAATGTAGCAGGTCAGAGAGCATTAGTGATAAGGGAAACAGCTGATGTTTCTGGCTAAGGAGTGTTTCTACCATTTTTCTGCTTTTATTTCAGATTTACTAGTATCTGCAGTTTTCATATATTTCTAAATTTGCCCTGCAGGAAACAGACAAATGTAGTAGAAAAAATGCAGAATGGAGAGTGGTTTAAGGAGAAGGTGGCCAATGAGATGAGATAGGAGGATATTATTACCTTGGTAATTTCAGTCCATGGCTGAACAAAGCCTCAGCAACATTTATTTCAATGAACTGAAAGGTATTTCCTTTATTCTGGGTTAAGAAGAGAAGCAATTTTTGATTTCCTCCAAGTAGGTACTGATGGTATTTTTTGTATCCATCTTTTAACACAGGAGTGAAAGATGTTTGTCAATGAGTATCATGCAAATTACTTGTAGGAAGTGCTTTGAGTAGGTGGCAGTAAGTACACGTTATGAGATGTGAATAAACACGTTTATATTTGTTTTAAATGGAGGCTTTGGGAAGACAATTAGTAGTGGTAAAGAGAGCAATTTCTCAGGCAAGTAGACAATGATGTATGTGGCATTTGGAAATGTTCATCATTTTTTTTGAGCTTATTCTATTTCTAATGTCAGTGTATCCAGGTTCTCAATATGTGAAGCTTGCAATGGATTTCCTGAGCTTTTCGATCTCATTGACTCACTGTAAAACTGCTTAGAGGCTTGCATACTTTGGACTTCCTGCATAGTATTTGAAAACCTAAACCATGAAAATCTCATGCAGAATTTCCTGGATGACTGCCATGATGTGCTTCAGTCACAGAACCAGTCCCCCTTAAAGAGACTACAAATGAAACTATCCATTCACCATATTGATTTTCAGCCAAAGTAGCATAGAAAATAGGGGGAGGAGTAACATGCTCCGTCATAAAAATATAAAGAGGTGCCACTACCATTGCCCAGTGCCTCCAACAGTAAGAGAAAGAGAAGTAAAAGAGATTCCCTTCAACATAACTATGAATGATTATCTACTTTAGTACCACTCATTTTTAGTACCACTATATTTTCACCTTTTCTACATTTTCCTTGATCCAATTGGCTTCAACAAATATATCCACAGCACTTATAAACAGCATGTCTAGTAATGTGAGGAAATTAAAGGTACAAATAAGTAGAACCTTGTGTACTCCTGCATTGAAATCACTGAGTTGAATTTAACCTTCCCTTCTGCTGCTTTGCAATCCCTAAAATCCAAAATGCTAATAGCATCTATTTTTGTGTCTAAATTTTCAACTTAATGATTCACAATTCCAAATGGAGTCTTATTACTGGACCAGCAGAATTTTACTCAACTACTGACAGGTGCATGAGTTGGCAGCTGTGGAATTTACATTCATATAATTAAATAAGTATGGAATTTAATTAAAAGGAGAATCCCAGTTATTTTTGCATTATACAGAGTGCCATAAAAAATTAATATAATAAAAATTCATAAAAGCTCTTCAAGTTAGGAAATTTCTCATCCTTTGTCCAGTCTTGCATAAGTGCTTGCAAAAATTGAAGTGTACTGGCAATTTGATAAGGGTGAGGCAGAGCGCCTCCCATAGGCTAATATACAGTACAATTAGCTTTTGATTAATTCATACAAGCAAAAAACCCAGACAACTTAACCTACTGGACAAGGCAGGATTAATATCATACTTTCCCTTCCCTATTTCTGGGTCTATTTAACCAGCATTTCAGACTCTGGTCTCTATTTGCTCCACATCTTTTCCTTATTCTCTTTGTAAACAGTTTCATCTTGAGATTCAGTTCTGCTGTGTGACAGGAAATCCATTTCTCCAGCCCCATTTTCTCATACAAATTGCTATAGCAGGACATCGATCATGTAGTCCATTAGTGGAACTTGCTATGGTATCCTTCTAGTCAAAGGTTTTGTCCACAAAGTTGCTGAGTCTCAGTTAATAGCAAATCAGCATGAAATGCAGGCATTTGCATTCAAATGCAGAAAGCAGCTAACAGGGTATCTCTTTAATCAGGTGGTATTGAGTAATAAACAGAGGAAGAGAATGGATTAAAGTGTAGGAGAGGGGATTATATCAAGAAATTTAATTTCAGATAAAGAAAAGTAGTGAATTATGAAAGCAAGGAGAGCAAGAAAACAAAATAACAGAAAAAAATGCAAATTAAAGTGTGAAATGTATAAAATATTGCAGACATCCAAAACCTGAAGGGATGAGACCTTGCATTGAGAAGTCCGTTGCTAATCACTGCCAATAATCACAATGTCACTGTAATTACCTGGAAGAAAACCATCTTTTGTAAAGACTAGACAATTTTTTAAACTGTAAAGATGATGGGGACAATACAATGCAATTTGTAAAATTGACATCTAAACAACCCAAATCTGGGAGCAATCTCCAGTGGTTCATTTAGCTACAAATCTGATCCTCAACAAAAATCGGTAAATTAGTTGATCAAAAATAAGGGTGATGTCATAGTCCTTGCAACAATTTTGACAATAAATTGTTTGTTTACTATACAACTCCTGGGACTCCATTGGAATTGGCTTCTTTTTTTCTTTGGCTTGGCTTCGCGGACGAAGATTTATGGAGGGGGTAAAAAGTCCACGTCAGCTGCAGGCTCGTTTGTGGCTGACCAGTCCGATGCGGGACAGGCAGACACGATTGCAGCGGTTGCAAGGGAAAATTGGTTGGTTGGGGTTGGGTGTTGGGTTTTTCCTCCTTTGCCTTTTGTCAGTGAGGTGGGCTCTGCGGTCTTCTTCAAAGGAGGCTGCTGCCCGCCAAACTGTGAGGCGCCAAGATGCACGGTTTGAGGCGTTATCAGCCCACTGGCAGTGGTCAATGTGGCAGGCACCAAGAGATTTCTTTAGGCAGTCCTTGTACCTTTTCTTTGGTGCACCTCTGTCACGGTGGCCAGTGGAGAGCTCGCCATATAATACGATCTTGGGAAGGCGATGGTCCTCCATTCTGGAGACGTGACCCATCCAGCGCAGCTGGATCTTCAGCAGCGTGGACTCGATGCTGTCGACCTCTGCCATCTCGAGTACCTCGACGTTAGGGGTGTGAGCGCTCCAATGGATGTTGAGGATGGAGCGGAGACAACGCTGGTGGAAGCGTTCTAGGAGCCGTAGGTGGTGCCGGTAGAGGACCCATGATTCGGAGCCGAACAGGAGTGTGGGTATGACAACGGCTCTGTATACGCTTATCTTTGTGAGGTTTTTCAGTTGGTTGTTTTTCCAGACTCTTTTGTGTAGTCTTCCAAAGGCGCTATTTGCCTTGGCGAGTCTGTTGTCTATCTCATTGTCGATCCTTGCATCTGATGAAATGGTGCAGCCGAGATAGGTAAACTGGTTGACCGTTTTGAGTTTTGTGTGCCCGATGGAGATGTGGGGGGGCTGGTAGTCATGGTGGGGAGCTGGCTGATGGAGGACCTCAGTTTTCTTCAGGCTGACTTCCAGGCCAAACATTTTGGCAGTTTCCGCAAAGCAGGACGTCAAGCGCTGAAGAGCTGGCTCTGAATGGGCAACTAAAGCGGCATCATCTGCAAAGAGTAGTTCACGGACAAGTTTCTCTTGTGTCTTGGTGTGAGCTTGCAGGCGCCTCAGATTGAAGAGACTGCCATCCGTGGGGTACCGGATGTAAACAGCGTCTTCATTGTTGGGGTCTTTCATGGCTTGGTTCAGCATCATGCTGAAGAAGATTGAAAAGAGGGTTGGTGCGAGAACACAGCCTTGCTTCACGCCATTGTTAATGGAGAAGGGTTCAGAGAGCTCATTGCTGTATCTGACCCGACCTTGTTGGTTTTCGTGCAGTTGGATAATCATGTTGAGGAACTTTGGGGGACTATACAACTCCTGGGACTCCATTGGAATTGGCTAACTTTGATGGAACTAACTATTTTGAAATCCATCAGACTTTCCTCATTTTGAATGGGAGGAATACATCTATAGCCTCGAGGAAGTTTGAAACCATTAAGTACTTTCCTTAGAAATATGAATATGCTTTAACCTATTCCCTTTTCATTGCCATGTACATGCTGATTATTGATTTCTCTGGATAAGAAGTTAAAGTTTAAATTTTAACAGTAAAATGGCAATATTTTGGTGTAAACTAAATTCCATAAGATATTGAAAAAAATGAAACAAAAATGGGTTATTTCACTTCAATCACATGCTCAAAACATGCATGTTCTTTTGCTTTTTTTAATCAAAGTTCAAATTTATTGTCAGAGAACATGATATCACATACAATCTTCAAATTCTTTTTCCTGCAGGCCAGGCAGACTTTCTAATTGCTGGTAACTGTAAACTATATAGGTAGTCGCCATGTTAAAAACAACTTCCGTTACCTAGATCTGTCTTTAACTCGAATTTGTATTTAAGTTGGAACAAGTCCATACGGTCCTGATTTAGCATAAGTTAGTCAAATGTTTATCTTGGTATATAGCAATAAATAGTATATGTTTTTCCTCTCTACACATGTAAAACACTTAAGAAAAATTTCCAAATACATTACATCTTAAACATAGTAATACAGTACACAATAGGTGGTATTTAGAGATGAAGTCTTGTTTAATTATGGAAAGGATATCTTTTTCAATTCAAGATAAGATGTCTTTTTATAAGTTGAAGTGGACTCCATTTGTTAAGTATATGCAATTAAGTTTGATTTAAGTATGTTCCTAGATGTGATATTTTAGAACTGATAAATCTTTTTTTTAAATTATTTTTATTTGTCATATTTTTCTTTTTCTCTGTGTGTGCTTTTTTAATATATAATATTAATTTTATTAATTCTTCACTCTTTATTTTGGGGGAGGGGAAGGGTGGTTTTTTTGTATATAGATTTTTTTTAGTTCTTGTATATGTAGGGGGGGTTAGGTTGAATTAAGTTAGGTTATTAATGTTGTATTGTAATTATATTATTTTTTATATTTTTTTATTTAAATGTAATTTTTCTTTTTATTCCTGTGATAAAATCTTTAAATAAAGTTTTTTTTTAAAAAAAGTAATACAGTACATAATTTGATGATGTAGGAGAAGATGATGGAGAGATGGCTACTGTTGGAGAGGACGGACTTGGTGCTGGAGAGTCAGAGTTTAATTTTTAACCACATGAAACTTGGAAGTGGAATCAGCTGCAAAGAAGCATCTGTTCATTTCTAGCTGCCTTTAACCCGAGAAGCAGTAAAAAGTTACCATTTGTTGCTTCATAAGTCACTTGTAAACCAGACGAAATAAGAGTACAGGTATAACACAGTTAATGTGTTCCAAGCAGGTTCAATGTTATGGAAAACCGCACTGTTCAAAGCATTATTACAATGCATTTTAACATAATACGTTCCAATACTATAAAAGGGATATATAAAACTGATCCTTATTGGCAATGTGAACGTAGTTTATTTAAGAAAATATTTGTCTAATGTAGTTTACCCCTCACTCTATCCCTAACCCTAATGTATTGCTCAGTGGTTTGGAAACTTGCTGGTCTGCCGCATCAGAGCAGAGACAAAAAAAAGCAGATTCCCATCAGTGTAAGGCAGAGTGTTGCAGGGAGCCAATTCACAGTGGGGCAGCAATAATTTTCAACATAGCAACTTACCTCTCTCTCTATTTCATAGCTCAGCACCTATATTTCAAATACAGCATTTTAAACTAGAGTCTTGCAATGTATTATGAGGTGGTTTGAATAGCTGCAACAGTAAAACTTTAATTTTGCAAATTTAAAAATGAAGGTCGAAAAGAGTATCATACAGCATACTCTCTCGCGATGTTGACTCAACCATGCTCGAACTGGAAATTGACAGCATTCTACTGCCGGCTGGCTTCTTGTTTCGTAAGTATGAGTTGTTTGTAAATTGGATTTTTTTAACCAGGGGCCTGCCTGTACTCAAGAAGAAAGAAATGTTTACAATAAAAAATGTAAACAAGCTGACTGTGCAAATACAGAAAATAAATATTCAGTAATAAATAGTGAGCAAAGTAAGAGTTCTTAAATGAGTCTCTGGATGAGTCTGTTGTTCAGGAGTCTGATGTATTCCTGAACCTTGTGGCATCTGTACTTCTCACTGCTATGCCTCTTTCCAGCAGAGAGAACAAAGCATATCCTGGGTAGTGTGGATCCTTGATGATTGCTGCTGCTCTCTGCTTTCCTTGTAGATGTTCTCGATGATTGGGAGAGTTTTGGCCTACGATGTACTGGTCTGTGACCACTACCTTTTGCAAGGCTTTCTGCTCAAAGGTATTGATGCCCCCATACCAGACCATGATGAAGCAGGTCAACACACTATCCACTACACATCTGCAGAAGTTTGCCAAGGTTTCCAATGACTCCTGAGAAAGTAGAGTTGCTGATGTGCTTTCCTCACAATGGCATTAGTATGATGCACACAGGAAAGGTCCTCCAAGATAGTGACTTCCAGGAATTTAAATTTGTCAGCCTCTCCACATCTGATCCTTCAATAATCATTGGATCATACTCCTAAAGTCAACAATAATCTCTTTGCTCTTGGTGTCATTGAGTGAGAGGTTGTTGTTAATTCATCATTCAGCTAAAATTTCAATCTCCTATTTGCTGACACATTGCCCCTTTTTAGACAGCTCACTATGGCGTTATTGTTAGAGAATTTATAAATGGTGTTCATGTCGTACCAAGCCGCACAGTCATAGGTGCAGATCACGTCAAGCAGGGGGCTAACTATGTAACCCTGCAGTGCTCTAGTGCTGTTAGAGATTATGGAGGTGATGACCTTACCAATCACTGAGGAAATCCAGGATGCAATTGAGGCCCAGGTCTTGGAGTTTGATGATCAGTTTTAAGGGACAATGATGTTGAATGCCGAATTGTAAGTCTTAGCAAGGGGCATTAGGGTAACCACGGGGCACAATCTGATCTTCAAAAGTTCACTCAGCAGGGGGTTGGGGGCAGTGGTACTGCCAACCTCCATGCATGAAACTCCATGCAGCAGCTTTACTGCTGCCTTCCCCTTGCCTCCGACGTAGCAGTCAAACACGCAGCTTATATTGCCTTGGGACTAGTGATGCTAGATGCTAGTGATGCTAGGCTGTGGTCACAATACCACCAGCGGGTGGTGGTTCACAATACCTCATTTGGGGGGGGAAATGCTGGCGAATGCCCCCACCTTGGCACTGACCCTGAGTCCATGAAGAGCATTCTGATGTATGCATCTTTGCTGTCCAAGTGTTCCAAGTTTTTGTGTAAAGCCAGTGAAATGGCATCTGGTGTAGACCTGTTGTTGCAATTGGCAGATTGGAACAGATCCATATTGCTGCTCAGACTGGAGCTATTATGCTTCAACACCAGCCACTCAAAACACTTCACCACTGTGGATGTGAGTGCCACTGGTCAATAATCATTTAGGCAGGTTACCACACTTTTCTTGGGCACAGGTACGACTGAAGTCAGTTTAAAACAGCAGTTACCATGCCCTGTTGGAGTGCGATGTTGAAGATATCCATGAATACAATAGCCAGTTGGTCAGCACAGGTTTTCAACACTCGGCCAGGTACTCCATCCGGACTGGATGCTTTCCTTGGATTCTCTCTCCTGAAGGCAGCCCTTATGTCATCATCCAATTATGCAATTAAAACATCAAAATTCATGACAGTAAATAACTCAAGAGGCTGAGACTGAGTTACTGATCTGGAGACTTTTATTCACAATGGTCAAGGACCTCATCTTGTCATGACCCGGGCTTTCAGGGAAAGGGTGATGGAGGTTTTATACAAGGTCAAAAGAGGGAGGAGTTGCAGGTGCAGTCACAGGATGGGGCGGAGCCAAGTAATCTGGAAATCAGGAGTACAATACAGCTCAGCTGTTCACCACATTCACCCCTTGTTTTTTTTTATTGTCAGTCGGGGTGACGTGGGGCACAAGGTCTTATAGGTTGAGCCTGTCCGGTGGCTTGATCTTCTGTACTTACCAACAGAGCGCCGGTTGTGGGGTTGCGGCTGGGGTCGCTGTCTCATCCTGGGCCTCCAGTGCCATATTGACCTGCAGGGGGCATGACGGCTCAGCCGGAGTGACTGGATAGGGGGGAGGATGCAATGGTACGTAATGTGTGACTGCAGAAGGGAGGGGGGTGCTGCCTGGTGGGTGTGCTCCTCAGGACCCTCCCGCGCAAAAGGTCCTGGATAGAGACAGTTTCCTTGCGTCCATCTGGGAAGGCTACATATGCGATTTGGGGTTTCGTGTGGAGGACCTGAACCCTTTTGAACAGGGGGTCGGTTTTATGGCCCCTCACCTGTTTTTGTAGCAGGACTGGTTTTGGAGATTTCAGCCAAGAGGGTAGGGTGGTCCCCAACAATCACTTCCTGAGAAAGGAGAAAATTCTTTTGTGAGGGGTAGTGTTACATAGCAGAGATAGAGTGGCATGTGGAAGGACCTCCTGCTAATGAGAAACAGACAGTCCCCTGCAATTTAGGGCAAGGAGGATGGCTTTCCACATGATGCCATTCTCACTCTACCTGACTGTTCCCCCTGGGGGTTATAACTTATGGTCCTGCTGGTGGCGATACCCCTGGCCAGCAGGAATTGGCACAGCTCGTTGCTCATAAATGACGACCCCTGGTCGCTGTGGGTGTACAATGGGGACCCAAATAGGGTGAACAGGTTGCGCAAGGTCCCAATGACGGTGCAAACAGGAACCATGAATACTCATCAATAACTATGAGGAAATATGTATTGCGGTTGATGAAGGGAAGGGGGCCCTTGAAGTCCATCCTCAGATGCTCAAAAGGGTATGTGGCTTTTATCAGGTGCACCCTGTCTGGTTGGTAAAAATGAGGCTTGTACTCCACATAGACTAGTGGTACTCCACATAGACTAGTGGTTCTCAACCTTTTTCTTTCCACTCACATACCACTTTAAGTAATCCCTATTCCAATGGTGCTCTGTGATTAATAAGGGATTGCTTAAGCTAGTATGCGAGTGGAAAGAAAAAGTTTGAAAATCATTAATTGTACCTAATTGACTCATTATGTGCACGGTTTCATAACTCCAAAGGAAATGGGCCAATGACAATTTTTCTCAAGCAAAGTATTTCAGTAACAATTGGGTCTACAGCAGTGATTCTCAACCTTCCCTTTGCATTCACATACCACCTTAAGCAATCTTTACTAATCACAGAGCACCGATGGCATAGGGATTACTTAAAGTGGTATGTGAGTGGAACGATAAGGGTTGAGAACTACTGGTATAGACCCTGCAGTCCCTGGTTATGTCTCTGACATCCCCAATGGAATATGACAGATTCTGAGATTTGATAAAGGAAAAAAATCTCGTGATACTGGGGTGGCAGAGGCCATTGAAGAGGGCTTTGAGGCGATGCACCTGTGCGCTGGCACATGTCCCTCATGACAGGGCATCCAAGGGCCGATTGAGCTTCCCCAGCCAGTACAGAATGTCATAATTGGAGGTGGAGAGCTTAATCCTCCACCTCAAAATTTTATTGTTCTTTATCTTACCCTACTGTTTATTGTTGAACATGAATGCCATGGCCCATTGGACTGTGAGCAGGGCAAAACGTCTGCTGGCCAGGTAATGCCTCCAGTGCTGTACTGCCTTAACTATAGCCTGAGCCTCCTTCTCTATAGAGGAGTGTCAGACTTCAGGGCCCTGGAAGGTGTGGGAGAAAAAGGCAACAGGATGGCCTGCCTAATTGAGGGTGGCAGCCAGGGCGAAATCGAATGCATCGCTCTCCACCTGGAAGGGGGCAGATTTATCCACTGCTTAGGTTGCAGCTATTACAATGTCCTCTTTTATGCGACAGAAGGCTGCCCATGTTTCATTTGCAAGGGAAAAGGAATGGACCTGATAAGGAGGTGGGCTTTATCCCCATAATTTGGAACCAATTGGGCGTAATAAGAAAGAACCCAGGAACCCTTTCAGAGCCTTAAGGCTGTGGGAAAGAGGGCGGTCAAGCAGTCAGGGTCAGGGCCAATTATCCCATTTTCCATGATGCTGCTAAGGATCATCAGTTGGGTAGTGTGGAAAACACACTTATCCTTTTTGTAGATCAGATTCAGGTATTTGGCGGTGGTGAGGAATTTCTGGAGGTTCGCATCATGGTCTTGCAGGTCGTGGCTGCAGATCGTGATGTTATCCAAATATGTGAAGGTGATGTGCAAGTTATTTTGGTCTACCATCCAGAGCATCTTCTGTTTGAAGATGGAAACACCATTGGTTACACTGAATGGGAGGGGAGGGGAGGTCCATGGAGGGGATATCGCACGAAGGGGAGGTCCATGAGGTCGGTTCCTTGACTCAACGGCCGTGGCTGGGATGACGCTGATCAGGGCTCCAGTGTCAAAGAGGAACCACCGGCCACTGACTGAGTCCCGCAGGTAGAGGAGGCTGTGTCGTTGGCCAGCCACCGCAGCCATTAACAGCAGTCGACCTGGTCGTTTCCCTGGAATGAGCAGGGCTGACGACACTTCCGAGCCTTGGCTCCCCGGTGCTGGTGGTAGAAGGAGAGGCCTGAGGCGGATGCTGTGGTCTTGGTTATGCTCTTGGGGGCCCCTGCAGGGGCTGGGTGTTCTACCGCAGTGCTAGGGGCAGGCTTGGTGTGGTTGTACCTGTGGCTCATGACTGACTGGACCACTGAGCCCTCCGGGAATCGTGCGAGCCATAGCTCTTAGGCCTTCTGGGTGACCTTCCTCGGGCTGGTGAAGCTCTCCTGGACTAGCAGCAGCCGGATGTCCCTGGGCATATGGTTGAGGAAGATGCACTCGAAGAGTGGGCAGTTGGTGTGCTCACCCATGAGCGTGTGCATCTCATCCATCAGCTCCATTGGAGACCTGCCCCCCAGGGCATTGAGGTGCAGCATACGAGCGGTATACTGGTGTCTGGATAGTCCGAGGGACCAGGTAAGCACTTGCTTGATGGTCTCGTATTTGTCCTTGGCAGGTGGATGCTGAACAAGGTGCAGCACATGTCTGGCAGTGGCCTTGTCCAGGGCAGCGACCACACGGTAGAATTTGGTCGTGTCCGACGAAATGTGGTGGAAGTGAAACTGAGCCTCCATGTGGCCGAACCAGGTCTCTGGCTCCTGAACCCAGAATTCAGACAGTTTATAGCGCTGATCCCAGGCTCGCTCATGATGGGTTCAAAGACGTTTGAACCAGTCGAGGTCACCAATTGTAGTGGCAGCTACACTGTTCCTGCAATAACACACACAACCAGACGGGTTGAGTTCAGTGAGCAGACTCATTACAGGCTGCTGGGCTGCACTTATACTCCTAGCCCAGACCTGGCTGAGAACCACACTGAAGGGCACTGACGTCACTCGGGCGTCACATGGTCCCTCAGCGCAGGTTTCTGAGCCCCGTGCTGGAAGGAAGGGAAACCACCGACGCCGCCATTTTGGCCGGCTGCCCCGTCGCATGGCTTACAAGCAGGGCCAGTTTGCCTGCCTCGTGGTGAGCCGCCACAGAATCATATAAATAGACCAGCAAGGACTGTACCTAAAATAATTCAAACAATTCCCACTACATATTGTAGCATCTTCCAGATATATTGGGTTTTTCATTTTTTAGCTGAAGCATCACATTGAATAACATCATAACACATCACATCTTCAGCAATTATGTAAAATGAATTCATTGAAATCAATAGAAATCATTAATCAGAATAAAAATAAGACTACCTGCCAATTCACTATAAGCCATTTCCACTCACACAAATTTAAAATTATACTGTGGTGTGCTCAGTGACATAAATATTAGAGGCAGATTTTATATCAATAAACAGTTCAGTACATAGATCAAGAATCAGAAAAAAATATTGGTAAGTAGGTTTATTGATTCTGGAAGGGCATGAAGTTTTGCATGAGCAGAGGATGGGGCTGTCGAGGAGGTTTCGCAATGGGAGACAGTAATGAGTTCAAGTTTTTTTTATCATCCGTATACAATCAGATGAAACGGCATTTCTTTGGAACATGGTGTACACACAATATATTTTTCATACAGCACTTAATAATCACATACATATATAAAAATATTATACAAAATAAATGTGTAAATATTCTGGAATAATTTACTCAGTTTTATTTATAAGAGATCCAAGGTTACAGGAAGAATTTAGTTCCCAGCCCAGCAGTCCTGATTTTGATGCTCCTGTTCCTTTTCCATGATGGCAATACTGTGTGATGGATGATAGGGATCCATTTAAGTACTAATGTGCTCTATCTCTAAATTAAATAAAATATGAGCCAGGTATTATTTATTCAAAATACTAACTTTCATATCCAATGGTCTTAAAATGGGTGACTGACCCACTTCACAACATTTAAATCTAGCCCTTAATTTATCAGACAAAATGTATGACTCAATGTCTGGGATATGTATTAGATAAAACATTTAGAAGCACCTTGAGATTAGGCACAGATTGGGATTTTAGGTCAGGATCAGCAATGATCTTATTGGATGGCAGGGGCCAAATGGCCTATCCCTGTTTTTGATTTTGTTCATCAAGAAATAAGATTTTATACTGCGTATATTTTTATTCACTTTGGATTATGTTACTGCTTCTTAAAATTGTTTCAAATATATATCTTCAAAGATTTTTAAATGATAAAGGCATAGAAATTCAGAAGAGAAACGTAAATATTTTAAGGATTCGAAACTCAATTTTCATTTGTGTTTCAGATGAATGACATTCATACAGAGAACTGAAATGAACGGGCTGGTTAGCGTAGCAGTTAGCGATAGGGGCTTCGGTTCGAATCCTGCCCTGTTGGTAAGGAGTTTATACGTTCTCCCAGTGTCAGCAAGGATTTTCCCTGGGCGCTCTGGTTTCCTCCCACCATTCAAAAAATGTACCGGGGTGTAGGTCAATTGAGTGTAAATTGGGCAGCATGTGCTCGTGGACCTAAAGGGCCTATTACCGTGCTATATGTCTAAATTGAAATTTAAATTAATCAGCTATTTCCATGCAGAAGAGACAACCATGAGAGACTTTGAATCATCTACTAAATAATAAACCATCAGGTGTGCTACAGAATCTGAGAGGACGCCTATCCGAGAATGAGGCCCAGCCAATGCACTGAGCTTTTCTCCATTCTAAGATTAAACCTAGAATGCAGGTTAATCCTTTTAAAACTTTGAGGATGTAGAGCGCATCGAAAGAATCAAAGACTTGTTGATCCAAACCAAGGCTTTTATTAACAAAAAGACTGGAGCATATCACAAGTAGGTTGACCAGTCCAGAATGACCTGGTCTGGATAGGAGCAATCCTTTAAGACCTGCAAATAGGTGTGGCTACACTCTCAGCCAATCACAGTCATCCTACACTACAATCTGTATATATACACATTGGTGATAGAATCTGTGCTTTCACAGAGGATTCTCAGGACAGCTCGTTTGCCTCTAAGTGCAGTCCTGAAGGCATTTGCTAAATGCTTAACCTCGTTAAAAGCAATGACAACAGTCAGAATGTAAGCGCATGATACATCCTGAGTTAGCACTTCAACCTGTTGCTGATGGGTTGAACTGTGTGCCAGCATGCAATTAGGTGGCAGGGACTGTTAAATCCTGAGATCAAATAAAGTCAACACTCTGAGGTGGAGTTAAAAATATGCTCAGTCTTTATTCCACCATTACTGCTTCTTACTCCCTCATGGTCCTGTGCAACATGCCAGCCATTACAATCAATAATCAATCTATGTCATCCTGCAAGGCATTATAGTCGATAACCGAACTATATTGTTTATCACTACTACAGGGACATGTGAGAGTTTTGCCCCTCCTCAAAAATTAAGATGCAATTTATTCTACTGGAAAAACTTCAGCTCTTGGCCAGGGACACTGAAGAACCACATAATATTTTCATTTGGATACCAAGTCTTCCCTCCTGAGTTCTCTCATTTCATTATATCAAATTGTAGTCTCCTCAACACAAGCACTGCAACATTTATGGAAGTAGTTTGAGTGGTGAGAAAATTGGGATAGATGGTGGATGTCTGTACCATGCTCAGTATATTGTCATCCTTCACCTTCCATGACTCCACCAAATCCATTCAAAACAGGCCATGTGCCTTTTTGTATTTGTTCTGAGATTTCATCAAAGTACACTCTCCAGTTTTGAATCCTTCTGTCATTGTTGAAAAGGGTGATTGGGGTCAATGTTACATATAAACAATTATTTTTAAATATAATAGAAATATTTTGATTTCAATGGCCTGTAGAGAAAATGTTAATCTGCTTATGAATTCATATTTTTATAGATTGTATGCATCATGCTTTATTATATATCACATTTTAAGGTATTCAAATATTTATATATTATTGCATAACCAAGCTGTTAAATGAATTTCTAAGCTCTGTCTAACATAACAATATTTCACAATCTCATTAAGACTGTGGAGAAGAGAGAGGGAAGGAAAACCAGAAATATTCTGAACAAAAAAGAAAGCAGTTTTATCACTGGACTTGCTAAGTTAATGTGGGATTTCTGATGGTCTGATTCGAAAGATGAATAAAACCAATGGAATATGTTATCCTTTTGTCTCCCTTGTAAATTTTAATGCAAATCAATATGTTTGATTTGAAATGAATATGATTTTTTTTCTCTGCAATTTTTCTCTGTAACATCCTGAAAACTGTCAAATATCTGTATTGCACAATGTCTCTTTCTTTCCTTCAGAGGGACATTAACAGACACTATTCCACTGGTCCCTGTTACCCTTCAGTACCTCATAAATGTGAGAGACTTGAGACTGTCTCTGAATCTACTCAAATATTTGGTGCTCATTTCACATTCAAATCAAAGTTATGTAAATTAGAGTGCTCTCCTGATGAAGAGTTATGACCTGAAATATTGACACGCTATTGCCTTCCATGGATGATGCCTGACTGCTGAGTTTTTCCAGCATTTTGTGCTTTGTTCCAACTTTCAAGTATTTCCCATCTTTCTTGTTTACCTCTGTTTTGGTGCTTCTAGTTTCCATTGGGTTTCCAGCTTACTCTCTGAATGAAAAGGCCATCAAATCAAAATATTTGACAAAATGTTAACTTCCTAAAACTGTGGCTGTGTGTCTGTCAGAGATTAAAATTGAAAAACTTTGGACCAGGAACTGAAATTGCCTTAAATCAACCACTTCCAGTTTTATCAGAAAAATGACATTCAGACGTTCTATTTTTATGCTTCCATTGAATTTTCCAGAACAACAGCTCATTGAATGTGAACTTATAAGGTACTGCCTGTTATTCAGAAGAATTATTCAGACCCCATAAGCAACCAAATAAACAACCTTCCTTGGGAATCTACTTGCTTCCCCCTACCACTGATGGATACATTGACAGGCCTTTCCTTCAATTAGACTACCATCTGCTTCTCCAGCATTGAACAATTTCTTCCCAATTATTGCAGTACATCCACCCACAACATTCCTATCAGTTCTCAATTAATCTCTGCTTTTGTCAATTTTACTGTCTTCTAACTCAAAAGAGCAACAATCTGATAGAAAATAACTTAATTGTCTGCTAAAATCCCTTTCAAGTCATTAACTATGTTTTATCCTTTCATAACTGCAGCCTGGGTAGATAAGAATTGCACAGAATCTAAATGTTTGTGTCTTCAATTTTCACTAGTGTGTTAGGGCTTCAAGGGGATATAACCAATGTTCCCTCTAATTTTTTAGAAGTTAGTGTGCACAAAAATCTTATGTTGTGCAATTTTTTTTCCTGTGATAAAAGTATGTGCACACTGAATGCTTGTGCAAATGTAAACTTTACAATATGAACACTGTCTGTCAAACATAGCTGCAGCATACAAACTGGAACAGAAACGGTGAGGTGACATAAATTAGTGATGTCCAAATATGGTATTTGAAAAACCGAATAACTAGTCAACAGAAAGAGTTAGCTAAGAGATAATTTTTAATATTATTTTAGGTACTAACCTTTTGTGTGTGCATTAATTTCCTTTGTGCACTCATTGCAAAACGTGTGTGTGCACACACGCTCAGCTTAGAGGGAACAGTGGATGCAACTGCAAAATAAGTAGCCAGGCATTTAAAAATAACAAGGTAAAGAATTGTTGGAATTCTCATCCCTGAGATTGGTGGAGGTGAGATCATTAGATATATTTAAGGTGGAGATAGATAAGCATTTGAAAGGTCGAAGAATTGAGAGTTAAGGAGAAGTGGTACAGAAGAGGATCTGAGACCAGCATAGATCAGCCATGGTCTATGAATAGCAGGGAAAGCTTAAGGGACTAGACAGCCTATTCCTGCTCCCATATTCTTTATTTCTTGTGGCTGCATTTGAAATACATCAGAATATTTTAAATAAAAATAAATACATGTTTAAATGAATCAACAAAATTATGATATTTATTATATGGAAATACATCATGTGGGCACAATGACTTCATTTTATAGATATGATGTGAACACCATTATTCTCCCCCTGTTGCTATCACACTAATACATAGTAAACTACAGATATGTACTCTTACTTTGAAGCTCCATGTTTTCCACATTGTATTATTGCAGTTAGAATTTAACAACACTTCCAGACTTGTATATGGCTAAGTCTCAAATATATGACAATAATGGTACTAGGACCATTGTTGTTTGTCATCTATATCAATGATCTGGATGATAATGTGGTAAATTGGATCAGCAAGTTTGCAGATGACACTAAGATTGGAGGCATTGTGGATGACGAAGAAAGTTTTCAATGCTTGCAGAGGGATCTGGACCAGATGGAAAAATGGACTGAAAAATGACAGATGGAATTTAATGCAGACAAATGTGAGTTGTTGCATTTTGGAAGGACAAGCCAAGAATGGTGAATCTTAGGGCACTGAGGAAAATGGTAGAACAGAGGGACCTGGGAATACAGATACATAAATCCCTGAAAGTGGCATCACAGGTATATAGGGATTTTTTTTTTTTAGACATACAACATGATAACAGACCATTTTAGCTCACCCCATTAACCTACACCCCCGGTATGTTTTGAATGGTGGGAGGAAATCTGAATCCCCAGAGAAAACCCATGCAGACATAGGGAGAATGTACGAACTCCTTACAGTCAGCATGGGATTCAAACCCTGGTCTGTCTCAATTGCTGGCATTGCAAAGGCATTGCGATAACCACTTCACCAATCGTACCATCTGCAAAGAGAGCTTTTGGCATATTTACCTTCATAAATCGAAGTACTGAGTATAGGAGTTGGGATGTTATGGTAAAGTTGTATTTGACATTGATGAGATCAAATTTGGAGTATAGTGTGTAGTTTTGTACACCTAACTTCAAAAAAGATATGAATAAAACAGAAAGAGTGCAGAGAAGATTTACTAGGATTTTGCCCAGACTTCAGGAACTGAGTTACAGGGAAAGGTTAAACAGATTAGGACTTTATACCCTGGAGCGTAGAAAAATGAGAGGAGATTTGATAGAGGCATTTAAAATTATGAGGGGGATAGGCAGAGTAAATGTATATAGGTTTTTTTTCCACTGAGGGTAGGTGAATCATAAGCCAGAGGACATGGGTTAAGAGTGAAAGGGGGAAAGTTTAGGGGGAACATGAGAGGGACTACCTCATACAGTGTGGAAGGAGCTGCCAACTGAGGTATTTAAGAAGAATTAAAGTACTTACCAGGGCTGAGGCCTAGCAGGTTGAGCAGGGAGCCATTGGAATCGGGCTCAGAGGCGTCCAGAAGAAGCAGGGCAAGGAATGAGTGACAGGGTTAACTGGTAGAGGGCAAATAAAAAGAGGGTAAAGTAAAAGGGCGGCCAGCGAGGAGTGGCCAGGGAGTGAGTAGAGAGGGAAGGAGTGGGGAATTCAGGCTTTGGCTCAAGAGGTTTCGGCGAGCAGAGGCTGAGGTTGAGCTTGTCAGGTTAGGTAAGACTGTTTAATTTCTTTCATATTCTTTAGTAATTTCTATTATTTGAGGAAGGAGGAGCGAGAAGGGATGAGTGTGAGAGCAATTTGCTGTTCTCTGTGTCAGATGTGGGAAGTCATGAAGTCTTCTAGCATCCCTGACGTCCATATCTGCACCAGGTGTGCTGAGCTGCAGCTCCTCAGGAATCGTGTTAGGGAACTAGAGCTGCAGCTCAATGATATTCCTCTGGTCAGGGAGAGTGATGTCATCATAGATAGGAGTTACAGCCAGGTGATCACGCCAGGGCCACAGGAGGAGGACAGGTGGGTCACGGTTAGGAGAGGGAAGAGGAATTGTAAGGTGTTAGAGAGAACCCCTGTGGCTATGGCCCTCAACAACAGGTACTCCTCTTTGGATAATGTTGGGGGAAATAGCCCAGCTGGGGAAAGTGTCAGTGGCTGTGCCTCTGGCACTGGGTCAGCCTCTGAGGCTCAGAAGGGTAAGAAAAGGAAGAGGAGTGCAATAGTCATAAGGGACTCAATAGTCAGGAGTACAGACAAAGGACTCTGTGGACAGAGCAAGGAGAACAGAATGGTGGTTTGCCTCCCTGGTGCCAGGGACTGGGATATTGCTGCTCGAGTCCAGGACATCCTAAAGGGGGAGGAAGATGAGACAGAAGTCGCGGTACATGTAGGTATCAACGACATAGGGAGGAAGAGAGAAGAGGTCCTGAAAAGTGAGTACAGGGAGTTAGGTAGAGTGTTAAAAAGAAGGACCGCAAAGGGAGTAATCTCGGGATTACTGTCTGTACCACCATATAACCATTTACAGCACAGAACAGGCCAGTTCAGCACTACTAGTCCATGCCGTAACAAATCCCCACCCTCCTAGTCCCACTGACCAGCACCCGGTCCATACCCCTCTAGTCCTCTCCTCTCCATGTAACCATCCAGTCTATCCTTAAATGTAACCAATGATCCCGCCTCAATCATGTCTTCCGGAAGCTCATTCCACATCCCTACCACCCTTTGCGTAAAGAAATTTCCCCTCATGTTCCCCTTATAATTTTCCCCCTTCAATCTTAAACCATGTCCTCTAGTTTGAATCTCCCCCTTTCTTAATTGAAAAAGCCTATCCACATTTACTCTGTCCATTTTAAAATCTTAAACACCTCTATCAAGACCCCCCTCAATCTTCTACGCTCCAGAGAAAAAAGCCCTAGTCTGCACAATCTTTCCCTATAACTCAACCTTGAAATCCTGTCAACATTCTCGTGAACCTTCTCTGCACTCTCTCTATTTTATTTATATCTTAATTTGGTGACCAAAACTGTACACCACGTGACAGTGAGAGCAGGAATAGAATGAGATGGAGGATGAATGCGTGGTTGAAGGGGTGGAGCAAAGGGCAGGGATTCAAGTTTGTGGATCATTGGGACCATTTTTGGGGTAGGTGTGACCTGTACAAAAAGGACAGGTTGCATTTGAACCCCAGGGGGACCAGGATTCTGGCAGGGATGTTTGCTAGGGTTACTCAGGAGACTTAAAACTAGAATGGCTGAGGGGAGGGAACCAAATGAAGGAGAACAGCAAGGAGAAGGTTAGAGTGCAATCAGAGAAAGCTTGAAGACAGTGTTTGAGGGGGGGAAAGGCAGGTGATAGAATAGGGGGATGCTCTATACGAAGATCGACAGAGGTCGATTGCAAAAGATCATAAGAGAGCTGTGGTAAAGATAGGGGAAAACAGGAAGTAAAAAGTGGGAAATCTCTAAAATGCATATATTTTAATGCTAGGAGCATTGTAAAGAAGGTGGATGAGCTGAAGGTATGGATTGATACTTGGAAGTATGACGTGGTAGCAATTACTGAAACATGGTTACAGGAACGATGTGACTGGCAGCTAAACATTCCTGGATTTAGTTGCTTTAGGTGTGATAGAACCAGGGGGGGCAAGAGGGGGTGGGGTTGCACTACTTGTTAGAGAAAATATTACAGTGGTGTTTAGGTGCAATAGAATAGAAGGCTCGTCCAGGGAGGCTATTTGGGTGGAATTGAGGAATGGGAAAGAGGAAGTTACAATTATAGGGGTGTATTATAGACCACCGAATGGGGAACACAAATTAGAGGAACAAATTAGTGGGGAGATAGCAGATATTTGTAATAAGCACAGGGTAGTGATTGTGAGGAATTTTAATTTTCTGAATGTCGATTGGGAAACCCAATCTATGAAAGGTCTGGATGGGTTGGAGTTTGTAAAATGTGTGCAGGATAGCTTTTTACATCAATACGTGGGAGTACCAACTAGAGAGAGAGCTGTGTTGGATTTACTGTTGGGAATGAGATGGGTCAGGTGGCAGAGGTATGTGTGGGGGAGCACTTCGGGTCCAGTAATCAGAGTGCCATTAGCTTCAAGGTAATTATGGAAAAGGATAGGTCTGGGCCCAGAGTTGAGGTTTTTGAGCGGGGAAAAGCTAGGTTTGAGATGATGTGAAAAGATTTACAAGGGGTGGATTGGGACAATTTGTTTTCTGGGAAGGATGTAATAGAGAAATAGAGCTCTTTTAAAGGAGATTTTAAGAGTACAAAATCTTTATATACCTGTTAGGTTAAAAGGTAAGGTCAAAAGTTTGAGAGAGCCATGGTTCTCAAGGGATATTGGAAACTTGGTTCAAAAAAAGAGGGAGTACTACAATAAATATAAGAAACAGGGAAAAAAGGAGATGTTTGGGTACTATATTGAATGTAAAAAGAATCTTAAGAAAGAAATTAGAAAAGCTAAAAAAAAAAAGGTATGAAGTGGCTATAGCAAGCAGAGTGAAAATAAATCCAAAGAGTTTCTACAAATATGTAAATAGCAAAAGAAAAGTGAGAGATAAAATTGGTCCAATAGAGAATCAGAAAGGACAAATGTGTGTGGAACCAAAAGAGATGGGGGAGGTCTTGAATAATTTCTTTTCCTCAGTATTTACTGAGGAAGGCCAAGTTCTTGGGTATTAATTTGGAGATAGTCAAATGGGTTCAACAGTGGCTGGATGGAAGGTGCCAGAGAGTAGTAGTAGATAATTGTTTGTCAGGATGGAGGCCAGTGACAAGTGGTGTACCTTAGGGTTCGGTTTTGGCACAGTTGCTGTTTGTCATGTGTATTAATGATCTGGAGGATGGGGTGGTAAATTGGATTAGTAAATATGCAGATGATACATAGATAGGGGGAATTGTGAATGATGAAGAGGGTTTTCAAAGATTGCAGAGGGATTTAAACTGCTTAGAGGAGTGGGCAGAAAGATGGCAGATGGAGTTTAATGGTGATAAGTGTGAGGTGCTTCATTTTGGAACGAATAATCAAAGCAAGGCATATGTGGTAAAGGGAGGGCATTGAAGAATGCAGTGGAGCAGAAAGATCTAGGAATAACGGTGCATTGTTCCCTGAAAGTAGGAGCACTTGTGGATAGGGTGGCGAAGAAGGCCTTTAGTATGCTTGCCTATATAAATCAGTGCATAGAATAGAGGAGTTGGGAAGTAATGATGAAACTACAAGGCATTGGTGAGGCCAAATTTAGTACTGTGTGCAGTTCTGGTCACCAATTTATAGAAAGGATATTAACAAGATAGAGAGAGTGCAGAGAAGATTTACAAAAATGTTGTCTGGGTTTCAGCATCTGGAATACAAGGAGAGATTGAGCAAATTAGGTCTTTATTCCTTGGAACATAGAAAGCTGAGAGGGGATTTGACAGAGGTGTTTAAGATAATGAGAGGGATAGATAGTTGATGTGGAAAGGCTTTTCCCATTGAATGTAGGAGCGAGGGATACAAGAGGTCATAGGTTGAGAGTTGACAGGCAAAGGTTTAGGAGTAACATGAAGGGGAACTTCTTTACTCAGAGAGTGGTTACTGTGTGGAATAGGCTTCCGGGAAAGGTGGTGGAGGCAGGGTCAATTTTGTCGTTTAAGAAAGAGTTGGATGTATATGGATGAGAGAGGGATGGAGGGCTATATATTGGGTGCAGGTCAGTAGGACCACACAAAAAAATTGGTGTGGCAGAGACTAGAAGGGCCAAAGAGGCCTGTTTCTGTAACATTTTCAGTAATATTTTCATCATTCACGTTCACTAGCATAATATAAAATCAGATAATTTATCTCTAGGGCTTGCACCTCAAATTCAAGCTTAATGATCTATAAATCTAATGTCTGATTGGAATAAAGATTGTACAGGAAAGGATATCTGATGCCAGTTTCAACTCATAAAATTTAATTTTAAGTTAAGTCTTTGTCTTTAGCTGCTTCTTTTTTAGGAATTAGGGTCCACAGACATTAATTGCTCATCTGCAATAGTCCTTTCGTCTCTGCGCCTTTTACCGTTGTGCTGCTGAGTCTGAAATTTCAGCATCTGCATCCAATCAAATTGAAGATAAGGTATCTCAAAATCTACCTTGCAGAAAAACTTACAATAGTGGATGTGCTTATACTGTTCTTGTACTGTGCTGGATTTATTAATATGTTAATGCCCACCCAGCTTATTTCATTAAAGAGAATCATAGTGGTTATTTTATTGATTGTTTTACATGCTGCTAGATCAAATATTAAGTAGAAATAATTTGTTCGACCCTGAGCAAAGGATAATGTAACTCTACAACTCTCCCTTCTGAAGTCATTGTTTCCTGGATGATGAGAAATTGATATTGATTCTAAATGTAAAGATGTCTAAAATTCTAACCTGCTTTTTCCTCTCTCAGTGGGTTACATGGCATTAGCTGCCTTAAAATACTAGATGTTGGAAAATAGATCCATATTTTCCAAATATTATCATTTAACAATATATGGTGAGGACCTAACAAACACTAAACAAAAGTACACAGATAGGTTTATTTTAATTCCAAGCACATAACTTTTGAGAATACATATATATTCGGAACAATACTGTCTACAAGAGTTGAACTATTTAACATTTAATCTGGAAGAATATGGTAAGATTTCAGGTTATAAAATTAATTGGGATAAAAGTGAAATTATGCCTCTTACACAAGGAGATTATAGCCTTTATCGAAGAAGTACTCAATTTAAATGGCCAAAAGAGGCGATTAAATATTTAGGGATCCAGATAGATAATAAGTTAAACAACTTATATAAACTTTATTACTTACCATTACTTTAAAAAGTGGATTTTTAAAAGATTTTTAAAAAGAGGATTGAAGAGGATTTTTTAAAAATGGATGACCTTGCCAATAACACTAGAAGGAAGGGTTAATTGCATTAAGAGGAACATTTTTCCACAAATACAATATATTTTTCAAACCTTACCTATACTATTACCACAAAAGCTTTTTCAAGAATTAACTAAACATTATAAGGAAATTTCTTTGGAAAGGTAAAACATCAAGAGTTTCTATAGAAAGATTAATGTGGAAATATTAACTAGGAGGTTTACAGCTTCCTAACCTTAAGATTTATTATCAAGTGGCTCAAATGAGATTTCTTACTTCTTTTTACAAGGAATCAGGAAAACCGCAAGGGTCAAAATAGAGCTGGATAAAATAGGAGAGAAAATAGCAGAGGAATTTATATACAAATAGGATTCAAAGTTAATAACAGGTGTGAAAGAAGCACCATTGTTGAAACATTTGATTACTATTTAGAATAAGATAATGAAATTGGAACAAAAGGAAGGCTATCACCTTTGATTCAAAATAATGTTATTCCTTTTAATAAAGATACTCAAATTTTAAAGATTTTGTCTCATAAAGGCATTAAAAATATAGAAGATTGTTATGAACAAGGTCAATTGGTGGCATTTCAACAATTAAGGAATAAATCTGGAATAACTTGGAATACGCTTTTTTTACTACATTCAATTGAGAGGATATTTGTCGGAAAAGTTATGTCCAACAATGTTTCTACCAGTTTGCAGTAAGTTGGAAATTCTTGTCAGGAGAGGAAATACTAAGAAATTTATTTCTGTAATGTGCTTTTTATTACAAGCAGGCATTATTAATCAAGGAGTTTATTAACCTAGATAGAAATGGAAGGCAGATTTATTACAATTGATGAAAAAAGATGGACAGATCTTTGTCGATATTGGATGACAAACAACAAACATTATAAATATAAGGTATAGATTAGTTCAATATAATCATCTACATCAATTATATTTAATACTGCAAAAATTAATTAAAATAAAATCAGATTTATCAGATAAATGTTTTAGATGTGATGAAGAGATAGGAAACTTTTTTACATTCTACTTGGTCATGTTCTAAAGTAAGGACTTTTTTGGGTAGACTTAGAAAATATTTTAGAACAAATTACTGGTACCATATTTCCACAAAATCCAGACCTATTATTGGGAAATATAGAAGGAACAAGGGCCAAGTTAAAACTATCATTTTATCAAGTGAAATTTATTAAAACAGCATTAGTGATGGCAAGGAAGTGTATTGTAGTGACTTTGAAATCAGATGCATATTTAGGTATGGTGAGATGGAATGATGAAATTCAAAGTTGTATTCCTTTGGGAAAAATTGCATATAATTTAAAAAATAAAAATGCTGCCTTTTTACAAATTTGGAGCTCGTATATGCCAAGTTTAGGGGTAAATCTGTAAAAATGTTCTTCCAGCTTCTTAAGATCTTCTTCCCTAAAATAGTCATACAAATACTACAAGATCCCAGTGTTAGAACCAACCCTTCGTGCAATCCAGCAAACTATTTTTCTCTCTTTTCTACATTTCATATAACTATATATTACATTTATATTTTTTCTTTTTGTATAGTTTTTGATTGGGAGGAGAGTATAAGAAGGGAGGGAGGGAAGGTAAGGGTGGGGTAAAACCAGTATGCAATAATTGTAATTTTAAATTTAATCAATATTTGTTTATTTTAAAGTTTATTAATTATATGGATGTAATATAAATAAAATAATTTTAATAAACAATATTAGTTATAAATATCATTTGAACTTTAAATCAGCTTTCTTTAATCCCAATAATTTTGCACCATGTCCCTGTGGAATTATGTCAGTTTACTTGATGAACCATAATTTGTGGCAGAATAATTAAGACAGAGCATTCTGAAGGGGAAAGGTTGAGAGTCTGTGGACGTTATACAAATTGGTACACTTGATATGAGTAGAAAAAGGGATGAAGACCTGCAAAATTAATTTTGGGAGTTAGGTAGTAGATTAGAGAGCTGGACTTCTCAGGTAGTAAACTTTCAGTACCTTGCTCTACCTAGTATAGGAATAGAAGACTAGAATGAGAAGGAAGCATTGCATCATCAATCATGGAGACATCATTACAGTAAAGAAGGAGGTCTTCAAAGACTCTTCAAATGAGGTCATATGGAAAGAGTTTACAAATAAAAATGTAATCACTTTGCTGAGATAAAAAATAAAGGCAAATTCAAAGGCATTTTATGTATATTAATATAAAGGAATATCCAAGGAAAGTAAAGTGATCATCAGTATGGAGAAGGTAAGGCCTTTTAATGACTACTTTTCCTCTATATTTACTAAGGAAAAGGACATTGTCATTGAAGAATTCAGGAAGGGTAAAGATTATAAAATTGAAGAACATATTATCATTAAAAGGAATTATTGCATTTATTAGCAAGCTTGAAGGTGGAAAAATCCTCAAGGCCTGATGATGTAGCTCAGGCTGCTATGGGAGATTACTGGGATTCTGACAGAATTTTTAAAATCTTTGATAGCCACAAATGAGGTTCCAGATGACCGGAGTTCAGCAAATATATCTTTTACACAAGAAGGAGTGCAGAGTTAAGCCTGGTAATGACCGGCATGTGACTAATTCTGGAGTAGAGAAGTTGTTGAAAATGATTAGAGGCATAGAATCACAGACCATTACAACAAATGCGCTTCATCCCAGTTTATCTCTGCTGACCGAGTTGCCTACCGAATCTAGGAAAAAGATGGCCCTCAAGTCCTTTTTTAAAACCTCTCCCCTCACTTTAAATCTATGTCCACAGGTTTTAAACTCCCCTACCCTTGAAAAAAAAGATTAACTACTTACCATGTTAATCCCCCTCTTGATTTTATAAATGTATAGAAGTTCGTCCTCAACCTTCAATGTTCCAGATCGAAAAGTCCCAACCCATCCAACCTTTCCTTATAATTAAAGCCCATCAGTCCTGTGAATCTTTTCTGCACCTTTTCTAGCTTCATGATATGTTTCCTCGAGCTCGGTGATCAGAACTATGCACAATTCTGAAGAACAAGATGAATCCACACAAGTAAAAGAATGGATCAAGGATAGCAGGCAAAACCCTATCTAGCCAACTTGATTGAATTTTTCAAAGAGCTAACAAAGTGTAACATTTTGTTCATGCAGGAGGTGGTTGTTATCTGGAACACACTGTCTGAGAGGAAGATAAAAGTAAACAAAATTTACAAAGCTTCTGGGCCAGTATTTGAATTGTATGCTATGGATCAGTGCTGTTAGATGGGATTATTAAGGGTTCAAGGATCCTTTTATTGTCACATAAAAATACATTAAAAAATGTAAAATACATGATAACAAAGAGTCATTTTAGTATTGCCAGCACCCCTAACAATAGGAGAAAGACAAGTAAAACAGAATTCCTTCAGAGACATTGCATATCCATGGATTCACCTCCTGCAGCCTGCAGCCTGTTCAATCCATTGGCAACCCAAACTCCACATTCAAACATCTGACATGATCAGGAAGCCTTTAGCGCCCAAAACCCTTTGGGAGCCCTTCTTGCCCTCAGCATCCTCTCAAATCCTGATTCTGATACATGTTCCCGAGCCAGTGTCCAGCAATTTGCAGCCCGTGCGGGTTCCCCAACCATAAATAGCCTGCAGTTTGTGTGGGTCCCTCAGCCGCTGATATATAGATACTATATTTAATTACTTGATGGTCGGCTTGGACATTATGGACCAAAGGACCTGATCTAGTGCCACAGGACTCTAAGACACATTTTAGTAAAACTAAACACATAAACATAAAAAGTAGGAGCATAAGTAGCCCATCTGACATACTGAGCCTGCTCTTTGGCTTTGGACTTAACTCTGCGCTGTTCCCCAAAACTCTCAAATTCCCTTATTTTCCTAAAATCTATTTATCCATGTTTTATATACATTCAATGGGAAAGATTCTACTGCTTTTACTGCTTCTTTGATCAGAGAATCCCACAGATTCTCCACAGCCTGGGAGATGCAGTTCCTCCTCATCTGTTTTAAATCTTCTCCCCTGAATCTTGAAGTTAGATCCCTAGTTCTAATCTCACCTGCCAGTGGAAGCAAGCTCCCTGCTTCTATCTTATCTGTTCCTTTTATAAATTTCTGTCGCTTTAAGATACCCCCTCATGTTCCAGTGAGTATAGGCCCAGGCTACTTAATCTCTCCTCATCAGATAACCTCTTCAATTCTTAAGATCTACTACACAGTGTCTGCAGATGTTCATTTTTAACATGAAAATGACTAAACTACTTAAAAGGAAACTTCTATCATTAAACGGTAGAGACACTTTTTGAATATGGATAATGTGGCATCCTGGAGCAGCTAAGTTCCAGGTTTCAAGCAGTGTTCTCAGATTCTTGGATCAATCTGTGAAAATAAATAGCAAGCAAAGCGTCTTCCCCTCTCCAATGTGCAGCATGTGCCCACATAATACTTCATATTATAATACAGAAAATGAGTCTGTCCCTAGAACCTAGTAGCAGTACAGAAAGTTCAACAATCATCTTCACACTGTTAATACATTGTGCACAACAGCCTTCATTTGCTCCAGTATTATAAAGACTTTCCTTCTCCATTCAGCAAGAGAACCATATCTTCTTTCTACTGTGCTCATGCTTTAAAAGCCAGCTATTGCATTCAAAACTGCTTTTTAGTTGTACTCATTTCTCCCACCCTCAGTCATACATCTTGACAACTCATTAATTGGGACTTACTAATCCAACACCACATCTTGAATTAGAAGCTGTCATATACATGAAGGAAAGAATCCCGGCGAGAAGGAATTCCTTCTGTTCTGCATGCACTGCTACTGGCATTACTGTCAAGGTAAAGTGAGCAGCACTGGGAATACAAATACTAATTGCCAGACAAGAGGCAACCCCTTCTCTTACTTGCACACTCAGCAATGGCAGACTGGTCCTGCATTGACCTGCCTTCTATTGATGCTGCTTACTGCCTTGACTACATGTTGCCTTTTCATAACAAATTACTTTTGTTTTGGAGTTGGTCATCCAGAGGGAAAAACCTATGGAAGTGTATCATCATTCACTCTTGCTGTTTTAATCAACGGTGCAAAATCAGAATCTTAGGTGGTAATGGTGAGCGAGATGACGGAATCTATTGCTGATTTGCCTGGAATTCCAACAAACTCAATGGGTTGGATCATACTTGACTAACCATGCCCCCAAGCTTGACTCCCACCACTGTAATTTTACGATTGCCAATGACCCCATGTCCCATGTCCATCTCATAAGTGGAGAGGCTCAGGAGATGACCAGGACTCTAAATATTGGATCAACCACAGCTCCTGCTGCTGACGGCCTGACTCATTGCTTTCAAATATCCCCAAAAATCAGAGACATTTAAAAACAGTGAAAGTTGATTTAAATTTTAAATAAAATTTAAAACTTTAAAATCTTTGGCTTGGCTTCGCGGACGAATATTTATGGAGGGGGTAAAAGTTCACGTCAGCTGCAGGCTCGTTTGTGGCTGACAAGTCCGATGCGGGACAGGCAGACACAGTTGCAGCGGTTGCAGGGGAAAATTGGTTGGTTGGGGTTGGGTGTTGGGTTTTTCCTCCTTTGCCTTTTGTCAGTGAGGTGGGCTCTGCGGTCTTCTTCAAAGGAGGTTGCTGCCCGCCAAACTGTGAGGCGCCAAGATGCACGGTTTGAGGCGTTATCAGCCCACTGGTGGTGGTCAATGTGGCAGGCACCAAGAGATTTCTTTAGGCAGTCCTTGTACCTTTTCTTTGGTGCACCTCTATCACGGTGGCCAGTGGAGAGCTCGCCATATAACACGATCTTGGGAAGGCGATGGTCCTCCATTCTGGAGACGTGACCCATCCAGCGCAGCTGGATCTTCAGCAGCGTGGACTCGATGCTGTCGACCTCTGCCATCTCGAGTACTTCGACGTTAGGGATGAAAGCGCTCCAATGGATGTTGAGGATGGAGCGGAGACAACACTGGTGGAAGCGTTCTAGGAGCCGTAGGTGGTGCCGGTAGAGGACCCATGATTCGGAGCCGAACAGGAGTGTGGGTATGACAACGGCTCTGTATACGCTTATCTTTGTGAGGTTTTTCAGTTGGTTGTTTTTCCAGACTCTTTTGTGTAGTCTTCCAAAGGCGCTATTTGCCTTGGCGAGTCTGTTGTCTATCTCATTGTCGATCCTTGCATCTGATGAGATGGTGCAGCCGAGATAGGTAAACTGGTTGACCGTTTTGAGTTTTGTGTGCCCGATGGAGATGTGGGGGGGGCTGGTAGTCATGGTGGGGAGCTGGCTGATGGAGGACCTCAGTTTTCTTCAGGCTGACTTCCAGGCCAAACATTTTGGCAGTTTCCGCAAAGCAGGACGTCAAGCACTGAAGAGCTGGCTCTGAATGGGCAACTAAAGCGGCATCGTCTGCAAAGAGTAGTTCACGGACAAGTTGCTCTTGTGTCTTGGTGTGAGCTTGCAGGCGCCTCAGATTGAAGAGACTGCCATCCGTGCGGTACCGGATGTAAACAGCGTCTTCATTGTTGGGGTCTTTCATGGCTTGGTTCAGCATCATGCTGAAGAAGATTGAAAAGAGGGTTGGTGCGAGAACACAGCCTTGCTTTACGCCATTGTTAATGGAGAAGGGTTCAGAGAGCTCATTGCTGTATCTGACCCGACCTTGTTGGTTTTCGTGCAGTTGGATAATCATGTTGAGGAACTTTAGGGGACATCCGATGCGCTCTAGTATTTGCCAAAGACCTTTCCTGCTCACGGAGTCGAAGGCTTTGGTGAGGTCAACAAAGGTGATGTAGAGTCCTTTGTTTTGTTCTCTGCACTTTTCTTGGAGCTGTCTGAGGGCAAAGACCATGTCAGTAGTTCCTCTGTTTGCGCGAAAGCCGCACTGTGATTCTGGGAGAATATTCTCGGCGACACTAGGTATTATTCCATTTAGTAGAATCCTAGTGAAGATTTTGCCTGCAATGGAGAGCAACGTGATTCCCCTGTAGTTTGAGCAGTCTGATTTCTCGCCTTTGTTTTTGTACAGGGTGATGATGGTGGCATCACGAAGATCCTGAGGCAGTTTTCCTTGGTCCCAACAAAGCTTGAAAAACTCATGCAGTTTGGCATGCAGAGTTTTGCCGCCAGCCTTCCAGACCTCTGGGGGGGATTCCATCCATACCTGCTGCTTTGCCACTTTTCAGTTGTTCGATTGCCTTATATGTCTCATCCAGGGTGAGAACCTCATCCAGCTCTAGCCTTAGGGGCTGTTGAGGGAGCTGGAGCAGGGCGGAATCTTGGACTGAGCGGTTGGCACTGAAAAGAGATTGGAAGTGTTCTGACCATCGGTTGAGGATGGAGATCTTGTCGCTGAGGAGGACTTTGCCGTCTGAGCTGCGCAGCGGACTTTGGACTTGGGGTGAGGGGCCGTACACAGCCTTTAGAGCCTCGTAGAAACCCCTGAAGTCGCCAATGTCCGCGCTGAGCTGGGTTCGTTTGGCGAGGCTAGTCCACCACTCATTTTGGATCTCCCGGAGTTTGCGCTGAAGATGGCTGCATGCGCGACGGAAGGCTTGTTTCTTCTCTGGACAGGACGGCTTTGTAAGGTGAGCCTGGTGGGCAGCTCGCTTCTTTGCCAGCAGCTCCTGGATTTCCTGGCTGTTTTCGTCAAACCAGTCCTTGTTTTTCCTGGAGGAGAAGCCCAGTACCTCTTCAGTGGATTGCAGTATGGTAGTCTTCAACTGATCCCAGAGGGTTTCAGGGGACGGGTCCGTGAGGCGGGTTGCATCGTCGAGCTTTGCTTTGAGGTTTGCCTGGAAGTTTCCTCTCGCTTCGTCTGACTGCAGTTTTCCAACATTGAACCTCTTTCTGGGGGCTTTATTGTTCCTGGGCTTTGGCTTGAAGTGAAGGTTGAGCTTGCAGCGAACCAGCCAGTGGTCAGTGTGGCATTCCGCGCTAGGCATGACCCTGGTGTGGAGCACATCTCGTTTGTCACTTTCTCGCACCAGGATGTAGTCCAGGAGGTGCCAGTGTTTGGATCGGGGATGCATCCAGGTGGTCGTAAGGCTGTCCCGCTGCTGAAAAAGGGTGTTTGTAATGACAAGCCGCTGTTCTGCGCAGAGCTCCAACAGGAGGCGCCCATTGTCGTTGCACTTGCCGACGCCATGCTTGCCCAGGATTCCTGGCCAGGTTTCTGAGTCTTTGCCGACACGAGCGTTTAAGTCGCCCAGGATGACAACCTTGTCGGCTGTAGGGGTGCGTTGGATGAGGTTGCGCAGGTCGGTGTAGAACTTGTCCTTTTCTGCTGGTTCCGCCTGGAGGGTTGGAGCATAGACACTGATGAGGGTGATGTGACGCTTGTTTTGAAGGGGGACTCGCATGGACATGATTCGGTCCGAGAGGCCTGTCGGAAGGTTTTCGAGTTTGGAGGCAATGAAGCTCTTGACCATGAAGCCTACACCAGATAGGCGTCGTTCATCCGAAGGCTTGCCAGACCAGTAGAGTGTGTAGCCCGTGCCGCGTTCTTGGAGGCTGCCTATATCTGCCAGGCGGACTTCACTGAGAGCGGCTATGTCGATGTCAAGTCTGAGGAGTTCATGTGCAATGAGGGCAGACCGACGTTCAGGTCAGTGGCTGTCAGCCTTGTCTAGCATGGTTCTGATGTTCCAGCATGCTAGCTTGAGTTTGTGAGCATCTTTTGAGGGGGAGGACGTGGAGGGGGGGGAGGACGTGGAGGGGGGGGAGGACGTGGAGGGGGGGGAGGACGTGGAGGGGGGGGGAGGACGTGGAGGGGGGGAGGACGTGGAGGGGGGGGAGGACGTGGAGGGGGGGGAGGACGTGGAGGGGGGGGAGGACGTGGAGGGGGGAGGACGTGGAGGGGGAGGACGTGGAGGGGGAGGACGTGGAGGGGGAGGACGTGGAGGGGGAGGACGTGGACCTGTCCTCGGGCCTGCGCAAAGGAGCTTTTAGGTGGAGTGCAGTGCGTGCAGTACTGGCCCCACCCTTTACACCCATGGTTCGTGTGCCGTGGCCAAGCAAGCTGGGACATGGCAGCGAGGTCCTTGGGTTGTAGGTTTTATATCGGAGTGGCCTTCTCCTATGCAGGTTTCTTACCCGGGCTGGAGGGACCTGCCTCCCCTCCTAGGTCGGTCCATACTGCCCGGACCGGGGCCGAGGCCGCTGCTGCTCTCCTTGTGCCCAGACTGGGGCCGCCGCCTCCCACTCTCTGCCCGGATCGGGGCCTCCGCCTGCCCCTCTCGACCGAGGCGGCGGCCCCAGTCCGGGCACAGGGAGAGCAGCAGCGGCCCCGGCCCCGGTCCGGGCTGAGGGTAGGCGGCGGCGGCCCCAATCCGGGCAGGAACAAGGGGGAGACGGCGGCCCCGGCCTCGGTCGAAAACTTTAAAATAACTTGTTTAAAAACAACTTAATTAATTAAAACAGCTTGTAAATGAAACAGATATGATTTTACTATGAAATATTCTTCATAGATTTATTGGAAAATATTTTCTTACATTAACGACAGTTCAGGAAAAGTGAGACATCATTAGTTTTATGCGATGGAGAAAATGTGGGCAGTACGGTTACCATACATGGATGGTACGGTTAGTCCAGCAGTTAGAGCAATACTGTTACAGCGCCAGCAATTGGAACTGGGCTTCGAATCCTGTGCTGCCTGTAAGGAGTTTGTACGTTCTCACCGTGTCTACATGGGATTTCCCCAGGGGTTCAGTTTCCTACCACCCTTCAAAATCTATCAGGGTTGTAAGTCAATTGGGTGTAATTGGGCGGTATGGGCTTGTGGCTGAAAAGGCCTGTTTCTGTGCTGTATGTCTAAATTCTTTTTAAAATTAAAATTCACTGGGCACTAATTTCAATGGATTACATAGCTTTAATTTATTCATTCCATTATGCACCCATTGTTAAGCATACTGTCACCTTGGTACAACCTACTCATTATTCACCATGTCTGATATTCCATTATACTGAAGTCACCAGAAAGGGAATTCAAGCACAGTCCATAAGGGCTACCAATCTGGTTTCAAGGAATTTCTAAAGAGCGTATCAGTATTATTCTGATAAATCCCTCTTATCTATTAGCTGCTACCATAAAGGTCTGATTTTAAACCTCCCATGAAATTTCTAACTGGTGTAAAATGTAAATTTTGCATGGTCATCAATCCCTTCTAACCATCTTACTTTAAATAGTAACCTGTTCATTTCCAGTGTTGCAATCACTCACACTGACCAGAAGATTTTTTTCAAAAACAAAATGTTCACTTTAGAATTCTTTTTTTTTAATAATAAAAAACTAGGTCACAAAATTCTCCTTCACTTTTTCACTGTAAAATATGTATGTGGAGAATCTGATGCTACCTCAGCATCACTTCAAAAATCTATATTTAACGGAGCAGAGCAACATGATCAAAATGTGAATTATAACTCAGATTATCCATACACTTCTGGGTCAGGACTTTCCTGTGGATGCCATAATTGCTGGCTGATTTGATCACACTCAAGATGGTTAGAGAGAATGTGTTATCATTCCTGGGGGTGGGATAAAATACCTGGGGGTATCTTCTGAATGATCATTTGATTCCATGCCTCCACATTTTTAAATTCAATGTCAATTAAATAGCAGTAGGATTTAATAATGTATTATTTATTTATCAAGCCCCATCCCCACCCCCCCAAGATTTTCTCAGCTTTGTTCATGCAAGCATTCAGTCTGAGCACACCAAATGAAGGTGAATTCAACAGATTTTTTTTACTTGGACTGTACTGCTGAACCAACTATTTCTGTCCATGAGTGGTTTGTCAGGCATTTTGAAATTAAAACAAAAGTAATTCAGATATGAGATTTATATATTTAACAAATCAGTGATAACTCCAGAATAGCAATGGCAGGAATAATATTGTATCACAGATAATAGTCCACTACAAGTAAATGTCTCACCTCTATTCCTCCCATGTGCGGCAAGATTAGTGTAGTGGTTAGCGCAATACCATTACAGCACCAGTGACTGGGATTTGAATCTGGCGCTAAAGAGTATGCATGTTCTCCCTATGTCTGTGTGGGTTTCCTCTGGGTGCTCTGGTTTCCTCCCACCGTTCAAAATGTACGGGGGAAATCATTTGATTCCATGCCTCTACATTTTTTAATCTAATGCCAATTAAATAGCAGTAGGATTTAATAGTGTATTATTTATTTATTAATCCCCATCCCCCCCAGCCCCTAAGATGTTCTCAGCTTTGCTCATGCAACCATTCAGTCAGAAGGGCACGGGCTCATGGGCCATAAGGGCCTGTCACTGTGCTGTATGTCTAAATTTAAAATTTACAAAAAATAGTAACCTCTATAAAGAACCAGTCTTGAAAAGGCCTGGATTTTTCTGGAACAGTGATGGAATCTCAGCATGTTTTATTTGTGAGGACCTTTGGAAGTCATTTATTTCAAGTGTTGAAGTTCTGAAACGTCACAGCATTCACATTTCCTTAATTGTTTGTGAATTTCATATAGTACCTTTATTTAAATCCTCAGAACTCATCAACATGACATTGTCTCCATATAAAACATCAATATCCTGATTACATTTTCTGAAGATGCAATAAATAGTGTAATCCTTTTGATAGATTTTACCAGGTTGTTTGGCGAAGAACCAAATGGAGATTGATTTGTGATATGAAAGCCTGTGGGATACAAGCTAAAGTGGTGGTTGAAACTATATTGGTGGGAGAAAATAAAAGGGTACTCATCAGCAAAAGTTTCAGTGATTGGAGGCTGGTGCATGGTAAAGTTCTGCAGAATTCAATACTTGCTCCTTCTGATGTATATTAATAAAATGGACTTGATTTCAGGCTGGCATGAAGAAATGTGGTATCAACACCAAAAATGGTAGTATGGTTGAAGTATAGGTTTCAGAAAAATATCAAGAAACTGGTTAAATGAGGACAGAAGGAACATTTATTGTGGGGGAAATGTCAGGTAAGGCACGAGGTAGGGCAAATAAATCAAAGGAATGCATTTTAGATCCTTGGACAGATCCCTAAAAGTACAAGACAGGTATGAAGCGGGAAAGAACAGGGGAGGGAATGGCGAGAGCAAGATGTAACTGGTAATGGGATCACTCCGAAATTGGTAGCTAAAGTAATGCAGGAAAATGTGATAGATATGGAAGTTGGAGGGGTGGATTCTCCTGTCGACTCATTTGCCACTTTACTGATACATAAACTGACTCACATAAATAAATAATTGAGAGGTCCTATCATGAAAGGAAAAATCCCACTGCCACAAACAGTAGAAAACATAGTTTTCTCTTTGATCTAACCCTGTTTTCACACTCCTCCTCCCCCATGTTGGCCTAAGGAAATGACAGTACTTAAAGTTCTCTTCCCTTTCCTGTGACAGTGTCTGCTCTTAGACACAGTTTTAATGCGATAGGTCCCAATTTCTCAGTTTTCACAGTTTTGTAGATGATGATCAAATACATTTTCAATCTTACAATTAGGTACATTGTAAATGAAAATATAAGAACATTAGCATTTCCTTGCTCTTGATTTTTGGCAAGAGCATAAACAACACTTGTATGTCAATAGAAGCTCTGAGGGACATTATAAGACTGAAGCAACCTCAATTTTATGATAGCCAAGTATCAAATACCACAACAGGTTTGTCATTGTGTGTTCTTGAGTACACACACACACACACATCCCTATTCAGGATACATATTAATGATTTGAAAAACAGAACTGAGTCATGTTTCAAAATATGTGATTAATACTGAATTGAGTGGAAAAGCTAATTGTGCAGAGGATATGAAACATTTGCAAAAAGATATAGATAGGTTAAGTGATTGGGTAAGTGTCTTACAGATGGAGAACAATGTTGGCAAGGTTGGAAGAATGTTAGTAGATCAGATTACCATTTAATGGTGAAAGATTGCAGCATGTTGTTGAGCAGGGGGACTTGGGAGTGATTGTATAAATTGCAGAAGGTTGGTTTGCAGGTAAAACAAGTAATCAAGAAGGCAAATGGAATGTTGGCCTTTATTGTTGGAGGGATTGAATTTAAGAGTAGGGAGTACAGGGTTTTGGTGAGTCCATACCTGGAATATTGCATGCAGTTCTGGCCTCCTTATTTGAGAAAAAATATATTGGGCTTTGGAAGTGGTTAAGATGAGGTTAACCAGGTTGATGGAAGAAATTAAGAGAGATTGAGTACCTGAGACTATACTTGCTGGAATTCAGAAGAATGATGGGAGATTCTTTTAGAAACACATGAAATTATGAAAGGGATAGATAAAATAAATCCAGGAAAGTTGTTTCCACTGGTATGTGAGACTAGAATAGGAGGCATAGCCTCAAGATTCAAGGAAGTAGATTTAGGACAGCGATGAGGAGGAACTGCTTTTACCAGAGAGTAGTGAATCTATGGAATTCTCTTGGCAAGGAAGCAGTAGATGCTGCCTATTAAATATATTTAAGGTGCAGTTAGATCAATTCTTGCATCATAGTTATTGAGGCATATGAGGAAAACTCAGTGAGGAACTCAACAGGCCAGATGGCCTGCTCCTGGCCCTCTTTCCTATGTACACACACACACACAATTATTATACTTCCACAGGACTTGAGAGGTCTCAGAGCATGATGGGAAACCACACTAGTCAGTCAATATCTGGATGAAAAGCACAAATTTTCTTTTACCTCACAGAATCTCAACAGCCATCTGATAATATAGGTCCACTCAAACTAACACTACAGATTCTGCCAGCTCTAATCCTGTCTGATCCCCTAAAAGGGAGATAAAACAGTGTGGATTAAGATAGAGATGGATAAGATAGGAAAGAAGAACCAAAAGATTTTATATATAAATGGGAACTTAGATTAATATCTGGAGACAGAGATACACCACTGTTGAAGTATCTGATTAACAGATGGAATAAAGTAATTAACAAAATAGGAATGAGGAATTTTAGATTAACTAAAATGCCTTTGACTCAAAATAGACTTATACCATTTACAATGAATAACCAACTTTTTAAATATTTGGTTCTCTAAAGGAATTAGAAATATAGCAGATTGTTATGAAGGAGGAAATTTAATGTCTTTTGACTAATTAAAAAATAAATATGGGACACAAAATAATACAATATTTTGTTATTATCAAATAAAAGCGTATTTACAAGATAAATTGGGCCCAACAATATTACTGCCTGAAATAAGTGAAATAGAAACTTTGATTTGCAATAGATCTATTAAGAAAATTATCTCTTATGTATATATTATTGCAAAAGGGAACTTCAAAGCAGATAATCCATAGATCTAGACAGAGATGGGAAATGGATTTAAATATATATTGTGGATAACATTGGCAGAATTATGTTATGATAGTATGAAAAATACAATAAATGTTAGATATAGTTCGGTTCAGTATCATTTCTTTTTACATCGATTGTAGCTTACTCCACGAAAATTGATTAAAATCAGATCTATCAGATAAATGTTTTGGGTGTAGTCAAGAGATAGGTACAATTTTGCATTCTACACGGTCATGTTCAAAACTGAGGCCATTTTGAATAGAATTAGGAAAATTTCTAAAACCAGTTACGGGAGTTAAATTTCTACAAGGTCCAATGTTTTTTTTCTATTGGGCAATGTTTCAGCAATAAGACCAAAAATCAAAATTGAATTTTTTCCAAAAGGAAGTTGTGAAAATTGTGTTAGCAGTTGCAAGAAAATGTATAGCAGAGACATAGAAATCAGATTCCCATTTAGGAATGGAAAGATGGCATGAAGAAATATATAGTTTTATACCCCTTGAGAAGATTACATATAATTTAAGGAATAAATATAATAACTTTTTGAAAATTTGGTGCCCATACTTACATATTGTAGGTATTAATTTATAAAGAAACCTTGCTAACTCCTTAGGACAAATAAATGAATGATACTGAGAAGGCAATGTTGAGTGAATGGTGGTGATATTTTGGTAAACAGGTTTGTTTTGTTTTTTCTTTACTTTTCTTTGACTATACTCTTTTACTTCTATCTTTTTCTTTTCTTATACTTTAATTTTTCCATTCTTTGGGGATTATTCTTTGGGGGAGAGGATTGGTGGAATTTCAAGAGGTATAATGTGTACATGTATAATGTGTACATGTATAATGTGTACATGTATAATGTGTACATGTATAATGTGTACATGTATAATTGATTTGGAAAATGTGACTATTATTTTCTGTATTTGGAAATTTGAATAAAATTTAAAAAAACAAAACGATGAAATAATACATCCTGCATAAAGGGATAATTTTATGACAAAAATAAATCATAAAGAAGTATGAAATAAAATGATAAAACAACAAGCACATTTTCCTATAGATACCAGTACTTTATATGAAAAAGAAACATTGCTTTCCACATTTAATTATCCAATCCAATTTATCAGTACTATGAAGAAACATAAAATATACAGCTCCAAAAATCTATGTTACCGTCGATGAAACTGATCTGACAATTTTCCTTGATTTTAAATAATAAAAAATTGTTGGAAACTTTCAGCTCTGATACAGAACCAGTGAACAAAAAAACAAAAGATGAGGTTTCAGATTGATCACCTTTAATCAAAACTAGCTCCTCCTGTAAGTCTTATATGCATGTTCACATATTATTTTTAAAAATTGAACAAAATATAAGGAATAAAGAATTTAAAATCCATTAAAATAAGAGACATTAAAAACAAGCATTAAAAAAAGGCATGGAGGATATTTTTCACATATTTCTAATGTAAACATGCCAACAAAATAACAACTTGCTTCAATGAAAATCCTATCTTTCAACTATGAACAGTCCAAAGTTAACCAAAGAAAATATTAATCCTTGCTACACTGTGATTTGCTCTGATGCACCTGTGTCTAAACTAGATACTTGGCATCTCTTCTTAGATGAAAGTTCATCAAACTCTGGGGTCAGAGTTTGCTTCCCACCTGTCTTGAAAAGTCCTGTTTTCTGTCTTTCGTTTGGCCATTTTTCTATAGGGGTTTATTACATGTGAGTTAGGCGACAGGTCGCAGACACTAATAAAAGTAAACAGAGGAGGTGGGGCGATTAGTGGGCTGACGGGCCGGCGCCAACGCATTTGCAAAGCATTCTGGGATTTGTAGTATTAACTGTGCACGCGCTATACTGGCGCGGCAGCCAGCGGGCCAGCTCTAATACATATTTGATATGATCTTGCGGGCCAAATATAATTATATCATGGGCCAAATTTGGCCCGCGGGCCTGAGTTTGACATGTGTGCTGTAGATGTTCTCAATGGTGAGGAGGGTTTTACCTGTGATGTCCTGGGCTGTGTCCACTACCTTTTGCAGGGCTTTACCTTCAAAGGTATTGGTGTCCCCATACCAGACCATGATGCAGTTAGTCAGCACACATCTGCAGAAATTTGCAAGAGCTTCCGACATCATTCTAACCTCCGCAAACTTCTGAGGAAGCAGAGACACTGACGTGCATTCTTGGTTCCAGGCAAGATCCTCCAAGATAGTGACTCCCAAGAACTTAAACTTGCTCACCCTCTCCACCTCTGACCTTCCAATGATCATTGGATTGTACAACTCTAATTTTCCCTTCCTGAAATCAACAATCAGCTCCTTGGTTTTTGTGACATGGAGTGCAAGGTTTTGTAGGTGCACCATTCAGTCAAGTTTTCAATCTCCCTCCTATATTCTGACTCCACTCCTTTTTATACAACCCACTATCATGGTGTCATCAGCGAATATGTCACAGTCATAGATGTAGTATAGCAAGTAGAGCAGCACATCCCTGTGGTGCTCCAGTACTGATGGAGATTGCGGAGGAAATTTTCTTACCAATCCTCATTGATTATGGCCTAGAGGTGAGGAATCCAGGATCCAACTACACAGTGGGGTGTTGAGTTTTAGGTCTTGGAGTTTGCTGATCAAATTTGATGGGATGATTGTGTTAAATACAAAACTGGAGTCAATAAAGAGCATCCTGATGTATGCAGCTTTATTGTCCATGTGTTCTATGGCTTAATGTAGAGTCAGTGAGATGGTATCTGCCGTTAACCTGTTGCTACGATAGGCGAATTAGAACAGATCCACGCCACCGATCAGACGGGAGATGATATGCTTCAACATCAGCCTTTCAAAACACTCATGTGAGTATCACTGGTCGATATTCATTTAGGCAGGTTACAACATTCTACTTGGGCACTGATACAATTGACGCCTGTTTGAAACAGGTGGGTACCACACCCCGCTGGACTGAGATATTGAAGCTATCCGTGAATATAATGGCAAGTTAGTCAGCACAGATTTTTAATACTTGGTCAGGTACTCCATCCAGATTGGATGTTTTCCTCAGAATCATTCTCCTGCAGGCAGCTTGCACATCATCCTCAGATACAGATAGGAGAGGGTCATCAGGGGATATGGGAATGTGCAGTGGTGGTTTTTTTTGTACATATGGTGGAATTGGGTGTAGAAGGCATTGAGTTCATCTGGGAGTGACGCTTTGCCATCTCCTACTGCACTGGATTTGGGTTTGTAGCAGGTTATGTCATTTAGACCATGCTATGCATATTGGGTATCTTTCGTTGTTTTCATTTTCATACAGAAACTCCACTTTGCCTTGGAGAAGGCTTTCTGAAGGTCATACCTTCTCCTTCCGTGGTGATCTGATCTTCGTACTTAAATGCCTGTGATCTAACTCTCAGCAGGTTCCAGATTTCATTGTTCATCCAAGGCTTCTGGTTGGGGAAAACCCTGAATGATTTCCTATTCTCCATTCTCCTATTTCATAAGTTTTTATGTATTTGAATTGTTCTTGAGACTGTAGAAGTTATCTCATTAATTTCTTAAATTACAGAAATGCCTTTTGATAAAAAAAAGTGCATCATTGTTAATAAAGCTCGTTGAACTTTATGTCATAAAAGGAGTTATATAAAACAACCCCATATCTTTGTCTGTAACACATTATGATCAGGTACAAAACAGAATGGGCATGCTTTAACTGCAATTATATATGTGAAACATTCATGACAAAAGTATTGTCAGCATAAGGAGATAGAATGCTATGTGGGATTAGGCAACAATTAATAATTCTCTTAAATTGTTTCCTCTGTACAAGTACAATAATAATAGAGCTTTTACACGACTATAAATAAACATTTCAAACAAGAAAAATTACAGCTAATGCTGGTTCCAGGCAATTAAAATGAATAAACTGAGGATGAGTGAAGGAGGTGACAGAAAGCTTATTTGAAACCACAATCCTGCCAAATTTTACAAATTAGTCCACTATGGAGATTATTTTCATTTGATTCAGTCAGCTCTCCAATTGTATTGCACCTGTTTCACATATTAATAATTGAACAATTCATTCACATCCAGAGCCACACCATAGGATATGGCTAAGCTGGTCTATCCTTCCATTCATATCTACTTCTGCCTCTACCTACAAATCTATCACATCTCTAGCCTTGGCTGAGCTTCCTGATACAGCTAGAATTCTTGGGGATCCTCCTGTGACCGTTTTTTCATCCTCACCTGCATGGTGGCATTGTCCTCAGACATGGAAAATGCTTTTATACTTTTGGATCATACCCATCTTTAATTTTTCTGGTTCTCTCAATGCTAATAATTATTAGTGATACTAATTTGCTATTCTGGCAACAGTTCAATGATGAGTCAAAAAATTCCGTAAGAAAATAATGAACTGAAATTATCAAGAAAACCTTTCATTGAGCTTTGTCACAGGCAACCATTTGTACTTCAGGTCCAACTATTTGGTTACTCTCTTCCAAATGATGTTATAGAGAACATGACAGCACAGCACAGGCCCTTCATGATGTGTGCTGACCAATGTAAACTTATTCCACAACAATATAATTCTTCCCCATCTATCACCCATAACCCTCTGTATTTTTTACATCCATGTGCTTATCTAATAGTTAATTAAATATCCCTATTGTACCAAACTTCACCTTCACTCTGCAATGCATTCCAGGCAACTACTACACTTCATGTAAAAAAACTTATCCCAACATCTTCCCTAAACTTTCCTCCATACACCTTAAACAGATGTCCTGCGGTATTTCCTATAGTCACACCAGGAAAAAGGTGCTGGCTGACTATCTATGCCGCTTATAATCTTATATCCCTCTTATTAAGTCACCTATACCATCAACATACCATGATACAGGATTGAGTACCATTTCTGCAAGAGTAGCTGATCAGTACTTCATGGCACGCAGTTTTTTTTTATCCTCTGCTGTTGGCCAACTTAACCTTCACCCAAAATTGAACCTAAAGTATCCATGACTCTTTTCATTCTAATTTTTGGGCACCTTGTTTATGGAGCACATCTTGTTAGCCTGCTGGTACAAATATTCTTTTTAGTAAACGTTCCCCCAGCTGTAGGTAGGAAAATAGAAAAGAGAATTTGGAAGCTTTAATGATGGATTGAGGATTGTCAAGGGTTCCGAGTCAATTTAGCAATGCATCGCTTAGGGTCTTTTATGAGGAAGCAGAGAGAAATTTTCTTCCTCAGTGAGTAAATACAACAAGGGCCAGTGCCAGACTATTTTGCACTCTACGCAAGGCCAACTACTTGCACACCACCCCACAAAAAGAATTGCCAACTTCAATTTTCAAAAATGGATATTTGTTAAAAAAAACTGTACAACTTGAAAATGCTAAATTTACTTTAAATTGCAAGAAAGAATAAGGCAAAATTATTGACCTTGAAGATTTTTTACAAACTTTGCAGTTCTATTATATTTCTTCTTTGGCTTGGCTTCGCGGACAAAGATTTATGGAGGGGGTAAAAAGTCCACGTCAGCTGCAGGCTCGTTTGTGGCTGACAAGTCCGATGCGGGACAGGCAGACACGGTTGCAGCGGTTGCAGGGGAAAATTGGTGGGTTGGGGTTGGGTGTTGGGTTTTTCCTCCTTTGCCTTTTGTCAGTGACTATTATATTTAACATAATATAAAATATATTAGTATAAAAAGTATTTTTCATTAACAGTTAACAAACATTAAAAACAAGTGTATAAAGCACAAATGGCAGCACTAAACAACAAAACTAAGAATGAAACAATTAATTTAAAACATAATATATATTTTATCAACAAGCACTGAAACTACTCACAGGCCAGACTACTCAGTGATACCATTTATCTGCTGTCAAAGTCAAATTTTCTTCAATTTAATAAAGAGATATGTTGTATTGTATTGTGAGTGTGTACGGGTGCTGCGCAGGCTCAACGCAGATGTCTATTTATAAGCTAATTACACAACATAACAACTATATGAGCATGAAGAAACTGAAGGGGGAAGACAGGCTCTATCAAGCTACTGCATGATAGCAAGGCAGGCATGATCGCTCATTCCCAGGCGACACACGTATGGTGATATGACCACCAGCCTACTCAGGGGAAGATCTCTGTACCTGCAGGAAGACCACCTAAGGACTGACTCCACCTAGCGGGCTGTCAACCAGCTGACCCAAATATAGATCTGAGCTGGCCCCTCCTGAGCCAGTCACAAGGGAACGACCAAAGCATGAACTGGTGTTCAGATTTTTATGGGAATAAAGCCTATTGTACAGACTGAGTTTTGTGCTGACTTGCAGCTATCTCAGCGCACCACAATTTATTCCAGTAAAATTTTAAAGAATGACCAAAGAGAAGTGCTTGTTTAGCACCACTTGCCTTGCCATCCTAGGATACATCGTGGAACATAGTGTCATCGGTCCTGATCCAGAATGCATACGCCCATTAATGGAACTGCCCCTTCTCCACATGCTCAAGGACTTTTCTCCTATTACTCCCAGTGGGTCCCCCACTTCTTCAGACAAGGTCCTCCCACTGGTCCAAGGCACCACCTTTTCTCTCCCCCCGAGGTGTAAGCATCTTTCACCCACATCAGGCAGGACATTGCTGATTCCACGATGCATGACGTGGATGAGGACATCCCATTCTAGGTGGAGTGCGAAACCTCTGATGTTGCCCTCGCAGCCACCCTCAACCAAGGGGGAACGACCCGTGGACTTTTTTTCCAGGACCCTCCACAATTCCAAGTTCGAACACTCCGCCATTGAAAAGGATGCGCAGGCAATTGTGGAAGTGATCCGCCACTGGCGCCATTACCTGGCAGGCAGGAGGTTCACCCTCCTCACCGACCATTGAATAGTGGCCTTCGTGTTCAGTAGCACCCATAAGGGCAAGATCTAGAATGATAAGATCTTGCGCAGGAGTGTTGAGTTGGCCACGTTCAGCTACGACATCCA
Organism: Narcine bancroftii; assembly: GCF_036971445.1. Lineage (NCBI taxonomy): Eukaryota > Metazoa > Chordata > Chondrichthyes > Torpediniformes > Narcinidae > Narcine > Narcine bancroftii. Next base: position 297,355,965 of record NC_091470.1, on the reverse strand, counting down.
GTACAGATGGGGAAGTTCAATGACTCCCCCGATGCCCTGTTCTGGACCTGCTCAGCTGTGTAGTCCAACCAACTGCAGGCTCTACATGACTTGCTTTAACACCCAGGCGTCACACGCCTGTACCATTTCATCAAGTCCCGGAACCTCCCCTTCACCGTACAAGTCCGGACCATGACCAAGTCATACAGGGTCTGTGCGGTGACAATACCCCGCTTCTTCCGCCTGCCACAGACCCACAACGTCAAGGTCACTCAGCCCTTCGAACAGCTTAGCATCAACTTCAAGGGTCCCCTGCTTTCCACAAATAACAAAATCTACTTCCTCGTGGTCGTAGACGAATACTCCTGTTTTCCCTTTGCCATCCCTTGCCCTGACATCTCCACAGCTACCATTATCAGGGCTCTGACACAGATCTTCACCATGTTCGGATATCCAGCATTGATCCACAGTGATTAAGGTCCAGCTTCATGAGAGAGGAGCTGCGCCAGCACCTGGTAGCGTGAGGCATTGCGACTAGTCATACAACTAGCTACAACCCGAGGGGCAATGGACAGGTGGAGCGTGAAAACGAGGTGATCTGGAAGGTAGTCCTCTTGGCCCTGAGGTCCAAAGGCTGGTCCGTCGACTACTGGCAAAAGGCCCTCCACAAGGCACTCCAGGTCATTAGGTTGCTCTTGTGCACGGCTACCAATCAAACTCTTCACTAGCGCCTTTTCTCATTCCCAGGAAATCGGCGACTAGAATCTCACTCCCAGGTTGGCTCACATCTCCAGGATTGGTGCCCCTACGCAAACACATGCAGGCCCACAAAGCCAACCCGCTGGTTGAGCAGGTGCTCCTCCTCCATGCCAACCACAACTATGCCTACATTAGGTACCCCATTGGCCATGAGGACACCATCTCGACCAGGGATCTGGCACCAGCAGGGACACCAACCCCCCCAGCACCACGACTACCTGATGCAACCTCCCCACCATGGGTATCCTTGGTCCACCCAGGATCCGGGGGCTGAACTACTCCCTCCGCCCCTCCAGCAAACCCCACTCCTGTCAATCCACACCTAACTGGCCAACCCCCTATGGACAAGCATGGAGATAGACTATCCACACCAGCACCCAACATGACTACGCTGGACCCAGCCAGCCCTCAAGCAGCAACCACACTCTCGCCGACCTTTGACCAGGAGCAAACCCTGCCATGGTCACAGAGACTCCAACGACCACTGGACCATCTAAACTTGTGGATATAATTTGTAAATATCACCCGGCACCATTAAACACCAACCCAGGACAATTTTAAGAAGGGGTTGAATGTGGTGATATAACCACCAGCCCTCGGGATGCCAACTAATAAAGGAAGTACACTTTTTAACATTTCACATAGGACGTCTGGCCATCTTGACTGCACCCCTCTGAGGTCCGCACCCTAAGCGGCTGCCTAGTTCCCCTAGTGCTAGCGTCAGCCCTGAATATAACAATCTTCTGCAACAAAGCAGCATTGTTTTTTTTTAATTCATTGGAAGAACTAATTTAGTAACCTTGTCAGATCAGGTTAATTAGGTGCATCCAATTGAAATAGTAGGAGTTTTTAAACTGCCCTGTAAAATGGGGTTAACTGGGCAATATGCCCGGTTAATGCCCATTCACAGGGCAGATTGAAAGGGTCTGACAAGGTTAGGCACGTTGGAAATCAACCGGGTCCATGCCCTACCTCAAAGGTAGTCAATAAACCAATTAAAACTTACCTAGGTCGCGTCCTTCTGTGGCTTGAAAATGAAATGGCCAACCCAGTTACTCCTGTGATAACAGCACTTGCTGTGCTGATGTCACAGGGAATTTCCGGCAGAGGGGAAGAGAGGGGTCGCTGGCAGGGCAGAGGAGTCTAAGCAATTGGTGGGCTGAGGGGATGCCGCAATCGGCGGGCCAGGGGGATGCCGCAATCGGTGGGGTCGGGGTGCAGAGGGGTCGGCTACCATGGGGTGGGGGGAGCGCGATTAGCGGTGGGAAGGAGACTAGTCGCTGGTGGCAGGGTGACTGACAGCTGGTGGGGGGAGATAGTGGAGACTAGTTTGTGTCACTTACCACATCATTGAGGGGGGGCGGGATCCCTTTTAATCGCTGGGTTTGCGATTTACTGGAGCTATCCCTCCTCAGCTTAAAAGGTGCTGCCCCACTAATCACACCTGGGTCCCAGGAGGGCTACCCAGGTGTTGCAGCTTAAAAGCACCTACTCACTCTTTCCTGTTAAGCTCCATCCCTTTATTTTTCACATCCATTTAGCTCTCTAGTACATCCTCCAACTCCTTTGGTATCCTTTATCACATCTTCATCCACTTACCTCCTACATTAATTTATTCTATTTTTTTTTATAATTTGATACTTTCCCTGAAAAACACTAGAGAAAATGCATTGAGTCTTTCTGGTTGACAGATCTATTTTTTTCCTGTTTCAAAAGAATTACACAATACTATGGAGAGCAAGAAAATTGGATGAAGTTCTCTATGTATCTTGTAACTACCAACAGCAGAGAGGAAATGCAAGGCATCAGGTGTGTTGACTGTTGGATATAAAGAAATTAGGATGATCTTACTTGTCTCCTAGTAACAAAATTAAATTCCAACAAACCGTGTATCCTACAACACTTGGCAATGCTGACCCAATTTCAGCAGTGTGAGTAATATATTTTCTTCATCAACTTTCTGTGTCTTGTGTGTACTTTCTGTGAGCAGTGTGAATCAGTGGAGCACCAGATACAAATCCTCATGAGGGACTGATTCTATTTGAGCGCACGTCATCACAAAGCTCCTGTTGACCTGTTCAACAGGCACAAGGTCAAATTAGGCAGCTGGAAGGGATTTCACTACATGACTCACCATTCACAAGTGCGCAGATCAGGTTTGTGGTGGCAGAGTTTGCTATGAAGAAGTCCATTCGAGGGCACAATCCTTTTCAAGCTATGTTCAGTTCGCCTAGGATGCAGTATTGCGCAACGATTGGTTAAAGCCACAGTCAGTGAGAGGCAACAAAGAATCAGTTGAGAAACACTATAACTGCAGATGCTGAAATATTGAGCAAGCTGGAGGAACTCAACAAGTCAGGTAGCGTCCAATGGCAGAAATGATCAGGGACCCCTCAAAGTAAGAAGGGGTGATATCAATTATATGAAGATGGAAGGAAACTGTGGAGGGCCGAGGTAACAGGGTATTGGACAGAAGGTGGGAGTCACATATAGGAAGAAATCATTTGGGTGGGGGTGGGAGGTTAGAGTGAAAAGTAAGAAAGAAGAGAAGGAAACAGTGGAACCAAATAGTAGTGAGGGTTAAATAAAATCAGCCTTGACACTATCCATTCTGGTTTTCAGTCTCATTCAATCCATTGTCAACATTATCAGGTTCTCAGCAAAAATAAATGTAATAACCTTTTCATAGTTGTGAAAAAGAAAACAGTAAAGAGCAATGTGTTTCATTTTAATGATCTCTACAAATACTGCCATTCATTTTTTTCTGTCTTGGTTTAGGGGTGAGCTTAAATAAAGGTAGTGTGTGTGTGTGTGTGTGTGTGTGTGTGTGTGTGTGTGTGTGTGTGTGTGTGTGCTGTTAATCAGATACCTCCTGTGCACTGCCACCCCACATGAAAAGTTATTTCCCTTCCCCAGGAAGTCCGCATTGTGAAAGCATGTGAGAAGCCACAAGTCTGACCCATTGGTCGTGAGGGCCCACATCACCTCGGACCAAGAGGCTCAGTTCACGTCCTCACTCTGGGCCAACCTGGCCAAGTTCTGCGGCAGCCAGTTACACCACACCATAGCCTACCATCCTCAGGCAAATGGCCTCGTCGAACGTTTCCATTGCCACCTAAACGCAGCCCTGAAAGCTTAACTACAAGGCCCTAATTGGATGGACGAACTCCCATGGGTGCTGTTAGGAATTCCTCCACGCTAACCCCCAATACACCTATGCAGTGCACCCAAATTGACGCAAGGACACTGTGTCCTTCCAGGACCGAGCATGCACAGTAAACTCCGATGGGACTCTGGCCCACCAATCATTACTTCCACCTCCCACGAAAATCCACCATATACCATGTCACCCTACCCCAGCCCCCACCCCAACTGTCTCAGTTCAGTCACCAGACATCCCACCCACTGACAATGACCAGACCATCCAGGCATTAATAGTAGAGCCACAGCCAGTGCTATGATAGTCACATCTGGGGACAAGACCACAGGACAGACTAAATTTGTGATGGTCATGGAACCCACTTCAGCTTGCCGGATTTTTTTTTAAAAGAGGAGGTGAATGTGGTGGAACCACTGTTAATACTGTCTGTGTGTGAATGACTGGCCTTCCCCTTGCTGATTGTACTTGTGGCTCCTCCTCCTTGATTCCCCTAATAGAGGCATCAATGCCATAACCCCTCCTCCAGAACAAGCTTGGGTCTTGGGTCAGCAACATGAGCCTTCTGTTTATACTAATAAAAGCCTATCAGTCAGGTAACTTTTAGTCTTTGGAGTTATTGATAGCACCTCACACAGATCTTGCCTGATCTGCCAAATGTTTCCAGCATTTTCGGATTTTATATCCAAAAACGAATTGTATAGTTGTGGCAACCTTGCTTGTGATCTGGAAGAGGAACTAAAGAAAGAGATGAGACCAAGTGTCGCAGGAGAGAGGATTGGGAGGAATGGGGAAACATGGAGAGTACTTGAAGCCCTAACTACTCAGGTGTTTCTGTGCACACTATTCATATATTCATGTAACTGAGCCAAGTAAAGGAGGGAGCAATATTTTCCCAAAGAGATCATCGGTGCTCTCAGAGAGGAAAGTCCCCATGGTGTTTCATTTCCTGGGCAACTGATTGTCACAGTAGCACTTTATTCTTATACTAAAGAGACTTTGCTGGCTGCAGCCTGAAGCAAGCAATGGTAGCCCAAACAAAATACAATAGAATTCTGCAGAATTTTAGGATCCCACTGGTCTGAAAAGCCACTGACTATAGGCAATTACTTTTCATTAGTGGCCATGTAAATCCTTCATTTAATCTCAGAAGTTTTCAAGAGAAGTAAAGAATTTTAGGTGACTACTGACAGTGCACCATTCAAACATTAGCCCACAGTGTTTTTTTTTCTTTTGCCATATAATGCTCAATTCCAGAGTTAATGCATATGACTGTGTTCAAGTCTGATGTCATCAATCTTTAGCAAGTCACAGGTCAGGCAAAGCCAGATTCCTCCATCTCCTCTCAATGCCCCTCACTCTCCACCTTGGTCATGATGTGCAAACTTTCACATAGCCTGTCCATTGCATTTTGTCTTTTCTTTGTCGAGCCCAGCTTTCATCTGCACAGACAAGAAAGGCCATCAACAGACTCCATCACCACAGACGTGATCAATGTAATGCAATGCTGCCACAATCCTGAGGTAGGGGCTGAACATAATCACTCTGGTGTCAACGAACCAAATTCATATCAGTAACATAACTGTGAAGTAAGAAAATTGGCTTTGAGTAAGTAAACTCATGCTGTGGTATGGATAGTTGAAAGACACAAGATAAAGAACAGTGTTTTAACATAGCAAGTACACTTGCGAACAGTAAGTTTGTTTTAATAAGGAGAGAGACAGCATATTTTGGAAAATTATACTTTAGATTTCTACACTGGTTAATGTGAAGAACTATAACCAGAATGACTTCATCTCACAGGGTTCCCAGCATTAGTCCAATAGCAGAAGCATCTCAGAAGATAACTGAGTGTTTTTCATGAATATCACAGGGTTCAATTCATAAATGCAGTCCATTGCTGGCATAAAACTTAATATGATGTTTATAGTACAGGTATCTGACTGTTTGTGAATCCCACATTAGTCCACAATCTACTTTCTAGAGGCTCTGATAGCGGATAGAGCACTGATCTTTTAAACCAGGGGTCATGAGTTCGTTCCTTGCTGGGGCCTCATATCTGTGATGGGCGAGTGCATGACAAAATGGCGACTCTCTGTCTTCCTTACGGTAGATAAAGTTAAAGAATTTCATGTACGTTACATTCTAAATGTAGTATTATATGACAATAATGGAACATTTACCTTTAAAAGACAGAAAATATCTATAGTGATCTGGGACAAACACAAATGGATGAGAAAATTTCACTACAGCTAGGTAATGAAACATGATTTTAAAATAATCAGAAATGGGATAGTGCAAAAATTAGTATTTTAGAAAGTGAAGCTCTTTCTCATCAAGAGAAACAATTGCTGGGGGCATGGCAAGATTGCGGAGAGTCTAGACGTGTAATCTCGACCTCTCTGGCCAGACTTTTAAGTACCCGTTTTTTAACCCTTTGTTTTCAAGTTTAAACTTCTTAAATTTTAGTTTAAAGTATTAAGGAACTATTATGGCCATTAATGGTAAAAAGATTAAACCTCAAGTGCAGAAGAAGTTACATTTTCGAAGTACTGAAGATTTGGGGCCTAAACAACTTGCTACAGCCTCAGGTTTAATTTCTTCAGTGCTTAAACTACAAAGACTGCCTGTGGGAGCTGAAAAAAAAAATGTCTACTACTCACCAAGTGAAGGACAGCGCTGGAATTCCCCATTCTCTGGAGGAAGGTGCGTGTTCCCAAGAAGTGGATCCCGATTCTGGCAGCCTACTAATTTTAATGGAGGGAGCATGCAGGAAGACGACTCCATTGTCTGAAACGCTTCAGGAAGCATTTCAACCTGAAGATCTCAATTTCATCCATGATTTTTTTTTAAAACTGCGAGCTGCGGGGGGAGACCAGCGTCAACCCCTTGAGGAAGTCGGGGTGCCGTCGCTGGGAGTCCAGACCCGCAGTAAGACCATTAAAATGCCTTTTGTTGAGTTGCAGCAGGAGCTGCAGTTACCTGGTTCTGCCATTACGTTAGAGAAAGCAGGACTGAGCTTTTCTGAATTACAATGTAAGCAGTTAAATGCTGTCATTCAGCCTATAATGAATGATCTGCCTCAAAGGCTAAGTTCAGAATTGAATACAGTTAAAGCATGTGCAAAAGCATCTTGTGAAGATTTTAAAAATTTCAGTCTGCTTTTTTGGAATGTCAACAAGAAGTGGCTTCTAATACAGAAAAAGTGTTGAAGGTTGAAAAATCCGTTATAGAATTGCGAGAACGTGAGAAGGAGTTAGAGAGGAAAATAGACTATTTGGAGAATCAAAGTATAAGGAATAATGTGAAAATTGTTAGTTTGCCAGAAGATATGGAAGGACAAGATCCTCTTCGTTTTTTTTCCGATTGGATCCCACAAGTACTAGGGCAAGAATTTTTTTCTGAAGGCTTGGTATTGGAAAGAGCTCATAGAGCTTTAAGAAGACCACCTTCACCTGGTCAACCACTGAGACCTGTAATAATTCAATGTTTGAATTATTTGGATAGAGAAGCAATACTTCAACTGGGGGTGCAAAATGCGAGAAAACGACAAACTCCGTTATTGATTCAGAATAGCAGAGTTTTTTTTCTATCCTGATTTGAGTCAAGAGGTTATTCAACGTCGACGTCGATTTAATCCAGTTCAAGAAGTTTTGTGGCGTAAAGGTTATAAGTCTACTTTTCGCTATCCAGCAGTGTTGAAAGTGTTTCATGGAAACTATCGATCTCAGTTTTTTGAGGATGATCATGAAGCAATGATTTTTTCTGATTCATTGCCAGATATAAGAGGACAAAGACGTAGTCCACCATTGTCTCCTAAAGAAAAATCTGGTTGTTCTGGAAACAGAAGAAATGGTAGAAATGGGAAAAACGGGAATGGAAAGAGTCCAACTTCTTTTGAAATGGGATCTCAGAGTTTGGAACCTCTTGGATGAATAGCAGAATCTTCTTATTCTTATTTTACTTTTTACACTATTATGATATTTTGAGATTTTTTTTGTTCGGCTGGGGAGGAAGAGATTTGTTCTAGGTTCTATTAGTCATCAGCCACTGGTGGGTGATCCACACCCAAGTTTTGTTTAGGGATTACTACCTTTTGGTAGTTTTTTTTGGGGGGGGGTGGGGGGGTTTTGTTAATTTTTTTTTTAATTTTCATTTTATCTAGCTTTTACTTTGTGATTTTTTTTTCTCCTATTGGAGGGCCTATATAGATGATTTGAGTTTTTATATAAAGATATTATTGGTCTTTAGTAATATTAGTAGATATGTTAAAGTTAAGGTTTGCTGCTTTTAACGTTCAAGGTTTAAACAGTTTGATTAAGCGTAACGATGAGGGACAGCTATGGTATTGATAAGAATTCTTTGTTTCTTTATTCTTAAATTTGATCTTTGGTAAAATGTGTGTTTGGTAGCTATATGATTTTACCTGAAATGATTAAATTTGAGACTTTTTTTATGAAGGTACCAGAGAAGGTTTATATTTCATTCATGTATTAAATATTATAGGATGGTATGGATAAAAAAGGTTGGAATAAATCCAAATCTGTATAAGATTAAAATACCTTTAGATCTGATAATATCTTTATTGGGCAGTTTGCAACCTCTGAAAGGTTTGGGATTAGATAAATTTCAACTTGCTTTTGTATATTTAGCATTATTTGTAGAGAAAATAAGTATTGTTAGTATGTGGAAAGATATAAATATGATTGATATTAATAGATGGCATAATGAGATGACATACTGTTTAATAATGGAAAAAATTACATATGTTTTGTGTGATAACTATAGCTTTTTTATTAGTAAGTGGTTGTTATATTCAAAACATTTACATTTTGATTTATGTTGATTAGATTTTAATATGTATGTTTAATTTTTCCTTAATATCTTTTTTCCCTTTCTTTATGACTCTCCTTAGGAGAGCTGGCTGAAGGGGGAGAGGGTTTCTTTTTTCATTTTTTTTCTAACATCGAAGTACTCGAGATGGCAGAGGCCGACAGCATCGAATCCACGCTGTTGAAGATCCAACTGCGCTGGGTAGGTCACGTTTCCAGAATGGAGGACCATCGCCTTCCCAAGATTGTGTTATATGGCGAGCTCTCCACTGGCCATCGTGTCAGAGGTACACCAAAGAAGACGTACAAGGACTGCCTAAAGAAATCTCTTGGTGCCTGCCACATTAACCACCGCCAGTGGGCTGATCTCGCCTCAAACCGTGCATCTTGGCGCCTCACAGTTCGGCGGGCAGCAAACCTCCTTTGAAGAAGACCGCAGAGCCCACCTAACTGACAAAAGACAAAGGAGGAAAAACCCAACCAATTTTCCCCTGCAACCGCTGCAACCGTGTCTGCCTGTCCCTCATCGGACTTGTCAGCCACAAACGAGCCTGCAGCTGACGTGGACATTTACCCCTCCATAAATCTTCGTCCGCGAAGCCAAGCCAAAGAAGAATTTTTTTTTTTCCACCTTTCTTTATGACTCTCCTTAGGAGAGCTGGCTGAAGGGGGAGGGGGTTTCTTTTTTCATTTTTTTTCTATAAAATATAACGTTCATGTTTTTGGTTTATTATTGTATATGTTATTTACTATCTATATTTTGAATGAATAAATAAAGTTTTTTTAAAAAAGAGGAACAATTGCTGATTCAGGTCATTCACCTACAACTTTGACCAATCTCCATCTTCACCAACTACCATCTTCTGATTTTAAACGATTTGACTTAAACACTAGAGGAGAAATGCTAAACAGGTAGTTTCAATGCACTATCCCAGATTTTGAACTGATGGAGTGTTCCCTGCTGCCTGTCATTTGTTGGACATCTAAGTTCACACATAGATTTGTAAAGACAGAAGTGCATGTGATGATCTTGCAGCAAGCCATATATTTGACACTTAAGTCAAGGGGACAAATTACTGATTATCACCTTAACTAAGTTCTGAAAATTAAATCACCAAGAACCGAGATGGATGTGTTAAGAAGTCGGGAAAACTTATTTTCAAAACAATAAAAATATAGATTTTCAATTGAGAGAGAAAGAAGGTGTAGCAGGCCAAGTGACTGCACAGTTAGATGGGCCGAATCGCCACCCCAGTCATCCAACACAAGATGATACATGCCCCCTTTCCCTTCCGAGGAGAAGCCAGTGGTTGGTGACACGCATTGCCCGGGAGACAGCGCCACCTCTGTGTTGTGTGCCGCTGGACGGGGACTGATGCTTGGATGTGCTAATGTCACTTCCTAAGGCTAGCACACCCCACACAGGAAGTGGATGGTCTCCTCGAGCAGCGCGAGTAATTCAAAATAAAGTTCAGTTACTGGTTCACCTTGTGCTGCATGAGCGTCTCTCATTTGAGTCTCACTGCCATTAGCAGACACTACAGTGGTGATCCCAATGGTTCCAACGTCTTTTGAACCCACCTCGAAAGCGACAAAATGCAGGATGCTACTACCATTACAGTCGCAACGGCTATGACCAACACTGTGGGCATGAATTTGCCACCCTTTTGGGCAAATCAGCCCAGGAATTGGTTACAACTGGCCGAGTCACAGTTCCAGATCAGAGGCATTTTCTCAAAGGATACCAAGTTCTGACACGTTGTCACCATCCTGGACACCTCTTCTGCAGCAAAAGTAAGCTCCTTCATGGAAAATCCTCCTATGGAGCTTAAGTATGAACAATTCCAGTGTTTCCTTCTTGATTCCCTGGAACTCAGCCAACACGAACGTGCAGTCCACATCCTGAATACGCAAGGCCTGGGCGAATAGGAACCTCTCCAACCTCATACATGAAATGGTGGCCTTAGTGGGCAGACACACAAACTGTTTCTTGTTCGAGCCCCTGTTCCTCTCCAAGCAACCGGTGCACATTTCCTCTGCAATATCTGACATGGATTTCAGCGCCCCACACCAGGTAGCCAAGGAATCAGACAGACTTTTCCACACCCCATATCAGAGCTCCATATAGTGCAACCGATCTACGCCATCGGCACTGCCAGTTCAACCCCCCACCAGGCCCTCAAGCAGTAGTTGTGGCCCAACTGCAACGTAACAACCGCTCAGACAAATAAGAGTGATTACTATTTCTACCACCACAGATGGGGCTGTTACACCTGGCAGTGTGTCCCTTCATGCTCATACCCCAACACCAAGACAAGCACGATGGCGGGAAACAGACAGGCAGGCTACCAACAATGGCCTTGGCACACATAAAGGCCTACTCTACCTCAGGGACCAATAAACAGAGGGATTTCCTAGTCAACACGGGCACAGAAATAAGCCTCATTCCACCGACATATTTCAATCTCAAACACAATTCCAAGAGCTTTCCCTGACAGGCAGCTAACGGTTCCTCCATTTCAAATTTTGGCTCCCATTTGGTCACAGACCACGCTGCGAATACGATTTTCCACTGGAAGTATACGATTGTATCTGTGGGACAAGCCCTACTTGGAGCAGATTTCCTTCGGGCACACGAGCTCCTGGTGGACATGAACAGATGCCGTTTGGTTAACACTATCACGTTCCAGTCATATCTCCTTACTCTATGACAACATTACTTTCTACTGTTAGGAATTTATGCTCTGGACCTTAACGAATATGCCCTCCTACTGGCCAAGCACCTGTCACTGTTGGTGCATAACTTCCTCGATGCTAAACCAGCACATGGCGTGGAACACCACTTCGAGACCACCAGGTCACAGGCACGGTGCCTCCCGCAGGACAAATTCCTCCAAGCCAAGACTGAGTTCGCTGCAATGGAGGAGTTGGGTTTCATCTGTTGTTCAAACAGCCCCTGGGCACCCCCATTACACATGGTCCAGAAGAATTCTGGCAATTGGCACCCATGTGGCGACTATAGATGACTCACAACCCCACCATCCAGATAGATACCCCATCCCACACATCCAGGATTTCACCATGAGGCTCCAGGGCTGCAGGATTTTTTCCAAGGAGGACCTTCTGAAAGGGTACCGTCAGATTCCGGAGCATCCCAATAACATCCCGAAATTGGCCATTATTACACCTTTCGGCCTTTTCGAGTTCCTTCGGATGCCTTTCGAACTAAACGACACACTCCAGATGTTTCAGCGTCTCATGGATGTGGTTGGCTGGGACTTCGATTTCATCTTCCTCTACCTGGATGACATTCTCATCACTGGCCCTGATGCCAGCACACACAGGACGCACCTGTCTCACCTTTTCAACAGGTTGCAGGAGTTCGGACTCATGATGAACCTGGCTAAGTGGCAGTTTGGCCTGGAAACTATTGATTTCCTGGGAAACCGTATCACCCGAGAGGGGGCACACCGCCGCCAGATAAGGTGGAAGCCATCCAATGTTTCCCCAAGCCGAGCACAATCAAAGGCCTACAGGAATTCCCAGGGATGGTGAACTTCTATCATTGTTTCCTCCCGGGAGCGGCTACCCTCATGCAACCCCTATTCGATCTCATCAAACTCAGCGACAAGGCGCTCCAGTGGACACACAAAACCGTTGAAATCATTCCAGGCAATCAAAGTGGTACTAGTGGAGGCCACATCTTTGGCCCATCCAGACTTTTCCTTCCCTCTGGCCCTTACCGCAGACGCGTCAGACAGAGCGGTCAGCACAGTGCTGGAGCAATGGGTCGATGAACAGTGGCACCCCCTGGCTTTCATCAGCAAACATCTCCAGACACCAGAACTCAAGTATAGCATGTTTGTACCTGGCAATAAGACATTTCTGGTACATTAGAAGGCAGGATTTTCATCGCATACACAAACCACAAACCACTCACCCTTGCTCTCAGCAAGGTCTCAGACCTGTGATCAGCGAGGCAACAAAGACATCTCTCCTACATTTCGGAGTATACAATGGACATTCGCCATGTCGCAGGCAAATCCAACATGGTAACAATGCGCTGTCCAGTCCTGCCATCGCTGCTACCTCAGGAGGGCTCAATGTTGCTCAGCTAGCCAAAGACCAAGCAGAGGATGCGGTCATCCAGGCCTACCAGATCACCATCAACAGCCTGAAGGTTAGTGATTTCTGTCCTTCTCCGGGGAGCCCAACTTTACTGTGCGACATGTCTACAGGCTTCCCCAGACCCATCCTGGTGACAGCGGTGTTCAACCAAATGCACGGTCTGTCACATCCTTCCATAAGATTCATGGTCCATCTGCTGTCTGATAAGTTCGTGTGGCACGTCCTCCACCATGATGTAACCCTGTGCGCTAAGACTTGCTTGGACTGCCAATGCACCAAAGTGCACAGATATACCAGGGCCCTGCTCCAGAGCTTTGATCTGGTAGAGCAGTTTTGACCATGTGCATGTGGACATCGTCAGCCCGCTCCCCATGAGACAAGGTATGCGGTATTTATTCACAGTAATCAACCATTTTACCTGTTGGCCGGAAGCGATACCCTTGCCCACATGCAACACAGAGATGCGCCAGAGCCTTCTTATCCACTTGGATCGCAAGCTTCAGAGTCTTGGCCCATATCACCTCAGACAAAGGGGCCCAGTTCACGTCCTCACTCTGGGCCAACCTGGCAAACTTCTGCAGCAACCAGTTACACCACACCACAGCCTACCATCCTCAGGCAAAATCTTTTCCATTGCCACTTGAACGCAGCCCTGAAAGCTCGACTACAAGGCCCTAATTGGATGGATGAACTCCCATGGGTGCTTTTAGGATTTCCCACAACACCAAAAGAAAACCTACCAGCATCGTCAGCTGGGATGGTGTATGGCTCCCCACTTACCATCCCAGGGGACATTCACTTCAACCCACCCGGCCCACAACCCAGTACTCTAGCCATCCTCCAGCGATTGAGGGAACAAACAGGTAAACAGAAACCTCTGCCACCTTCCCGACATGGCTCTCAACCCTGCCACACCTGGCAAACCTGCAGTCCACCAAATTTTTTTTGTTCAGAGAAGACAGCAAGGGACACCCTACAATGCCCATACGAAGATCCATTCAAGGTGTTGCAGCGTGACAGTGTCATTTTCACTTTGGACATTGGCGGGTGGCAGGACAGGTTTACTATTGACTGCCTCAAGGCAGCGCATCTGGACTCAAACCAGCCCGCCCCGGATCCCCAGGTCAGGCACAGAGGCTGCCCGGCCAAAGATAGTACAGTAACTTGCTTAAGGGGTGGCAGAGATTCTGGGCAGGGGGGAAGGGGTGTAGTGGCCCAAGCAATCATGCAGTTAGATGGGCCAAATCGCTGCCCCAGTCATCCAAAACAAGATGGCGTGGACCCTCCTTCCCTTCCGAGGAGAAGCCCGCAGTCGGTGACATGCGTTGTCCAGGGGACGGTGCCACTTCCATGTTGCATGCCGCTGGATGGGGAGTGAAGCTGCGACATGCTGACATCACTTCCTAAGGCCAGCGTGTGCCTCACAGGAAGTGGGTGGTCTCCTCAAGCAGCACGAGTAATTCAAAATAAAGTTCAGTTACTGGTTCACCTCATGTTGTGTAGGCATCTCCCATTTCGGTAGCACTGCCGTTAGCAGACGCTTCAAAGGAATGTTTGCATTCAGAAGAAAAACAGAATTGAAAATTAGAAAAGTTTTGTTTGAAACTTGATATTTTTGAAATCTCTAACAATAATTATCACATGAATGCTGAGAATTAATTTTCAGCACCAAAGAGAATGTGAGGCAATATTTAACAACTATGACCATGTGGTAAATTTTGTGCTTCTCCAAGATCACCTATAGAATACACAAGGGCCAACTATCTATTTCAGTTTATTCTCAGTCCCCAGGTCAGGTCCCACCTTGTGAGTCTGGCCCATTGCAGCTTCCTTCCTACTGTCAGTGGCTGACTATCGTGTAGTCTCAACTCCAGTCTCATCAATTATCAAAGCAGGCATTGAAATCTCCAGCCACCCACAGAAACTGGGAAGGAACTTCCAAAAACACTTGGGAACCATCAAAAATTTTATTTACTTAAAAATGGAAATTAAAACTCTCACAATCACTTAAACCTAATGACAAATCAAGTAGAAAGGTTCATGCTGTAGACATCTGTTTCTTCTTATAGATTTTGATGTGTTTACTGCATTTGTGCTGGGGTCAAATTAGTATAGTGTGGAATTTTATGCTGTTCTAATGGACTCCATGTGGAGACCACGAGAGAACACAGAGACAGCTATCAGCAAAGCTGCATGATAGAAAATATCATTGTTAGTTTAAGCCCACATCAATGTTGAACTTTAAGGTTCCAAGGAGAGATGTGAACAAGTCCTGGCAGAAGTGTTGGTGTCGTAGATAATATACCAATTATTGAAAAGATTGTGTATTTTTGGCAATTACTGTGGTGAATTTCTTTGTACCTAGAGTGAAACTGTAACTTTACATGCCCCGATTTAACGCAAATTCGGATATAATGCGATGAGACATTGGACAATGATATACACAAGGTATGCACTGCTTAAAGTCTGCATTCTGGGGGGCATGGCAAGATGGCATAGAAGAAAGACTGGATTGTTAAATACCTGATTTTAAAAAGTATAAAAGTGGTTAAAATGTTTACAGTTTTTTCAATAACTGTGATTCATCATGGCTACCAATGTGAAGAAATCTAAAACTCAACATCAGAAGAAACTACCATATAAAAGTATTGATGATCTGAGGCCTACCAGCACAGCTGAATCCACGGAGTCATTGTTGGGAGTCTCCAAGCCTCGGAGAACTCCTGCCGGTTCAATCTTGACCTTGGCGCCGATCCTGCAGTTGCAAGATGGTGCCGGCACTTTGGTGAGTTTGATCGTAGCCGACCCGCGTGCATGTGAAGCCATGCGCGTGGGTGGCCCGACCGACAAAGGGGCCCATGACATTGCCAGGTAGCCCGGGGATGCACAGTGCACTGTCAGAGGATGCTCCTGCACGTCCGGCGGTTCTGCCGGGCATGCGCAGAGCATCCCAGGTCTGTGACCTTTTGGAAAAAGTGTGGGCTGTGGGGATGCCGGTGTCGGGTGTCCAGACCCACAACCACACAATCAAAGGACCTATGGTGACTGAAGGAGAAGAGGAACTTACCTTATTGGAATTTGCCCAGGAGGAGGGGCCTGAAGTTCAAGAAGGTAGACCTCAAAAACTGGCTATGGAATCTGGATTGGACTCAGTATTCACTGTTTTGGAAGGGATTGCTTCCCAAATGGATAATATGTAAAAACAAATGTCAACTCAAATGACCCAAGGATTTATGGAGGTGAAAACAAAAATGAATACTTTGGGCGAAGAAATGTCAACTATGAAACAAGAAATGACTAGTTAAGAGTGATATTAACAGATGTATAAAATTTGTTAATATTGTACAAGATAATTTTTTAAAAATTGAAACAGCCTTTTCTGAATGTCAAAATCAGGTGGAACGCAATAAAGAAAAAGTGGAAAAAGTAGAAGGTTCTTTTGTAGATTGGGGGATTCAAAGAAGGGATTTATTGATGAAGAATGATTCATTGGAAAATCAAAGCCGGAGAAATAATGTGAAAGTAGTTGGTCTTCCAGAGGACTTTGAAGGTTCTGATCCAATAAAAAAAATTTAAGCATTGGATCCCAGAGGTACTGGTTAAAGAGCTTTTTCCTAAAGGTTTGGAACTGGATCGGGCCCATAGAGCGTTGAGGAAAAAAAACACTTCCAGGCCAAACACCGAGGGTGGACTTTATTCGTTGTTTGAAATATCAAGATAGAAAAATGATTCTATGAATGGCTGTACAGAAAGCATGGCAGAGTCAAACCCCGCTGATGATTAAAAATAATAGTGGTTTTTTTGAGTCAAGAGGTTATTAGAAGACGACAGGAATTTAATTCGGCTAAGGATGTCTTATGGCGAAAGGGTTATAAGTTTGCTTTTCATTATCCTGAAATTTTGAAGGTTATGGAAACTTTCAATCTAATTTTTTTGAGAATGATCACAACGCTTTGTTTTTTGCTAATTCATTGCCAGAATTGCGAAGAAATGGGTGGTTTTCACCACTGTATCCTAAGACGAGGATAAATGGAAATGGAAATGGGAATGGGGATGGAAAGAATGGAAAGAAAGAAAAGCTGACACGAAGTCTTCTTGACATTGAAGATCCGGAACAATCATTGGGCTTGGAATCATTGGGTTGAATATATTTTCTATATTTGAGTGTTTTTAATTACATAATGAATATGTATCTGGCGGGGGGTGGTAAATGACACTGAAAGGTTTGACTGTCATCTGCCACTAGTGGGCTTACCGCACCCAGATTTTTAGGGTGTTACTACCTTTGGGTGGTTTTTATATTTTTTGGGGTATTTAAAACAAAAATTATTGAGGGGTGGGTTTTGTTTTTTTTTAATGTTTTTGAAGGATTATAAAGGGGAGTGTTACCCACACTCCTGTTCGGCTCCGAATCATGGGTCCTCTACCGGCATCACCTACGGCTCCTAGAACGCTTCCACCAGCGTTGTCTCCGCTCCATCCTCAACATCCATTGGAGCGCTTTCATCCCTAACGTCGAAGTACTCGAGATGGCAGAGGTCGACAGCATCGAGTCCACGCTGCTGAAGATCCAGCTGCGCTGGGTGGGTCACGTCTCCAGAATGGAGGACCATCGCCTTCCCAAGATCGTGTTATATGGCGAGCTCTCCACTGGCCACCGTGACAGAGGTGCACCAAAGAAAAGGTACAAGGACTGCCTAAAGAAATCTCTTGGTGCCTGCCACATTGACCACCGCCAGTGGGCTGATATCGCCTCAAACCGTGCATCTTGGCGCCTCACAGTTTGGCGGGCAGCAACCTCCTTTGAAGAAGACCGCAGAGCCCACCTCACTGACAAAAGGCAAAGGAGGAAAAACCCAACACCCATCCCCAACCAACCAATTTTCCCCTGCAGCCGCTGCAACCGTGTCTGCCTGTCCCGCATCGGACTTGTCAGCCACAAACGAGCCTGCAGCTGACGTGGACTTTTACCCCCTCCATAAATCTTCGTCCGCGAAGCCAAGCCAAAGAAGAAATATATTAGTACTTAGTAAAAATGTCTACTTTGAATTTTGCAACTTTTAATGTTCAGGGATTAAATAATCTAATTAAGCGAAAGAGGGTATTGGCTTATATTAAAAAAATGAAAATTGATATTGCCTTTTTACAAGAAACACATTTGACCGAAAAGGAACATTTGAAATTGAAAAGAGATTGGGTTGGACATGTGTTTTTTTTTTCCTTTTAACTCTAAGGCAAGATGGCGATTTTGATTCATAAAAAATTATCATTTGATTTGGAATCTTCAGAGGGAAATGTAGGTGGAGTTTTACGGGTGAATTGTAAAATTTTTGCTGAATCTTGGACTTCGCTTAATCTTTATGCATCTAATATAGAAGATGAGCGGTTTATTTCAGAAGCTTTATTATTGTTATCTCAAGTTAATGACAATATTTTAGTTGGGGGAGATTTTAATTATGTTTTGGAACCTTTGTTGGATAGAAACCTGAAGAGTATAAGGAAATTAAAGATGGTAATACAGATCAAAGCATTGATGAAAGGTTTAAATCTGGTAGATGTTTGAAGGAAGGTTAATCCTACAGAGAAAGATTTTTCTTTTTATTCATCACGACATGATTCGCTTTCTAGGATTGATTTTTTTTTGGTATCAGCACACCTACAGGGTAGAGCACTGCATGTTGAATATAAAAGTAGAGTTCTATCAGACCATTCATTATTACTCTTTTCCTGCGAAAGTTCAGAAGTGGTACGTTCGTCATATAGATGGAGGTTTAATGTAATGTTATTGAAAAAAAGTTTGTTACTTTTGTTAAAGAGCATATCTCTTTATTTTTCACTGAGAATATTAATTCTGTGGATAGTCATTTTGTAGTATAGGATGCATTAAAAGATTATTTGAGGGGACAGGTTATTAGTTATTCTACGAAAGTTAAGAAACAACATATGGCAGAAAATTTAAAGTTGGAAAATCAGTTTTATTCATTCTATCAAAAATTATATACTTCTGAGCGGAAGCAGGATAATGGTTCTATTGGATCTTATTTATCCAAATTAAGGTTACTGGTACTAGATGAGAAAGATGTTCAGAAATTGGAATCTCCATTTACAGATTTTGAAATTAAGGAAGGTATAGAGGAAATGCCAAATGGAAAGTCCCCAGGGGTTGATGGATTTCTTGTGGAATTTTATAAAATTTTTAATGATGATTTATCTAATGTATTTGGAGATGTGTTAAAACAAGTTACTGAAGAACAGAAGTTGCCGGAATCTTGTTCAAGTTCTTTAATAACTGTTATTCCAAAAAAAGATAGAGATCCATTAAAAGTGTCTTCATGTAGACCTATTTCTTTATTAAATGTAATTATAAAATTATAGCCAAGGTATTAGCTAATAGACTTTCTATGTACTTAACTAAGTTGATACATACTGATCAAACAGGTTTTATTAAGAACAGAAATGCATCAGATAATATTCTTCGATTAATTACTTTGGTCAATGCATACCGAAAGCAGCCTAACCATCCTATGGTGGTTGCACTAGATGCAGAAAAGGCTTTTGATAGGGTTGAGTGGGATTTTTTTTTATTTAAGGTGTTAGAAAAATTTAAATTCGGCCGTTTTTTTTATTGGTTGGGTTAAAGCTTTATATTCGAACCCGATTGCTAGGGTGGTGACAAATGGTCAGATCTCTTTACCATTTAGGTTGACTCGTTCAACTCGGCAGGGTTGTCCATTGTCACTAGCCTTGTTTACATTGGCTATTGAAGTATTAGCTCAGACTATTAAACAAAATGATGAAATAAGAGAGATGAAGGCTATGAATGAAGAATATAAGATTAATTTCTTTGCAGATGATGTACTGATATATTTGACAGAACCGGAACGATCATTGAAGCAGTTACAAGAGTGTTTGTTGAAATTTGGAGAACTGTCAGAATATAAAGTTAATTGAAATAAAAGTGAAATCTTACCAGTTGGAATGGGAGATTATTCAGAATTTAAAATTATTACAAAATTAAGGTGGACAAATAAAATATTTAGGTGTGCTTGTAGATGTTAATTATCAGTCATTGCATCAGTTAAATTATGTGCCTATATTAAAATGGATTAAAGCAGATTTGATTAAGTGAAAAGATCGTCCATTGACTTTGATTGGGTCAATTGTATTAAAATGAATATTTTCCCCCTGAATTCATTATTTATTTCAGTCAATACCATGTTTACTTTCAAAAGGATTTTTTTTCAGGATTTAAATAAGGTAGTGAGGGAGTTTTTATGGAAAGATAAATTAGCTCGAGTGGCATTGTATAAACTTACATGGAAATATGCGTTAGGTGGACTTCAGTTACCACATTTTCAAAATTATTATGAAGCAGCCCAGTTGAAGTCTATTAGCAGGTTGATGGATTTAGATCAACCTCCTGGGCTAAGGTGGAAATGGCATGCATTTCTGAGGTCGAGGAACATTAATTTATATTTCGTTGGAAATTGAGTTTGTTACAGGAATATAATATGCCGGTATTGAAACATTTGTTAAAGAAATCCTATTTTTTAAAACATAGGGTTTTGGGATCAAAAGATAAATTATCAATTTTAACTCCATTGTATAATAACCAATTTATTTCTTTTTCAATGTTTAATATTTATTTAAAGAGTTGGGATTTTAAGGGTATAAAGACAATACAGGATTGTTTTGACAAGGGATAATTTCTTACTTTTAATCAACTGAGAGAGAGATTTGATATATCTGTAAATTATTTGTTTGTGTATTACCAACTTAGAGCCTTTGTAAAGGATAATTATGGTAGAGAGATGAATTTACCTACTTTGTCGAGATTTGAGTCTTTGATTTTCTCTGTACCAAAGAAAGGTTATATTTTCATTTGTGTACAATTTGTTACAAGATAATATGGATAAACCAGATTGGGATAAATCTGAACTTAAATGGGAGAGTGATTCAGTCTTTATTTTTCCTGAAGATGATTGGGTGGATATGTAATCAAATTGACTAATGTAAGATATGGAATTGTTAATTATAATTTTTACATCAATTATATTTGACTCTGGAGAAACTTAAAAAAATATGGATTTAGTAATTCAGACTTATGTTTTAGATGTGATTCATGTATTGGAACTTTTTTACATGCTGTTTGGACTTGTGTTAAAGTTCAACCATTCTGGCAAGGAATTAAAGTGGTTTTGGAAAAATTGTATAACTTTACATTACCATTAGACCCAATGATTTTCTTGCTGGGTAATTTGATTTTGTTGAGGGGATTAGGTTTGAATAAAATTCAAATTGCTTTTGTATGTTTGGTGTTATCAGTAGCGTGTAAATGTGTTGGGAGTACTGGAAAGACAATACAGAGATTAATATACTACGTTTCCACAATGAATGAAAACTTGTATTGTTATGGAAAAAATTACCTATAATTTATGTGATAATTATTCTTTTTTTAATTAGCAAATGATCTTTGTATTTGGAATATATGCATTTAGATATACTTTGAATTGTTTTTAACATTTATAATTTTTTTTTGTATATAATTTATATTTTTGGCACCCCGTAAGGGAGCTGGCTGAAGGGGTGGGAGGGCAGGTTTGGGGTTTTTTTAATTTTATTTTTCTGTATTTTTTGAGTTTTTTTTGTTTTTTTATATATATTTGTAAAATTAATTTTTGACAATTATTGGACTGTATGTTATGTTTTTTTCTATCTTTAAATAAAGTTTGGAAAAAAAAGTCTGCATTCCGTTCTTTGAGATAGGGAGTTAAGCAAGCCCATTTTAAAAGAATTGGTATCCGGGCTGGCCAATCTATAGTGCGCATACCTAAAGTGGTGCACCGACTGGTCCAAAGGATTGGGATATGTAATGTTTATCTTGTTTTGCAAGATGACCTGCAAACTCATTGGATCAAATAAATATTTTTCATGTTGGGGAAATCACGCAACATTTTAAAGATGACTCTGCGAGTATAAACTTTGTGGAGACACTCTAAGTGAGGACTTTTATTTAAGGTATCTTGAATATATTTGCAAAATTCATAATATGTGGTCTCTCAATTTTCATCCGCACAGTGGTTGAAGCAATACTCTTGAATGCAGTTCTCTGAAACAGAAATCACTGTGAAGCCCACGACCAATCTCCCCACTCATCCCTCTCCCTCCAAGTCAGGGGTGGCAGGGCAGTGGGAGATGTCAGCGAGGGCCGGCAGAGCAGCAGGGGACAGCAGGATAGCGGGGACTTTTGGGGCAGCGGGAGCTGTCAATGGGGGCTGGCGGGGCAGCAGGAGCTGATGGGGCTGCAGGAGCAGTCAGGGGAGGCCGGTGCGAGCTGGGACAGCCCCACTGGATTGCTTCGACCGTTGGGGCCGATCTCTGTGACTCAAAATGCTCCAGAGCAATGGCCGTCTTCCCTACCCATAATTCCCCACACAGCTGGAACTGTTCTGGGAACCTCAGAGCGGTTCCAGCTGCCTGGAGAATTATGGGTAGGGAAGACAGCCATTGCTCTGCTATGTTTTTATGACAGGCAGTGCTACAGCACCAGTTGCCCGCCTCTATTGGATCTGATGGGCACTATGCGGCGCCTTTAGATACGAATGGGATTCGAGTAGCTTTTTAGGGCTGCTGTCTGAAAGGTAAGTTCTTAGTTTTCCATCCGCTCCTGTAGCCGGCCTCAAGGTGGAAGCCAGACATGAAATGGCCTAGTGCCAGGCTTTTGCTGGCAAGAGAAAGTTCTACTGTAAAATGTGTTTGCCAAGTTTAATCTAATCTTGCATATCTTATAAAAGTGTCTTTTGTGTTAAAATGGAACATTTGTTTAATAGACTTTTAATAAAAAAATACCATGTTTGTAATAAGAAATATACAAAGAAACTTGTTCCTATTTATGCATATGGATTGATACAATGAAGTGTCTATCAATGTGTAAACTATATCTGTCTATGATAAATGCAATTAGGTTGTCTTTTTTTTTTACATCAAACCCATAAGAGATCCCAAAAACTAGCTAATCCATAATCTGTACTCTGGGCAGTTTGTTTAAATGCTGTATTTTACTGGAAAAACATGAATTGGGGAAGTGAAGTAAGCTTTATTTTTGTAAGACAGTTCTCTTCTCTTGAAAATTATAGTATCAAATAAAAAGCCTTTGGAACCTGTAAATACAATAAATGAGGAATAAAACTGTAAAAGCAAAGTGGATAAGAGAAATACAATACACATTCAAAGCAAAGTGGATAACAGAAACGCAATACACATTCAAATCAAATCAAATTACAAAGAGTTATTTTATTCTGAATTATGACACCACTGTCCTAGGTCTTCAACAATGACGAGATGGAGTACAAGAAGGAGATAGATAGCATAGCATCATGGAATGAACAATATGCAGGAGCTGCTCAGACTTCTAGATAATTGGGGGACAGGTGGGGAGAGGGTCACATACCTCCCTGTTTATATCAACAGTGCTGAGGTGGAGATGGTGGAGATCTTCAAATTTCTAGGACTGAGTATCAGCATCTAACTATCCTGGTCCAACCACGATGATGCCATGGCCAAGAAAGCACACCAATAACTACTTTCTCAAATTTGGCATGTGTTCAGTGACTGATACTAATTTTTATAGATGCATCATAGAAAGTATCCTGTCAAGATGCATCGCAGCTTGTTGCAGGAACTGCTCTGGCCAAGATTACGTGAAACTGCACAGTTGTTAAAGCAGCTCAGATCACAACAGATTAACTCTCATCCATCAATTCCACCTACACCTCCTGCAGCCAAATATATTGAAGTACCCACTGCACCCAGTTCAAACTCTCTTCTTCCCCCTTCCATAAGGCAGAAGATACACAAGTTTAAAAACACAAACCTCCAGATTCAAGGGCAGTTTATTTCCTGTTGTTGTCAGAGTCTCATAGGTAAATGATGTCGACTCTGCAAGGTTTAATGGTACTTTCCTCCATCTCTTGTACTTTACCCAAATAACATTATCTGCTGCACTTATCGACTTCCTGTAACACTACATACTGCACTTTTATTTTATTATTGCACGATCTTCTGGACTTAAGTATGAGTTGATATGTCTGGTTAGCATGCAAAACAAGCATTTTCAATGCATCTTGGTATGCGACAAAAAAAAAACAATTGAATTCAATTTGAAATACTGTTCAATGTCCCACCTGTGTAGACAAAGACAGAAGTACTTGTACGTGGAAGTATTAAATGGGAGTCTGCCAAATTGTTTGAGAGCTGTTGACTCTAAAAATAAATCCTTTTATATTTCCACTTTACAGTCCAACAAAGGAAATATCTCCCTCATTTGCTCCCCTGCAGTCATTTTAATGAACTGGAAATCTCACTATGTCCTCATTGCATCATCATTAATGAGGTACAGCCAGATACCCAATAAGGTGTCAGAGTTTCATAGCTGGTTAAGATGACCTTAAGAATATTCTTATTTAACTGTGTTCATAATTGTACCTTGCAAACTTCCATAAAATGATAGGAAAAACTACGAAGGAATATCTGTGAGCTCATTTCTGCTGAATTATTTAATGATCATTATTCATGAATAATGTGCAGCCATTTTAATTTATGAATGAACATTAAAGTATCAAGCAAATGTCTTCCTGCTCCATTACACTTTCCTTGAAATACATGCACTACACAAGTATATTACACAGCAGTATCTTAAAAGATGAGTTTGTTAGTTATGGTTCAAAATGGAAAATACCTTTTTTTAAATGTAGACATACAGCACTGTAACGAGCCAATTCAGCCCTCCAAGTCCATGCTGTCCAGTTTGCACAATTTACTCTGCTTCAGTCTTTGATCCTGGGAAAAAAGGTAAATTCTGTACAGACATCTTGCTTTTAAGCAGGTCAATTCCTTCCTTATATACCCATGCTCACTGATGAAGGGTGAGGCCTAAGCACAGCCCAACTTGTTGACCGCTCACAAATTTAGGCACCAATTTCGATTCCAAGTCTGTAAACCACCCCCAAGCCTCAGTACTCGAGATCCTTTTTCCTGCAAGGGTAGACTCAGTGTGATATTGTCACTCTTTACTACTTCATTTGCAATTGGGCACTATTTACAGTGGCCAATTAACCCAATGACCTCTCCAGCTTCGGGATATGGGTGGAAACCAGAACACCCAGAGGAAACTGAAATGGTAGCAGGAAGAACATGCAAACTGCCAACAGAAAATGCCAGAGGTCAGGACTGTGAGAGATGGGAAAATTGACCTAAAATTATGAACATGGAAGAAACTAAAGTTCATCAGTAAAATGGCTGAAACCAGTTCAAACAGGATAAGTTTGGGGCTTAGGATGCAGGAAAGCAGAGTCAGCACGATTAACATAAGAATCTTCTATCCTTTGTGACAAGACCATAGGACTAAGATAAGGAATGGTAAGGTACAATAGAATGTAGGAAGTTGAGGTAGTCTGGATCAGATAAGGGTCTCCTAGCCCTGGACAGAAGTACCAAGTCATACATTTCTAATTAGCTAACCATACACAGATTTATACATATGAAATTAGCCAACCCTAGATAGAATGAGTCAACTCTGCATATCAAGAGACTGTAGCCCAGAGAATCAGGAAGGTGTGAATAAGGACAATGACATGAAGGGACACCGACAGGATAACCCCCCCTGGTTCTCCAAGTATACTGAAATTGCACGTAGGCAGGCAGGATTGCCTAATGCCAAACCTCTCCAGCAGGAGGCAGAAGAATGTAAGGGGGAGGGTATTCCTACACTGAAATCAACTGTATAAAAGTTGGGTGAGCCCCAGTGTGTGTGTGTATTCCCAGGGTAAGGGGAAGCACCCAACTTTGCATTGTTGTAGTAATAAATGTTCTTTGTTCTCAATTTTTGTCTCGAGCAATTTCTTTAAAGGTACTTTAATTCCTAACAAATGGGGGCTCGTCCGGGATCACACTCCCTCCACTGACAGAGTACCCCGACGACGAGAGTAGGTGCACCCCGGCTGATTCAGCTGGACTCACGGGCGACGGGTGGCTGGTCAGTGGAAGAAGCGAGTGATATCCGAGAAGAGGCATTGAGAACAAACGGCGGAAGGACGCGCGCTAGAGCAGTACTGCCAGAACTCGGTAAGAGTATTTTACTTGTTCCTAAGTATGGGAATAGCGGGCAGTAGAGATGAGAGTCCTGACACAGGACGTGACCACCAGATAGCTACGTACAGCCCGCTTGGGATGATGTTATCTGAGTGGGGCACAGGAAAGACCCGCGGTAAAGACAAACTAGCGGGCAGTAGAGATGAGAGTCCTGACACAGGACGTGACCACCAGATAGCTACGTACAGCCCGCTTGGGATGATGTTATCTGAGTGGGGCACAGGAAAGACCCGCGGTAAAGACAAACTGACGACGGTCAGGTATTGTTGTAATGAATGGGTGGGATACCCGGTTAAAGGGAGCTCCGTGTACTGGCCAAAATTCGGATCCGAGGATGAATGGATGTGTGAAGCTTTGAACTTATGGCTCTATCAAAACCAGCCAGACAATGTTGAGAGCAGGGAATATGCAGCCTGCTGGCTCAAGGGATCCATTGAACAGCTGGTTTTGAATGAGAAAGAATCCAGGGATAAGAGAGAGGAGGAACCTCTTGTCCCTGAATCACAGGGTTGGGATGTGTTACATTCCCTCCCTCCACCCTATGTTCCTCCTATGCCGGCTCCTATCTTTCCTTCCCCTCCTATGACCTACCCTTCTGCACCTTCCCCACCTCCCCCACCACTAGAGAAGAGAGCAGGAGTGGTATGATAACTTGCTCACAAAGCACTCGATTACCACCTCTGTTGGCAGGAGAGAGAGGTAACTTTAATTCAGAACAGCGTGAGACTCTTCAGGAAGAAAGGGCAGAACCCTTTGATTCATTTCCCAGGGAGCAGGAACCCAGACCTAATAAGCTAGAAACCAATTGGATGAGACCACTGTGGGAAGTTCCCATGGGAGAGGGTCTCGGTTTCGTAAATGTGCCCCTGACCAGTACTGAAGTGTGTAACTTTAAGAAAGAGCTGACCTCCCTGATAGAAGATCCCCAGGGATGTGCCGAACAGTTAGACCAATTTTTGGGACCAAATATATATACAATATGGGGGTCTCGACATAGAATCCCCAGCAGGGGAACAATTGGTACTAACAGGTTTTGTTACCAACTCAGCCCCAGACATTAAGAGAAAATTACAAAAGACAGAAAATTGGCATGAGCAGGGAATAACCCAGCTTCTACAGATCACACAAAAAGCATTTGTCCAGACATCTGAGGATAAGCAGAAAGCAAAGGCTAACATTTTGATGCAAGCAGTTAAAGTAATAGTAGATGAGTAACATGAAAAAAAAAGGCAGGGACTGTGTGCCAGCTCCTGAATGTTG
The DNA here is from genome assembly GCF_036971445.1 of Narcine bancroftii. Classification (NCBI taxonomy): domain Eukaryota; kingdom Metazoa; phylum Chordata; class Chondrichthyes; order Torpediniformes; family Narcinidae; genus Narcine; species Narcine bancroftii. The sequence continues at coordinate 297,328,701 of NC_091470.1, read as the reverse complement.
GGAGAAGTGCAGGGAGTGGGAGAGTAGAGACCAGAGATAATTTCATAAATCACGACTTCCCACTTCAGTCACTGACCAATATTGATTAAAATTCATGCTAAAAATTAAATGTCATAAATGATCGTTTTTCAATACTGTAGAATTAGCGAATTTAACTACCAGTTAATTCCAATTTATGAAATAAATTGTATTTAAATGTGATTTTGCACAGGGAGTACCTGAGAGTTGAGTGATGTTATAACATTTGCAGGGAGAAATGTTTGCGCAAATAGGGTGAGTTCTATACATCTTAACTTTAAGTGTATGTGAGATAAAGAAAGGATCTGATGTGTAAAGTGGCTGGATCAGCCAGTTGAAGGGGGAGTGTGCATGTCCCTTTAAGTACACTGTGGCACTTGAAATTGAGGCTTCAGGCTCTTGTCTTGCAGTTAGAGGTATGGAGCCCTATCAACACATTTAATACATTTCTTCTACACATTCAGCAGTCAAGGTCCGTGAGTTTAAAGATCACCCACTTCTGGAGAATAAAGATACCTCTGGGGATTCCTATGGGGATTCCTATAAGTTTAATCATTCATTTCTCTGGTGCATTTTCCTCTGGAGTGAAATTAATGCCTCAGCACAATTTCTCTGTATTGCCGCTGTTATTTAATTCATGATAACTTTCCCCCATTCATCAGGTTTATATTTAAATCCGGTAGTGCGGAAGTTACATTGTAAATAATCACGGAGGTAAACCCTGCGCAACTGGATTCAGCTTAATGGAGAAATAAACCTGCGAACTGGTCTATGGTGCTGTGTGAGTATTGCAATAGGTGGAATATGATTTAAATTGGTGGCATAGTTCAGAACAATTGGGTGCATAAGAATAATAATATCATTGAGAACTCACAGATCTTGTACCAGATGCTATTCAGTACATCTTGACTTAAGGACTGGAGAAATTGGCATGTTAGAATGAGATTGGCATGGTACCAATATTTCTTGATTCAATAATGACTCCACAAGCTCCAGGATTCATGCAGCAGAACTTTTAAGTGGAATATAATAGAAACTAGCCTGTACTTAAATTATTGTGTGTGCAATCTTCATAAGAACATCTTTAACTTTTTTTGGTGCCTGTTTTACAGACTGTTTTAAATAAGGCCAGCTCCTGTGAGCTGTGGCACAAGGCATTTTACTTAAGGCAGAACTAAAGGTTGAATATGTTTCAAGTTCTCTTGCAGGGGCTCTTGTGCTGCAATGTCTGTTATGTACTCACTCTAACAAATTGGAGGGTTGTGCCCCATACAGACAAGCAGCTCCAACTGCATTTTAATAAGGTCTAACATATTCAAAACCCATGCAAATATGGTTTGTGTTTCATTTTACAATTTTTACACTAACACAAAGGAAAGTCAGATTGTTATTCATTTTATTAAAATCTAGTGATTGGTTATATGTAAAAGCATGGCAAGAGGATCAACTAAAACCTGCCTGGGATGGTCCCTTCTGTGTACTTTTAATTACAGACACCGCAGTAAGAACAAGAGAGAAAGGCTGGACCCACATTCAAAGAATTAATGACAAAGTGCCATAATGTTACAATTTTATTCGTTTTTTTTAATGGTTTATTCAGTTTTGTGTATTTTATTGCTGTTTTCAATGAGCTTTACATTTATCGTGGTTTATTCAGTTTTGTGTATTTTATTGCTGTTTTCAATGAGCTTTACATTTATCGTGGTTTATTCAGTTTTGTGTATTTTATTGCTGTTTTCAATGAGCTTTACATTTATCGTGGTTTATTCAGTTTTGTGTATTTTATTGCTGTTTTCAATGAGCTTTACATTTATCGTGGTTTATTCAGTTTTGTGTATTTTATTGCAGTTTCCAATGAGTTTGACATTTATTGTGGTTTTATTCAGTTCTTCTTGCATTTTATTGCAGTTTTCAATGAGCTTTACATTTTTTGTGTTTTATTCAGTTCTTATTGTATTTTAATGAGCTTACATGTATTCTTCATTGTTGTTTACTAATTTCTTTGGAATATTGTTCGTTAATGTTTTAAGCCCCCCTGGAATAGGGGCAGCAGAGGTTACAATTCAGCTCCTTTAGAATGTAGACAGGGCATAGATTTAATGTATAGTCATAATGGGATATAAGGGATCCCAATACGGACCAGGGGAATTAAACAGCTTTAGTGGAGTACTCTCGATGTTTTAAGTACTTCTGGAGAAGGGGTAGCAGAGGTTACAGATTGTACTGTTTTACAGGCTAGAGAGGGCATAGAGGCAAGGTATTTAGAATACGGATCAGGGAAACACAGTGGGGATAGGCAGTCACACAGTGAGGCACCTGTGTACACAGACTAACCGCAAAACAAACAATGTACATTTCACACAAAGGGGGAAACTAACAAGCTAACCGCAAAACAAACAGACACTTCACACAACCACGAGACACATAATCCCCCACCTGGCTCTCTCTCTCTGATCATCCCTGAAGGGGAACACCTGTTTTCAGGGAGCTGCTGCTCATCTGGTGGTTATATAACGTGGAAAGGAGCGAAGTAGAGTGCAGGGTGTCAAAATCCTCACAAAGGACATGGTGGGACAAAGACAGACAGAATGGTAGTCAGGATTGTACATGTAGCAGAGAGAGAGAGAGTTGACACATATGCTAATGTTAGCAGACAAGCTGCAACACACAGTTAAATCACAAGAAACAATCCCCCCCCCAGCTTGGTCTCTTTACATCACCCCATGAAAGGGAGCACCAGTTTCCAACAACGTGAGCTGCTTGACACTTTAATATCAGGCTCCAAACAGCCTTCGGAGATCGGTGGCCCTAGGGTTCGGGGCTGAAGGGGACATCAGATACTAGCCACAATCAAACGGAACCGCCTGACTACTGCTACTCGTTCGCTGCTGAAGGCAGCGCTTCTCATAGACTGCGACTCGTTCGCTGCTGAAGGCAGCGCTTCTCATAGACTGCGACTCGTTCGCTGCTGAAGGCAGCGCTTCTCATAGACTGCGACTCGTTCGCTGCTGAAGGCAGCGCTTCTCATAGACTGCGACTCGTTCGCTGCTGAACGCAGCGCCTCTCACAGACTTCGTCGGGACAACACTTAACAAAGGTCGTGTGCTTCAAAGACACTGCTTCCATATTTCAACGTATGGGATGGACTAGACTCTTTACTGAGAACTGGAGCCTGATACTCCAAACCCTAATAAGCAGCTGGACTCACTCATGGTGCTCCCCTACCTAAAGACTTTACACAGACATTACAATTCGGTTATTGACCAGCTGGGTAAAACTACACCTTACACTTGAAAGATCAGTGTTACTGATCTAAAAGAAAAGTGAGGAAAAGGGGGGGGGGGGGATCAGTCACACTGACACTAGTAACCAAAGATCAGTAACACTGATCATGGTGAAAGATCAGTATTACTGATCTAAAAGAAAAGTGAGGATTGTGAGAGATGGGAAAATTGACCTAAAATTATGAACATGGAAGAAACTAAAGTTCATCAGTAAAATGGCTGAAACCAGTTCAAACAGGATAAGTTTGGGGCTTAGGATGCAGGAAAGCAGAGTCAGCACGATTAACATAAGAATCTTCTATCCTTTGTGACAAGACCATAGGACTAAGATAAGGAATGGTAAGGTACAATAGAATGTAGGAAGTTGAGGTAGTCTGGATCAGATAAGGGTCTCCTAGCCCTGGACAGAAGTACCAAGTCATACATTTCTAATTAGCTAACCATACACAGATTTATACATATGAAATTAGCCAACCCTAGATAGAATGAGTCAACTCTGCATATCAAGAGACTGTAGCCCAGAGAATCAGGAAGGTGTGAATAAGGACAATGACATGAAGGGACACCGACAGGATAACCCCCCCTGGTTCTCCAAGTATACTGAAATTGCACGTAGGCAGGCAGGATTGCCTAATGCCAAACCTCTCCAGCAGGAGGCAGAAGAATGTAAGGGGGAGGGTATTCCTACACTGAAATCAACTGTATAAAAGTTGGGTGAGCCCCAGTGTGTGTGTGTATTCCCAGGGTAAGGGGAAGCACCCAACTTTGCATTGTTGTAGTAATAAATGTTCTTTGTTCTCAATTTTTGTCTCGAGCAATTTCTTTAAAGGTACTTTAATTCCTAACAGGACTGAACTCTGTTTGATCTGTGGGACAGCAATTCTACTAGCTACATCACTGTAATATCCTGCGATACAGAAATTTTGCAAAACAATATAATGTGCTATATTGGTAATTCAAAGGATACTTGGAAAGAACTAATGAAAGTTAACTTTCCATGTGAATTTAATTTGCATACAACAATTTCCTGCTACTCAGTGAAAACGAGAAATGTGAAATGGTAGAAGTCAGACAGCAGCTTCTGAAAATACAACTTAATCTTTCAAATATAATAAAAAGAAGCAAATATTTACTTTGACAACAAAATATGGCCCAATTAATTTGGCCACAGCCTATTTTGAGTTAAGTATATGAATGTTCAATGCCTTTGTCTTTAAAATCTTTCCCAAAATTGTTCACAGAATTTCATAAACATCCCTGTTCACTTCTGTCTAAAACAAACTCAAAATCCTAATCACACTTACCATACAATTTGTTCCCCAGCCCAAACCTTTCACTGAGTATTATTGCATGCTTCGTGTATTTTATCCCTAAATATTTGTTTCTAGTAGTAATATGAATGAGGTAGATACTGCTGAGAAAGTGGCAAACCTAGCCATGTCCATCATGTGCAATGTCCTCGCTTCAACTGAAAATATCTATGTGAGACACTAACACAAGAAAGCAGCCAACATTTAAAGGACCCCACCATCCTGGTCACAACCTCTCATTGCTGACATATTTGGGCAGAAGGTACAAAAGCCTTAAATCCAACATCCCCAGGTTCAAGAACAGTTTTATCCAACAGCTATCAAGCTCTTGAACCTCCTCGTACTACATTAACCTAACCATAAACTACACTGTGAATGCCAACAGATCTGTCTATACTACTAAAACATCATTTTTTTTTTCCTTGTATTAACTGCAAATGTGTGTATTTATCCATCTATTATTTTATACTTATAATCTCTTTCTGTCTTGGCACATTGTAATAATTTTACTTTTGTAATTGGTCTAGCTTATGTACCTGTGAGGCTGTAGCAAGTAAGAATTTTGGAACATCTATACAATATACTTATGTATTCGACAATAAATCTCATCCGATTTCTAGCATTATTCCCCATGTTGGATCAGAAGATATGACCTACAATTAGATTAGACTTGGAGGTACAGCTACATCAGTCAATGAAAATGGTGACACAAGTAGATAAGGTGGTGAAGAAGGTATTTGGCATGCTTGCCTTCGTTGATCAGGGCAATGAGCACAAGAGCAGGGCCATATTGGTGAGACCATACTTGGAGTGTTGTGTGTAGTTTTGGTCACCCAGCCATAGGAAAGATATCATTGAACTAAGATAAGGTGCATAAGGAATGTTACTGGGAATGGCAAAAGAAAATGGTGGCAGTGCTACATCTGCTACAATGGCAGCACTGCCACTGGTGCATTGCCAGAGAGAGTGGGGAGCAGAAATACAGCACTTATCCACAGGGTTCTCCCACCCAGTCCAACTACCGATGTCTCCACATAGGCTTTGAATGGCCTGTTAAAGGAGCTGAGAGGTGAGTTTCAAGATGGCAGTGCCTATGTTGCCAATGGCCTCAATAGGGTTGCAGACCCTGAGGAAGCAAAGGACTGGTACAGGCCGCTAGAAAATGTGGAGAACCCCCCCCCCCCACCACCATTTGAGAAGCAGATGAGTTGTCCCTACAGTGACCACAATGGTGGACCAATGAGGGGCTATGTGGCTGAAGAACACACAGGCACCATCTGTTGGCGACTGAAGGTGAAGAACCCATGCGTGCTTCAGACTGCAGGCGATTGGCTCGTGACTGGCTGACAGGTATCAGATATTGGAACTGAGATGTGAGAGGGTGCCAAGAGTGGGAGGGGATTGGGTGCTGAAGGCTTCCTGACCATATCTGAGATTTGTATCTGGATCTCAGGTTGACTAAGATGTGTGCAGATGCAGTGACTGCGGGAGCGCTGGAGGAGAATCCACAAGGGTGGTGGGCAATTTCTGCTGATGGTGAACATCTAAATTAATTTCAAGTAATATTACATCTGCTTTATTACATGACAATACAAGAATCTTGAATTATAATGAGAGGTAGGATAAATTGGGACTTTTCTTCCTGGTGTGTAGGAGCCTGAGGGAACCTTAGAGATTTACAAATTCATGAAGGATATAGATAAGGAAAATAGTCATAGTCTATTTCCCTGGGGAATCTACAACAAGAGGCCATATATTTAAGGTGAGGGATCACAGTAAGTGGTTCATAAATAATAGCTTGAGTGGGATAAGCCTTTGAAAGTTTGTAAAAGACCAGCAGGTAGAATTTGATACAGGTAAGTTTAAATATGACAAATCAGAAGGAAAACCAGGCAAACCAGGAAAAAGCTGAAAGATATTCTGAAGATTTCAGAACTAAGGCTAAAAAATTTTTTTTAACATCAAAGCAACGCAATGAATAAAGCCAATTAAGAACTGAGCAGTGAAGTTCAAACAGTAAAATTTATCAGGGACCGGATGATCAAACCAGACAATTAGTACCATGACCAACCCCTCCAGTGTACTGAAAAAAATAAGAGATCCATTTAAATTCTGGAGGTAAGGAAAGATGCATTGTTCGTAATCCAAATTATAAGGACTGTGAAATGTGGGTTTGCAGCCTTGAAATTTAGTACATGTACTTAAAAGGTGATCTTTAGAATCAACTGTGAGAAAAGATAGAACTCTGTAAAAGCTTCAAATTATAAAAATATCTTTAACACAACAAATAACTAAAACAAGGATATATGCAGGTATCAGAAATTTGAGAGAATATGTATGTAGTTGTCAATTCTCAACCCTATCTATTAGAACACCAGCTACATTCAATGAGCATATGAAGAATATCTTATTTGGAGTTTTCCGCATAGTGGATTATTCAGCAATGCTTTACTCTACCATCTATGCTAACTCCAATTGAGAAAGAACAAACCAGCATATTTGGAATGAGCAATTAGTGGATTCCTATGCATTATCAAGCAGTTTCCGTGCAAAGAGAGGTAGAGTTAACATTTCAGATCCTTGACCATATATATGTTGGACAGTCTTGCAAACATTCTCAGGCCTCAATGTTTCTCCTTCCTGACCTGCTGCATTTTCTGTTCTCATTTCAAATGTTCATTATCTGGAGGTTTTTTTTTCAATTTTCATTCAGTTTGTCTGAAAATGTTTTGAGAATTTTCTATTTTTATTTCAGTTTTCCAGTATCTGTTTTCAATTACTATCCATTATGTGTGTGTGGTGCAACATTAATCTTACAGTGAAGCTCACAGTTATGATGCATTGTGAGCAAAGACAAAATTGATCATATGCTTACTTGGAAACTTGCTGAGGATATTTAGTTCTTCTCAGTTCCTAGGATCTACAGAGAGCTGACATAGAGCTCATTTATTAGACTCTTCTATACAGACAGTTCCATCAAGTTCATTAAGCATATCAGTTATGATATTTTGAATAAAAATAGTCTATACTCTGAGATGGAAAATAAATTCTAAGGAACCATTCTAAATTGTGTAAATGTCCTGGTTTTTGTTTTTCAACCAACATCGTCACAATAAAGTGATCTGATTATTTTTCTTTTTGATGCTTCTGTGACTTTACTGTACAAATTTGGTTGTTGTACCTATAACAGTATTATCTTGGAGCAAAATTCTTAATAAGAGGTTGATAGATAAATAGATAGAACATTTAAAAAGACTGGCTATGCAACCAATTATTGAGTGCAAAATGGCTCCATAAGCAGCGAGTGTGGCGAGTGGCAGCAAATGTTGATAACATCAGAAGGATGCTACCTATCGCGTCCATAGTGGTGATGTTTGAGCAGACAGGATCTGTTCTTGACATAGGTCAATTCGCATTGGACAATTTGCATATGCTGATTCAGTGATATCATATTGGCTTCAAAATTCTGTTGCAAATTAGACTGCTCTAAATGTTACTCTAGCTGGTGCAGATTTTCTTCTTGCAGAACAGCCAAGGCTAAAGCAACAGCTAGAAATCACTAAAGAGTCTAGGTGAACACTCCTCTAAACCAATCTCACCCACACAAAAACCCACTCCTGCTTTCAGTTGTTTCCCCCAAATGATCAAGTCTGTCCTCTAACTCATCTTTAATTCCATACAACCTTCCCCATTCCACCCCAAGATCTATGTCAAGTATGCCATGGCCAACCATTCTGGGGATAGGGGTCAGTTCCTAATTCAAGCTCAGAGGCTGGTTATATCCAATTTCATTCTCAAGGGGAGAATTGGGACTAGTAATGTATTGGCAACACCAACTGATTTCTTTCACTCATATTGCATTAAAGGTTGCAGTAAGAGTTATGTGGGAAGTTTCTATGATCTTGGACTTCCAGTGGTGAGCAATGTAGACAGATTAACACTTGGTTTGTGAAATCCACCTTTTAATTATACAGCCTGTGAGATCCTGCATGCTATTGCTCAAGGTGACTCAGAGGTGACCCAGAGGTCATGGAAAAAGACTTGTAATAAGAAAGCACAAATGTGAACTTCCCACATAGAGATGATGGTGAAAAATTATTCCCTGTAAATGGTAAAAAAAAACACACTAATGCTGGAGAAACTCAACAGGTCAAACAGTGCCTTTATGTAGCAAAGGTGAAGATACATCAACAGAGCTCAGCCCAAAATCTTGCGAATAAATGGACCAAACCTCCATGGCCCGATCTAATGAGACTGAAGGGTTGTGATAAAATGTTTGCAAGTGATGGAGAAGGAAGTAGGTTAACTAGTGTCAGTTACAAAAAGAGAAAGAAATAAAAAATAAACTAAGAGAAATAATGTTGACATTGGAAAAACAATATCAACATACAAAGAAACTGCATTTCAAATACAGTATATTTATAGAAGATTTATTGCTGTAGGAAGGATGATACAATTTAAATGGCTTCCTTTCTGAACCAGAGATTTAATAGCTCTGCAGTAACATCAATTTCTATGTTAAAAATATGATTGCTTTGCTATTTCATTCCAATCTAGGTTGCAAGATTGTCATCTTATAGGAAGGTTAAAGAGGAACTGCCACCTTCAGATTTATTGTCAGAGTACATATTTGATTCTTTTTCCTGTGGGTGAGGCAGTATTACCACTTAATGGTAGTGTGGGAAAAAACTGTACTCAATATGCTCATGTAAGCAATAAAGAAATGTAAACAAACTGACTGTGCAATGCATAAATAAATAAAATCAATAAAGTGCAAAGGTATGAGACAATAAATGGGTCCCTGATTGGGTTTTTTGTTGAGGATTCTGATGGTGGAGGGGTAGCAGGTGTTCTTGTGCCACCTATACTTCTTTCCTAATGGTAACAGCAAGAATAGAGTGTGTGCTGGATGATGTGGATGCTGGACGATTTCTGCTGCACTCCGACATGCTCTTGATGGTAGGGAGGGTTTTGTCTGAGATTTCCTAGTCTGTATCCACTATCTTTTGCAGGTCTTTATGCTCAGAGGTATTGGTGATCCCATACCAGACCGTGATACAGCTGGTCAGCATACTTTCCACCACACATCTGTAGAAATCTGCCAGGGTTTCTGATGTCATACCAAACCTCTGCAAACTCAGGATGTGATAGGTGGAGAAGTGAAAATTATCCAGAAGATTATAGTGAATTACAATGGTTTGAGTTATGGATTAACAAGATGAATAATATGAAACATTGTTAATTTGACAGCATAACCTGAATCAATTCAATGTGAACAGTTGCTATTTAACCCCAAATGATTCGCTTCCAATGAGCCCAACCTTGCTGAACATTGTCTTTTTCAAATGTTAGATAGCAACTTGATTCATTATCAACTCAAATTTTAAAAGTTAAAGTAACTAGATGACTTATCAAATTCTATTCCACCAAGTGAACCAGATTTTTAGGAACAAATTTCCAAGTAATTCCCAGAAAACAGAGCCCACCTTTTGTAGATTACACTTTGGGAATGTGTATGGACTATCTCAGAGAGAAGCAATCAGTTCTTCTTTCCTGCTTCCAGCAAAAGGGAGAGCTCCACCACATACCTCCTCTGCAAGGTCCTGGAATATATTTGTGGAATCACTGAAATGGCCAGAGTACAAGGGAACTTGTAAATGGGAAGATCCATATTCTGGATCGCTAAATCTATAATGTTCTTTGCAGCTTTCACCAATGCAGAAAAATATAGGCCATGACTGCAAATCCTATATTGGCACGTTATCCATTTCCTAACAACAGAATTTAAAATTTGCAGTCAATTTTGTAAGAATATGGGTAAAAGGGAACAACACTATGGGTCTAACATTTTGTGTATTATTACAATAAAAGAATCTTAAATCTCAGTAGCTCATTCAATGTTGTCACAAGCACTGTGAGTGAAAGGACTTTTTTCTTATTTAAATCTGTGGTTCTATATTATTTTATTGCTGAAATACTTTCAAAGCATTATGAATATTTTAGAAAGACTATCATTTTCTTCCAGCAAGCAATACAGAATAATCTAGCTCACTTGAAAGGAGGCACCAAATGAGCATTGCATTTGGTATGCTCATTGTGGAATGCTGCTATTAACATTCTCCAGTGGCAGATGGATCTTCATTGGCATTGCGAACAAATAATGAGGGAGCTGAATTTTATTTATATTATCTCAGCCCCAGGGCAACCTAAATAATATTGCAACTCAATGTAAAAAAGAAAATTTACTACAACAATTATTAGATACAATAACATGAGCTTAACTCTTTGTTTGAAAAATGCAAATTATGCTTATTGCCTCGCCTAAGTCTTATGCTCTCAATTGTTTGTCGCATGAAAGACCACCCTGAGGTCCAACTGTTTATTGAAGAAGCAAATTGTTTATTTTACGATTCTCCACCATTGTCATTTCTCTCATTTCTTTTCTGCTATTTATCCCTAAAACCTGCTTAAGAATTTTTCATTGAACACTTTTCCAAAAAATGTTCTAATATATCTCGTCATTTGTTTTTTTCTATATTGTTTGCCTGTATCACACTGGGGTGTGATGCAATCTTAGCACTTTCCCTCCAAACCTACAGAAAAAAAATTCTCTGAAAATAAATGAAGCACCCTGAGCATGAATTGATCATAAACAAATATTCACCCTATTAAAATGTCAAGCAAAAGCTACCCTGTGGCAGCTCACCCAGCCAACAGGCGAACCAGTTCACACCTTCGTGGGCAAGTCCATGGCAGATCTGACTGCATGTGCTCCAGGTGCAGGGCAAGCCCACAGCCTGGTGGCTGATATCATAAAGGTCCTGGGAGTCACAAGCATCATCATAATTCTGAGGGATTTAAATGCGTGCGAGAGTTCTATTAAAGTCAGTTGGTTCAACTCACTTTCAGCAGTGAGGTTCTTTCACTTGCTGCATGCCTAGTGCAACTACATTAGTGACCCCAAAGGGCATTTGGGCCCAACAATGACCGACCCAAGCATGCAGAATGCAGTTTCACTGAAACTGCCGGCTTTCTGGACCTCACAGCCACAGATCTGGTTTGAATAGGCTGAAGCCCAATATCAAGCCAGGCAAATCGACTCGGACGCCACAAAGTACTACTATGTGATTGGCTCACTGGACCAGGAAACAGCAGCTTCCTACATCAGCGGTTGTAGACAGGTACGAAACAATCAAGACACTTCTGATCCATACTTTTGGCCTCTCCCGCCATAAGTGCACAGTGCAGTTGCTCCACAGTGACAGCCTAGGCAACCACGCATTATTGGCTTTAATGAATGAGATGCTGGTGCTAGTAGACGACCATAAGCCATTTAACAGTTTGAACAAGTCTTTCTTGAGCAGATGCCAGAATATATCTTCCTCCTCATCATTGACAATGATTTCAGTGACCCATGCAAAGTAGTGGCCTGCGCAGATATTCTGTGGCACACCAAGCAGCATGGTGGAGTCTCCATCGACCAAGTTGCCACATCACGCCCTAAGGCCTGGGCCTTCCCCATGCCACCAACAAAGTCAATGATGCCCCCAGCAGAGAGTGGCCCCAGTTCGGACCATTGGTGTTTTTAACCACCAAAAGTGGGGTTCAGGAGCCCATTGTTGCTGCCCACCCTGTCCTTTTCTGGGAAACATCAAGGCCAGCATTGCTAATGGCTGTGGCAGCTGGCCATCATGATAGCCTCCTTTACTTATGGGACCGACATTCCAGGAAAAAGTTCCTCATAGACACAGGGGCAGAGGTTAGCGTTTTTCCCCCCTTGAGCCACGACATCCATGCTGGGAAGTCAGGATTGATGCTCACTGCTGCCAACCACAGCAGTATTCACACATACAACATGCAAACATCTGACTACAGTTCGGATCCAGCCATTTCACCTGGTCATTTACGCTGGCAGCAGTGTCGCAGACTTAATTGTATGCAGATTTCCTCCAGGCCTTCTTCAAGGGACGGCACCTAGTGAATGCCAAGACTTCCAGACCTTCACGCTTGGCGAAGCCAAGTTACCGGCCCCACACCTGGACTCTGTGACTTTGTCAGGCAACAAATTTACTAGAGTACTAGTGGAGTTCCCGACCATTATTATGCTGCCGTTCTTCACAGACGCCCCTAAGGATGGCGTACAGCATCACATTCCCACTCAAGGGCCACCACTACACACACAGACAAGCAGGCTCCAGCCTGACAAACTCCACCTCGCCAAGGAGGAGTTCAGGAAAATGGAGATGGGGAAGATCATTCGGCACTCAGACAGCCCGTGGGCCTCTCCGCTGCACATGGTGCATGTTGGTTGGAGGATAGAGGCCATGCGGTGACTACAGAAGGCTTAACTATGCAACCACGGCCGACCACTATCCATATTTAGGATTTAAAGCCAATTTGCATGGGGCACACATCTTCTCCAAGGTCAACCTGATCCTCAGGTAACACCAGATTCCCGTCCACCCCAGCGATGTCCCCAAGAAGGCCCTCATTATCCTATTTGGCTTATTTGAGTTCCTGCAGAAGCCTTTCAGACTCAAGAACGCAACACAGGCATTCCAGTGACTCATGGATTCAGTGGGGCATGGCTTGGATTTTGACTTCATCTACTTAGATGATATCATGATCGCCAGTCACTTGCAACAAGAGCATTTGATGCACCTGTGCCAACTTTGCCACCATTTGAGTGAATACAACCTGGACATCAATCCTGCAAAGTGCCGTTTCGGGCTGTCAGCCATGGATTTCCTTGGGTATCGCATCAACTGGCATGGAGTGGTTCTCTTGCCAGTGAAAGTCAAGGCCATATGCTAGTTTGCCAGGCCCGGTACAGTCAAGGGTCAACAGGAGTTCGTGGTGGGGATGATCAACTTTTACCATTGATTCCTACCATCAGCGGCCCAAATCATGCAAACCTTATTTGCCCTGATGTCCAGCAAGGCCAAGGAAATCACCTGGAACATGGAGTGAGCAGTGGCTTTCGAGCAGGCCAAGGATACCCTTGCAAATGCCATCCTCCTGGTACACATGCAGGTGGATGTGCCCACAGATATTATGGTTGACGCTTCAAACTCAACAGTCAGCACTATGCTGGAACAATTAATTGAGGGTCAGTGGTAATCGTTCATGTTCTTCAGCCAGCACGTGCATCCTCCAGAGCTGAAATACAACACCTTCGTCAGGGAGCTGATAGCCCTCTACCTTGCCATCCAGCACTTCGGTATTTCTTGGAGGGGTGGGAGTTTACGGTTTTCACAGATCACAAACCTCTCACCTTTGCATTCGCCAAAGTGTCAGATCCATGGTCAGCATGGCAGCAATGCCACCTGTCATACGTATCGGAGTATACCACCACTGTCAAACAACATCATGGCAACGCACCGTCTTGCCCCTCCATCCAATTGGTGCATTCCCTGACCCCAGGGTTGGACTATGTGGTGCTCACCGAGGCACAGCAGCTAGATGAAGAAATGCTGGCTTACCGCATCACAGTCTCAGACCTACAACTTGAAGACATCCCCATTGGCTCGACAGGGAGGAAGCTCCACTGTGACGTGTCCACTGGCCAAACCTGACCCATCGTTCCAGCTGCTTGGAGGCATCACATTTTCAATGCACTACATGGTTTGGCACACCCATCCATTCGGGCAACCATCCAACTGGTGGCCAATAGATTTGCTTGGCATGGCCTATGCAAGCAGATCAGGCACTGGGCCTGGACAAGCATACACTGCCAGAGCTCTAAAGTCCAAAGGCATGTGAAGGTTCCCCCCCCCCTTCAACCCTTCCTGCCAATGCCACTGCCAGTCTCCCGGGGGGTAAGGTATCTATTCAACATGGTCAACAGGTTCACCAGATGGATCACTGACATGTCCACCACGGAGTCCTGCGCCTGAACCCTCATTGGAAGCTGGGTTGCATATTTCAGCCTGCTCTCCTGCCAACATCACTCAGACACGGGGGTGGGGTGGGGGGGGGGGGTCCAGTTCATCTCCAGCCTATGATCGGTGCTGGCACAGCTACTTGGGATCCAGCTACACTACATCACAGCCTACCATATGGAGTCCAATGGCTGGTACACTTTCCACCAGCATCTGAAGTCGGCCCTGATGGCGCACCTCCGAGGCCCAGATTGGGTGGACGAGCTCCTATGAGTGCTTTTTGGCATTCGCATGGTTCCCAAAGAAGACTTAGCCACGTCTTCAGCATAGTTGGCATACAGCACTCCACTGACAGTTCCAGATGAGTTTGTGCCAGCGGCCCATGGAATAAAGGAGTCACCCATGGCAGTGCTCACAAGACTCCAAGAGAAATTAGGAATGCTAGCTCCCATCCCTACCTCGTGCCATGACCCAACATCTTCCTTTGTCCCCAAGGACCTCCAGGACTGTGAATACGTCTTCGTCCGCAGGGGCATGTACCGGACTTCACTCCAGCAGGCCTCCAGAACAGAACCACTTGCGTCCTCGACATGAGCATTCATGAGGAGACCTTCACCACTGACTGCCTCAAGCCAGTGCACCTAGACCTGGAACACCCTGTGACTGTGTCAATCCCTCACTGATGAGGTCAGCCACCCAAAAGGACTAAAGAGATGTGGGCCATGGACTCCAGACCTCCTAATGTTGGTTCTGGGGGTGGGTCATGTGGCAGCTCGCCGATCAACAGGTGAACTGGCTCAGGGAGTCGCGGGCAAGACCCCACAGATTTGACTGTACAGGGAAAGCTCACAGCCTAGTAGCTGATGTCATAAAGGTCCCGGGAGTCACAAGCATCATCGGGTTCTGAGGGATTTAAATGCACGTGAGAGTTCTGTAAAAGTCATTTGGTTCAAGTCACTTTTGACTCAGTGTGGTTCTTTCACTCGCTGTGTGCCTAATGCAACATTGTGATCTTAAGATCAGTGGAGTGGTTGTGTATCACTGTGGTATATGATTCATCCATGACACAAAAATATTTTACCATCTAAAAGGTACATATCTGGAATGTGATGAAATGCCCTCCATGTGCCAGGATAGGAATGACTACAACAAAACCTGGAAACCCCACACCATCCAAGGAATCTGACTTGATTATCTTTTTATTCTATCCTTTCATTTCCTTCACTACTCTGGCTGTTGTGTGTACCACTTTGAAAAAGTGGTTACTATTGCCTGTATGTGCCTAACTTACTCTGACAGCAACTTCCAAATTCACAACTTCTGCAACCAAGAATGATAAGGTCTACAGGCACATGGAAACACCATCAGCCAGTATCCACAAAAGAAAAGGATGGCAATGATTAGCATAGCGGTGAGCGCAACGCTGTTACAACACCAGCAATCAGGACCAGGGTTTGAATCTCACACTGTCTGTAAGGAGTTTGTATGCTTTACCCGTGTCCCCATGGATTTACCCCAGGGGGTTCGATTTCCTCTCATTGTTCAAAATATACCGATATATACCGTAGATGAATTGGGTGTAATTGGGCGCCACGAGCTCATGAGCCGAAAGGGCCTGTTACCATGCTGTATGTCTAAGAATAACAAAAATATTTAAATTTAAATGTTTTCCACTCATTTTCTCCTGCAGTTCCTTCTTAATTTTGCCATTAACCATTTTTTTTTTGATTCCCCCTTTACCCTACTCATTTATTTTGTGCTCAACCATGGCTATCTGTAACACAATCATCTCAACCATCTGCTGAATGTACAGCAAAATACCTGGTCAATGAGGATATCCTATTGTTTATGGTCAATGCAAGGTTACTTCTGCTTATTAATCTTTCCTCATTAATCTTATCAAACTGACCTTCCATATGCTTGCATAGTTTCTACTAAATACACCCAGTCTATTTCCCACTGTGGTTGCAAGTTTAATGCTCTTATCCCTTTTTGTGTGAAGTTACTTTCAAATTGCCCATTTGATTTCTTGCTGACTGCCTTGTACTGATGGGCTCTTGTTTTGTTCTTCCCATTAGTTGAAAATCATCTGCTTATGAATCCTTTCTTATTTTAAAGAACTCTATGAGATCACCCCAACTTATTACTTTCATATAATCTCATAATTACGATACTGTCCTTTAAACGTTTTCAGTGCTTCTCTAATACCTCCATATCCTTTCTCGATTTACTAGGTTAGTATTGTATACAGTAGAATAAATATAATCTGGGCAAGATTTGGTGGATGTTAAGGATAACTTTCTGACTTTTCCTTCAGAAATGAACCATAAAGCTATTTTATGATCCTGTTTAATTTTGCTCTTGCTTTTACTAATTTGTAAATTTGGTGTGTTTCTTCTTGTATCTTACTTAGCCTCTTACTTTTTGATAGTACCTCTTGACAATAACAATTTCTTCCTTGGTTAGTGTCAGACATCAGTAAATTGTTAACTCTTATGCCTGAGCCAGAATTTGTTTATTCAAATTCCACTTCAGATAAAAGCACAAAAGCTGTGTATGTTGCATTGTAGGACGTGCTAGCTTTCAGATGAAAAATTAATCCAGCACCCTCACAATTTAAAGAGAATGCTAAAGATCCCAAGGTACGACATGACAGAAAAACATTGCCCCTTTCAAACTGCCATGTAAAGTGTGGTTAATCAAGCAATTTGCCCAGTTAGCACCCCAGTTACATGGCAGTTAAGAAAGGGTCTGGCCCCATCAATCTCGTCAGAATCCAACTGGGTCCCTGACCTACCTCAGAGGTAGTTAGGGAACCCAGTTAAACTTACCTAGATTGCGTCCACAGGTGATTTGAACAGGAAAATGTGTGCATCACCGGGCAGCAGCATCTGAACATCTGGCAGTACTTCTGGTGAGTGCATGACATGTCATTGCGGGTTGGGGTCCCTCTTAAATTGCTGGGTTTGTGATTTAATGGGTCAATCCCCCTGCAATTTGAAAAGTGCTTCCAGCACCTTTGCCCCAGTAATTGCATATGGGTCCCAGGAGGGCTACCCAGATGCTGCAATTTAAAAGAGGCTAATGAGATTATTGAAGTCACGGCAACACATTCATTTAACACAGTTAACCCTGCCCACTAACATTAGGCAGGGACATCCACCTGTTTAAGTTCTCCTCAATTCTCCCAAAGGGGTATAATTTAGTTTATATAAATTATTCAAGTTATTGGCTATTCTGACTCCTAGGTATTTGATCCCATTTTGTGGCCACTTTAAATGACTATTTTCTTAAAATTGTCTATAATCCCCCTTAGTAAGTGGCATGATTTTGCTTTTGTCCTAATTGACTTTATACCCAGAGAGCTCCCCATAGTCCTCCAGAGTAGAGCACTGCTTGGACAACAAGTTTTTTGGGTCTGTCACATATACGAGTACATTGTCGGCAAATAAATTCATTTTATGTTCTTCCTGGCCTATACTAAAACCTTTGATGTCTAGATCCTGGTGGATGGCTTCGGTTAGTGGCTCCGTGGCTAGTATGAATAGAGCTGGAGATAGTGACACCCTTGTCTACTTGATCTTGTCAGTGTTAGCCTTGGGCATGTGGTCGAGCCCCCTTATCAGATTTATAAAAGCTGGCCTTGGGCATGTGGTCGAGCCCCCTTATCCGATTTATAAAAGCTGCCCTTGGGCATGTGGTTGAGCCCCCTTATCCGATTTATAAAAGCTGCCCATTGCCCCAACCTTTCCAGCACTTTGAGTAAAAAAATCCCATTCCAATCTGTCCAATGCCTTTTCCACATCCAGGACCACAATTAAACCCCTCGTTTCTGGTTTGTGCCAGATGCATTAAACTCAACAGTCTGCCAATGTTATCCACTGTCTGTCTTTTTTTTTTTTTTTTTTTTTTTATTTATACACAAAGCCCACTTGATTATTATTTATCAGTTTTGGCAAATGTTTCACCAATCTATTTGCCAGGGCTTTGGCAAGTATCTTATAGTCTGTGTTTAGCAGTGAAATGAATCTATAAAGAAGATGGCATTAATGGATCTTTGTCTTTTTTAATGATCATTGTAATGATAGCTATCATAAAAGATTCCAGGAGGGTATGGGACTCCATTGCCTGATCTACCACCTCCATTTAGAGAGGGATCAATAAATCCTTGAATTCCTTATAAAATCTAACTACAGGAAAGATATCAATAAGATAGAGAGAATGCAGAGAAGATTTACTAGGATGTTGCCCAGACTTCAGAAACTGAGTTACAGGGAAAGGTTAAACAGGTTAGGACATTATTCCCTGGAGTGTAGAATGAGGGGAGACTTGATAGAGGTATTTAAAATGATGAGGGGTATAGACAGAGTAAATGTAGATAGACTTTTTCCACTAAGGGTAGGTGAGAGCCAAACCAGAAGTCATGGGTTAAGAGTGAAAGGGGAAACACGAGGGGGAACTTCTTCACTTAGTGTGGTGGGAGAGTGGAACAAGCTTCCAGCTGAAGTGGTGAATGTGGGCTCAATTTTAACATTTAAGAAGAATTTGGACAGGTACAGGGATGGGAGAGGAATGGAGGGCTATGGACTGGGTGCAGGTCAGTGGGACTAGGCAACAAAAAAATGGTTCAGCACAGACTAGAAGGGCCAAAGGGCCTGTTTCTGTGCTGGAAGGTTCTGTGGTTCTGTAACTCAGGTGGAAATCCATCCTCCCCTGTAGACTTGTTGGTCTGCAGCGAATTCAATGCTTTTCCTATCTCTTCCATGAAGGGAAGATTCCAGACACTGCCTGTGGCATTACCCTGGGGATATTGCCAAAATTTGCTTTCGCGAATAAGGACATTTCTATGGAACAGAAAGGTAACCAGGGTCTCTATGGAAAAATTGACCTGGGATTACAATCTGGACAGACTATGAATGGGCAGCCCAGTCGAGCTATATGCCTCACATTTTGAGGAGGGAGGTGTACCATCCTTGGCACAAATTGACCTGCAAGTGGTAGGTGAGAAGGTGACAAGAGGACTTTATTTATAAATTGATTGCCAAATCGTTATCTGGGAAAACAGCCATCCCTATTGTAAGGTAAAACATCATGAGATGGGAATGTGTAAGGAGTTACCCTGTGCAGGGCTGTAACAAGAAGGGGAGGTGTCCTTGTACTCCTGTTAGGTAAAACATCATGAGATGGGAATGTGTAAGGAGTTACCCTGTACAGGGCTGTAACAAGATGTGAATGCATCCTTGTACTTACAAGATAAGAGAGACATTGATGGATTGAGAGGCAGGAAGCTAGCAGGGAAAGGATAGCAACAGTTTTAGTCATTGGACAAGTAATGATATGATGATGTTCTAAGCATGTATCCAAGGGTATAAAAAAAATCACCATTTTGCTGATAACGGCAGAATGCATTCTCCGACTAACATGTTTAGTCGCAAGTGTTACAATCCGGTAATAAAGAACAAAGAACCCTGATTTCGACTCAGTCTGGTGTTTGTCTCACTCATTCATGAACAAAGCAGACCTAACACTATACTAAAACAATTTCCATTTGGAATAAAGTTAATCAATACGTAGAAATCAAAGTGGAGCTGTCCCTAAAAACACCTGACTCTAAATAGATTTATACGGTGGGTAACAGTATCCTGGACACCTCGCATCATAATGATGTAAGGTGCATATAGGACTGTTACAAGTGGGGGTGGCTAAAGTCATTTGAACAACTTAGGAAGAAGTATGATTTATCAAATAAATAAGATGTTCCACTGCTACCTTCAGATAAGATCTTTCTACAGGACAAATTAGGTTCAACTATGGCCCTACCAACGTGCCGTAACATAAAGACCCTGATTCAAAGGGGGAAACATATGGAAGTTCATCTCGGCAATGAATTTCTTGCTCCAAGCAGAAGGACCTAAACCAGGCCTTCACAAATCAAGTCAGAGGTGGGAGTCAGACTTCTGAATAACGATTGATGAGCAGTGCTCGTCCGGCATGTGTCAGACCAGTATGACAGCAATCATTAATGCATGGTACAGGCTGGTACAATACAACTTCCTACACCTGCTGTACCTGACACCACAAAAATTGAACGGATCTAAATCAGAATTATCAGACAAATGCTTCAGATGTGGCATTGCAACAGAAACCTTTGTCCATGCAACCTGGGAACGTACCAAGGTGAGACCCTTCTGGGTGGAAGTAGGCCAAGTCCTGGGGAAAAAAAATTAAAGGTAAAGAATTCCCACAGGATCCAGAGTTGTTCCTGTTGGGAAACATAATGGACATCAGACTTAAGATGAACCTGTCCAAATTTCAAATCCAATTCATAATGATCGCATTGCCAGTGGCCAGAAAGTGCATAACGGTTACCTGGAAGACCAACTCCTGCTTGAGCATTTGCATGCTGGAACACAGAAATGCAAAGCTGTGTTCCACTGGACAAAATTACTTACAACTTGAGGAAAAAATACAACACCTTCTAGAAAACTTGACAAACATATCTAAATCCAATAGGAGCACAATTATAGTGTGGACCATCGTGCCTCACCACCCTACCTTCTCCATCTACCCCTCAATTGGTGGGAGTTGGGGGAATCCCATCCCAACCAGAAAAAGAAAACAGCCTGAGCACTGTATGCCGTGTCATGCCAAACCCATAAACCCCTCATATACATTTCACACCTTTGTTGTGAATGTCCTGAATGTTTTGTGTAACTATGGTTGGTTAACTGTTAAGTGTTAAACGTGGAGGGAAGGGGAGAGAAACATTTGAAATTTACAGAAAACCTTGTACAGAATTGATAACCGTAACCTGTAATCAAATGTTGATGCTGTCAACATTAATATCGATAAGACTGAAAACTGAGTTTGTTTGGAATATCATAAATAAAATATTTCAAAAATTGAGCTTATTCTTGGCAATTTATTTGTCAATCAAACAAGCTGTGTTCTTTCATTAGCAAAGTTAATGTCTTTGTGTAATCTTATTTAATTATATTTTAAGGAAACCGTAAGCATTCAATAAGTATTTGTCATTTAGAAATTTAATGGTATGCTCGGTGAAATCAGATGTAACTACTTCATTACTTGATTAGTATTTATCGCTTAATTGTCACTAAAGCAAATTATCTGAGTATTGTTCCATTACTATTTGTACGTGCTTATTGTGTGCTAATTCTCTGCTTGGTTTCTTACATTAGATCAGTAAATGCATTCCAGAAATATATCATCAATTGAAAAGTGTTTCAGGATGTCCAAAGGGGAATGAGAAATATACTGCAAAAATACGTCCTCTTGGCTTTCTTTAAAATTATCTCAATTTTTATGCTTTCTTTACCTACAATGTTCCAAAGTTCCTCTGCAGGATATTTGAA
This sequence comes from Narcine bancroftii, assembly GCF_036971445.1. Classification (NCBI taxonomy): domain Eukaryota; kingdom Metazoa; phylum Chordata; class Chondrichthyes; order Torpediniformes; family Narcinidae; genus Narcine; species Narcine bancroftii. Next base: position 297,306,835 of record NC_091470.1, on the reverse strand, counting down.
TAAACTGTAACTGTATTCTTTTTAAGCAGAGATATTAATTTGTTGCAAAGAGATAACAAAGAAAATATTTTCTCCCTATATTGTGGATTTTCATTGATTGACTGTAGATGGAAAGAGCATTTGTGTTAAGTAAATAGAGTTCACAGAGAGATACATCATTTGGATCTTTTATGCTTTTTAATTGGACCTAACATCTCATCTAATAAATTGAATCGAAGACTTTCTATATTAGAATCCTTGCATGGAGGGTGTTGGGCAAGATAGGGACGTTAAAAATAATAGGTTCACATTAATTCAAGTCAAGCCAAGTCAAGTTTATTGTCATCTGATTGTACAACCTCACAAAATAGCATTTCCTGGTCCTCGGTGCAAAAACATGCAGACATACAACCAGACATTGCACACATACAGACAAATAATACATATGCAGGACAAGTATTATATCTATAAAAATATTGTTTTGTACAACTGAGAGTCTCCGATAGTTAGTGTGAGCAGTTCTATTGGTCGTTCAGCATTTTCACTGCCCATAGTAAGAACCTGTTCTTCATCCTGATGGAGCTGGCTCCAATACTCTATCTCTTTCCCGACAGGAGCAGCTGAAAGATGCCATGTGCAGGGTGGAAGGGGTGCTCAATGATTTTGTGCACCCTCTTCAGACAATCGATGGGGGAGGGGGAGACTCCAGTGATCCTCTCTGCCACTTTGATGGTCCTATGGATTGACCTCCAAACCATTTCACTGCAGAAGCTGTACTGCACTGTGATGCAGCTAGCCAGGATGCTCTCGAAAGAGTTCCTATAGAAGGTTGACATAATGATTGCCCACTTCATTCTTCTCAAGAAGTGCAGTTACTGTTGCACCTTCCTGACAAGTGAGGAGATGCTGAGTGTCCAAAATAAGTCAGTAACTCCAAGGAACATGGTGTTCTCCACTCTCTCTACTATAGAGTTGTTGATTTGTAGTGGAGGGTGGTTGTTCCTGATCCTCCTGAAGTCTACAATCAATCTTCTTTGTGTTGTCCACATTGAGACTCAGGTTGTTACACTTGCTCCATTTCACAAGATTATCAGGCCAATTACTGCTGTGTCATCTGCAAACATGATGACACTGTTGGAGTTAGATCTGGTGGGTCAGTAGCATGAACAGCAGCGGGCTGAGCACACAGCCCTGAGGTGTGCCAGTGCTCAGCGTAACAGTGCTCAATATTCTGTTACCAACCCAGACAGACTGTGGTCTTTCCGTTAGGAAGTCCAGGATCCAGTTACAGAGAAGGGTGTTGACTCACAGCAAGGACAGCTTCACCACCCTCTGGGGAATGATATTAAACGTCGAGTTGCTCAATGAATAACAGCCTGGCATATGAGGTGTTTGCAGACTACGTCGAAAGAATCAAAGGCTTGTTGATCCAAACCAAGGCTTTTATTGACTAGAAGACTGGAGCGTACCACATGTATGTCAACCAGTCCAGAATGATCTGGCCTGGCTAGGAGCAACCCTTTAAGACCAGCCAGTAGGCGTGGCTATGCTCTCAGCCAATCACAATCATCCTACACTACAATCTATACATATACACATTGGTGATAGAATCTGTACTATCTCTGTGTATTTTTAAATAATTTTCATGTTATTTATTTTATAGGGATTCAAGGACTTATGGAAAGTAACAGCATTTCAGGAAGTGAACAATAGAGGTGAGAAATTGTAAAAGCATCTCTGAGAGACGGAGTGGCTATAATTCATATATGCACATGATAAAATTGTGACAGCCATTTCCATCAGGGGTAGGAGAAAAGATATATGGCTAACTCCATTACATCACCTTCCTCACTACATGAGACTCCATACACCCTTGTCCTCTGTCTATCTCAATGGGACCTTTTTGGTAGTCACTTCCTCTCCTGTCTCAGATATTCCATTCTTTTAATGGTCCGATTAGTTCAGGAAACATCCAATACAGTATTTCTAGTCCCAAATCTGTCCAAGAAAGAGAATAGCATTAATGGTTAGGGAATCGGTCTTGTGGCGTACATTGGCTCCAGTCTTCCTTATATTATTGGAGGAAACTTTTGTTCATTCAATTCAGAAAGTCAAACATGCTGCAGAACACATCCATGGCAATACAGGATTGCAGCGAGGTTGAGTTGGTCATCAGCAATAAATATGGAATATGACCACGCTATTTTTTGTGAACAGGAATCTTCAGGAGTCCCATATTCTGGAATAATTCATATATGTGTTGTGGGACTCCACTGATACTCCAAACAAACTAGTCCTTGTTATGACGGATATCTGTATTCTTCCCAAATCATTCACATACATGTACAATGACCTATGTTTTACATGTGGCTATTTTTGCTGCCTAGATCTAGTAAATTATATTTTGCAGCCAGGCTAAATTCCATTAAATGGGCATTGAATTCAGATTCTGCATGTTAGTGAACATAGTCAGAGGGTAGTTTTGTCTGGCCTGCTTCACGTGGTGAAGAGTTGGACATGTTTTACCCTTCCCTGGTCTGCACAAGGCGCTGCAGAGAGCACCAGAATAAAAACTGCATTCTGGTATAACTCCAAAAATATAAAGACCCTGACAAAAGCAAATATTTCATTTTGTTTCTCACACTAACCAGCCACCAGTGGCCTCAGTTGCCAGTGAGTTTGAAAACATATGGAAGGTCAAGCCTCTCCACACTCTTGTTCCCTGGGGATATCCAGCAAGATCAGGAAAGAAATATACAGTATTCCAGCTGGATTTCAACCTGGTTTTAAAAAGTAATCAGTTTATTATTTTGCTATTAACCCATTTCTGCTTCCTTCACTGGTGCAGGTTACAGAAAGACTGGTTTTGTTGTTCCTGATTAATCTTGAGGGGAATGAAATACTAACAGCATTTATTTGACTGCCCTCTTTTCTACCTCTGTATTTTTCTCTTCCCTTTTCTCCACAGGATAATTGCAGTAAGTCCTTGGTCTCCAAAGCCAGGAACCAATTGGCAGGATTCTGAAAATTTCTGACAAGCAATTAAGCTCTGCCACAAGCCTGTTAACTGTCAAAACTATCAAATGGCTTCTCATACCCCTTTTACAACATTCAAAACTAAAAATTAAAATATTTTTTAAAAATTACAACTTAATGTAATATTGAAAATAAGATTAAAATAATTAAATTCAATAAAACATTTAATATGTATGTTATATAATTTGTAATTAAATATGGGATACATTCATTAATTTAAAATTTGTGAATTATCTGAAACTCCTCACAACCTCATAGCTGATTCCTATTGAAGGCAGTGAAAGATTACCCAGGATAGATGGGAATGGGGAACTTTAGCTACAGTTCCATCAGATATGATCTTACTGAATACAAGATCAGGCTCCAAGAGCCAAGAGGCCTAATACTTCATGTTTAAATGAACTAATGCAGGATCTAACCTGATGAAGGTTGAGCAGCAGATTTTATAGCACAACTGCTAGGAAAGTCAGAGCTTCACTGCTGGACTACATGGGTTGTAAGTACACGACAAGAATTCCTTGTTCCTTGGAGTTTAGGACTTGGGTGTTTTGTGGCTCTCAGAAATATCAATTTTGCCCCCATGACAAACAACTTGTTCACCACTATATGTTATGAATGTTACAGTATGAACAAGTTAACACAAGAACAGTATGTTCTTGTCAATGCTGGCCTCTTTGAAACAATGTTATGACTTTATATTTGAATGCATTTAATCTCCCAATAACCTTTTTCTCCCAATATTTTTGCTATCTCCTTTAATTTGTATGGCTGTGTTGTACACAGCTCTGTAGGACTGGGTGAGCCCAGATCTGATATATCTAATGCTATGCTCCTGGCAGGAGGGTGTCAGTTTCCATGAGGAAGGGCATTATCACCTTCACCTTCAAACAGAAGATGACAAGAAGGATTTCAGGAATTGGAAACTCATTGTTAAACATTGATGAAAAAATCTGGTCCAAGGCTGTCACCAATTGAGTCAAGTCTGCCCTAGAGCAGGTAATCCACTGAGACCAAACCTGCACAGTTCTGGACAAGTAAATCTCTGACAGACTCACAATGATCGGAGATACCATTGCCTTTGTGTAGGATAGGTGTTTGGACATTTGCCTGGTCAGCTTAGACCAGAAGGCTTTTGACTGTATATTATACACATACAGAACCCTCCATAAAGTTGGACAAAGACACTTTTTTTTTTTTTTACATTATTTACCCCTGTGCTCCAGTTTTAAATTTGTAATGAAACAATTCATATGTAATTAAAGTGCAAGGGGTTATGCAAGGTACACATTTTGATCATGTAGAAATTACAGCACGTTTTATATATTGTCCCCTCATTTCAGGGCACCATAATGTATGGGACCTTTGGCTTCACAGGTGTTTAATTGCTTCATTGGTGCAAGAAAGCTAGACTTGCTTCTAAGCTTTTGATCACCTTTGGAGTCTAGATGCTTTTCATGTTGAAAAATGGCAACGACAGACTCCTACAGGCAGCTACATTGCAAGATACAAACTACAAGTTAGCCACAGAAAGGATGGCCAGGTTACAATTTCCCAAGAAGTATTTAAAAGAGCCTGCAGGATTCTGCAAACAGGTCTGGTGGACAGATGAGAGCAAGCTTAACCTGTATCAGAGTGATGGCGAGCAAAGGGTAGAGCTGTAAACGAACTGCCCAAGATCCAAAACAAACCACCTTTGCCATGGTTTGCACCTTGCAGTGTAGCCTTTGTATTTCTGTTCCATGAAGTCTTGTGTGGACAGTAGTCATTGACACATCTTCCTAAAGAGTGTTTCTGACCTGTCGGACATAGGTTTGGGGATTTTTCTTCATCATGATGAGAATTCTTCTGTCATCAGCAGTGGAGATCTTTCTTGGTCTACCAGGCCCTTTGCTAATACTGAGCTCACCAGTACGCTCTTTCTTCTTAATTAGGTTCCAAACTGTTGATTTTGGAAATCTTAAGGTTTAAGCCATGTCCCTTACTGTTTTAATCTTGTTTTTCAGCCTAATTATGGCTTCTTTGATTTCATTAGAACAACTCTGACCCTTATGTTGAAAAATAGTAACTACAGACTCAAAAGGTGATCAAAAGCGTAGAAGCAAGCCTAGCTCTCTTATATCTGTACCAATGAAGCAATTAAACCTTTGTGTACTCAAACACCTGTGAAGCCAAAGGTCCCATACATTATGGTGCCCTGAAATGAGGAGACAATATGTAAAAAGTGCTGTAATTTCTACATGACCAAACACAATGTATAGAAATAATCTTGAATAAACTCTGGAATGTGCACTTTAATTGCATATGAATTGTTTGATTACAGATTTGAAACCATGAAGCACAGGGGAAAATAAAGGAAAAAAGTGTCTTCATCCCAAACAATAAGGAGGATACTGTACATGATGGAAGTGCTCTCCAAATGGACTTTGGGAAGGGAATCTAAAATTGGATTAAACTGCTCCACATGGATATCTTCCCCATCAAGTCTGGAGTTTGCTCACTCTCTCCAGTCATATTTGTGTGCTGCTAAGAACCTTTGCTGAATCAATCAGGAAGGACAAGGGAAAAAGTGGAATGACATTGCCAGCAGTGGAGGCACTCAAGTCAAGCTCACCCTGTACATGGACAACAATACCGTCTCCTGTTTGGACACATGAATGGACTGCAGATTGATCTGCAATCTGCGGTCAATTTGAATCCGGATCAGGTTCCATGATAAACTGGAAGAATGAGGCAATGCTCTTAAGTAGCTGGCCTGACTGGTCAACCACCCCCTGTGCAGTCAGATCTGACAACCTGAAGGTATTGGAGGGGTGGAGGTTTGCAACAAGAACTGGTCAAAGTGGATTGCAAATATCCACCAGAAATTGGGTCTTTGGGAATGGTGCTTCCTCTCAATAACAGGGAAGAACTTGGTCATCAAATGCAAGGTACTCTCAGTACTGCTGTACATGGCACAGGTATGGTCCATCTCCCGCATCTCTGCCCTGGTGGTTTTCCGGTTCACACGGGGATCCATAATGGAAAGAGTCACCATATAGAAGTCACTAGACCATGAAGTAAGGGCGTACCCAACATGGCCCACATCCTAATGACCACCTTCATGTATGGACAGGGTACAAAACGCTGCTATGTGCTGAGGTTCTACTTGTTCCCAGTGGTGCAAAAGATGGGCCTGATCCCATTGTTGCGTAATGTCCCAGTCAGCTGGACTTTGCTACCCTACCTATCCTTCGTGGAAAAGTATTTCCAGACCAACATCTTTGACCACAAGGCCATCAGGCAGTGGTCAGCACAAACATCCTGCAGACACTGAATAAGGAGAACTTAATGGACTCAGTGATTTGGGACTCTGAGCAGATCGTCCAAGTCAACTGGAAGAATATCATATTGAGAGTGCTCACAAACAAGACCAGGACTTGGCCTGGCTTGCAGCAAGTGGAGCCCTCCCAGTTAGATCCTTCCTGTATAACCAAAACATCATCCACGTTGCACATTGCAACGTGACCATGATGGAGGAGACAATTACCAACCTCTCTGCTGAATGCAAATTTGTTAAGAATGTGTGGAAAAGGAATCTTTTCATGGTTCTACCCAGCAGCAGTATAACGGAGGACTGACTCTCTGAGTTATGGGCTGTTTCCAGGGACACACACAGAGCCAGACATCCAGAATTTCTGGAAGACAATCAACTCAGTGAAAGACACTCTTTGGTCTGTCCAAAACTGTTGGTTTTTCAGCAGTAATGGTGCTGACTGGCACATTCCAAGCTGCACGAGTACAGGCTGAGGGATGCACAGGGGCTTGGTGCAGCCAATGCGGGCTGTGGGGAAGGACCACAGTCAATGGGGTTGTTTCTACTGAGCCGGGAAAAGTGCGGTGATGCGAGGTAATGCGAGGTGAAACCTCGAATCTGGCCGCACTGTAATCACATCCGGTTGTGGCCGATATGCAGCGATTCGAGGTGCTCCGGCGTCCTACTTTTGAGGTGGTCGATGCGGGGTGATGCAAGGGACGACCTCGCAGTGGAAAAACCGCGGGTGACTCACTGGAAGTCGCGATTTTTCACCCGCGGTTTTCAATTGCTCATCGGACTTCCTGGTCACCTCGCATCGCCCTGCATCACCTCGCATTCCTCGTATCACCTCGCATCACCCTGCATCACCGCGTATTCATCACTCGGTAGAAACAGTTCAGGTAGTCTTAAAATGCGCGGTGATGCGAGGGACAAAAAAATCGCGGTGATGCGAGGTGATGGGGGGTGATGCAAGGTGTCCTGAGTATAAATACACACTAAGAGTTCTCCCAATACCATGCATTGACTGGCTGAAACCAGGGGAATCCCCTCAAACAACAGATGCCACAATGGTGTAAATAGAAATGAATGCAAGAATGTACAGTGATGGGAATGTATGGATATGAAACTAAGAGTGGAAGGGATTTTGAATGGTTTTCCTTTTGTAAATAATTTATTGTGAATAAAATCTATTTTTGATTTTTTATAAATTGTGTAGTATGAGCTACCTGGCTATGACTTTGTGTCTAAGTGAGCAAGTGATCATTACCATGAAACATCCCACAATTGCTATTAAAAAGGATATTTTAAAACTATTTCAGACCAATTCTTAAATTGATTCCTCTAGATTGCTACTACAGTTGTACAAATGTTGCTGCCTTCTAGTGCTCTTAACATTATTAAAATGACCAGGAAATAGCATGTAAAGAGCCGAGGAATTTTTGTCTTACTTCAAAGTTCTGTCTGGATGTTTACTTAGCATTGCCTGCAGCATATAGCGTGACCAGTCATTCAGTAAATAACAGGACAAGGTGTAGGAGAGAAATGTGTTGTGGGGGAGGGGGGGGTGTGGAAGGGGAGAGAAATTAAGATGGGGCTGGGTATGGGAGCAGATTTCAGCAAGAAGCCAAATTCACCCTTTATGTTAAAGAATGATTTGGCAGTAACTTGTGAATCATCTACACTTCAGTGAAAATGTCCTCACTTAAACCTCTTACACAACTGCAAACTTAGATTAGGCTGGCATTGACAGCTGTGACTATTTTCTTACTGACTTCATACAGACAGGTGAGAGGGCTTTCTGGATAAAGATTTCAAATTTACTTTCTCTGTTTGGATCCCTAATGTGCTGCCAGAATATCTTAGAGTTACTTTCTCCCATATTGTGTCACTATTTTCCGGATGAAACCATCTTCATTTACAACATCCACTATTTGTTTCAACTACAACATACCTTTCCATCAGAAAATGTACAGAGCTTGAGAATGTGTTAACCACTTAGATGACCCATCTGCTGAGCTCTGTAAGCATTAAACAGCACTGTTTATAGAGTCAGACAGCACAGAACAGAACCTTTTGTATTCTGGGCTAATTACCTTCATGGTCCATCCATTAATCTACCAAAAGGTCTTTTGAACTTCCTCTGGCATATTCCTCTGACAGCTGACTCCAGATGCACTCCATCTGAGTGAAAAAAAATCCTCAGGTCCCTCCTAAATCTCTTCCTTCTCGCCTTAAACCTGTGCCCTTTAGTTATCTACCCTGGGAAGAAAAGACTGTGAGCTGTTAATGAGGGAATGTGTGAATTATGTAAATAAGCAGGTAATATGAAGCTCACATGCTACCTGAATTGAAAGCAACAGATGTGAGCTGAACAGCTATCATGATTCCTACACCTGTTTTTAAGAAGCTATCCAATTTAGAACAACCTCTCCACTGCTTGGTGAAATGAGATAATTAAAGAGTAGTCTCATAATAGGTGGGGCAACATTTTGTTCAGGTTTCAGAAAACTTTGAAAGCTGTCTGTAATGTCAAAGCTTAAAAAAAACATTTTGAGCAGGCTTTGAGCGAGAGCTAGCAATTTCAGTCACTGGCTGTGCCAGCTACATGTTGGATGTTAAAAGCAGGTGTCCTAACACCAGTTAGACAACAGACTCGCCAAGGCAAATAGCACCTTTGGAAGACTACACAAAAGAGTCTGGAAAAACAACCACCTGAAAAACCTCACCAAGATTAGCGTATACAGAGCCGTGTCATACCCACACTCCTGTTCGGCTCCGAATCATGGGTCCTCTACCGGCATCACCTATGGCTCCTAGAACGCTTCCACCAGCGTTGTCTCCGCTCCATCCTCAACATTCATTGAAGCGACTTCATCACCAACATCGAAGTACTCAAGATGGCAGAGGCCGACAGCATCGAATCCATGCTGCTGAAGATCAAACTGCGCTGGGTAGGTCACGTCTCCAGAATGGAGGACCATCGCCTTCCCAAGATCGTGTTATATGGCGAGCTCTCCACTGGCCACCGAGACAGAGGTGCACCAAAGAAGAGGTACAAGGACTGCTTAAAGAAATCTCTTGGTGCCTTCCACATTGACCACCGCCAGTGTGCTGATATCGCCTCAAACCGTGCATCTTGGCGCCTCACAGTTCGGCGGGCAGCAACCTCCTTTGAAGAAGACCGCAGAGCCCACCTCACTGACAAAAGACAAAGGAGGAAAAACCCAACACCCAACCCCAACCAACCAATTTTCCCCTGCAGCCGCTGCAACCGTGTCTGCCTGTCCCTCATCGGACTTGTCAGCCACAAACAAGCCTGCAGCTGACGTGGACATTACCCCTCCATAAATCTTCGTCTGCGAAGCCAAGCTAAAGAAGAAAGCTGATAGTTCTGATCCAGTTCACGTGAAGACCCCATAGTCGTTTCAAAGTAGATATAACTAGTGGCAGATTAACCATTAGGCTGAGTAGGCTGAAGCCTAGGAGCCTGGAAGATAAGGGGCCCACCACATTACGATCTGACTAAACTGACAACAAAAACAATGAGGTTCATTATTCTCCTTCATCCTTTGTGTTTGTTTGATTTCATTAAATATTATAATTAGCCTCCCAGCAGATGAAAGGTTCTGGGTGAGTGAGTGAGCTGGGAAATTCTTTTCTGTGGTGCTAACGAAATCATTAAGCCGTTGGAACTATTTATAAAGTAGCAGAAATAGACCACATTGTTGCAGGTTAGAGAAGAGTGCATATATACAGGAGCACTGGAGGAATAGTGTGCCATAGCCACAATGCTGCAGGAACCTAGTGGAATTTGCAGCCCTTCCTCCTCGCGTCTGCATCTGGGGCCACAACAGGCTTCCGCCGTCACTGACCCAGCCTGAACGGCATAATAACCTCTTCCTGCCCAATGGGATGGGAGTCGGCAACTTCACCCTGCCCAGCAGGATGGGAAATGGGGATCTCTCCCTTTCCAGCAGGACAGGGACCTCTCCCTTCCCATCAAGATAGGAAACAGCGACCTCTCTCTGCTCAGTGGGATGGGGCTGGATTACAGAGATCTCTCCCTGCCCAGTGGGACAGGGGCCAGGGGATAGCAACCTCCCTGTCCAGCTGGATGATGGAAGATGGAAGGGGCCAACGCTTTAACCTTTCATTGAAATTGGCAGGGTCAGCAAAAAAAGGTTCCACATTAAATTAATTGTTGGATTTATATACTATTAAACTAAATCAGCGATTTCTATTCAAATAATATAACCAAAGGTGATAGCGATTGTTCAAATTTAATATGTCTATGTTTTCAAACATCATTGTACTGTGATCTTGCATAATCAAGTTTTATTAATAAATGAAAGCCTAATTTGTTCCTTCACTGCAGGGATATGTGGTCTGTTATTATTCATGTAATAGTTACAGAAAACGTATAATGTATAAATTATTTTGAATGAAATCTCAGCAAAACGAAATGGATAAGCCAGACTCTTGCTTGTAAATTGAGTTATAAAATCACAATGTTGGAGGAACTCTGCAGGTCTTGTAGTGTCCGTAGGAGGTAAGGATGTATTATCGACGTTTTGGGCCTGAGCCCTTCTTCAAGGTATCTTTACCTCCTGTGGATGCTACGAGACCAGCTGAGTTCCTCCAGCATTTCTGTGTTTTACCACAGTCACAGCGTCAGACGAAGGCTGTGGGGCATCAAGGTCACGGGGGCCTTACTAAAGCTCAGCCTAGGGCCCGGGTGGTAGTTACTCCACCTATGCCTGTTAGATATAACCAGTATCTTTTGTATGCTTTCTGTTAATAAGGCCCACCTTCCTGGGCAGCCCCTGAAGAGCCATCATCCAAAGAAAACATCAGGCCTTCACTGGCATTTGTGCCACTTTGACTCTTGAAGAAACTTGAATACCGAATGTTTCTTAGCCATATTGTATCTTAAAGTGAAATCTAATGCCAGCTAACTGGAGAAATTGGTATATTACTCTCAAAAGTGAACATGGGTACCTCTCTTGCAACCTATATCCCTTCTATTTGATGCTGCTCAACCCATTAAGTTCCTCCAGCAGATTGTACTTACTTCAAATCCCAGCAGTCTCTGGTATCTTCATTTCTATCTCACATGGAGGAATTCACAGTGGGGAATGCCCACAGGGAAAGCCAGTTAAGTCAATAATTGCAGGAAATGCTTAAAAAGTTGAAAAAAAGATAATAAAAGCAGATAAAAATAGCAAGGTAAAATATGAAAGTGTAAATTGTCTCAAAAATGCAGTGATGTTTCAGTTAAGTTCGATGAACTTAAGGCTAATTGATAAATATACTAACAACTTGCCACCCACTCTCCCTCTTCAATATGGAGTCTTTCTTGGTCTAATAATTGTTTGAAGTTGACTAGGCAATACATCCAGTTACTTCCTTCAGCTCCTTTACAGTGAACAAAGTGAGTAGGTTTCTGTCCATTCCAAATATGATAAAACTGTTTGTTAATTCAAACTATCTCTTTCCTGAGCTATTTCTAGCAGAACTTTTATAAACAGGAAATACAAACTCACCATGTCATAATTTACAGATATAAATACTATGAAGTCAGTGACAACCCAAGTAATTTGAATAAATTATATGGTATCTGGAAGAATATAGAATAACTGAAAATATTTAGAGAGAGAGAGAAAGAAAAGTGAATAGAAAAAAAAATGAAGTGGTTGATCATTGAGGTTTGGTTCATGTACAATAAAACTTCATGTTTTATTTATAATAAAAAATCAGTAAAATTTGGGCTGCTTCACACTGAATAATACATTTTCCAAAATGCAATATTTTATTTCATGTCATATCTGAAACAAAAAATGCAGTTTGGAAAGTCAAGTTGGGTGGGGATGCTTGATTTTCAATATCTTACCTAAATTAAACAGAACAAAGACAATTTAGAACTCAGTTGCCAAGGTCATGAGATAGGTTGTTAAAAAGGCATACCGTGTCTATAATTGTGTAAACATATCTAGAAAATACAAAAGCAGCAGGCAAGGCAAAACCTTTACAAAACTCTGGTTGTAGGAAATTCTCAGCTCTACACAGGAAAAATGGAAGCTTATAAAGATTTACTGGAATTACACTAGGAAGAAGGAACTTCATGTTTTGGGAGAGACCAGAAATGGAGATTTTATAATGGAAAGAAAAAAATGCAAAATCTTTAAGCGTTAATGGAGTAAATAAGGAGCAATGGCTGTTGTCAGCAGAAGGATCAGTAATCAAAACATACAGATTGAACGCGATGGGCAAAGGAAACTCAGAGAACATGAAGTTATTCAGTGGGTCGTGATCTCAAATGCTCGACCTGAAGGAGTGGTGGAAGGAGATACAATAATAAACTTTTGAAATTGAATTGTTTCTTGTTGCAATGTACTGAGATAGTTTGCTGTCCAGATAAATCAATCTATTCTAGAGTACAACAGGCAGTGCAAAATAAATAAAATGTGCAGAGCATAGTGTTACAGAGAGAAAAAAAATTAAAACAGTGTAAGGGAGCATAATTTTACTAATTCGCACTCCATTCAACAGCCTGATAATAGTCTTATTCAGTGAGAAGAAACTGTAACATTAGTGTTAGAGTAGAAAGAGAATAGAACAGCTGTAGTGAATGAATGCAAGAAGATGATCTGCCAGGGGCAGCACGCAAAAAGCCACCATGCTCTTCTGCCACTTATGGAGCAGGAATAGATTGTTTAGCTGAGATTTTTTGAGGACCCATCTCCACTCTATGAACTAACTAACAGTCTTGGTAAACTAAAACTCATGAGTTTCATATTTTAATGTAATAATTGACCTGGCATCAATTATTGTTTATAGAAGAGATTTTCAAATTTCTACCAATCACTGAACACAGAATTTTCACATTGGGTCTTTTTTTTTTATGATGCCTCTAATCTTGAGCTCCTCAATCAGTAGAATCAGTTATTCCTTGACAACCCTTTTAGTTTCTCTTACAATTATACGATCCTTGATCCGGACATCTAAAATCCGGAAAGCTCCAAAATCTGGCAAGTGGGGAGAGAGGCAGCAGCGCGAGTCAGGCAGGCGAGAAACAGGGAGCACGAGTTGGGCGGCCGAGAGACCGGCAGAGCAAGTCGGGAGACCGGCAGAGCGAGTCAGGAGGCCAGGAGACTGGCAGAGCGAGTTAGGTGGGTGAGGGTGGGGGCGGAGACTGGCAGCGCAAGTCGGACAGGCAAGGGGGGAGATCAGCAGCGTGTCGGGCTGGCTAGACTCCGGCAGCGCAAGTCAGGTGGGCGACGGGGGGTGGGGGGAGACCAGTAGCGCGAGTCTAGCGGGCTAGGGGGGGAAGATCGGCAGAGCAAGTAGGGCAATTGAAGGGGGGGGGGGGGGAGACCGGCATCGTAAGTCAGGTAGGTGAGGTGAGGTGGGCAAAGGTCTGGCAGATGAAGTACAATGTTAGTAAGTGTGAGGTTATCCACTTTGGCAAGAAAAATAAAAGAGCTGAATATTATTTAAAGGGTGAAAAACTACAGCATGCTGTTGTGCAGAGGGACTTGGGAGTGCTTGTGCATGAATCGCAAAAGGTTAGGTTGCAGGTGCAGCAGGTTATTAAGGAGGCAAATGGAATGTTGGCTTTCATCGCTAGAGGAATTGAATTCAGGAGTAGGGAGCTAATGTTGCAACTGTAAGGTACTGGTGAGACCGCACCTGGAGTGCTGTGTCCAGTTCTGGGCTCCATATTTGAGGAAGGATATACTGGCTTTGAAGGCTTTGGAGACGGTCCAGAGGAGGTATACTAGGTTGATCCCTGGGATGAAGGGATTGACTTATGATGAAAGATTAAATCGTCTAGGATTGTACTCACTCGAGTTCAGAAGAATGAGAGGAGATCTTGTAGAAACATATAAGATTATGAAGGGTATGGATAGGATAGATGTAGGAAGGTTTTTTGAGCTGGCGGGGGAAACTAAAACGAGAGGACACAATCTCAAGATTCGGGGGAGTAGATTTAGGTCAGAGATGAGGAAAAATAGTTTTTCCCAGAGAGTAGTGAATGTTTGGAATTCTCTAACCAGGGAAGTGGTTGAGGCTGCTTCATTAAACATATTTAAAATTCGGTTAGTTAAATTTTTACATGATAGAGGAATTAGGGGATATGGGGATAAGGCAGGTAGGTGGAGTTAGGTCATAAATTAGATCAGCCATGATCTTATTGAATGGCGGAGCAGGCTTGATGGGCCATTTTTCGCCTACTCCTGTTCCTACTTCCTATGTTCCTATGTAGGTGGGGAGACCGGCAGCATGAGTTGGGAGGCCGGGAGACCAGCAGAATGAATCGGGAGGCCGGCAGACCGGCAGAGTGAGTCAGGTGGGCAAAGGGGGTGGGGGTGTGAGTCAGGCGGGGGTGGGGGGGAGACAACAGGGCGACTGGAAAGGGTTGGGGGTGGATAGAGCAGCACAATTAGGGTGGGCTTAAATCTGGAAAAATCCAAAATTCAGAACACACTGTCCCCCAAGGGTTCCGGATAAAGGATTGTGTATCTGTAATACCTTGGAAACTTCCTTGTACTTGAGCCATTAGAAAAATAATTGCATCAAAAATATTCACAAGGAAAAGAGTAGGCGTAGATGACAATTTGGTTAACTTTTTTTGTTTTATATACTTATTTTAGACAGAAACAAAAATGCAATTGGCACACATTAGTACCTATTTTCATTCTATCAAGCAATTCCCCTGCAACACATTCCCCTGCAAATTGTGAACTGATAACTCATCCTGAAACATGTAAAACTGAGGTATTTGAAAGGCAGTTGCAAAGGGACCTGCTCCTCATTATCCAACTGGAGCAGGACCTTATACTGTGGACTTTCCTCACAAATCCTTTGCAATGGTTGCACCTAATTTCAGTGTATCCTTCAGCACATCCATGTGACCTTCACGTTGAAGGGTTGGCGCCTACAAAATCAACTGTATCTGAATTTTTTTATAATGTGTAACCCTATTTCCCTTTGAATTCCATGTTATTTTTAAATTAAAAAAATTTTTTAGACATACAGCACAGTAATGGGGCCATTTAGGCTTATGAGTCTGTGCCATCCAATTTACACCCAATTAACCGATATCCCTGGAATGTTTTCGAAGAGTGGGAGGAAACCGGAGCCCCCAGAGAAAACCCATGCAGACACGGGGGAATGTACAAACTCCTTACAAATAGCACAGGACTTGAATGCAGGTCCCAATTGCTGGTGCTATAAAGGCATTGCGCTAACCACCTCAATAACCGTAAGCACATATGAACATAAGAACATAAATTGGAGAAGGAGTAGGCTATCTGAACTGTTGAACTTGCTCCGTCATTCAACAAGATCATGTTTGTTCTGGCCATGGATTCAGTTCCACCCACCTGCTTTTTCTGTAGAACCTTACTATGCAAAAATCTATCTAAATGCATCTTAAATATATTCAATGAGACAGCCTCTACTGCTTCCTTAGACAGAGAATTCCACAAATTCATTATTCTCTGGGAAAAGCTGTTCTTCCTCATCCTGAATTTACTTCCTGGTATCTAGAGGCTGTGTCTCCTAGTTCTTGTCTCACCTACCACTGGAAACAACATTCCTGTCTCTATCCTATCTATTCCTTTCGTAATTTTATATGCTTCCATAAAATCTCCTCTTGTTCTTCTGAATTCCAGCAAGTACAGTCCCAAGCAATTCAATCTCTCCTCATTTGCTAACCCTCTCATCACTGGAATCAACTTGGTTAACCTTCTCTGCACTACCTCCACATCCAATGTATCTTTTCTCAAGTAAGAAGACCAGGACTGCACACAGTACTCCAGATGCAGGTCTCATCAGTTGCAGCAGAACCTCCCTGCTCTTAAATTCAGTCCCTCTAGCAATGAAGGACATTTGCCTCTTCATACCCTATTGCACTTGCAAACCAACATCTTGCAATTCATGCACAAGCACTCCCAAGTCACTTTTCACAAGGTCATATTTAAATCTATCACCATTTAAATAATTTGATCTACTATTTTTCCTTCAAAATAAATGAGCAACATATGCCAGAACCTTGCCTATTCACTTAACCTATCTGGATCAAAAAGTGCAAATTATTTTTTTATTATGTTTCTTTTGGATTTTGTGTTTATTTATTTAATGTTTTTTTTTCTGTATAAATTCCATAATGCATGTTTTAGATCTTGGGTTTTTGGGTAGTGATTTGTGAATTCAGTTAGGGTAAATTTCCATAACCCAAACAGGCTTAATGCAGGGTTCACCTGTGCCCATTTACCTTGAAATGTGCCAGTCAGCAGCATTCAGATGCAGTCATTTGCTTGCATTGGAAGACACACGTTTCGGCTAGATCAAAATGTTGCCTTTCACCAAGATGATGATCTTCACCAGTGATTAATATATTTGCCTCAGAGAGCATCCCTGGGAGGTGCACACAAAGCACAGGGAACACATGTGTAGCTGTTAGAAACAAAGCTCCACAAGGGCCATCCCCTTCCAGAACTTCTTGGCAAGTGCACAGTACTGTCCTGGAGAGAATTGTGTCACATCCAGCAGAAAGAAGAGGCAGGGCTGGAGGATGGCGTGGTGTGGTGGGTGCTCTTGCTGGTGCCAGGTCCCTGGTTGAGACGGTCTCCTCCCTGCCACTGCTGAACCAAATGTAGGCGTAGTTGTGGTTTGCTTGTAGGAGGAAGACCTGCTCCACCAGGGCTTCGGCCTTATGTGTCCCTACGTCCTTACGCCGGAGCAACGGTCCCAGGGATGTGAGCCATGCTGGGAGGGAAATTCCAGTCGCCAACTTCCTGGGGAATGAGAACAGACATTCGTGAGGGGTCTCGTTGGTAGCCGTGCACAGCACAGTGTCCTGCCAGTACTCCACGGCCCACCCTTTTGACCTGAGAGCCAGGAGGACTGCCTTCCAGACCACTCTGTTTTTGCGATTCACTTGCCCATTGCCTCTCAGGTTATAGCTCATCGTGCGACTGGTCACGATTCCCCTTGCCGTCAGGTACTGGCGCAGCTTGTCACTCATGAAACTAGACTCCCGGTTGCTGTGGATGAAGGTGGGCTGGCCAAACATGGTGAAAATCTGCCCGAGGGCCCTGATGACGGTGGTAGTGGAGGTGTCCAGGCAAGGGATAGCGAAAGGGAAGCATAAGTACTCGCCAACCTTCTTAAGGAAGTAGACATTTCGGTTCGTGGAAGGCAGGGGCCCTTTGAAGTCCATGCCGAGATGGTCAAAAGGCCGAGTAGCCTTTACAACATGAGCCTGGGTCGGGCAAAAGAAACGGGGTTTACACTCTGCGCAGACCCGACAAGCATCGGTCATGTCCATAATGTCCCTGATGGTGTACGGCAGGTTCCAGGACTTAATGAAGCGGTACAACCTGGTGACACCCGGTTGGCAGAGGGACTCATACAATGGCTGCAGCCTGTTGTCTTGCAAAGACACGCAGGTGCGAGAGAGGGCATCGGGGGAGTCACTAACTTTCCGGGGCGAGTCATGTGATGGAGTAGTGACCAGTCGGGAAAACCAGCCCTCTCCAGGAAAATAGGAAAAAAAGTTAGGAAAAAGCAAAGCATAACAAAAATAGAGTACAAGAAATAGAAAATAAAGATACAGAGAAGAGAAAGAAGATGGCTTCCAAGAAGGAGAAAGTAAGAACAGCTGGAAAAAAAGAAGTAAAAAAGTCACCGGAAGGAAGGAACAGGATGCTGTGGTGACGACGAGCACCCAACCCTTGAAGTCAATACCTGCCCTACAGAGTCGCGACCCACCAGCCGGTGCACTACAAAAATGGCTCTCGGAGCCAAACAAAAGTGCGCAGTGCACAATCAGAGGAGAAAGGGGAATCTGGTGGTAGGGGGGCTCAGCAGAGGAGCAGGCTGTCACAGACCGAGCAGCTGAGGGACGCCCAACACCAGGGCTCTCAGCTGGAGGATAAGGAAGAGAGCAGAAGAGGGTGCGACGAAACAGACATGGAAGACAGACGGAGGGAAGATCAAGAAGCACAACAGACGAGCAGCCCAAGAGGGGAGGAATAGCAACAAGAAGCCCAACAAAGAGATTCAAGCAGTTCATCAGGAAAAACAGAAGAGACACAGACACAAAAAAGAGAAGAAGACACAAACACAGGTACAGACATAGAAGAAGAGGAAGAAGAAAACCAAGATCTTCACAGAGAAATAGAAGATAAAACTATGGACAAAGAGAAATAAAAGGTAAAACTGATGAACAGAATATAGATAAAGTCTTTTATGAAGAACAAATGAGATCACTAAAAGAATGGTTGTCATTAGAGATTAATGCAATTAAAGAGAAAATGAAAAGAACAGAAGGTAAAATGCAAAGGTTAGAACTGGTAATGACAGAAATAGGGAAAAGAGTACAGAGTGTGGAAGAGCAGGAAACGGCTGTAGAAATGGAAGTGAATGACCTAAGAGTAAAATTGGAAGAAAGTGACAAAAAAATTAAAGAGACACAAGAGTTGTTATCTCAGAAAATTGATATGTTGGAAAATTATAGTAGGCGAAACAACATAAAAATAGTGGGCCTGAAGGAGGGTGAAGAAGGTACAGACATGAAGGAATTTATAAAAGGATGGATCCCAAAGGTCCTGGGAATGACAGAAATGCAGGAAGAAATGGAAATAGGAAGGGCACACAGAGCATTAGCTCCGAAACTACAGACACATCAAAAACCAACATCCATCTTAGTAAAATTTTTGAGATATATGACAAGAGAAAATATACTGGAATGGGCAAGGAATAAAATTAGAGAAGATAATAAGCCATTGGAATAAAGTCAAAAAATATTTTTTTTTACCCAGACATAAGTTTTGAACTCTTAAAGAGGAGGAAGAAATCTAATACAGCAAAATCAACTTTATGGAAAAAAGGTTACAAATTCATATTAAGACATCCAGCCGTACTTAAAATATTTATACCCGGGGAGCAAAACAAACTGTTCTCGGATCCAGAGAAAGTACAAAATTCACAGAACGTTTGCAGGACAGGAGAAGAGATGAAGAGATGTAACAAGAATGAAGAACGGCGATAAAGTATATATGAGGATGTAAAAACAATGTATATGTAAAGAACTAAAGAGGGAAAAGAGAAGGGAAGGAAGGGAGTAAGGGGGGAAAAAGAAGAGAGAGCTTTGTTATATGTGTTAAAAAAAAGTGTTTTCTGGAGAGGGCTGGGTGGAGGGGGAATAACCGTCACTGCAAAATCGTTGGCGCTGCGAACAAGATCGCAACCCAAAAGAAAAGAGGAGTTGTGATTGCCCAGCAAGGGGTATTGGACAACTCAGAGGGGGGGGGGGGGGGACTTTTGGGGTTAAGGTATTAGTGGATGTGGGAACTGCGGGGGTACTTTATGTCTTAAATGTGTTGTCGTATATTAAATGTAATAAGAGAAAACTAAGAGATGAAAATGGGGAAAAGGGGGATGGAGGTGGAAAAGAGATGTATGCAAGATATGATAGCCATGTTGAACTATATGACTATAAACATTAATGGAATACATAACCAAATTAAAAGGAAGAGGCTACTAAATTTAATGAAGAAGGAAAAAATAGATATAGCATTTGTGCAGGAAACGCATCTAAATGAAGCGGAACATAACAAACTAAAGAGAGAATGGGTAGGACACGTAATAGCAGCATCCTATAATTCAAAAGCTAGAGGTGTAGCCATACTAGTTAACAAAAATGTACCAATCAAAATAGAAGAGGAAATAATAGATCTGGCAGGAAGGTATGCAATGATAAAGTGTCAAATATACTCAGAATTTTGGAATTTGCACCTAACGAGGAGGATCAAAAGTTTATGCAGGATATTTTTTTGAAGATTGCAGACACACAAGGAAATATATTGATAGGAGGGGATTTTAACCTTAATTTGGACCCAATGTTAGATAAAACTGGACAAAAGACAAGTAAAAAGAATAAAGTAGCCAAATTTATGGTTAAATAGAGGAGGCAATACCCAAGAGAGAAGGAATTTTCAGATTATTCGAGTAGGCACAAAACTTACTCAAGGATTGATATATTTTTGTTGTCAGCCCATATTCAAGGGAGAGTTAGGAAAATTGAATATAAAGCTGGACTACTATCAGATCATTCACCCCTATTATTAGCAATAGAACTGGAGGACATCCCACCAAGAACATATAGATGGAGGTTAAACTCCATGCTTCCTAAAAGACAGGAATTTAGGGAGTTTATTGAATGCCAAATTAAAACATATTTTGAAATAAACAGAGGATTAGTGAATGACAAATTTATATTATAGGACACAATGAAAGCCTTCATTAGAGGGCAGATAATGTTATGTGACTAAGATGAAAAAGGAATACAATCGGGAAATAGAGCAGTTGGAAAGGGAGATAGTAAGTACAGAAAAGGAATTTGTAAAAAGGGATGATATAATGAAAAGGAGAGAATTGGCAGACAAAAAAATTAAATATGAAACATTACAAGCATACAAGGTGGAGAAGAACATAATGAAAACAAAGCAAAAGTATTACGAACTGGGAGAAAAAACAGATAAAATATTGGCCTGGCAACTTAAATGAGAACAAGCTAAAAGAATGATACCGGCATCAAGGAAAAAGGACAAACAAATTACATACAATCCAACAGAGATTAATGAAAATTTTAAGGAATTTTATGAACAATTGTATCAAACTGAGAATGAGGGGATAGATGATAAAACAGAGGAATTTTTAGCTAAAATTGAACTACCAAAATTGCAAGAAGAGGAACAAAACAAAGTAATAAAACCATTTGAAATAGAGGAAGTACAGGATATATTTTAAAAAACTGCCAAACAATAAAACACCAGGAGAGGATGGATTTTCAATAGAATTTTTAAAAACATTTAAAGAGTTATTAATTCCTCCTCTCCTGGAAATAATGAACCAGATAGAAGAAACACAAAACTTGCCAGATTCATATCTTTCTTTCTTTTTTCTTTCTTCTTCTTTGGCTTGGCTTCGCGGACGAAGATTTATGGAGGGGTAATGTCCACGTCAGCTGCAGGCTCGTTTGTGGCTGACAAGTCCGATGCGGGACAGGCAGACACGGTTGCAGCGGTTGCAAGGGAAAATTGGTTGGTTGGGGTTGGGTGTTGGGTTTTTCCTCCTTTGTCTTTTGTGAGATTCATATAAGACAGCAATAATTACAGTAATACCAAAGACGGGGAAGGACCCACTAACACCAGCATCATATAGACCAATATCTCTACTTAACTCAGACTATACGATGATAGCGAAATTATTAGCAAACAGATTGGCCAATTGTGTACCTAAAATAGTAAAACAAGATCAAACTGGATTTATTAAGAAAAGACGAACAGCGGACAATGTCTGCAAACTTATTAATCTAATCCACGCAGTTCAAGGAAATAAGAAACCAACAATGGCTGTTGCTCTAGATGCAGAAAAAGCCTTTGACAGAGTAAATTACTTATTTAAAGTATGATAGAAGTTCAATCTACCAGAAAAATATATAAATTGGATTAAAGCATTGTATAATGGACCGTTGGCGAAGGTAACAGTAAATGGATGTGTATTGAGTCACTTTAAATTAAGTAGGTCAACTAGACTGGAATGTCCTCTATCCCACTCATTGTTTGCCTTAGCAATAGAAACTTTGGCAGAACTGATAAGAATAGAAAATAAAATAAAAGGGATAAAAATAAAGGAGAAGGAGTATAAAATCAGCTTATTTGCAGATGACATCATAGTATGCCTAATAGAACCAGAAATATCAATAAAAGAATTACATAAGAAATTGAAGGAATATGGAGAAATATCGGGGTACAAGATCAATGCAAATAAAAGTGAAGTGATGGCAATGAATAACGCAAACTATACAGAATTTAAAAAAAGAATCACCATTTAAATGGCAAGCACAAGCAATCCAATACCTAGGAATCAGGTTAGATAATAACTTAAGCCACCTGTAGAAACTAAATTATCAGCCACTAATAAAGAAATTGCAGGAAGACTTAGAACAATGGAAAGAATTACCGCTAACGTTGATAGGGAGGGTAAACTGCATTAAAAAGAACGTGTTCCCAATGATACAATACTTATTTCAAACATTACCAATTCCCTTTACAGAAAAATTCTTTAAGGAACTAAAGAGAATAATAAGGAAATTCTTGTGGAAAGGGATGAATCCAAGGGTAGCATTAGATAAATGAACAGAGGGGTATAATCAAGGTGGTTTAGAGTTACCAAATTTTAGAAATTATTATAGAGCCGCACAATTGAGGTATTTATCAGATTTTTACCAGACAAGGGAAAAACCAGACTGGACTAAGATAAAACTAGATAAAATAGGGGAAAAGGTACCGGAACATATACTTTATAAGTGGGATGAAAAGCTGGTGCAATATAAAAACTCACCAGTACTGCATCATTTACTTAATACATGGAAAAAGATCTACTTAGAAAGGAAAAAAATGAATGATCAAATACCAAAATTACTATTGACGCAAAATCCGCTAATACCTTTTACAATAGACAACCTTTCTTTAGAGAAAGGGAGAGAAAAGGAATCAAAAGAATAGAAAACTGTTTTTTGGGAAATAATTTATTAATATTTGAACAGTTGAAGTACAAATATGGATTAACTCATGGTACAATGTTTGCATATCATCAATTGAAAGCTTACTTAAAGGATAAATTGGGAAACAGCTTGAGATTACCTGAAGGAAGCAGCTTTGAATACGTGATTACAGAAACAATGATAATCAAAAGATTTATAACCAACATGTACATTAAGATGCAAAATAAGGAAAATGAAATAAACTATAAACCTAAACAGAAGTGGGAAAAGGATCTAAACATAAAGGTTAAAAAATGAAGTATGGGAAAAGTTATGTTCTGGAACTATGAAGAATACAGTAAACACAAGGTTACGCATGATACAGTATAATTGGTTACACAGGGTATATATTACTCCTCAAAAATTAAAAAAATGGGATTCAACATTATCAGATAGATGTTTTCGCTGTAGGAAGGAAATGGGAACAACATTACATGCAACTTGGGCATGTACAAAAGTAAATACGTTTTGGGAAGAATTAAATCAGATACTAAGTAAAATTACAAAAAAATAACATACCAAAAAAAACCAGAGATATTTCTTTTAAGTAACATAGGAAATAGAGAATTAGATCTCAAATTGGATAAAGTGCAAAAAAATTTCATTATGATAGCCTTAGAGATAGCAAAAAAATGTATAATGTCAACTTGGAAAATAGAAGAGAGCATGAGTATACAGCAATGGTACATGGAAATGAATAAATGTATTCCATTGAAAAAATTAACATATAATTTAAAAAATAAAGTCACAATGTTTGAACAAATTTGGGAACCATACATGGAACATATCAGAGAGAGCTTGTCTACGACATCCATCCCCTAAAATGAGAATGAAAATTATAAGACAAAACGACTAGATTCAGTGTGTAATAAATAGATGATGCATTTTTCTTGTTTATTTTCATTTGTGTGAAAATATTGTTTTATGGTTTTTTTGTATTGTATATGTTGAATATTTATGAGTTTTGGAGGGGGGTGGGTAGAGGAGAGGGAGGGAAAAGGGAGGGATAAAAGGGGAAAAAAGACCACTGTGTAAATTTAATGAGATACGTTTGTACATATTTTGGTTGATATGGTTCACATGTGAAAAGTAAAAAATTATTTAAAAAAATGTTCTGGGGCAGTACTGGATGTCGTAGCTGTAGGTTGCCAGCTCGACTCTCCAGCACAGGATCTTGTCGTTCTTGATCTTGCTCTTGTGGGTAGTGTTAAACATGAACGCCACAGCCCACTGGTCCGTGAGGAGGGTGAATCTCCTGCCAGCCAGGTAGAGGCACCAGTGGCAGACCGCTTCCACAATCGCCTGGGCCTCCTTTTCAATGGTGGAATGCCCTAGCTCGGAGCCGTGGAGGGTCCTGGAGAAGAAAGCGACAGGGTGCCCCTCTTGGTTGAGAGTAGTGGCGAGGGCCACCTCGGAGGGGGAGTCCTCATCCACAGCCTGCATCGTGGTATCCTCAGGTGCGAGGGGAAAAGTTGTAGCTTGGGCCAGTGAGTAGACCTTGTTCAAGAAGCGAGAGACCCACTGCGAATAATAAGAGAAAAGGCCAAGGCACCTGCGGAGGGCCTTTAGCATGGGGGGGGGGGGGGGGGGGTGAGGTAACTCCATTAATGGGTGCATTCTTTCTGGATCTGGGCTGACGACTCCATGGGCCATGATGTACCCCAGGATGACGAGGTGGGTGGTGCTGAACACACATTTCTCCTTGTTGTAAGTGAGGTTCACCTCCGTTGCTGTCTGGAGGAATTTCTCCAGGTTAGCATCATGGTCCTGATGGTCACGGCCGTAGATAGTGACGTTATCCAGATTTGGGAACATCACCTTCAGCTTGTGCCAGTCTACCGTGCAATCCATCTCCCGCTGGAAAACAGAGACCCCGTTCGTGACCCCAAAGGGAACTCAGCGGAACTGGTACAGGTGCCCGTCCACCTCAAAGGCGATGTAGGGCTTGTCCTTCGGGTGGATGGGGATTTGGTGATACGCCAACTTCAAGTCAATCGTCGAGAAAACCCGATAGCGGGCTATCTTGTTGACAATGTTGGCGATCCTTGGCAGGGAGTAGGCGTCCAGCTGGATGTACCAGTTAATGGTCTGGCTGTAATCCACGACCATCCTCGGCTTACTTCCCCTTTTGACCACCAGGACTTGGGCTCTCCAAGGGCTGTTACTGGGCTCTATATGACACCTTCCACCAGGAGTTGCCACACCTCCGCCTTGATGAAGTCTCTGTCTATGGCACAATAGCGCCTACTTCTGGCGGCGATCGGCTTGCAGCCTAACGCAAGATGTGGAAAGAGCACCGGTGGGGTGATGCGCAATGTGAAGAGGCTGCAAGTTGGCCGGGGCTGGTAGGTTGGCGTGCTGTGTAACGTGAGTGGAGGTTGAGGCCCCCCGAAGGAAAGGGTGACACTCTACAGGTGGCACTGGAAATCTAGGCCCAGGAGGATTGTGGTGCAGAGTTTGGGCATGACCAGGAGCCTGAACCCTGTGTAAGTGTCTCTCCTCCCACAATTATATCAGCCAAGCAGTGCCCGAGGGTACCGACAGTCTTATCCTTGGCGGCGAAGGAGATCAAGCAGGTGGTGGGGTGGACTTTTAATCTCAGGGAGTGGGCCACGCTCAGGTGAATGAAGCTCTCGGTGCTGCCACTGTCGAACAGGCACTTTGTTACCCGCCCATTGACTTGCACGTCCATCATAGAGCGCCCGAGGTTGTGAGGGATTTCCCTGGTCAGCGTGGTGGTGGCCAGGACGGTCTCAGAGTCTGAGTCGTCGCTCTCTGGTTGTATGAAGTGATTTATGGCATCCGGAGGCGTGGGGAGCGTCTGTAGGGCGGCCTGGTCATCGCCCATGTTGACCACATCAACATCGGTCGTGGGGTGCGGCGTGCGGTAGCCGATGGCATCTGGAGGCATGGGGAGTGTCGGTAGTGCAGCCTGATCACCACCCGTGTTGACCACATTATTCTCAATGTCGTTGAGGGCCCTCCGTGTCGGCTGCTGCCTGGCCCAAGATGGCAGCGGCACGTGGGGGCCTGCTGCGTGGCTGGCCTCCTTCCCCAGCCGTGTTCGTTGCACTGGGGAAGTGACATCATTGCGGCTGGCGGTAGTGACGTCACGCCATGAGCCAGAGGTGACGTCGCTGTAGTTCTCGACAAGCGGCACTGGCGAGGGCAGGGGCTAGTCCAGGTGCTCGGAGCACATGCTGCGACAGTCGCTGGTGGGGCCGGATGTTGCATCGTCAAGGTTGGGGAAGGTGGAAGTCGTAGCGGGGACAATGGCGCCGCCCGGCACGCGCACGTGGAGGGGTCTGCGGGTGAGGTGGGGAGGTCATAGAGGGCCGCTGAGCTGCTGGCTGGTTTTAAGAGGCACACTTTAGCGAAGTGGCCTTTCTTGCCGCATTAGGAACAATACTGGTTCCTAGCTGGGCAATTTTGGCGCGATCGTCGGTCTGACCCACACCAGGACCCACAGTACTTATAGGGGCGGCGGACGCCTGCCACAGTGATGTTTTCCTCCCCAGCTTGGTCTGGGGCTGCAGCTGCAGTGTGAGAAGGCCATGAGGGAGCCTGGGGGAACCTGGAATTGAAGGTTTCGATGTGCAGGGCTGCCGCTTCCAGGGTTTGGACCACTTCCACTGTCTTAGTTAGGGCGTAGATATTGTCTTCCAGCAGCTTCTGCCGGATGGCCCTCGAGCGTAGCCCTCAGATGAAGGCATCCCAGATCAGCCTCTTGACCTCCTCTGCACCTACCCCGGGTTGGGCCAACTCTTGCAGGTGTTCCATGTAAGACTCAGCATTCTCCCCGGGTTGCTGGGCTCGGGTGTTGAGGCGGTACCTTGCACAGACCACATTCATAGGGGGCTTGTACAAGTTCTCGAGAGTGTCCATTGTGCTCTTGTACCTGGAACAGCCTTTGGTTGCCTGGAAAGCGTGGGGACCCAGCTTTGACCAGAGTAGGACCAACCTCTCCCGATCGGAGTCCAGGATGCCACCTTTGTGTGCCTCGATGATTGCCTCGAATGCGTGCTGCCAGATCTCGAAGCGTGTCTGGGCTTTCGCGTGGTGCGGGTCGACTTTGAGGCTCCCTGCGCTCAGGAGATTTTCCTTGGCAGGCATGGGAAAATTTTGTGGATTAAATAGTGGTACGCTGTTAGCCAGAATCAGACACACACAAAGTAAAGACTATACAACAGGCTTTAATCCACAAAGCCTTCCACAGACCCAGACTGGTTACCAGGAAAGTTGAAGGAAAGGCTGTGGATGTTGTCTACATGGATGTTAGTAAGGCCTTTGATAAGGTCCCACATGAGAGGTTAGTCAGGAAGGTTCAGATGCTAAGTATTCATTTAAATTTAAATGTTAAAAAATGTAATATCATCTTTTTTAAATTTAGATATATAGCATGGTAACAGGCCATTTCAGCCCACGAGTCTGTGCTGGTCAATTTACACCCAATTAACCTACATCTTCAGTACATTTTGAATGGCGGGAGGTAACCGGAGTCCCCAGGGAAAACCCATGCAGACACAGGGAGAACATACAAAAATTCCTTACAGTCAATGCACGATTTGAATCTCGGTGCCGATCACAGGCACTGTAAAGGCGTTGTACACCAACCGTGGTGAAGTAGTAGAAGCCAGAGACTAATGTGGATGATTGCTTCTCAGACTGGAGGCCTGTAATTAGTAGTGTGCCTCAGGGATCAGTGCTGGGACCATTGTTGTTTATCATCTATATCAATGATCTGGATGATAATGTGGTAAATTGGATCAGTAAGTTTGCAGATGACACTAAGATTGGAGGTGTTGTGGACAGCAAAGAAGATTTTCAAAGCTTGTAGAGGGATTTGGACAGCTGGTCAATGGGGTGAAAAATGGCAGATGGAATTTAATGCAGACAAGTGTGAGGTACTGCATTTTGGAAGAACAAACAAAGAAGGATATACATGGTGAATGGTAGGGTACAGAGGAGTGCAGCAGAACAAAAGAACCTGGGAATACAGATACATACTTCCCTGAAAGTGACTGTAAAGATAGATTTTGACATATTGGCCTTCAGAAATTGGTATTGGAAATGGGATGTTATGGTAAAATTGAACAAGGCATTGGTGAGGCCAAATTTGGGGTATTGTGTATAGTTTTGGACACTTAACTACAGGAAGGGTATCAACAGAGAGAGTGGATAGAAGATTTACCAGGATGTTGCCTTGACTTCAGGAACTGGGTTACAGGGAAAGGTTATTGCCTGGAGCAGAGAAAAATGAGGCAAGATTTGATAAAGGTATTTAAAATTATGAAAAGTATATATAGAGTAAATGTAGATAGGCTATTTCCACTGAGGATAGGTGAGATACAAACCTAAGGACATAGGTTAAGTGTGAAAAGGGAAAAGTTTAAGTGGAACATGAGGGGGGAACAACTTCACACAGAAAGTGATGGGAGTGTGGAACGAGCTGCCAGCTGAGATGGTGAACGCAGGCTCAATTTTAACATTTAAGAAGAATTTGGACAGGAACATGGATGGGAGAGGTATGGAGGGCTATGGACTGGGTGCAGGCCTGTGGGACTAAGCACAGACTAGAAGGGCCGAAGGGGCCTATTTCTCTGCTGTAATGTTCTATAGTTCCATGGCATTGTATAATTTAACAATCTTCCTCATTATTCACAACTCTAATAATTTTTATATTGCCTGAAAATTTATTAACTACTTATTAACACCTGTAGAAGATAGAGTATTCAGTGACATGCCAAATCTCCTTAGAAAATAGGGTTGTTATACCTTCTTCACAGCTGAGGTGTAGTTATGGGAATTGCTCTCTAATGTTGCAGAGAAGCATCTCTCAATTAGGTTATTTTCTTTATTTTCCATTCCATGCCATAAGGGTAATGGTTACCAACACCCCCACCCCCAATTTTGGGAACAGAATTTGGGTGAAGCTCAGAAATCAGGTCACAATCCTTACTTTTGCAATAGTCACCCCCAGACTAGTTAAAAAATGGTGACAATTTCTGCAAACACAAATTTATATTTGTTGACAATCAATCAGTTACAATAAACCTATAAGTAAATGCTGAGCCCTTAAAAGCAGCACATGACAAGAAGAGTGGAGGCTCACTCCAAGTAATGTTACAAATACCCATATGCACATCAGCCATAAATAATTCAAAGCAAGTCAGCACACATTCTGTCAAAGTAACATGAGTTGTGAGGCAAAATTATTCTTTCATTCTGGACTAGCATTAGGAAAAAAGTTTTTTTTTTAAATTAAGTTTCATTATATAGTTGTTTTGCAATAATAGTATCTTGAAATTGGAGGTCATGTGATGCAGGGATAGTGAGCTGAGGCAAGACCCCGGAGTTCCCAGATCAACAAGAAGGTAAACTATAACAAAAGATTTTAAGCATAGTCAAAATTCTTACAAGTGGTGTGGACCAGGACCAGCAACGATGACAAAGAAAACTAAATTAGCAAACAGAAATGAAAAGGAGTCGGTCGAAATCCCCAGAGCAAGTCAAGGTGCCTCGTGGTGATGAAAATGGCTAGATTGCCACCCAGCTGGAGCAATCTGCCCAACAGAAGACCCACAACCAAGGAGGTAGCATTGCCTCACATTGTCCTCAGATCTGCAAGAGCCCAGTAAAGAGTACTTGGGACAGAGAGAGCCTTGGGACACCCATCCCACAGCGTGACCGCCTAACAGGGAGAGTTCACGCTGTGCGTGACTCTCAGGTCATGAGTGACGAGAGCAGTGGTAGCAGAGTGGAGGAGCAGGATCGCCGAGCAGGGGACGTTCACACTGTGTACAACTCTCAATCCATGGGCGGCGAGTACTGTGGTCGCGAAGTGGAGGAGCGGGATTGCTGCGCCAGGAGAGTTCGCGACTCCCTAACCACAAATGGCGAGTGCGGCGGTTGTGAGATTGAAGAGCCTAGTCGAGGCATGATAAGCCCAGAGGACCACAGTGGTGGGTCGGACAATGATGAGGTCGAAGAGGGTGTGAATGGCAGAAGTGACGGTAGTTGAGGGAAACTCTGTGAGTCCAGGAGGCATGGAAGAGACTCACCTGGGGTACAGAGCAGGTGGGGAGGGTGGTGGGGGGGGGGGCTCAAAGCACTCTCTGCAGGATGTGATGGAGGCTTTGGGCCTCATGGAAGACAGATTATTTAAAGCAGTTGATAATAGAGCCCAGACTATGGGAGAAAAGTTAGATAAAGTGCAAGATGGCCTCTCTGGCTTAATGGCGAGAATGAATGATGCTGAGGGAAGAGTGGGGACTAATGAAGATAAAATAAATAAAATAGAGAAGAAAATGGATGTCCTGATGAGGGAGAGGGAGCATATCTGGTCGAAGCTCGATACCCTGGAGAATTTTAGCTGTAGAAACAATATAAAAATAGTGGAATTAAAAGAGGGCATTGAGGGGAGAAACCCAGTAGATTTTTTTCCAGAGCTGAATCCCTGAATTGTTGGGCAGGAACGTGCTGAGCAAAACCAAAACCTGGGCTGAGACCCCACTCAGTCTTGGTAAAGTTGCTGCATTATTAAGACAGAGAGAAAATTTTAAGAGCTCCAGCAATCAGCACAAAAAGGAGGGGGATCCCAATGGAGATTGAGGGAAGTAAAATCCTTTTTTACCCTGATATTAGCTCAGCACTTTTGAAATCAAGGAAAGAGTTTGAACCGGTCAAAAGGCTGGTAAAGCAAAAAAGGCTATGAATGCGTGCTTGAGGTATCCAGCCACCCTGAAAATAGTAATGGCCCGGGGTGGGGGGGGGGGGGGGGGGAGGAGGGGAAATGTTTTTATCTGAGCTAGGAAAGGATCGGCAATTCGCTGAGGAGTTACTGGTCCTTAGGTGGATAAAGAACAGCAATAGTAAAAACAGAGAATAAATTATGGCAATGTACAAATGTTCTGTAAATAGTAATGTTATTTTGGCGCAACTACATGTCATTATTGGGTTTATGAAAATGAAGGGGAAAAAAAGTAAACATACAAAATGATAAAGGGAAAAGCTTACAGAGTGTAATGTGACGGATTATATCATATTTTATATTGTATATAGATATGTTTTAAATTGTGGGGGGTTTTAGTGTAGGTCACAAACAAACAAACAAACACAAACACTTCACAAAACAGATCTCATTTAAAATGCAAGAACTCTGCTCAAACCAGACACTCAGGGTCCAGTGCCTTTGTAAAGTCAATAGAAATTGCTTTGCTTAAGGTTTTCACAAGGAGGTGCAAACAGAAAAACCTGAGCTCAAGAAACTTCAAAGGCAGGTGCAAATGGATTGTTGTTTTGGGAGCAACAGATGAATGGGCTCAAGATCGGGTCCAGTCCCACAATCTGTCTGAATGCAGTTCGCTGTTCTAAGAAGGTCATGTAATTTTTCAAGCAGAGTGAGAGAGGAGACCAAACAGGCTTTCTCTAAGAGAAAGAGAACTGGCAAGCTGGCAGCTTGTTTAAAACCCCATTTTGAACACGGGTTGTGAGTTCTGAGTTGAGCCTCTTGAAACAACCCATGTGATCCATACAAGAGGAAATGGCTTGCTAGTGTGTTTTACCTGAAATAAGGGAAACAAAAAGGATCTCTGTGGTGACCTGCAGAAGAAACCTCTGCGCCCATAACATTAATGAACTCTGGTGTTAAAAGAGAGAAAAAGAGGTTACGGAAACTGAGGTTATAGTAAACGAAAGTGAATGTCACTATTGTAATTTGGAAAACCCTGATGGGGCAGTTTCTTTGGCAAGACATTGAAATGGCTAATTGGAAGGAATCAGTTTGTGTGTGTCCAATGAGCAATAAATCTCTTTCTGAAACCAACAAGAACCTTCCTGATCAGTAATCAATTAAGAACTAGAGCTTGGTTAAAATTCATAAATGTTAAAATCTGTGCACAATAAAGAATTGCCTGATACTGGTGAACTTAGAGGAGTGAGAAGTGAGATTGGACTGTGAATCAAAGAACTTTTCTGAACTTATACACATTACATACATGTGCACTTAGAATTAGAAGGGGGTAAAGTTAAGTTGATAATAATAAGTTAAAGTTTGATCCTGTTTTTATGTTTAAAGAAAATTAAAAATGACTTTTGTTTAAATAACCATTTGTCTTGGTGAACTTCTATTGCTGCTGGGTTTTGGGGTCCTCTGCGCCCGTAACATTAATGAACTCTGGTGTTAAAAGAAGAGAGAAAAAGAAGTTATGGAAACTGAGGCTATAGTAAATGCAAGTGAATGTCACAATTGTAATTTTCTGGGAGTGTGGGAGGTAAAGGGAGGAGAAGATGGGTGTGAACTGCACAACCCGTTGTAGGGAGGGAGTTGTTGGCAACCTAATGGAGGTTATCACTGAGCAAGGTCGGGGGGGGTGGTATAATATGGGGCAAGGGTTATAATTAGAGAGTTTCAGGGGACTAAATAAAAGCATTACTGTAAATGGTGTCTGTGTCTTTTTATTTTTCTTTGGCTAGCCACTTTAGTTTTTAACCTTTGTCCTTGTTGGTATCCTTGTTCCCTATTAGTGAAAAATGTTACCCTAGTCTCTATATGTGCTTCCCTTTATTATTTTAGTGTGGTTAGTTATTTTAGTTTTTGTCTTCATTCCTCAGGGTTTGGCATGGTTCAAGCGGTCAGGGGCAAATGGCTAATGGTAATGGGCTGGGTGGGGTATGGTCTCAGGGTGATGGAGGTACAAAGGAAATATTACTATGATAAGGTTTGCAAGTTTCAATGTTAACGGTCTGAACAGACTGATTAGGCGAAAAAGAGTCTTGGCACACATTCAGAAAATGGGGGTGGATCTGGCCTTCCTCTAGGAAACTCATTTAATGGAACTAGAAAACCATAAGTTTAAAAGATGGATGGTCCATGTATTGGCCTCCTCGTTTGGTTCAAAAGCAAGAAGGGTGGCAATTTTGATTGGGAAAGTGTTCCAGTGAGAGGTCAGGTTGTGATGACACATAAAACAGGTGGAGTTATAATGGTGCACTGTTGGCAGAAACAAACGAGAATATTCTAATTGGGGGAAGACTTTTTAAAAATATTTTATTTAAAGTTTAAAATCACATAACATAACATTAGTTACTACATTTTAATACAGACATAATGTGATTGTCATTTATATAAAAAACCCCAACCTCCCCAACCACCCCATTAATACCTTCCCTCCTCCCTTTCCCACCTAAAAAGAAAGTAAAAGGAGATTATCATCTGGTACAATCATTTTTAAAACTTTAAAACTTTTTGGCTTCAGGAGCAGTGGCATTTATTGAAGCCGACCAAGAGATCAAATTCTAACACCAATAATTTTCAGATATGGGCTCCAAACTTTAGCAAAGAAAAAATAGTTTTCTCTCAAATTATATGTTGTAGCGGCTACTACGGTAGCGCTACTAATGAAATACAAACACACGCCAGAGTCGGCAGATGTCTGCATTAGGGTTCTGCACGCATGCAGAACTGCACCGGCGATAGTTCACATTGCCGTGCTGTGCGCCTGCTCGGCCCACTACACACCCGCTACATCACCCCCCCACCTCCCCAGAATTGTCATTGGAAATTAAAACACCAGTTGTGTGTGTCTGAGGAGGATGCCCACGCTGTCTGGGCTGGGAGCATTGAATGGGTGCAGTGGGATCCATATGGGCAGGCTTGAGTCTGCCTACACTAAACAGCTGCGAATGTCCCCCAGTGTCCAAAGTAAACACAATTCCATCCCTCTTAATCCCGCGGAAAGGGTCCTCATATGGTCTTTTTAATGACGGTCCTGGGACCTGTCTGAGTACAAAAACAAAATCAGCATCGAGGAGCTGTGGGGACACATGTTGTTTAGGGGTTCCATACCAGCTGGTAGGAACAGGTTTCATGCTAGTGATACCATGTTGAAGTTGCTGAAGGACATCCAAGTCAGAGTTGGTTGTGAAATGAATGTCCCATGGCACTGTAAGTACCATGCCATAAACCATCTCTGCCGATGATGCAGACAAATCTTCCTTTTGGGCCGTGTGAACTCCCAGTAGAACCCATGCAACTCATTGACGCAATTGGAACCGGTGAGTCGGGCCTTAAGCACAGACTTCAGTTGCCAGTGGAAACATTCCACAAGGCCGTTGGAGTGTGGATGGTATGCCGTAGTGTGGTGCAGGTGTGAGCCACAAAAGTACGCAAAGGCAAACCATAATGCAGAGATGAATTGTGCTCAGCAGTCTGAAGTTATGTGCATTGGGACACCAAATCTAGCGATCTAATTGACAATGAACACCCTAGCACATGTTTCAGTGTCACTGGATGGCAACGTGGAATGGTCCACCACTGTTAAAATGTATCTCCTGTTTTGAGATACTGGCAATGGCCCAATCAGGTCCACATGCACGTATTCAAACCTTCTGTGTACCGCTGGAAAAGGCTGAAGAGGTGCCTTGGTGTGCCGCTGAACTTTGGCTGTCTGGCAGGAGGCGCATGTACATTGAGCGACGTCTTTTCTTAGTCCATGCCATACGTATTTATTTGACATGAGCTTGACTGATGTTCTGATGGATGGATGAGACAAGCTGTGTATCTGGTCGAAAAGGTGTCACCTCCATGATGCTGGAATCAATGGTCTAGGGTAGCCCAAAGACACGACACAAAGAAGGGTTGGGCCGCCCTGTTGTGGTGCTGCCCATTGTATGTCCAGGTTAGTAATGGCCGTACTGTATGCTTGAATATCGGGGTCTATGGCCTGTGCACCGGCCAATTCAGGAATATCAATTCCACCTTGAATATGATATACAGTCGGTCTGGACAGTATATCTGCGACAAGATTGTCTTTACCTGAAACATGGCGCACGTCCGTCATGAATTCAGAAACGTACGATAAGTGATACTGTTGTCTTGCCGACCATGGATCCGTTATTTTGCTGAAGGCAAAAATGAGTGGCTTATGATCCATAAACACAGTGAAATGGCAACCTTCCAAAATATATCGGAAGTGCCGTGTGGCTAGGTACAATGCCATCAGTTCACGACCAAATGTACTATATTTAATTTCCACTGGCCTTAAATACCTGCTGAAGAAAGTGAGGGGTTGATAATGGCATTTGATGTACTGCTCGAGAACCGCACCCACAGCCGTACTCAAGGCGTCAGTGCTGTACAAAGGCAGCCTCAGGGTTGGGATGGGCGAGCATTGCTGCTTTGGCCAATGCTTCTTTGATAGTCGTAAATGCAATCTCTGCCTCTGATGTCCAGGTAACGTCCCTGTGCTTGGTGGAGACAATCTGAAACAGTGGCCGAAGAATGTCAGCAGCTGCAGGAATAAACCGGTGATAGAAGTTTATCAGGCCCAGAAATGTCTGCAGTCCCTTAACCGTGGTAGGTTTGGAAAAAGCACGGACTGCATCTACCTTGCTGGATAATGGAAATATACCATCGACTGTGATCTTGTGTCCTAGGAAATCAATGGTGGATCTGTCAAATTGGCATTTGCCAGGGTTGATGGTAAGACCGAATTCCTCTAGCAGTTGGAAAAGGCGGCACAAATGCTGGTGGTGATCTTGCTCAGTTTAACTGGCTACGAGGATGTCATCCAAGTAAATATATGCCAACTCCAAATCCCTGCTTAAAGCATCCATCAGCTGCTGGAAGGTTTGAGCAGCGTTTTTCAATCCAAATGGCATGCTGAGGAATTCAAAAAGCCCAAAAGGTGTAATAATTGCTGTTTTAGGGATATAATTCTTATGGATAGGTATATGATGGTATCCTTTGACCAGATCAACCGTAGAAAAAATGTGGCAACCGTGTAGTTGGGCAGCAAAATCCTGTACATGAGGGATTGGGTACCTGTCAGGTGTGACATAGTTAAGCCTACAGTAATCGCCGCAGGGTCTCCATTCACCTGTCTTCTTGGGTACCATGTGCAATGGTGATGCCTAAGGACTGTTGGAGCATCGAATGATACCCAACTCTTTCATTGCCATAAACTCCGCCTTTGCTTGCAGCGGTTTATCAGGTGGAAGACGACAAGCCCTGCCATGAATTGGTGGCCCTGAAGTGTCTATGTAATGAGCTGTTTTTGAAGCTTTAGGAATGAGAATACGGGGAAATTCGTTGAGCGGGTCAGCATAGGCATCCTTGTGCAGTGTATGTACCCCGAGCTGGGAAACTATACCTTTGCTGCATGCCAGTGGGTATGTCTGAAAGGTGGTGGCATGAACCAATTTCCTCCATTTCACGTCCACCAGTAAGTCATGGGATCGTAAAAAGTCCGCACCCAGAATAGGTTGTGCAACAGAAGCTAAGACGCAATTCCAATGAAATGTGGTCCCACCTATTCCAATTGTGATCCGTCGTGAGCCAAAGCTGGGAATGGTAGTTCCATTCGCCGCTCAAAGACCCAGGTAGTGTTGTTTATGCGTCCTTTCAAAATAGGTCGATAGGAGTAAACTAAGCTCAGCACCTGTGTCTACAAAAAACGTCCACTTACTCACGTCGTCTTGAATATACAATAGGCCCGTATTTGCGCCAGCTGCCGAGGCCACTACTGGCAGCGGCTCTTTGGTTTCCCACCTTTTTCCTGTAATGGGTACATGGCTGGATGCATTTATGGACATTTTTCCCCCAATGGCAATGGTAAAAACACTACTCTCGATGTATGTTAGCACCTTCCTCCTTCTTTGATTAGACTGCAGATACAGGAGCCTTGTAGGAAGCGGGAGAAGTATCTGCTGCCAAAACAGGCTGTATTTCAGCAAACTCGTGTGTAGGAGTATGATAGAACCTGTCAGCCTCCTATGCTATGTCATGGGGATGGCGGAAATCCATTTTAGCAATGGGTTTGGCAATGCGAGCTGGCAGCTTTGATAGGAATAGGATTTCAAAAAGCAGGCAATGAGAATGACCATCCGTCATTCCAGCATCTCATTCATTAGATCTGAGAGATTCCTGTTACCCAGGCCTTCCATGTTCAAAAGCCACATGCCGCGCTCATGCCTTGTCAATTCCAATGTATCCAAAAGAAACTGACGGAACCTGGTGTACTGGTTTTCCACTGGGGGATTGGCAATAAATTCGCTTACTCGAGATGCAGTAGCGGTGTCCAATGCACCTACAACATGCCAGAACTTTGTGTCTTCCGCTGTTATGCCCCAAAGGTGAAATTGGGTTTCAGCCTGAATAAGCCAAACCCAAGGTTGATGGGTTCAGAAAGGAGGCAAGTGAAGTACAACTACGTTAACTGCTGCTTTGGCGACAGCTGCCGCTACTGCTATAGCTGCGTCTATTATGACTGTAGATTCAGTCTTCGGCCGAATCATCAAGTTGGGGTCACCTATTGTAGTGGCTACTACGGTAGCGCTACTAAAGAAATACAAACACACGCCAGAGTAGGCAGACATCCGCATTAAGGTTCTGCATACAAGGTGATAGTTTGCATTTCCATGCTATGCACCCGCTCAGCCCACTACAGGGCCGCTACAATGTAATCTTTTCTAAAGGAATACAGGCTTTCATTTCATTATGCCATCTTTTCATCCCTAAAACTGAGTCAGATTTCAATGTCATAGCTAAACACTTTTTAGAAACCGCCAAAGACAATCGCAAAAATTCAATTTGATACATAGTCAATCTCAATCTTAAAGCTATCGACTTAATGTCTCCTAGTAAAAACAACATTGGGTCAAAAGGTAAAATTACTTTTAATATCTGCTCTAAAAACAGTTTAACTTGCAACCAAAACCTTTTAACCTGAGGACAAGTCCACGTCGAATGAAGAAAAGTACCGACCTCTTGGCTACTCTAAAACATCAATCTGAAGAACTAAGTTTAAAATGTTTCAGTTTATACAGATTCAAATACAATTGATATAAAAAATTATACTGCACTAATCTGTAACGTACATTTATTACCTTAGTCATACTATTTTTATACAAATTTGTCCAAACATTTTCATCAATCTTTCTATCTAAATCCAATTCCCATTTCATTCTTGATTTATGAAGATCTGGTTTAGGCATTTTATTTTGTAACAACTTATACATTTCAGAAATAAATTTATTTGAATCATCTTTAGTAAGTAATAATTCTAAAGAATATTGTCTAGGTAATTTTAAGACTTTAATTTTTGTCTGGGCCCTGCTTTGGAAAAGTCAACAAAAAGAATAGTGAAGACAAAAGGCAGGATAAAGGAGCTGAATCTGATAGATGTGTGAAGACTAAAGCATCTGAGGGGGAGGGATTATTCCTTCTACTCAAGGCAATATGACTCCTTATCTAGAATAGATTTTT
The DNA here is from genome assembly GCF_036971445.1 of Narcine bancroftii. NCBI lineage: Eukaryota > Metazoa > Chordata > Chondrichthyes > Torpediniformes > Narcinidae > Narcine > Narcine bancroftii. Next base: position 297,268,642 of record NC_091470.1, on the reverse strand, counting down.
TTCCTGGCTTCAGCCCAAATAAAGGGTATGATCATGGAGGTTGAGTACACAGCAAGACTTCTCTTGGATCATTCACCTTTAGTAGTCAAGATTGAGATGGCAGATATGCAAAAGATAGTATTCAGGTGGCGTCTTAATGGACTGGATAAATGTGTTTTGTGGGGCCAGCTGTACCTCCACTCCAGATAAATTCCTTTTATGGGAAACCCTCAAAGTGTATTGAAGGGGTCAAATAATTGGATATACTAAAACAATCAAGAAAGAATATGAGAGGGAGGTGGGCAAATTGGAACAAGAAATCGCTCATTCAGAAAAGGGCTTTCAAAAATCAGGCTGAGAAGACCAATATAGGGTTTTAACAATTAAAAAGATTAAGTATTACACGCTTCAAACATATAGCACCGAAAAGGCCATATTAAAGTCTAAGCAAAAATAATATGAATTGGGGGAAGAGGCCATAAGGTCCTGGCATGGCAGTTGAGAATAGAGCAAGCCTCAAGAACAATCCATGCAAAACAAACGGGTGATGGCAGAATCTCTTACAAACCAAAGAAATTAATTACACCTTCTAGAAATTTTATGAAGGTTTATACAAATCAGAATTGGAAGAGAAGTCAGATTAAATTGGTGAATTCCTGTCTAAGGTAGAGTTGCCAAACTTGAATCTGGAAGGTTTAGACTGTCCCTTCATGGAATAAGAAATAGTGAGCAAATAGCTGCAAACCAACAAGTCTCCGGAATCTGGAAGATTTAGACTGTCCCTTCATGGAATAAGCAATAGTGAGCAAATAGCGGCAAACCAACAAGTCTCCGGAAGAGGATGGGTTTCCACTTAAGTTCCACAAGAAATTCAAAGATCTGTTGATACCTCTTTATATGGAGGTGATAGATCAGGCAATGGAGGCTCATAGATAGACTCCTGCAATCCTTATGATGATTTTGAAAAAAGATAAGGACCTCTTAAAGCCTTCATCTTATAAACCTATTTCACTATTAAATTCAGACTATAAGATAATAGCCAGATCCCTGGCAAATAGATTGGCAAAACATTTGCCAAAACTAATCAATAAAGATCAAGAGGGCTTTGTACAAAAAAGCAGGTGGTGGACAACATGGTTCTAACCAGTAATGAGAGGGGTCTCGCAGAGGCTCTTGATGCAGAAAAGGCATTTGATAGAATAGAGTGGGATTTTTATTTAAGATTCTAGAGAAAATAGGGTTAGGGCCAAATTTTATGAATTGGATAAGGGTGCTATATAATGTTCCCAAGGCAAAAGTTGTGACCAATGGGCAAATTTCTTCAGCCTTCCAACTCACAAGATCAAGCAGACAGGGATGGCCACTATCTCCAGCTCTATTCGAACTGGCTATGGAGCCGTTGGCTGAGGCCATTTGCCAGGATCCAGACATTAAGGGGTTCCAAGTAAACTAGGAAGAACACAAAATCAGTTTATTTGCTGATGATATGCTGGTAATATTTAATAGACCCAGTAAACTCGTTGCCAAACTGCGCTCTATCTCCAGGTAAAAAATTAATTGGGAAAAGAGTGAGATCATGTCACTTACGGGAGGGGATTATAGCCAATGCCAAAAATAACAGTTACCTAAAGTGGCCACAAAATGTGATTAAAATAGGAGTCAAAATAGATAATTATCTAAATAATTTGTACAAATTAAATTTTACCCCCTTGCTGAGAAAATTCAAGGAGGACCTAAACAGATGCTGCAGGCAGAGTTGTAGCAATAAAATCCATGTAGGGTTTTATTTTAACCTTCTTTGATGGACTCTGCTTTTCAGAAATGGTTTAGATTAGATATTAAACATTTTTATGATTTATTTTTTGATAATAATCTTGCAACATTTGAGAAACTTTCTACCAAATGTAATTTACCAAATTCTAATTTTTTTTAGATATTTGCAAATTAAGGACTTTTTTCCATTCTCAACTTTCAAACCTTTCCCAGGCTCCTGTTATGAGTTTGATAGAAACAATTTACAATCAACAACCATCTCAGAAAAGGTTATTTATGATGCTTTGTTGAAATCAAGGCAGACCTCATTGGACAAAATTAAAAAGTTACGGGAGCAAGACTTCCATATTTCAATTTTTGAAAATTATTGGAATTCCATTTTTAAGTTGATGAACACATCAACTTGTGCATAGAGTCTATTTGTCAAAAGTTAAATTAGCTCATATTAATTCTAATATTAACTCTCTTTGTGACAGAAGTAAGAATGAGGACAATTCAATAATTCATATATTCTGGTCATGTCTGACCATAGCCAAATATTGGGAAGAAGTTTTCCGTACTTTATCAATAATTATTAATGCAAGTTTAACACCAGGTCCGATAATTGCCTTGTTTTTGATGGTTGAACAGAAGTTAGTGAAATTGTCTCCATCTCAATGTTACGTATTGGCCTTTGCCTCTCTTATTGTAAGATTGTGTTATTTTGATCAGATGTAAAGATGCTGCCCTGCCCACTTTTAATCAATGATTATATGATATGATGTCATATTTAATTTTGGAGAAAATAATATCTTCAACGTGTTTTAAATTTAAATTTTTCTAAACTTTGGGGCTCCTTTTTGAATTACTTTCATAACCTTTAATGCAAATGATAATTATCTAACTTGTGGTTCTCGTATATTTGTGTTTCTATTTACTTTTATTAGTAATGTACTTTTTCTTTATATTGCCATGCAGCTTTGGAATGGTTTAGGGTTTGGATTATATAATGATCTTTTTAATTTTTTTCTCACTTCTTTTTCTAATATATCCTTGAATAACAAAAATTGTTTTATTTCTGTTAATGGGTTTGCTTACATTGTTACAGCTCTATCAGTATAATGCATCAATCTTTTTTCTGTAATGTATTATTATATAAATTGCAATAAAATATTGAAAAAAGAAAAAATGAAATGCTACAATTTTTACTGATTTTTGCTTTAATGAACTGAATATTTCTGAAAGTTTGACTGTATCATTATAATTTGATAATTATTGCTTTTAAAATAAAAGGCAATGTTTTAGTAACTGCAAATTGCATGTAATTAATTCTCAGATATAAAATGTGATTTGTTGTCTTGACTTTTTTATATTTCTTATTACTGGCTCATTATTTCTTCACCCTGCATTACTGAAATTAGCAATCATATTTGAAGTATACATCACCAATCAATACGGAAAATGGAATTAACACACTAATGTCATAAAAAGGTTGCATCTGAGTTGGAAGATTCCGTCCTTTTGAGAACTTTATTGGATAGTACAAGGTCCTGATAATAAATTTTGTGATATGTTCATGACAATAAATTCTGATTCTAGATACAGTGCCAGCATGGAAAAGAATTCTATTTCATTGCATTGATGTTTATAATTTTGATGAGAAGTAACATTGCAAAAAGAAAGGCCTACTATAATTTACTCACCAAGGGATATGGGCAAGCTTACTTCTCCAAATAAACAAGTGACAAAAAATAATGGATACTTAATAAAATGGATTTGAATGTAGGGCTGCAGTTTAATTAGACAGTTTAGTTGGGGGTAATAAACCACAAGAGCAAAAATTCAGTACATTGTAACTGACAACCGAACTGCAAGATTAAATTGATGCTGAGAAAATATGCCAGAATAATTATCCTTTTAAATAAAAGTGTATAAAGCTATGTTGTTCCATTTTAAATTAAGTAATCCATATTCATTGAAATAGTGTGATTTTTTTTAATTGTGGGGTCATTTTTTTAAAAAAGAAGTCTTAATACTTTTGGGAAATCATCTGCAAAATTACATGAAATACCAGACAGGATTAATAATCATATTTTAAAATTACATATCAAGGGTAAACAAATCTCTTCCCAAGTTTAATTGCAGTCCTTCAGGAAACTTTTAAATCACTGGTCAACAAAACCACAGGGAGGAAATTAAGTAGGGGTTTCACTCAAAACTTAATTGCTTCTGCTAATTTTGTAGAAATCTGCACAACCAGATGAAGGTTGAGTGCAGCATACAATTGTCTGAATAGAAAGAATTTAACAACAAAAACAACTAACATTTTAATGTAGAATGATATCTTGATAACAATTCAAGAGAGACTGGTAACTATCTTACATAGCAGACAATTTTATTGTCTACATTGTGACTTAGATGTAAAGGTTTTCTTCTAGAACAGTGGCTTTCAGATTTATTGAGCTGAGGCTCCCTTTGGATTCACATTCTTGGTTGTGCTCTCTTCAAATCTAGACAAAAACAGACATGTACAAATATATGTTTAACAGCCTACTTGTTTACCAAAGAGACCTTAGACTTTTCTATCTCATTTGTATCGAAGCTATTGATTTTACTTTGGTTACCTCTCTTTGAAAAGAACATGGAAAAAGTGTTTCTCCTGTATTCCGGCTGAAATTGCAATTCATTATTTTTCACATGCCCCCAACTAGCTGCCTCTTCTAAATATAGATTAATTGAAATTCAGTTATATAGCATGGAATCAGTCTATTTGACCCTTCTCATCCTTCTTAGCAAAATGCCTTCCATCGTGCGCTGATATCATTTGCTTGTGTTAAGCTTATATCCTCCTAAACCTTGTCTATCCACATATCTGCCCATATATCTTTTAAACATTTTACTTATACCTATCTCTACCACTTCCTCTGGCAGCTTGTTCTATATACCCACCACTCTCTGTGCGAAAATCTTCCACTTTTAAGTCTTTCTCTCACACTTTAGACTTATGCCTTATCATTTTAGACTCCCTTACCCTGGAAATAAGACTGTGACTATCTAATTGGCAGACCAATTAAATTCTTACTTTAGTTCTGTTTTTACAAGAGAGGATACAAATAACCTCCCAAGGATGTTGGGAAACATAGAGACAAATGCAAAGGAGGAACTGAAAGAAATCAGTATCTCTAAGGACATGGTCTTGGGGAAATTGATGGGATTGAAGGCAGATAAATTCCAAGGGCCTGATAATCTACATCCTAGGGTACTTAAGGAAGTGGCCATTCAGATAGCAGATGCTTTAAGAATTATTTTCCAGAATTCGATAGACTCAGGATCAGTACCCATGGATTGGAGGGTAGCTAATGTTACCCCACTATTTAAAAAGGGGGGTAGAGAAAAAGTGGGGAATTATAGGCCGGTGAGCCTTACATCAGTAGTGGGCAAAATGATGGAATCCATTATTAAGGATGTAATAGCAGAGCATATGACTAGCAGAGAAGGGATCGGACGGAGTCAACATGGATTTACAAAAGGTAAATCGTGCTTGACAAATCTATTGGAATTCTTTGAGATGGTGACAGGTAAAATAGATGGGGGAGAGCCAGTGGATATGATGTACCTGGACTTCCAAAAGGCCTTCGATAAGGTCCCGCATAAATGACTGGCTTCCAAAATCAAGGCTCATGGGATTGGGGGCAAAGTATTGATGTGGATTGAGAACTGGCTGGCAGGTAGAAGACAGAGAGTTGGGATAAATGGCTCGTTTTCTGAGTGGCAGGCGGTAACCAGTGGGGTGCCACAGGGATCTGTACTGGGACCCCAGCTGTTCACAATTTACATTAATGATCTGGAAGAGGGGATTGGATGTCATATCTCCAAATTTGCAGATGACACTAAGCTAGGAGGGGTTGTGTGCACGGAAGAGGGGGTCAGGAAGCTCCAGTGTGATTTAGATAAATTGAGGGACTGGGCAGGTACATGGCAAATGCACTACAATGTGGATAAATGTGAGGTTATCCACTTTGGTAATACAAACCGGAGGGCAGATTACTATTTGAATGGCAATAGATTAAGAGATGGGGAAATGCAGAGAGACCTAGGGGTACTTGTACACCAGTCTCTGAAGGCGAGCATGCAGGTACAGCAGGCGGTTAAAAAGGCAATTGGTATGTTGGCCTTCATATCAAGAGGGTTTGAGTAGAGGAACAAGGATACCTTAGTGCAGCTGTAAAGGGCCTTGGTGACACCCCACCTGGAGTATTGTGTGCAGTTTTGGTCACCTTATCTAAGGAAGGATGTTCTTGCAATGGAGGGAGTGCAGAGGCGATTCACCAGGCTGATACCTGGAATGGCAGGAATGACTTATGAGGAAAGATTGCGCAAATTGGGATTGTACTCGCTGGAGTTTAGAAGATTGAGAGGGGATCTCATAGAGACCTATAAAATTCTGGCAGGATTGGACAGAATGGATGCAGATGGGATGTTTCCAATGATGGGAAAATCCAGAACCCGGGGCCATGGTTTGAGGATAATAGGCAAACCATTTAGGACCAAGATGAAGAGGAATTTCTTTACCCAGAGGGTGGTGAATCTGTGGAATTCATTGCCACAGAGGGCAGTAGAGGCAGGTTCATTAAATCTATTTAAGAGGGAATTAGATCTATTTCTTCAGTATAAGGGTATTAAAGGTTACGGAGAGAAGGTGGGGACAGGGTACTGAATTTTAAGATCAGCCATGATCTCGTTGAATGGCGGAGCAGGCTCGAAGGTTCGAATGACCTACTCCTGCTCCTATCTTCTATGTTTCTATGTTTCTATACTATCTTTTTTTTCTTCTTTGGCTTGGCTTCGTGGATGAAGATTTATTGAGGGGTAAATGTCCACGTCAGCTGCAGGCTCATTTGTGGCTGACAAGTCCAATGCGGGACAGGCAGACACAGTTGCAGCGGTTGCAGGGGAAAATTGGTTGGTTAGGGTTGGGTTTTGGGTTTTTCCTCCTTTGTCTTTTGTCAGTGAGGTTGGCTCTGCGGACTTCTTCAAAGGAGGTTGCTGCCCGCCGAACTGTGAGGCGCCAAGATGCACGGTTTGAGGCGATATCAGTCCACTGGCAGTGGTCAATGTGGCAGGCACCAAGAGATTTCTTTAGGCAGTCCTTGTACCTCTTCTTTGGTGCACCTCTGTCACGGTGGCCAGTGGAGAGCTCGCCATATAACACGATCTTGGGAAGGAGATGGTCCTCCATTCTGGAGACGTGACCTAGCCAGCTCTTCAGTGCTTGACATCCTGTTTTGCGGAAACTGCCAAAATGTTTGGCCTGGAAGTCAGCCTGAAGAAAACTGAGGTCCTCCATCAGCCAGCTACCCACCATGACTACCAGCCCCCCCACATCTCCATCGGGCACACAAAACTCAAAACAGTCAACCAGTTTACCTATCTCGGCTGCACCATTTCATCGGATGCAAGGATCGACAACGAGATAGACAACAGACTCGCCAAGGCAAATAGTGCCTTTGGAAGACTACACAAAAGAGTCTGGAAAAACAACCAATTGAAAAACCTCACCAAGATTAGCGTATACAGAGCCATTGTCATACCCACACTCCTGTTCGGCTCCGAATCATGGGTCCTTTACCGGCATCACCTAATGCTCCTAGAACGCTTCCACCAGCGTGGTCTCCGCTCCATCCTCAACATTCATTGGAGCGACTTCATCCCTAATATCGAAGTACTCGAGATGGCAGAGGCCGACAGCTTCGAATCCACGCTGCTGAAGATCCAACTGCGCTGGGTAGGTCACATCTCCAGAATGGAGGACCATTGCCTTCCCAAGATCGTGTTCTATGGCGAGCTCTCCACTGGCCACCATAACAGAGATGCACCAAAGAAATGGTACAAGGACTGCCTAAAGAAATCTCTTGGTGCCTGCCACATTGACCACCGACAGTGGGCTGATATCGCCTCAAACCGTGCATCTTGGCGCCTCACAGTTCGGCGGGCAGCAACCTCCTTTGAAGAAGACCGCAGAGCCCACCTAACTGACAAAAGACAAAGGAGGAAAAACCCAACACCCAACCCCAACCAACCAATTTTCCCCTGCAACCGCTGCAACCATGTCTGCCTGTCCCGCATCGGACTTGTCAGCCACAAACGAGCCTGCAGCTGACGTGGGCATTTACCCCTCCATAAATCTTTGTCTGCAAAGTAAACTTCTATAAGGCCACTCTCAGCTTCCTTAGCTCCAGGGAAAAAAAGTCCCATCCATTCAATTTCTCCTTGTAACTCAAACCCTCCAGTCCAAGTAAAATTCCAGTGAATCTTTTCTGCAGCAATTCTAGCTTACTTACATCCTTCCTGTCATGTGAAATACACACAAGCCTCCAAGTGTGGCCAAACCAATGATTTTTGCAACAGTAATAAGTGTCCCATCTCCTATCGCCAATGCTTCAGCTGATTCAGGCAATATGCCTCTTCACCACCCTGCCCACCTATGTTGCACCCCAAGGTCTCACTGTTCAATAATACTCCCCAAGGCACTCCAATTTAATGTGGATATCCTGGCCTACTAAAACTTCCTAAAATTAATCATTATGCATTTATATGAATTACATTCTATTAGCTATTCCCTTGTCTATTTTCCAAGTTGACCTAGATCCTTTCTTCACTGTCCACTGTACCACCAATTTTGGTGTCATTTGAAAATTTACTAATGACACCCCTATTCTCCCCCAAATTACTTATATATATAGATATATATATAATGTATTGAATGGTCAATAGTATAATCCCATCAAAGTGAAATTTTAAAATTTCTAAGCTCTATCAATATGGCCTTGTTAGATGTTTCCCCCAGATATCCTCTTGTCACAATATCCTATTGTTATGATGTTCTCCCTAATCAACAGTGTAACTTCTCCACTTCTCTTACCTCTACCTCTATCACAGTGCAAGCATCTGTATCCCTGAACATCAAGCTGAATATTGGCAATATTTCCATAACAGTTGTAATATTGGAGGAAACTAGAGACAGAGACAGATACACGCCAGCTATGGCAGGGAGTGCAGACCATTATAGTCTACAAACCGATGAGATGAATACCTACTATGCCCGCTTTGAAAAGAAGAACCAATCAGTGCCTACTAGAATTCCTGAAAAAGCTGAGGACCCTGTGATATCTGTCTCTGAGGGCAACGTCACAACTTCATTCAAGATGGTGAATCCTCACAAGGCATCAAGCCCTGACGGCGTACGTAGCAGGGTACTGGAAATCTGCACCAACCAACTTCCACTGCAGTGTTCATAGACATTTTCAACCTCTCATTGTAACAATCAGAGATTGCCACCATCTTCAAAAGGGCATCAATCATTTCAGTACCCAAGAAGAGTAGCATGGGCTGCCTCAATGACTATCACCCAGTAACACTAACTTCTACTGTGATGAAATGTTTTGAGAGGCTAGTCATGGTCAGAATTAACATGTACCTAATTAAAGATCTGGACTCACTGCAAATCGCCTATCGTCACAATCGCTCCACAGAAGATGCAATATCATTGGGTCTCCACTCAGCTCTGGATCACCTCCAAAACAGCAATGTATACATACAGCAGCACTTCATAGACTATAGCTTGGCCTCCAATATCATTATTCCTTCAGTGCTGGTCAAGAAGCTACAAACTCTAGGCCGCTGTACCCCACTCTTCAACTGGACCCTTGACTTTCTCATTGGAAGACCACAGTCAGTACAAAGTGGAAACAACAAAGGCACACCCCAAGGATATGTGTTTAGCCTACTCCTCTACTCAGTTACCAACACCACAGTTGTTGGCAGAATCACAAATGGCAATGAGGATGCGAACAGGAGAGAGATAGATCAGCTCATTGAATGGTGTAATGACAACAACCTTGCGCTCAACATTAACAAAACCAAGGAGATGATTGTGGACTTCAGGAGGAAGTAAGGGAAACGTGACCAAGTCCTCATCGAGAGCTCAGTAGTGGAGATGGTCAAGAACTTCAAATTTCTGGGAGTGAACATCTCTGAGGATCTGTCCTAGAGCTTCCATGCTGATGCAATCACAAAGAAAGTTCACCAGCGACTATACTTTGAGAGGTGTCTGAGGCGGTTCAGTATGTCGCTTAAGACTCTTGTAAAGTTCTACAGGACAGAATGGAGAGCATTCTGTATAGTTGCATCACTGCCTGGTGTGGATGCGCCAACTCTCAGGACAAGAATAATCTCCAGAGGGTTGTTGACTTGGCCTACGACTTCACAGGCACCAGACTTCACTCCATCAAGGACATTTATATGAGGCAGTGTCTTAAAATAGCAGCCTCTATCCTCAAAGACCCCCACAACAAAGCCCATGTCCTCTTCACTCTGCTACCATTGAGGAAAAGGTACAGGAGTCGAAATATGAGCACTCAGTGGCACAAGGACAGCTCCTTCCCCATTCCTGAATGAACCAAAGACACTACCTTACTTTTTTTGTGTGCTGTTATTGTTATTATAATTATTATTTTATTTTTTATAGTAATGTCGTAAGATATGTTTGCATTGAACCAAATTTCTTGACAATAAATCTTGATTCTGATATTACCATCAGGAACTTGGGAGATTTTAAACTTCTCATATGTTCCAGCACATTATCAATGAAACATCACTGATAAGCTCCCTTTGTGCACTAGTTTTGGTGTGGCAATCCTTCATTTTTTTGAGTTTTGTGATCGAAGTTAGTTGACAAACATTGGTGCGTTCTGAATCTATTCTACTGCAGAAAAATGGATCAAACAAAAACTGACATATATTGCATTATTATTGTATTTTAACTTATTCACGATATATGTGAATTAATTTTTTACAATATTGTTCTCGTTTGAATCTTGAGCTAAATAGAAAGTGAATGCATACTGTATCTTTAAATCTCATGGAATTTTTTTTTAAAATTGCAGTAATATGACAATCATTTTTCTACTCTTCTAGCTCTGTTTTATCAATTAACTAAGGATGCCAAATGTACAGCAATGACTCTTTTCCTCAAACTAATTCCAATGATTCCCATAATTCCCCTGCTTCTTCAGATTATTCAAAACTATGCCAAGCACACCTTTGTGCTCACTGACTTCTGTTTTCCCCTGATCTGACAGTTTCTACAGTATATTATTCTCATCTTCGTTTTTAAATCTCTCATGGTCTTGGTCCTCCGTAATTGATTCAGTTCTACAATTCTCTGAGCTCCGAGGACTTCTCTCGTTATAGTCTTTTTCTGTATCCCTCCCTTACGTTGGTGTGTACATTAGTGTAATTCAATTAGGCTTAGATTGGAGAAGCCAGGTGACACAGAAGACAAAGAAAGCCTGCCTGTTTTCAACAGTTAATGTTTGTTGTTAAAATTTACAAAGACAACCATATGTCGTATTGAGCATCATTGTTTATTATTGTCATGTTAACATTGGTATATTTGTTTTAAATTATGGTTAAATACTTTATTTTGCTGTTCTATTGAATTGACCTTGTTACACATATATGCGAAAGACAAAGAGTTCAGGATTTAATTCATCTCCAAACTTCGCTGTTGCTAAACTCAACTGAACTGACTTGAGTCTTCCATTCATGTTGCAGAATGTCAAACTCATCTAACATCTTAGCCTCTGCTTCTCTACTCACAATGTACTATCAGACTGCAAAGCACCCTGCTCACTGATCTAAATTTGGTACCAATCCATCAAAGCTTGCATTTTTTAAATTTGAGTTTTGTTTTTAAGATTTATCCTTGGCTTCACTGTTATTTTTGCAGTAAACCGCTGCCAAACGAGAGTTCCTGGGAATCCGGTACTGGGACAAGAGGGTTCCTAGGACAAGAAGGACGAGTGAATGGGGCCTTGGGTGCTGTCAGCTTCCTGATTGCATCAGAGGTTCAGCTCTGGGATCTGGTTTGCTCACGGATCCAACGTGCATGGTGGCCGAGGCCGTGGGAGCATAGGAGATGAATCCATGCACTCGTTGTCTTTGAAGGGAGTCTCTTTTGCTTCTCTTTCTCGGTGTTGGCGCCTCTCTGTACGGCAGGCAAAAGCTGCGTCTTCTAGCGTGTGCATTGGAACACAGCAACAAAAGAATCTTGAAAGCTATCACTTTCCAACTCTGCATGACCTCAAGCCCAAGTCTAAACCACCTAAGATGTTCCTCAGCCTCAACCTTTTCAGTGACACTCCCATTGGAAGGAGAACATTATTTCAACGGGACGTCATTTTCCAGGGAGAGTTGGAAAAAGTTGTTGTTTAAAACATACCGCTAATTGCAGGTAGGGATGATGTATTGTTCATAGATAAATGTAATGGAATAGGCAGGCTAATTTTAACATGCATTTGAGACATTACTTTTTTTGCAAAAACCTAACGATACTAAAACATGTCTTTTTTTTGCAACATTACACTGAGCCGTGGCTATTATAAAGACCCTTGATTTTGTTAACATACGGGATGTCTACCTGCAGCCGACAGACAAGGTGCAGAAGCCGATCAATATGGTCGCCGCATTTTGTGCATTTTTAAAGAGCCGCGGAGAATTCACACTTCGTCGTTTTGACGCCCACTGCCTTTTGAGTCGTCGCCTGTTCAGTGAATGATCACCCACTGCAGTGCCTCCAATACCCGTTGATAAAAGAAGAGGGGGTGGGGGGGAGAGAGAGAGAAAATTCTGCTTTGACAATGGCGACTGCACCAAGAAACAGGAGGTACGAATCGGGGGGCACGTCCGACTCGCTGCATTTTCAGGGATTCGGTGGAAGAAAATACAGAGCCGGTAGTTTAGAAGTGAACTATTTGGGGTTTTCTTTAATGAGGCGGGGCTGGAGACGGTGAGAGGCGTGCTGCTCCTCCTCCCTCTCCCTGGGCTGGTCTTGTGGGCGAGGGAGTGGAGCAGCTCGCGGCCGTTTATCCGGGGGTTCACGCCGATCCGGGCCACGTTCCATTCCCTCGGCGCCGCCCGGCAGCGCAGCCCTCCTTGTCAACGGTAAGTGCGCTCAATTAGGACCGGACAGTTTTCGCCTGATTCAGCCTGACTTGCCCGTTCCCGGAGCTCGGCTTCCCGAGCGCACACGCGCTGCGCGGGGACAGCGATGCCGGTTTATTGTCATTTATTTTTTTTAACTCTTTTCTCCACCCCCCCCCCCCCAAGTTCATGGAAGCCGTTGGCTTTGCCCGTCGCTCTTTTGTGTGAATGAAGTGGAAAGGTCATATGGGGGGGGGGGGGGGGAAAGGAAGTTGTGTATCTGTCCACCCAGCGTTGGTTTCTGCCGCCGTTTGACTGGAGGTGCCGGGAAAGGCGAGCGAGCAGCGCTCGGGCATTGTTCGGCGGGACGCCAGCTCGCTGGGTTCACGTCGGCTCAGCAGCGAGGGGAACTGCTCCTCCAAATAGAACCGCGTCCAGAAGGTCGGTTGGAGGCGAGGCGGGGGGTCTCTTCAAATTCAAATGAATGTAACTGATTGTGTAACGTTTCAATGTATCAACCTGGTCACTGGATGTGCTGAGCCAGTGTATTTTGAGTCTGAATCGCGCGTGGATCTATATATAACATCTCTCTCTTAACGTTTATTGCTTCTGCAACTTCTCGAATGAAACATTCGAGCAGTGGAGGGAGTGGGGTTTTACCGTGGGGAATCCTGACTGCACCCAGCCCTGGCTGTTTCTTCAACGCCGAATAAGCACTCGGTGGAGGAATATTACTTGGTATTTGGTCATTTTGAGATTACCTGGATCAAATCAAGGTGGACCTGATGCCTTTCCGGGCAAGCAACCCAGGTCGTTTTCAGGAATCTTTGGCCAATTTGTTGGGGCTGGGGGTGTGATCAGGTGAATTCTGAATAATAGGGTGGGGAGGGAAACGTTACAGTGACCCTAATACATCACGAAGTGCTGTTTTTGACACCATTTTCACGAAGTGAAGGGAGGAGTTCCAGGCAAGTTAGGCTGCACTGATGAATTTATTGGAGGAGCACTGGAGAGGGGTGAATGGAGTTGTTGGATTGATGGAAAGAGGAACAAAACACATGCAACATCTTGAAGCGTTTTGTTGAAGTTAAATTCCTGAAGCAGTAAGAAATCTGGAAAGGCCATCTTCACTTGGCTTGGGCCTCTTGAATTATTACAAAACTTGCGGGAAAAAAACAGTGTTGTTGGACTCTCTTTAATAATCTTGTTGGGAGCCTCAGCAGATCTATGTTGTCAGTCATAAAGTACAACTATGTACATAGTTAACTGTAAATTGCAGCTGTGCTGCAATAATTGTCTTGAATGAGATGTTATTATGTTGATGGAGATTTTTTTAAAAACTAAATGTAGATATTGCTGAATCGTCCTCTTCATTGTTGCCTGTTGAATTTGAAGCCGTTGGCATTTTTGTTTACATTGAAGTACTCCATATACATATTGTAATGAATGCAGCAAAATCTCGTGGGCACTGACACATCTTGAATGTTGCTATGAAAATCTATAGGTCATGGGTAACAGCACACCTAGCAGGCAGGCTCTTCTGTACAGATATAATGTAGCCAAATGTGTGAAATATTTTGAGGCATATCTTGTCTATTTGATTGGCATTGAAACAACCTATTTATAAATATAATTAAAACAATAGATGCAACAGCAGTGCTATTGACTTGCTCCTTAACAATATCACTTTAGGTTCCAATAGAACCATTAATTTTCTGTCTTCATAACTCAAATGGATGGAGAGGGAAGGTGAGAGTTGCTGCCCTTGTGTCAAAGCTGTATTTGGTGGGTGGGGGTGGGGGGGGGGGGAAGAAAAACAGCATCAATAAATCTTTGTAAAACTGAGATCTGGAAAAACTCAGTCACAGAGTATTTTTTAAATGGCAAAAAAAACAATAGGAGTTCAAGTGTGGGAAATATTTAAGAACCAAGGCGAATGTTATCTCAAAGAATATAACACTGAAAATTGTCTTAATTTCAATAAGTTCTGGTAGCTTTGTTTATAATATTGTTAACTTTGGGCTGATCTGTTAACCTGTGAGAGGGTACAGCACAAGTTCAACTCGCTTCATAGACTGGTTTCAGTTCTCTTCAATATAGAAGATTAAAATTAATATAGTAAAGTTGTTTATGATAACTAAAGGATTTGTTGGGGAAACTAGAGAGGAACTATTTCCTGAGGATCTTCTAGGACAATGTGGCTTATTGTTAAAATGACAACTGTTAGACATGCAGGGAGTATTTTGCCATCTAAAAATTATTAGAAATTTGGAATTTCTGACTCCATCCCAAAAAGTTTTGCTTGTTGAATAGGATGTATATATGATATTTTTATGGAACTGTCGGTGTATGTATATAAATGGAATTGAGTATATTAAAAAAAAAAAATCCAATGAACAAATTGCAAAAGTAATTGAGTGAAGTATCCCGCTTGAGTCCTGACATCCTAACTAAGCCATATTCACCACCTTTGTTGATGTTAATTTCTTCCAAGCAAGGATACTAATACATTTACTCACAGTTTTCATGTTGGTTTACTCCATCCATTCATCGAACATTAGAGTACAGGACAGGCCCTACTGTCCAGAACTATCTAATTCTTCCCTACCTCACACATATAAACCTCTTTTTTTTCTTCCATCCATGTGTTTATTGCCTATTAAAAGGCCTTTTCTCATTGATAACTGCTAAATTGGCGTGTGGACGACCCTTATTGAAGTCTGTTCATATTGGACCATGAAATCCCAGGTCTGTGTGCCCTTTAACATTAAATACCTGGTATCATGGAGTTGGGGGTGGGGGGTAACGTCCAGTGGTGATGTCCTGGTGTATGACATACATGAAGTGCAGTGAAATTGTCGAGGGAATAAAGCACACACATGCACAGTGTATCTTTGGCTTGGCTTCGCGGATGAAGATTTATGGAGGGGGTAAATGTCCACGTCAGCTGCAGGCTCGTTTGTGGCTGACAAGTCCGATGTGGGACAGGCAGACATGGTTGCAGGGGAAAATTGGTTGGTTGGGGATGGGTGTTGGGTTTTTCCTCCTTTGCCTTTTGTCAGTGAGGTGGGCTCTGCGGTCTTCTTGAAAGGAGGTTGCTGCCCGCCGAACTGTGAGGCGCCAAGATGCACGGTTTGAGGCGATATCGGCCCACTGGTATAAGAGCATGGGAAAATACCTGCACAATTTAATGCAATATACGCACACAATTTATAGAAGTGTAGGAAAATCTACTGCAGTGGGCTTCAGACTATTAAAATTGAGGACAAACCCACAGACTAGCTCCCTCACAATCTGGCAGACCTAGTATCAAATCTAGGTCCCTGAGCCTACAGGTGACCCTCTCATATAACTGGTCATTCTTCGCGGTGCCCATATGTTTGGAGATTTCCTCCTCCTTGGCCTTTATCGAGAGGAGCACCTGCGCATCACCTGTGCCAGCATTATCACAAAACGAATACTACACTAACGCTACACTCTAATAACCTTCAAAATATAACTACACTAATACTACATGTCATGTTATGTATCATGTTAATACTACATTAACTCTAAAAACCTTCAAAAACAGAACACTAGCCTTAACAACACTGACCTTCCCTCCAAACAACCTGGCCAGACTGACTGTTTACTGCCAGGATGATGCACACACAGAGGCAATGACATCTCCCTAATGCTACCCAGCATAGCTGGTGGACTGTTCACATTGGAGCTGAGCTGAAACACCTCTTCTCTGATTCAACTTCCTTGGTTTTATCAGTCCCGGGTTGATTTGTACCATCCCCCCTTCCCCCCCCCCTTCCCCCAAACAGGGTTTGGAGCATTCACTCTGGCAAGTAAATTCCCAGGTTTGACTGCCAGTGTGAAAAGGACCAAAGAGTCTTTTGAATATCCCTATTGTACCAGCCTCCGTTGCCACCCCTGGCACACATTTCAGGCCCCCACTACTCTGAGTAAAAATACTTACCTGGTATTTTCTATTATTACCTCAGGAAAAATGTACTGGCTGTCCACCCTATCAAAGCCACTCGTATACCTCTATTAAGTTGCCTTTCATCCTTCATTGCTCCAAAGAGAACAGCAGTAGCTTTGTCAACTTTGCTTCATATGACATGTTCCAGGCAATATCCTGATAAATCTCCTCTGTACCCTTTCCAGAGCATTTTCATTCTTTCTGTAATGAGGCGACACAGAACTACATGTAATACTCCAAGAGTGGTCTAATCAGAGTTTTATAGAGCTGCAACAGCTCTCAAGCTGACTAGTGACCTACTCATCATGTGCCTTCTCGACCACCTTATCAACTTATGTGGCATCCTTGAGGGATCTATGGATTTGAACCTCAAGATCTCTCTGTCCTCCATAGTGTTAAGAATCCTGCCATTAACTGCTTTTTAGTTTGCTCTTCCAAAGTGCATTGCTTTGTACTTTTCTGGATTGAACTCCATTTGCCACTTCTCTGCTCAACTCTGCACCCAGTCTATAATCCTGATGTGACCTACGACAACCTTCTACATTAACCACAACATCTCCAACGTCTGTATCACCTACACATTTACTGACCCACCCATCCACTTCATCCAAGTCATTTAAAAAAAATCACAAAAAGTAGGGATTCCAGAACAGATCCCTCTAGAACACCACTAGCCACTGACCTCCAGGCAGAATATGTTCTATCCACTATTACCCTCTCCTTTCTGCAGGTAATCTAATTCCATATCCTAGCATCCAAGGTTCCTTGAATCCCATGTCTCTAGACTTTCTGAATGAGCTTACCTTGGAAGACCTTGTCCAATGCCATTCTAAAATCCATATACTGTACACCACATCCTCTGCCTTCCCTTCACACCACACTTTCCAGAAAATCATCACTTTGAATGAAGAAAAGCACAATTCTTTCTTCACTTTCCATGGCTTATTCATCGCTGAATTTCCTAGCACTCGAGTTGGTGAACTCAGCACCATGTTGCAAGGGAAGATTTGGTAGTTGTGTTATGCACTAACGGCACTTATAACTATGTTTGGGACTAACATAGGAACAGCAATGGAAAATTCACCAGACATTGGCAAATTCAAAATAATAGTTTTTATTAAACTATTAATAACATAATATTTCTTGCTTAACTCTAAACTTAACCCCACTATGCGCAAATGTAAATGTGTGTATATAATTAAAGTCCCAGTCTGAAAAGTTGATCTTTAAAAGTTCAGCATCTTTTTAGTCTTGCTTGAAGGTCTTAAATTCTCAGTGTAGAAATAATTATAAAGCTCTTTCAAGCATTATATCTTCAGGCCTCTTTTACTCACAATTATCTTTTTCACACAAAGAATCTGCCGTCTTCTCAAAGACAGCAAATGTGGCTATTTTCTTCTGCAATTAAATAAAAAACCTAGACAAGGGTTAAACGAAATGGCCAAACACAAAAATAGACCCAGCAGAATTCTGTCCTCTTGTCCAAATGGACAGCAAAGTGCTCTTCATTAATTCAAAAGCCTTAGATTCTGTACTCCCCTTCGAGGAGTAATACACAACATATAGCACCAATTCTGGTTACTGTAACTCAAACCTTTCAAAGAGTTTCAACCCCTCTGAACTCCAAGCTGAACTGTTCCAAAACTGAAAACAATGTCTGAATCTTGTAATCTATTTTTTCTAAGTCATGTGACAGTTACATCATGGACGAGGTGAGTCCCAATTCTTGGAAACCACATGACCATCAGTTTTATTTCTACCAAAATTCTGTTCCTTTTTCAAAATCTATCCATATCACCTCTGTCCTCATCTCTGTTCAAGAGGCTTAAGTGGTTTTGTTCAAAAACCGATGGCTTCCTCGGCAGTTCTTGAATAATTAAGACCCACAAAATCCATTAGGTCTCTCTGTCCAAGACATGTCGACTCCGAGAATGAACACTCTTCCCTGAAAACAGTGGTTCTCTATCAATGTGCAGTGACCTGTGTGTGACCATGTACCAACCCACAGCTCACTTACTAAGAATAGAGATACAATATTTTAACTCTATAATTTACTTTACTAATACCTTTTTATAAAAGAAATATTATTTAACATTAAAGGTTAACACATCTGTTATAGTGGTTATATTCATTCTCGCTGTCATTCGGTTTATTTCCTCATAAAATGGCTAACTACGTTTTGCCACAAGGTTCAAGTTTTGGATATGGACTAAATGCAGGCAAATAGGACTAGCTCAGATAGGGCTGAAGGATGTGTTTCACGTGTTGTGAATGATTTTAATATTGTTGCTGCATGAACTTCATGTAGATTGCAATGTTGCACCTTCCTAAACTAACTTTGATAGAATCTCCTTCCTCTTTAACCTGAAGAAAAAGAAATGGTTTAAAAATCCCATCTTCAAATTAAACATTATATTCATTTGGCTATGCAGGTAGCTATTATTTAATTGTTACTGACTCAGTGTGTATTGCAGAATTGCTACCTCTGCATCGGCACATGATCACTCACTACAAAAGCTGTAATATTTTTGAGAAGACCCATCTAACTGAGTGAACAAATTAAAACAAAGATATAACCTCTTGGCCTATGGTTCAAGATTCAATTTATTGTCATGTAATAAAGATAGTGTAATATTACAAGAAATTTGTTTTCCTCTACCGTAGGGCAATAGATTTACCATCGGCAGAAATTACCTGAGTGTCCCATATAGTCATAGAAAGAGAAGCAAAAGAGAGTCCCCTCAGAGTCACTGAGTGTCCGTGGATTTTCCTCCAGCACTCCTGCAGCCACAGAGTCCAGTCCATACCATCAGATCTAAACTTCCGATATTTTGTTCCGTTATGATCAGGAACCCTTTAGAGCCCTTGCCACACTCTCACATCCCAGTTCTGATACCTGGTACCCCTTCTGCCAGTTTTGAGCCATTCTCCAGCAGTCTACAGCCTGGTGTGAATCCCTTGATTTGCAGTCACCAGCACCCTGCAGCTTGAATGGGTTCCTCACCTTGAATCGCCAACACCCCACCAGCCTCAGAGACCCTCACTGGTCCACCACTGTGGTCACCATCCTGTTTGTTGTCTCCTCTGCTTCTCCTTCTCAAATGAGGGTTGGTCTCCCTGTTTACTGGTGCCCTGTGCCAGTCTTCTTCCCAGGAGTCTACAGCTCCTCAGGGTTACTACTGAACATGGGTGCTGCCATCTTGGGCGCAGTCCCCATGGTTGCAGTATTTTTAAATAAAATCACTGTCAGCTCCATTTACAGGCTGTTTGGGGGTAGGAAGGAAAATTCCAATATTTTTAAACTACTTGTTATTAAATATGATGATCACATGTATTTTGGACTTTGAAAGATGCCTCATTGATTTGTTTTTGCTAATGTTAAATCTACTACATTATTGTAGTTAATATTATATTTTGGTCCTGATGCTAGCATGTGTGCTATTAAAATTAAAATATTACATTCAGTGGTGAAATGTTTTGGGTTTGGAGCCACATTTTGAAATAAAGCAATATCCTTATGAAACAAAAATATTAATGCATGAACTGAAAATTACAGTACTCATTTCCGGATAGTTGAGGATTTGACTAATGATGAAGCTGATTGGGATATGGTGCGCAAGTCTCAGCAGGCATCAGTGAAGGTGAGGGAGGAGCATTGGCATTGAGTATCAACAGGCTAATGACCTACTCTCAATCATATTTTCCATCCTGCAAGACGAGATCACATTTGATAGTCAAATTTGATTTCTGGTTACTTTGTCATCTCAATTAAATTTGCATGACCACTTGCTGGACTGCTTGGTCATCTGATATGTATAGAAGAAAGGAAGATGGTAGGAAAGTCTTTCACTGAATTGTAGATACTGTGCTTATCCACTATCTAAATGCTTGTTCCATTCAAAGATTTAGTTTTTTTTTTTCAAAATTGAACTCTAATCTCCTGAATCAGAAACTGATCCAGGTGTGAGAAGAAAAAAAATGATAAAGGCTGGGTGAGTTTTAATTCTATTAACTAGCGTCTGGTTTTGAGAATTACATGTGCAAGTCATGCAGGGGGAAAAAAAAACAGGCCATCAAATCCTTGCAGACTAATTGTACCTTAATCCCCTTTTTTAAATTCTCCACACATTCTCATTCCCAAATTCTATCACTTGATAATGCACCAGTGGGAAGTTAGCAGTCAATTAACCAACCACCCTGCAAGTACGTGATGCATGGAAGGAAACCTGAGATCCCAGTGGACAGTTACATAGAACGTGTGCAAGCTCCATACGAGCAGCACCTGAGCTCACGATTTGACCCAAGCTTCTGCTCTACTAGCTGCCTTGCTGTGACCCTACCCCTTCCTGTCTTGTGATTTATTGCTGAAATACATTTCTGATTTGGATCAGCCACATTAAATAAATGTTGGAGTGTGCAGTATCATAAATTGTGAATACTGTCATTTTTCTGTCTTGTTTCCAATTTATATAGAAGTATTATGCTGCCAATTTTAAGATCCAAACACTGAATCACTCACAAGATGGCTAATAATAAATTGTGATGTTCGGACATGTACTTATTTTCTACATCTTAGAGCAGGTATGAACTCATAATTATCCTATTTTATCAACTTCAAAATGTTTTCTGCATTAAAGGTGCTTCTTATTATTACTTTGGGCATTTATTTCTTTGAATGATTCCCAGGCTGTTAAATCAAGCTGTGGGTGATATTAAACAATTTGGATGAGCCGTATATAACCCAAATATTAAAGGATGAAGTGACAGTTTTTGCTCTAGTTCCTGACTCAGTGGGTCACCCAGTTTCCTTAGGAAGTAATAAATGTTTTGGGTTTGAGCCCTTCATCATGAATCCTACTGTGTCATCTGCTGAGTTTCTCCAATACATTTGTATATTGCACTGGACCCATCATTTAAAATGATATCTGGACATTAATTCTGATTTCTTGTGTTTCTATAAGAATAAATTTACTTATTTAAAATCTCTGGTGTCATTGATATCATGAGCTCTGACTCAAGTGATGCACAGAATTTTTGAGACTCTTACATTGGAGCATTACACATATAATTGAATTTCTCTTCTAATTTTGATAACACTAGTGTGAATGTTTCAATGTTCAAAATCTTGAAGGCTACAGGAATTAATTTTTTTCAAGTTATCTTGTCATAAGCTAAAGTTTCTGTAATTTTATTAAAACTTTTAATAAAAGGTTATCTGCTACTTTATAATTAAGAAAACATTTTTGCTATAAATTTCAAAATTCTATATTTCATGATCAACTAGAATTTCTTAATGTGCAGCTGTTTAGCATTGATCATTAATTAGCTTCTGCAGAATATGAGACTGAATTTATTGTTGTACCCAAGTACAATGTACATCCTTCAAAATTTTTACTGCTGCCAAACGGGTACTTTGTGTTTTTTTAAAAACTGCAATGGTGTACATTAGATTACTATATAGAAAGATTTAATAATCAAAGATAGATTCACAATCGAAGTAAGATGAGAAAAAGTAAAGTTATAGTTGTGCAGATAGGTCTTTTTGTGGTGCTGGAGTAGTTTATTATTAGGAAAGTAAGGGAAAGTTCAATAGGTTTGGGATTTGTTCAAACCTAGAGGTGCTGGGCTTCTGTACTTTCTTCCTGAAGGTAGCAGCAAGAAGAGGTTACGACCAGGCTGATGGGGGATGGGGATGTCTTCTGCGATGTTGGTTGCCTCCTTGAGGCAGTGCCTCACAGATATCTTTGATGGATGGGAGGTCAGAGCCTGTTAGAATTGACTGTGCTTGCTACCTTCTGCAGCCTTCTGTGTTCCTGGGCACTCGAATTAGCAGTCAGTATTTTTTCCATAAAACACCTGCTGAAGCTTGAGAGCATATTTGACAAAATACCAAATCTCCTCTGACTTCTCAGAAAGTATAGATGTTGGTATATGTTTTCTTTAGGGATGCCCTCGATGTGCTAGCTTCGATATGTGGTCTCCCAGGATCGTGAAGGTACTAATCTTCTCAACCATCTCCCCTTCCAAAAATCCACAATAAGTTCCTTGGTCTTTGTGACATTAGAGCAAGATTGTTGTTGTGGCATCAGCCTACCAGATTCTTTATCCTGTATTCTGATTTATTATTTCCTGTTATTTGGTCAACAACAGTTACATCGTCAGAGAATTTATAAATTGCTTTGGAACAAAACTTCACTACATAGTCATGAATAGAGCAGGAGACTAACCACTCGGCCTTGAAGTGTTGGTCAGCGAGGAGGAGGAGGAGGTATTGCCAATCCATTCTGATTGGGGTCTGCTGGTAAGGAAGTCGAAGATCCAGTTGCAAAGGGATGACCAGAGTTTTGGATCCCTTAGTTTGATCCAAGTTTTGCTAGTATGATGTTAGTTAATAAACAACAGGCTGACATAGGTGTTCTTCATGTGATCAATACACAGTGGCAGGCCAGTGAGATGACATCATTAGTGAAGAAAGGCGAATTGACATGGGTCCAGTTCCTCCCTGAGACAGGGTGTTGATTTATTCCAAAACTAACCTCGAAGCATTTCTTCCCATTCGCCATTGTCGTTGTTAGTTGATTCGCGCTGCTCTTGCCCTTAAAAATATTTTTTATTTTTCACACTATGAACCATATTGACCAAAATACACATAAACATTTCCCTCTTGAATATACACAGTGTCATTTTCTCCCCTTCCCCCCCCCTCCTTTCCCTCCCTCCTTCCCACCCCCCTCCCCACCCACTCAACATTCAACCTATATGATACATTAAACCCATTAAACAATGTCATCACACAATGAAAATAAACAAGAAATTTGTGTCATCTACTTTTACACACTGGATCAGTTCATTTCGTCGTCTTCTCCTTCTGTCATTTTAGGCGGTGGATGTCCGCGGTAGGACTTCTCTGTTGTGTTCCATGTACGGTTCCCAAATTTGTTCGAATACTGTGATGTTATTTCTTAAATTATATGTTATTTTTTTTCCAATGGAATACATTTATTCATTTTTATGTACCATTGCTGTATTCTCAAGCTATCTTCTAATTTCCAGGTTGACATAATACATTTTTTTGCTACAGCTAAGGCTATCATAATAAATCTTTTTTGTGCTCCATCCAAATCGAGTCCAAGTTTTTTTACTTATATTACTTAGAAGAAAGATCTCTGGATTTTTTGGTATGCCCTTTGAAGCAAGTTCAACATCATTGTCTTTTGACTATGTAAATAACCAGATGAAACCACTTTTCTCCAGACCACAACATATACTAATCTCACGTATGCATAAAGATATACATTTATTTTAATTACACATTTTGGAATAATTTGACTGTTTCATAAGATACCCATGGTTACAGGATGCCGATCATCAATGTCCCAGCTTGTGGGGGGAGGGTCAGAAGCTATTTCTCAGCCTGACATTCCTGATGTTCATGTAATGATGGTAATAGGTCAAAATCTGTGTAAAGGATGTTAGGGGTTGTGGCGAATGTTGTCAGTAGAGGAAAGTGAGACCCCAGTAATATTGTGTGGTCTGAGGGTTTGCAGCTACCTTATCACATAATGATGCAGCCAGGCAGAGTGCTCTCAATTATGGTCCTATAAAATGTTGTCAAGATGATGGCTGGTAGTCTTGCCTTCCTCAGCCTCCTTAGGAAGTTAAGGCTTTGCTATGTCTTCCTGACTAATGAGGTGGTGTTGTAGGTCCAGGATTAACCATTGAATGTACACTGAGGAATTTTGTGCTTTTTGACCAGAAGGAAACCTCAACAAGAGGTTAAAAATGTCTGCAAAAAGTCCAGCTCGTTTGCACAAGATTTAAGGACGCAGTTGGGCACATCATCTAGGCTCGATGCTTTGCCAAAGTTTTGTGCTCCTGAAGGTACTTTTCACGTCAGCCTTAGAAACTGGGAACACAGTGTTGCTGGGGGCTTGCAAGAGTGCCTCATTGTTTTCCCTTTCAAAATGAGCCTAGAGGTCATTGAGCTCATCCGAAAAAGATGTATTGCAGTTGATGATATTACCTTGTCTCACGTTTATAGCGTGTGATAGCTTGCATAGCTTGCAAACCTTGTCACAACTATCAGTTCTCTGAATGAGAGTTCAGCTAGTTCCGGAATTAGTTTTTTTTTTAGTTGCTAGTAGCCTTCTGCAAGTGGTACCTGGTCATTCTGTATACTTTTGAATTGCCTGATCTGAATGCCATCAAACTGGTCTTTGTTTGCAGTAATAGTAGTTTTATTTGTAATGTATTTGCACGTAATTTCAATGTGCAATGTACTTTATGGTGCCTTTTCTATAAGATTGTAAACTGAGGATTCAACATTTTCCTTTGGATTTAAAAATCCACTCTTTTGAAAAGGAAGGGAGTTCTAGCCAATGTATATTCTAAAATCAAAAATAAAGAAATATTTTGCTTTTCTAAAAAAAAAAGCCATTACTATATATATATATATATTTTGTCGCTAATTATGGGAACTTGTTGAGAACAAATTAGTCATGTTTCCAATGATTACACATAGAAAATAGTAAAAACTCAAAAATCTGTATGAACTCAGCTGATCTTGCAGCATCCATGGAAGGGAAAGATATACAACCTATGTTTCGGGCTTGAGATCCTCTTTAAGATGTGAGCAAAATGCTTTTTGCTCCTACTTGAAGGGCTCAGGGTCTGAAAATTTTGTTACATATCTTGCTTTCTGTGGACACTGCAAGAACCATTCCTCCACCATTTCTGTGTTTTTGCTACAATCACAGTTTCTTCAGACTTTTGTGTTTAACATTTGGAAAATACTTCAGTAACCATAAAGCGCTTTGGGTGTTTGTGTTGTCAAATTTTGATAGGTGCTGCAAAAGTTTTATTGTAATTTAATTGGTATCAACTTACCAGTAAATGAAAAGCACATTGGGACGTTGAAAATTACATTGATTCAATTTTGCACAGTGCAAATATATTTCTAGTGTACCAGGAGCGCTGAATGCCTTGCTGAAATTATAACATTAAATGCGGAAAGTACAAAGGTATTCATCAAGGTAACTGAGTTTTTTTGGTTGCAATATTAAAACAATAAAATTTTTAAAATATTAGTTTATTTCAAATTTGCTATAGATCCATTGTGAAATACTGGTAATAAAAATTCCAAATGTATTAATATCTCTGTGAAGGTCATAAAACACCTAGGTATATCACTGTATACCTAGAGTAGAGCAGTTTGAAAGTTAATCAGTCAAATTTCATATGGATATTGAGCCCTGGGAGAACAGATCTGAGGGGAATTGCAGTCTTTGAACCATTGAGTCTTTAAATTCCAGTTTACAATTTCCATACCAACTTGTGACTCATCATTTTCTGATGCTTTGATTCCAGTTACTCATTGCATGGATCTTGTCTTCAAATATGGATAGATTTAGATATAAGTACTAATTCTGTTGATGGCAACTTTGGAAAAAACGCAGTACAGTAGAAGTACTAAGATTCTCAGCCAGTCCTTTTAAAATAAAGAAGGGATAATCAGGTAAATTTTGATGGTATTCATTGACAAATACAGTATGCTTCATTTATCAAAATGTGCAATTTTAAAGAAAAATAAAGTCACTTACACATGCACATAAATTTAAAATGTTTGAGAGTTTTTGAAAAGTTATGTTTCTTGAGTGGTACAGATTTCTGGCATCCAGATTTTTGAACTTCTACTAGATTCAACTTTGCAAAACCTCATTAATAAATTTGCAAAACATTGCTGGTACTTTGTCAACATTACTCATGAACGGATGGCATTGCTTCCCAAGTACGGTGTGCACGTCCCATTTTTGATCCTTGGTGTAAAGATGTGCTTATCACTAATATTTGGTTAAATATTGTACTATATGTGTCAAGTCTGCAATAAAGCATTCTAATATCTATTTTGAGGCAGCCAAATAATGTACTGAAATCTCACACAAAAAAAATTGCAAGGCAATCATTTGCACAGGCTTCGAGAATGAAAGTGAAATTCTTTCTACATCATGGCACAGATGAATGGATCTAGAATATCGAATATGTCTCCTGTGCTGAAAATAATGGTGAATAAGTTGATATAATCTTCCTCTTTGAGTTTCTTGGTATTCCATCACTGCTTTAAGAGAGCAAAATTTCAATTTAGCTGTTGACTCCCAGAGTCTTCAGGTCCCTACTCAATGTGCCATCGACAAGACCCTGCTAACTGGCTTTCACAAAGAAAGCTTGCTCTGAATTGATTGGCAAGGTTGTGAGCTGCCAAGGACCTTTTCAATCAGCTCCTTCAAAGAAATGCTTTCTGTGAAATGGGAGTGTCATTCAAACCTTTGAATTCAACATGCTTGGTCACCTATCAATTCAATGTTATTGTTGTCTCCCCTTATCCATTAATGCGTTGTTTACCTAGGAATTTCTTTCTCTCCTTTTTTCACTTGGCTTTCTAGAGCCTTTTTGTTGTGCCAAATTCTACAGGTTTGCTATCCTCTGAATAATTTCTCCTTGTATCAAGCCTACATTTCCTTCTATGTAAACTGAAACTGTGACCTCTTTTAGCTCCAGAGCAAGGTTCCTCCCAGATCTGATGTCTTGCCATGTCAGTTTCAAATGGCTTTAACCCTGAGTGCCATGTTTCTCTACTTGTGTTTATTATTGGTGGCCTGCAGCTTTGGACTAGAGGTGGGCAGGGGAGCAGTCAGACCTACACACTGCTTGCTTAATGGCAGTGAATGACACGTGTAAATTTGGTTAGTCACACACAAATTCTCAAAATAAATTTCCCACTGAAGCAAACAAAAATCCCGTCAATGGTCTGAGAAGGGACTTGGTTTTGCCCTCACTGTGGTCCATGGGTTTGGTTTGTTATAGATGGTCTGCAATATGTAAAGGAATACTTAAGTTTGTAGGTGAAGAAGAGTTGAGAACCTGCTCCAATTATTACAAAACTAAATGATGTAACCCTTTCTCCTCGAGTAACCCACTCCTACGTTAAAATCCTATGAAGGCCAGTGAATGTTTGCTCTCAGTGCCAGAGCACTATTTGAAGTCTTTGCTCTTCAACACTTACTAATCTAATATTTGCATAAAATACCTAGTAAAGTGGTATTTTCATATTTTACTCAATAATCCTGCAAATTTATTAACTGCCTTTTTTTTTTAATTGCTCTCCCTATCCAGTCCACCAACTACATCCTTAAATAGAAAAACTCCAGTAGCTTCATCACAGTATTTCCCTTCCAGAAATCTATGTTGATTCATTTTGGTCCAGGTGATTTTTTTTTTGTCCTTTCATTCAATCCTTTATAACTGTCTCTAGTGTTTTCCCAACTGATCTACAATTTCATGTATTCTTTCTCCCTTTTTCTTTAAATTGTGCAGTTATGTTTGCCACTCTCCTCTTCACAGGAGCTTTTCCAGAATCTATAGAATTTTGGAAAAGAAAACCAACACTTCCAAGATTTCCAGGGCATTGACAAATGGTGAAGCCACCTTGACTGAAATCAAAGAACTTGAATGTCATAAACCTTCAAAAATGCACAGTCGGAATATTTACAGGTGCTACATGTAACATTTAAAGTAAAATAACATTTAAAGGAAGAGAGCAGTTTCTGTCAGTGTTCTAAGCTTTTGCAAAATGTTGATAGCAAAATAAGATATTTCCATACACAATTGCTGTTTCTTTTTAAAGCAGTACTTTTGTGCCAATCAGTATCCATTGTTATTTTCAGTGAAGAATCTCTAAAATATTTCTTGGTCAAAGAGCTGGTGGAATGACTGGATGGCTGATTTTGCCACACTGTCAATTAGGGTTATGTTGAGGTTTTCTTTAACTATTGTATTGAGGAGTTGGTGTGATTGATCTGTTCCTTAGGCTCTTCGCATGACTTTTTTTGCAGTTAATTTTTACTTGTGGAAACGGTGCCCATAATATCATTGATATTTTCTTTCTCAGCTTGTTCTCAGTGGACATCTTTTCTGCTTGTCTCTTGCTTGCAACTTGATACAAAATGTAAAATCATTGAAACCACTGTGTTTTGTTTCAAAATAACTAAAGATTTTCATCTTCAAAGTGAATGAACGAAAAATGAACCATAGGTACTACCTCACTTTGTCTTTTTCTTGCACTATTTTTATTTACTTTGAAATGTTGTTTATAGAAATGTGATGCTGCCTCAAAACAATGAATCTTGTGACCAGTTCATAACAAATTTTGATTCTGAAGTGTTAATGTTGCGATATTCACTTTAAAAATAACGATCAGTGACGGCTTAATATGACATTGAACACTTCAAGTAAGAAACAATTTTGTTTCTTTGTCCCAGCCACTGACAAAGGCTTTCTTACAATCTAGTCAAATCGTTGATTTTTATCCTGCTTCTGTGTCTTCATGCTGTATGCAGTTGTTTTTTTTTAAAATACAGTTGTCTAAGTGTATATTGAAGTTCACTCCCAAGTCTAGATATTGTAAGGGAACAGCATGTAAATGAGAAGTGAATATTAGAGATTAGACTTTGGATTTCAGTGGGTTTCCATGTTTTATTAGTGAAGAGTATATCTGCTTTTCTGGGATAATAAAGGAGACTATTGAAAAGGATGGTGTCAGAAGCTTCTGGGAGATTTTTTTAACCAAAGCTACATCCCAGAGTGTGTTCAGTACATATCTGTCTATGTTGCTAAATATTTTCACCCATGAGCCTTAAACTCAGGAATTACCCCTTCTAAACTTGCTACCCTTTTAAGACTATATTTAATGCTTGTTACTTTAACTCAGTGGTTCTCAACTTTTTTCTTTCCACTCACATGCCACTTTAAGTAATCCCTATGCCATCGGCACTCTCATTAGTAAGAGATTGTTTAAGGTGGTACGTGAGTGGGAAGGGAAGGTTGAGAATCGCTGCTCGAGACCCAACTGTAACTGATATATTTTTGAGAAAAATTTGTCATTGGTCCATTTCCTTTGGCGTTATGAAATGTGGCACATAATGAGTCAATTAGGTATGATTAAAACCGTGGTTTTCAAACTTGTTCTTTCCATCCACATATCACCTTAAGCAGTCCCTTATAATCATAGAGCACCTATGGCATAGGGAATACCTAAAGTAGTATGTGACTGGAAAGAAAAAGGTTGAGAACCACTGCATTAACTGAACCTTTGGTCATCTAATCAAATCTCATTGGCTGACTTGTTGCCAGTGTATGTGATTTTTTTTTTTTAAGAAAACATATACTGGAGGAACTCAGCAGGCCTTGTAGCATCCATAGTAGGTAAAGATATATAACTGTCATTTCAGACGTGAGCCCTTTTTCAAGGTAAGAGTAAAAAGCAGGCAGATGCCTGAAATTTAAAAAAAGCCAAGGAGAAGAAAGGGCAAGGTGAGGAGCATAGGCCAGCCTCCTGCACTAGTTGAAGCACTTAAACTTCAGGGAGGCTTGAAATCAGATCTGACAGGTGGGCAGGGAGGTTACACCACCCCCACACAGGGCAGAAAAGTGGGTGTCCTCAGTAGAGTATCTGGTGACCCCATTAAATGGTGAGCAAGTGGCCTCTGGGGCTGGTTTGGGAGCAGCAGGGCTTGTGCCTGGTACTGATAGGGCAGGGAGGCAGCGGAGCTGCACGGCGAAGAAACGTTGCTGCTTGGATCCAACTGATGAAGGCATGCCGACACTGGCGTCAGGTCCCAACTGAAGGAAGCGCTTTAACACACTACCGTACTTGGAAGCATCCAAAGTTATGGTAAGAAGAGACAATTGGGACATCCCAAAATACTTGCAGGAAATTATCTAGTTTTGAATTGGCTGCCGTTTAGAAAATGGAAGGGAAAAGAAATTGGTCTCTGGGATTTGAGTCTTTGTTACAAAGAAGGGCATTGAATTTGTTGGGAAGAGATGGTTAAATGACAGGGCAGACTCGATGGGCTGAAGAGAGTGAAATATGAAAGTCTGGATGCTGTCATTGCGATCAAAATCACAGAAATGCTAGAGAAACTCAGCCTTTCTTGCAGCATCCATAGGAGGTAAAGGGTATGTTACTGACGTCTTGTGCCTGAGCCTTTCATCAAACTACAAGCAAAAAAAAATCAGGCAGGCACCTGAATTGAAGATTGAAGTGAGAAAGGGAGAGAAGAACAGACCGACAGACAAAAGGATTTAATTTGCAAATGATTAGAGAAAAATTGAGAATTGGTTTTGTCTCTATAAGGAGACAGGGTTACGTTTGCTTACAGACAGTTAATCTTGGAACATCTCTGTAGACAATTTGAACTGCAAAATATTGGACAGATTAAAACAGTTTACCCATCCATATACAAATTTAGACAGGAACAGGGAATCCAAACATGGAGGTGGGGGGAGAGAAAAGGGAGTGGTAATGGTAGGAGATGATACCATTAAGTATCATCTGAAGAGTGAGGGTTTTTTTAAAAAAAAAACTGTCTGTCAGTACTTTGCATGGAATGATTTCTTGCATGAGCCAGTATATCAGTCTTTGTAGGAACCTGAAATGGACATACAAAGAATATCCAGCAGAGAAGGAAGAAGATGCTACAGTAGAGAAAAAAAATTGTTGGGATTATAAAGCCCCCAAATTCAGTCCCCACCTCGAAAGCCCAATCCAAGAAGGGCTTATTATCAGCAACGGCTCAAAGCAAAACAGAAACACATCATGATGAACATAAAAAGGCTTGAGAAGGAAAAGAATAAATCACCAAGTATAAACATTTTCAAAGCCAATGAAAATGTTATTAGTGAATAGTGACATAGTTACATTATTTTGTAATGTCTGTTTTTTGAAATGCACTAAAAGAGGCTTGAAACTAGTAATTTTGTGTGAAAATTTTCCAAATGGGGGGAACTGCCCCCCCCTTCAAGGGACACTCTGCCACCTTGACCCCCACAGTACATCTCGTGCAAGCACTCGGCTCTTTTCCTTTTACACCTCACTCATGTGCCTGGATTATAGCTGCGGGACGGAGAGAGCCCTCTTGAGCCCCTCCTATCATTCTAAAAGATGTTCTACCTCTCATTTTCATTTCAAATAATGGTCCTTCTCAAAATGATTATTTTGGATAAATCTATTTTCAATCATCTAATCAAGAGTTTTTATTTAATTACAATTTATACATAGAATTTAGGGATCTTTTTCATTCAAATTTCTTTTCATACCTTCCGGAGTGGCCGTTCGCATATGAACGACCAAAATTCAAAATCTGCTTCCTTAGGCAAGTTTATACTGAAGACCAGAAGTGTGGTAAGTAAAGAGGTGGGACTTGCAAATACGCGCTATTCATTAGCGCATTGTTGCGGACTGCCTGCAATTCAGTTTAGACTGCAGGCGTTCCGCAATAATGTCTAGGGGTGCCGCAGGGAAAATTTTGGAACGGCAATCAGTCATTCCTTTCCATTCTGATCTTTACACAGACTGCATTCTGGGAATTTGGGAATAATTTCCCAGAATGCAGAGGCTGTATTTTTAAAAAAAATTAAATGTAGATTTGAATATTATGCATAATTCATTTTTTCTGAATTCTCAAACATTAATCAAACTTGTTTGGCCTTCCTACCCAGAAAACAATCTGAATAGGAAGGTGACTTTGTTTGATGGCATAATTTTACTTAAAACTAATTTTTTTAAAAATGGCTTACTTCTACTTTATCCTTGGAGCAATATTGCCGTTCCAAAATTTTCCCTGCAGCACCCCAAGACATTATTGTGGAACGCCTGCAGTCTAAACTGAATTGCAGGCAGTCCGCCACAATGCGCTAATGAATAGCACGTATTTGCAAGTCCCACCTCTTTACTTACTACACTTCTGGTCTTCAGTACAAACTTGCCTAAGGAAGCAGGTTTTGAATTTTGGTCGTTCATATGTGAACGGCCACTCCGGAAGGTATGAAAAGAAATTTGAATGAAAAAGATCCCTAAATTCTATGTAAGAAGTATAAATTGAGAAATGAGGTCATTTTCAGTATTGCCATTCCAGAGCCTGAAAGAAAAAAATGGCAGCACTGCTAGTGATGCAGGCCCAGGAGAGCGGAGACATAGTGCTGCTCCAAAGGGTTCAACTGCCAGTTCCTAATGCTGGCAGCTCCCTACAGGCTTTAAATGGCCTGTAAAAGGGTGTTTAAAATCATGCAACTGCAAGGTTTCTGCCCAAGATGCAAGATGGTGTCGTCTGTGCTTGGTGGCAGCCACAAGGGCTTCCTGACTCTGGGGATCAGTGGACCTGCATAGGGCACCAGAAACAGGGAGAACACCCCCACCCCACTTGAGAAGAAGCATGGGAGATGACCTGGCAGGTCATTGAGAAGCTTATCACAGGATAATGACTGCAGCAGGCAAACGAGCTCAGCGTCTGAAAGACGCACATAAGCTGTGGGTGACTTGTGATTGGGGGACCCAGGCAGGCTAATGGAGACTGGCTCATGGGAACCAGGTATCGGAGCCAAGATTCGAGAGGGTGCAAAGGGCAAGAAAGACTCCCAAAAGGCCTATGGTGCTGAAGGCTTTCTGATCGTGTCAGACGTTTGGATCTGGAGCATGGGCTGCCAGTGAGGGTGTTGCTGCAGAGGCTGCAGGAACACTGGAGCTGAATCCAAGGGCACTCAGTGACTCTGAAGGGACTCATTTTCACTATCTTTCTCTTTTTGTTAGGGGCACTGGGCTCATGGAGAATCTTTGTTTGCCTTGCAGCAGATAAAAGTTAAAGTATATCATGTATATAACATTTTTAATGTGTTATTACATGACAATAAAAGGGACCTTGAACCTTAAGTGCTATTGAAATTTTGAGTGTGGGAATTTTAAACCTGGTATTTGTCTCCAGTAAGTCACATTCCATCTGGAGATGAGTAATCTTTCAAGCTGGACACTGCAATAAACTGGACATTTGTTTCATCCATATAATTGTGTTTAAATTGATTGTAAGTATCCTGTCAACACAATCTACTGCCGTGTGGGCAAAGGCTATGGTGCACACCTTGGATCACTTTCTAACCATGAGGCAGTCTCGCACAGAAAGCAGAGTCTGGCTGCTATTGGAAATACAAAGTGCATCTGGGTTGCACACTTGCTGATTTGAGAGAAGGCATTGAAGGTTTGATGCTCTGTATTTTAACTAGAGGGTTTCATTTCCCACCACTGACATCCTTTCAAAACCATAGAAGTTGAAAATATTTTCTTTTCATTTATCATTGCCAGAAATAATTCTTCAAGGTAAAAAGCATGAAATGTAAAGAAAAATCAGCAGGTACAGCAGACATGGGGCG
Organism: Narcine bancroftii; assembly: GCF_036971445.1. Lineage (NCBI taxonomy): Eukaryota > Metazoa > Chordata > Chondrichthyes > Torpediniformes > Narcinidae > Narcine > Narcine bancroftii. The sequence continues at coordinate 297,234,699 of NC_091470.1, read as the reverse complement.
GGGGCGGGGGGAGGGGGGGGGGGGGGGGACAAACACGATTCAGTCTTAAACCAGTAGGTTTTCATTAGGTCTTTTAACACTTTTTTAAAAGTAGTCTTTGCTGAACTCTCGGTACTCCTGTTTTTCCAAGATTTCTACATGAAGTCTAGGGTTAATCAGACTGCATTATCTCATTCTCAAAACAAATATACAATATTTATCATCCTCCATGTAAAACTGAAAGATTTATTTATATTTATGATTTCACTGCATGAGGCATTGTTTTGAATTCCACAGTAATATTTGAATTGGTCTATTCACATTTGAGACTTGCAACCTGTAATTCCCAAAACCTTTCATTGATGAGAATTTTCTCATATACCTGGGCCTGTGCTCGGCCAATTAGAGATTAATTGTGATGGTCAGTCAGTAACTCCAATGTGCTTTCAGAAATGCAGAAGGTGAAAAAAGGACAAATAACTTGTTTATGTGCTGCATGTCCTTTGTTTTCCTGGAAGTTAACTGATCACCTTGTGTCATTTCAATGATTGTAGTGTGCTGTTAGTTCAGATTGACCTGAAGCAATTTGCCTGCTTCTCTGAGAAAATGAAATGCAAACTGGCTGATGTTAAACTCCTGGGAAAGTATAATTTGTTTCAGGTTTAAATGTAGAAAATCTTTGTCCTGTAGGGCTACTGCATTTCTATACTTTTGGGATGTTTAAGATCAACTGTTCTCTTTGTTATAGTTTCCTAACATTGAACTAACGGCTTTTTGCAGAGATTAATTCTGCACATGTTAAAAAGGAAGCCTGCTTACACAGAACCTCATTGTCTCTGCACTTCACCAAGGCTCAGACTAAAGTCAATCTAGCATAATTCCAGCCTGTCAACTGCTCATTGTGACTGGCTGTTTATTATAATGTAACCTCACCTCAAGTGATGCCAAAGAAATTTAATTTGACATTGGATCCCAAATTGTTGTGAGTGATTTTTGTGACTGAAGCTATTTGATGGAATGATGTTGGAAGCTCATCAGTAAAAATAATTTGGTTTCTGTGCTGTAAAAATAGGGGTCTGATTGTTCATTCCATTAAGGACATCCACAAGAGGCAGTGTCTCAAAAATGCAACCTCGATACTCAAGGACTCTGCTACCTAAGCAATGCCCTCTTCTCATTGCTACTATCAGGAAGGAGGTACAGGAGCCAGAAGCCCAACACCTTCAGCCGGTCAGTATATGTGCACTGAAGTCAGGAGACTGCTGTCCAGGTTGCCCCTCCAATAGATTAGTGACACCAGTCTTTTTATCTTTCCATGCCAGATATTTGGGTTTTGAAGTAACTGATGAGGATCATATAGAGCCACAAGGCAGGAAGAACATGTTTGGATAGGTGGGAAGTTCAAGAGGACTTATTTGTGTTTCGATCGCATGTTTTGAAGTTCTCCAATCTCTTCTATATTTCAACCAACCATAGCCCATAGGATTTGCATTTATTACTGTTTGGTGTCCCGAGATACAATATAAAACTTTCTTTTGCACATTATTAAGAGTAGTCGTGCCCTGGTGCCAGTTTACAAAAAAAAAAGGAGAAATAAAGAAAGTGCCTTCAGAGGGAACAAGTGATCGTGTCATCGCCTCTACGTAGATAACCGGGAGTCAGTGAGGGTGTGTTTTATTTTCCCCAAGGATCCTTTGATGCAAGTCTTTTAATCTGTTGCTCTGTCCACAACGAAATCCTCTTTCCATGTGAAAACTTGGAACAGGGGATCTGTTTCAGAATTCTGGGGTTGAGCATGCAAATGATGTGGTCAGCTTAGTGTTGCCATCAGAATAAAACTGGGTCCTCTATGCTGGAGTTGTGGGCCTGGGAAAGAGCACTGACATTAATTTGATTATCCTTTCAGTAAATTTTAAAGGATTCAGAGGATACACAAAGGATTGTGTATCTTTCCAGTACCTTGAGGTTGCTTGCTGTAGGGAGTCCAAGTTTTATAAGCATCCAGGAGGACCGGGATCATTGCTGGCTGACTGACAGTTTTGTACCAGATCTGTGTTCTTGATCTTGAAATACTCTTTCCCTTCCACACACCAAATCTTACAGTGATGAAACCTGTTAGAGGTGTACAAAAGTTAAAGAATTTCATTTGTGTTACATTCTAAATGTAGTATTACATAACAAAAATGGAAGTTTTACCTTCTGAGTTTTGGAAGTGATTCAGGTTTTCCAAAGTCTGTCCAAGGCTAGTGTGGTGCAACAGACCCATTTGTAGAGCATCTTGCAGGTGTTATCTGTAAGATCAGTAACTTCATTTTTCATTGAGCGAATCAACGATGCCTTGAAGCTTGTGTCAAAGAGCACAAGTGCAGCTTGTGTACGACAACTTAGCAGTTGAGGTTTGGGTGGTACTGGACTGTGGCTGTCTTGGATTGAGCAGCTTCCCCTTCGATCCTCCCAAGGAAATTGCCCACTTGCACAGAAAATTTGTTGGTGAGTTGTGACATGATGAGAAATACTGTAAAAAGATCTGTTTCATTGAGATTGGTTCATGTGTTGAGTCATTTGTTAAGATATTGGCTTGGACACCTGAAGGAAATGCAAAATTAGGGTAAATTTTAGTGAATGGGCGAATTTGAGGAGTGTGCTTCATGGTCCCTTGTGCTGCATTTCCCCCCCCCCCCCCCCCACTGCCCCATCCTTGCTTGACCCCTGATGGATGATGTCCTGTGGCTATCTTCTCTGCACTAATTTTAGTTAAGTCCTTAAGATTGGTTGCATACTTGGTGAGGTTAATCCCACTTCCTACCATCAGGGACTATATGCAGGGACTTGGGACATTGAATGTTCCTGTTTGAAATTGCCATTGTCACTGTTGAAGTGATTAAGATTTTCTGTGGGCTGGTTTGGTTTAAATGAGCATTTTACATTCTCCAGTGCTGTCTTTTATGCTTTTCATTAGTGATGTTTGAAATTTGGCACTGACCAACAACAAGCACATGGTTGGAATATCTGATGGACAAGACCATCCAAACAAACAAAAGCACTCCATCTCTTGTGCTCCTGTATCAGCTAACCGCAAAGATGATTATACTGCAGACACAAGAATACTCTGGTAAAACATTCCAGTCATTGACACAGGCATGCGAACACCCTTGCAGCCCCCTTGCTTGGACAATGATATAACAAGCACTGGTTGCTTGTATGAGGGAGTGGATTGGGACTGGTCCTTCAGATGGTTATGCTAAAAGTGTGGTCCAGTTGACCTTTCTACTACCCCTTCATTGTCAATCACATCTTGCTAGAGGTTTGCATTCTCTCCCCCACCCCCCCCCCCCAATTTTTATATTGAAATCAAATGACAGAAAAATTAGTTTGTCTTTCCAAGGAGTGCTGACAGAATTTTCCTGCAGTCAGAACACCTTATCTGAAGCACTGGGTCAATGAAATTAGCATGCTTTAAAATTTTTAGAGATAAAGCATGGTAACAGACCCTTCCAGCCTATGAGTAGTCACTGCCCAAAAACACCCATGGACCAATTCATCTACTAATTACATCTTTTTAGCATGGCATGAAACTGGAAGAATCCCACATGAATGGAGAGAGAATGTACAAATTCCTTTCAGCCAGCGACAGATTCGAATCTAGGTTGCTGGTGCTCTATTGGGTTTGCATGAACTGCATCACATACTATCCTGTGTGGTGTAGCATTATAATGAGCCAAAAGACTGTAAGGCATTCACTAATTCCACATGGGTTGTCACTGAGACAGCCTAGCTCTTGCAGGTGAAGTTCACTCTGAAGACAGGATTTCTCTTCCAGTTTACTCCTCCAGACGGTGTACATATCGCCTTATTCTTTTAGATAGTCTTCAGGCTAATGTGTCTGAGTACATTTGCTTAGTGTCTGAATAGCTAAGCTATATAAGTAGGGGGGTCCCTTTCATTTTAATATTAATTCTCTTCTTGTTGTACTTGGCAAAACATTAACTATTCTTCATGACCTGTTCACATTCTATCTCTGCAGGTCAAATATTTGCTCTAATTTGTTTTGAAGTTCTTGCCTTGCACGCAGTTTTTTTTCCTCAATCGCCTTTTCATGGTGGTGTGCTGATGTGGCTTTCACATCACTGAAGTATGTGGAGAACTCCACTATTCAGTCTGAAGGCCTGTGTAAATGCAGTGAATAATTAGTATTGTTTGCTGCTGGAGCAGATTTTCATTGTTGATTTTGTACTTTTTAGATGCTTGCTTTTTAGCATAAATGATGCTGGTATGCAAATGAGAGTTAGTGATTCTGCAGTTTATTATTTATCTACCTTTTACTGCCAAGAAAATTAAACTTGCAGTAAGAAAAGTTACTGACAAGTGAACAGTGCTTTGTGTGCATTTTGCATCTGTGCAAAGATCTCATTTGTACAACACACAAAACAGCTATTCTGCCTGTGCTGGCTCTTTGATAGAGCTATTAGTTCTATTACAGCACAAAGCTGACATTTAGCACTGCAAATCTTTCTTTTCAAATATAACTTAGATGTATATATTTCTCTCCATTCTTTATGATTCTTTGGCCAACAATCTTTAAATCTTTGAATACTAAACCCAATGCCAGTGGAAAGTTTCCTCTCATAATTTTGAAGAAATCAACCTCACGCCATCTATTATTATAAGCCTTTACTCTCCCTTTCCTCTCTGTTCTCTGGGAAAGCATTTCACTTCTGCTTGACAACAATTGCTAACAGAAAAGTTGTGACCAGACCTATGAATAAACTGATGATCAGTGGTTCAGTGTGTACTATTGCTACTGACTGGTAACTTTTGCAATATGGTTTATTTAACAAGAGCTTGATTAAAACCAAGTAAGTGTGAATTGGAGCATATAAAACATGTAATTTGTAATGCCACTGAAGGGGGAAAGAAGATTCCAAACGGTATAATACAGGTGTGTATAATCATGTTTACTAAGTTGGCTTTGATATGATTTGATATAAATGACACTGACATTTATATCAAATTGCCAAAGTTGGTTTCGAGAAAGGATTCAACTTCTGTATTCAACAGAACTTTGATTTAATTACTGATTTGCCTGCAATGGTCAAGCACATTTTGAGAATGGAGTTTCTCTTTGGTACTTTATCACTGTACAGGTACTACTGTCACCTGTCTAATCCTTGAAGGAATAGTGAACAGTGCAATTCTAGTGTGGGCAGTTTATACACATTTATCTCCTTTTAATTTAACTGTTAGTGAATTGTAATGGTTTGTAAAGTTGATATTTGAGCCATTCATATTCTAAAGGCTGTTGCAGAATTGCAGAGAGCCACTGCAGTTTACTGGCACTAGTTCTTCAACTTAAGATGTGTAATCATTGTTGATCATATTACATTGTCTTTTCCACATAGTTATCTAACCCCCTTTAAATAATAAAAACATAGAAATGTTGGAGGAGCTCAACAGGTCTAGCAGTATAGGAGATAAAGATGTTTTACCGATGTTATTGGCCTGAGTCCTTTAAGGTATGCATAAAAAGTAGGTGGGCACCTGAATTAAAAGGCTGGGGAGAAGAGAGGGATGGACAAGGGGAGAAGTACAGACCAACAGACAAAAGGTGTTAATTGGCTATGAACACCAGAGAGAGGGAAGGTGAGATTGATTGGGAAAGGGGTATTGTTTTTGGCTCTGGAAGCAAATCTGGGGGAAAAGGACAGAGCAAGAGCTAGGGGAAAGGGGAGAAAATGACACTGTATATTCAAGAGGGAAATGTTTGTGTATTTTGGTCAATATGGTTCATAGTGTGAAAAATTTAAAAATTTTTAAAAAAACTTCTGACAGACGAGAGTTAACCTCCACCCGCACATATGACTGAATTTTTTTAAAATCTAAAACTACTGTACAAGTACATATTTTGTATTAAAAGTACTGTATACACTGGCTCCCCACTCCCGGCAGCAACACAAGTCCAATGACTGTTATTTACTAGAAGTTCATATGTTGATTATCTTTATTAAAGGTACTCTACATTTGTTGACATTCTTCATTAAAGGTTCATTTGTTGAAAATCTTTTTTTTAATTGCTTTAAGTCATTTGTGGTAGGGGAATCCAACGCATCCAAATCAGAGTTATTGCCGGGTTGTGGGTCAAGGCCAAAATTAAGGGGGGGGAAGAGATTGAATGTTATCATTATATATGGAAAATGTGTGATTTTTGGCCAAAAAAGTAGGGTTGACTTTTATACAGGAACAAGTGTATATAGTATCTTTACCTCCTATGGACCTTACAAACCTGTGGAGTTCCTCCAGCATTTCTTGTTTTTACTGCAGTCCCAGCGTCTGCAGACTTTAGTGTTTCTTTCCTTTTTAAGTAATCTGCCTCATAGCTTTTTCTGGTGTATCATTTAATAAATTAACCATTTTTTGTGAATACCCTGAGACCAAACGTGTTATTAATTCAGTAACTCTTGGACTTGCTCTATCATTCCATGCAGCTTGTTATTCTTGTCAGCCATTTTGTGCACTGAAATTTGGCCTTGTAGAATTCCCAAATTATTACCAGAAATTTAAGATATAGAATAAAATTCACCCTTGGAGAATTTGTGTGGTAACCAAAAAAACAAACTTGTTTCTTCCAACTCAAATTTTAAATTTAGACATATAACATTGTAACAAGCCCTTTCAGCCCACGTGCCGCTCAATTGACTACAACTCCAATATGTTTTTGAGCGGTGGGAGGAAACCGAAGCACCCAGAGGAAACCCACGCAGATATAGGAGAACGTACAAACTCCATACCGACAGCACTGAATTCGAACCCTGGCTGCTGGCGCTTTAACAGTGTGGTACTATCCGTACCACCCAGCATGTTTCTTGATGCATGCACAGATGTTGCAGCTTTGCATTAAGAAAAATTGCAGTATGGACCATTTTCATTGACTGTAATGCTGGTGTTACGTCTAACTATGATCGGAAGAAGTTTTTTTGTTATTAATTTCCTGATGGCCATATGTCTCAAGTCTATTCACTGTAGCAAAAGTCTTTGTGCTCAAGTATTGTTTTTTTTCCCCTTTTTTCCCCAGATGACTTTTCACTTCCCTTTTTTCACTTGTCATCCATAACTGATCTCCCCCCCCCCCCATCCGTGGTCATGGTTACCACTATATCATTTGATGTCTTCAGCAAACCTTTGATATGTTACTCTTATTTGCAAATTAATTTACATGAATGAAAGTCATTCAAAATCTCACGCATCCGACAACATCTGCTTTTTATTGATTTCCTTTGGATCTAATGATTTTTTTTTTCTCATCCATATTTATACATTCAATTTAATTTCTTAAAACTTTTTCTTAAATATTGTAGTTTCTTAGAATGCTTGTAACATCTGCTAAATTTAGTTTTCAGATATAGAAGATGATATATTAAGCACATCAGACAGAATACTTGTTATTTAACAAATCACAACTTTATGCCCTCTGTTATAGTTGCTTTGTAGGAAACACTTACTTCTAGATTGATGGTTATAGGGTAAAGTTTTCTATGAATGATGAGGCTGGCACCCCAGTGATGTACTGAGGAAATGTTGCGCTGATCGATGTCACCCAGACATTAAAATAAGACTTTGTTCTTTTCAACCACCATAAAAAGCTTATGGTATTTCAAGCAGTGTGGGTGTAATATCCTGGCCAATGTTTATCTCACAACCGGCATCATTGAAACAGATTACATGGCCATTATCTCATTGTTGTTTGTGGGAGTTTGCATGTCAGTAGCAGCCACATTTTCTACATTATAATTGCTTGCATTTTCTGAAGTATTTCATTGCAACACAACCTCCAAGCATCGTGTTCCAAGAAATTGTGATTTTTTTTCTGTAATATGAACCATTGATTATAATTTGACATTGTTTATTGTTTGTTTCTATTTTATTGGAGTATTTTCCTCACAAATTCCTTATTTTTATTCCTTACCTCAAATATTTTGGTGGTGATTTGTGAATCTCGTATAGGTGAATTTCCATTACCTGAACTTCCATAATTCAAGGAAACATTATATAAGAGCAATCTTAGCCTGCTGTTAAACTGATTTTTCTTCCAATCAATTGCAGCAATCTAATTGGATCCATTATAATTTTCAAGAAATGAACAGTACTTAGAAATTGGTCAAGTTTTCTTTCAATCTGAATTGGTGTAGTATTTGGTTTGCTGAGATGTTCCACTTTATCTTTCTGTGGGACATGCAAGAAATTTGTTCAGAAACATTCTGGGGTGACTATTATGAACTTGTTTCTTAGCCCACTTTGAATTCTGTGGGAGACCTTTTGATTCTTTTCCTGCCCTTGGCAGATTTTGCAGCATTTAGTAGCCTATTTTATCTGCTTTTTATTTGAGTACTTGTATGTTCATTGCATTTTGTGGCACTGAACCAGCCCATGGTGCTAGCATTGGCTCAAGAAGGAATATTAATTTCCTATTTGTCCATAATATTTATTTTTCAAAGAGCTATCTAGATTTTTAAAAGCAAGTTGAAGACTATATCTGCTCGTTGTTTGTCCACCAGCTCAGAGGATAAACATTGCCCAAGCTTTCTCTTTGCTCGTGGTAATTTTTAAATATTACCTGTTGTTACAAATCCAACCATTTGAAATAAGATCGAGGGAGGAAAGACTAGAACTTTGGGACTCCCTCAGGATTCAATGGAATAGATTTTGGACAGAGATAAAGAGTAGTGAATCTGTGGAATTTTCAGCCCAAGGATAATGGTAGTAGCTACCTCATTACATTTAGGACACAGGGTAGATTTTTTTTTTGCATCATGTGGGAATTGAGGTTTTTTGAGGAAAAGACAGGTTTATGAAACTAAGTTCATGGTCAGATCAACCATGATCTTATTGATTGAATGGTTGAGTAGGCTCAATGGGTCGTATGACCCACGCCACAGAACCATAGAAGGTTACAGCACAAAAACAGGCATTTTAGCCCTTCTAGTCTTTGCTGAACTATTATTCTGCTTAGTCCCACTCACCTGTACCCAATCCATAGCCCCCTATACCCCTCCCATCCATATAACTGTCCAAATTCTTCTTAAATGTTAAAATTGAGCCCACATTCACTGCAATTCATTCCACACCCCAACCATTTTCTGCGTGAAGACGTTCACCTTAAACTTTTCCACTTTCACCCTTAACCCATGTCCTCTGGCTTGTATCTTGCCTATTCTCAGAGGAGAAAGCCTACCTACATTTACTCTGTCTAGACCCTTCATAATTTTAAATACCTCTATTAAATCTCCCCCCATTCTTTGCTCCAGGGATTTAAGTCCTAACCTGTTGTCCTTTCCCTGCAACTCAGTTTCCAAAATCTGAGCAACATCTTAGTAAATCTTCTCTGCACTCATTGAATCTTATTGATGTATTTCCTGTAGTTAGGTGACTAAAACTGAACATAATACTCCAAATTTGGCCTCACCAATGAATTGTACAACTTTACCATAACATTCCAATGCCTATATTTGATTTGTGAAAGTCGATATGCCAAAAAAAGTTCTCTTTACAACCCTATCTACCTATGATTTGTGTTTCTGTATTCTGTTCTACCACACTCCTCACTACCCTACCATTTACTGTGCATGTCCTTCCTAGCTTGGATTGTACTTCCAAAATGCAGCACCTCACATTTGTCTACATTAAATTCCATCTGCCTTTTTACAGCCCAATTTTCCAGCTAGTCCATATACCTCTGCAAGCTTTGAAAGCCTTTGTTTTCTTTTAAATAAAGTTTTTTTAAAAAGCTTTGAAAGCCTTCCTTGCTATCCACATCACATCCAATCCATGTCATCTGCAAACTGTTGATCCAATTTATGACATCATCCAGATCACTGATATAAATGATAAAACAATGGTCCAAGCTCTGATCCTGAGGCACACCACTAGTCACAGACCTCCAGTCTGAGAAGTAATCATTCACCACCACTTGTTGGTTTCTCCCATGTAGCCAATGACAAATCCAGTTGACTATCTCACCATGAACACTTAGCATCTGAACCTTCCCAACTAACCTCCCAAATGGGACTTTGTCAAAGGCCTTAGTAAAATCATGTAGACAACATCCATGATATTTCATTCATCGACTTTCCTGGTAACCTCCTCAAAAACTCTATAAGATTGGTTAAACACGACCTACCATGCACAAAGCCATGCTGACTATCCCAATTCAGTCCCTGGATACCCAAATACTTGTATCTGTTCTCTTAAGAACACCTTCTAATAATTTATCTACTACTGATGTCAGGCTCACAAGTTGTTAATTTCCTGGTTTTCTTTTGGAGCCTTTTTTTAAACAACAGAACAATGTAAGCTACCCTCCAATACTCTGGCATCACACCTGTAGCTAAGGACTTTTTAAATATTTCTGCCAGAGTCCATGCAATTTCCATATTACCCTCACTCAAGGTCTGAGGGAATGTTGTGTCAGGCCTTGGGGATTTATTCACCCTTATTTACTTTAAGACAGCAAGCACCTCATTCTCTTAATCTGTACAGGTTCCATGATCTCACTGCTTTTCCCTAACTTCCCTTAACTGCCAGTTTTCTGAGTAAATACTGATGCAAAAAAGATCATTTAAGATCTCCACAACTCTGGCCACTGATCATCAAGGGAACAAATTTTGTCCCTTACTATTCTTTTGCTCTTGATATACCTATAGAAACCCTTAGGATTTTCCTTCATATTGTCTGCCAAAGCAACTTCATGTCTTCTTTTAACCTTGTGGATTTCTTTCTTGAGTTTTTTTTCCTTGCATTTTTTTATACTCTTCAAGTACCTAATTTGTTTATACCAGTTATATACCTCTCTCTTCTGAACCAGATCCCCAGTGGCCCTCAAAGACCAAGGTCCCATCTGCCTGTTAACGTTGCATTTAATCTTGACAGGAACATACAAATTCTGTAATCTCAAAATTTCACGTTTGAAGATCTCCCATTTGCCTTGCTCATCCTTGCCAGGAAATGAAGTTCCAATCCACGCATTCTAGATCCTTTCTCATTTCCTCAAATTTGGCCTTTCTCCAGTTTAGAATCTCAACCTGAGGGCGAGACCTATCCTTCTCCATAATTAATTTATACCTAATGGCAATGAGATCACTGGACCCAAAATGTTCTCCTATACATACTTCTGTCACCTGTGCTACCTTGTTCCCTAATAGGAGATCCAATATTTTACTCTAGTTGATACCGCTATGTTATTGATGAAGAAAAATTTCCTGAACACATTTGACAAACTCTAAATATCCAGCCCTTTTACAAGTATAAGAATCTTAGTCAATATGTGGAAAATTAAAATCTATCACAACCTTGTTTCCTGCAGCTTTCTGCTCTCTCTACCAAAATTCTCTTCCAATTCTCGTTAACTATTGGGCGGTCAATCATACAACTCCATGTGTGTTCATACCATTCCTGTTCCTCAGTTTCACCCATATAGGGTCAGTAGATGACCCCCCTCATCAGTCCTGTCTGAGCACAGCTGATGAGCAATTCTACACCTCCTTTCATTCTGCCCCCCCCACCCCATTTTATCACATCTGAAATAACAAAAGCATGGAAAGCATGACTGCCAGTCATGCTCCTCTTGCAAACAAGTTTTGCTAATGGCCATAATGTCATAATTCCATGTGCCAATCCATGCTCTAAGCTCATCTGACTTTTCTATAATACTTCTTGCATGGAAATACATCTGTTAAGATTTTGGCCAGGTACAACCTTTTGGCTTCTGATGTTGCATGCAATTTTCACATAATCTTTTCCCACTTCCACTCTATTGACTCTGGCACTCTGGTTCCCATCCCCTTGCAAATCTAGTTTTAAACACACACCCCCTCCCCCGGAGCATCTCAAGCAAACCTTCCTGCGAGGATATTAGTCCCCCTTGAATTCAAATGCAAAGCATCCCATCAGAACAGGTCTCATCTTTCTTAGACGAGAGCACAATGATGCAGAAACCTGAAGCCCTCCCTTCTGCACCATGTCTTTAGCCATGTATTAAGATGAATTATCCTCCTATTTCTATCCTCACTAGCATGTGGCATGGGTAGCAATACTAATATCACAACCCTGGAAGTCCTGTCCTTCAAATTTGCACCTAACTCCATGAACATTCATACCCATGTCATTGGTCCCTACATGGACCACGACATCTGACAGCTCACCCTCCCTCCTGAGAATGTCATGAACTCTCTGAGATATCTATGACCCTGGCACCAGGGAGACAAACATGCCATCTGGGAATCTCAATCCTTTTCACAGATCCTCTGATCTGTCCCCTGAATTATGGAATCCCTTGTCACTGCAGCTTACCTGTTCTCCTCCCTTCTTAGCCACATGACTAGACGCTGTCAGAGACCTGATCGCAGTGGATTGTCCCAGGTAGGTCGTAGCTCCCCTCACCCCAAAACAGTATCCAAAATGGTAAATAGTAAGGCCCTGGTTGAGAACATCCAACTTACAGACTAAGCGTACTTTCAAATGGACTATGTGCAGCTTCAAAAGATTGTTGACCCAAGGAAGAAGAATACCGCCTGCCATTTTAAGTCTGATCACGTTGCTGTTAACACTGTGTATGTAACTTTGTACTTAGCTTAAAATTTTCTCTTATTTATCTTTTAACCATGCCAAATTGCAACCCCACCCCATCCCCCCACAGCCTGGTGCCATGGCAACCCTTCCCCACCCCAGTCCAGTGCCCCTTCTAGTTGGTTCACGAATCTGAAATCAGCACAAATACTTGACGTATTGCCTTTACTATTATTCTATTATCTGAAAAATTCCAAGAAGTGTCTGTTCCCAAGTGTCTTGGATAAAATATTCTGTACTTGTATTACAATATCGTCAAACTGTTTCTGCCACTTTAAAATATTTGTATTGTGTAGGTTTCATTACTCTGCTGCTCCTATTAAAGTTTTTGGTTAATGTTCCATGTATGTATTCTGTATTGTTACCCTCCTTTGCAGAGATTCTAGCAGTATTTTTTCTTCCCACAGCCCCCCCCCCCCCCGAATTCCCCTTGGTATACAATGAATACAGTAAATGTTGCTTTCCAACAGGAAAACAAGAAGGAACAGGATAACTTGGTGACTAACTTTCTGACAAAAGTACAGTTTTTGGAATTCTATCTGTGCCAAATTAAGAATGTATTCATAAGACAAAATGTTGCTCTTTGATGTGGATTTTTCTTTTGGCATTTCTTCAATTTAGTGACCTATTGAGATAAAATTAGCTCATTTTACCTTGTGAAACCCACTGCATGTGGAACCAGTTATCATGTAAAGAACATGATATGTAGAATGTTTTCTTCAGATTAATGCAATATAGATTATAATTGTGTTACAGTATTGTGCCCGTGATGCAAATTGGTCAAGATTTAATGTAATTTTTGATCAAATGCGTCAACAACCTCATGAAACTAATAAGCATCAGATATGAAACAGCAGTTGGAGTGATCCTTGTTTCTAGGAGCTCCAGCTTCAGTTCCTGGTACAGATGGATAGAATAGAATGATCTTCTTTTTTCTTTGGCTTGGCTTCGCGGACGAAGATTTATGGAGGCGGTAAAATGTCCATGTCAGCTGCAGGCTCGTTTGTGGCTGACAAATCCGATGCAGGACAGGCAGACACGGTTGCAGGGTAAAATTGGTTGGTTGGGGTTGGGTGTTGGGTTTTTCCTCCTTTGTCTTTTGTCAGTGATCTAAATGACTGCAAACTCTCAGCTGCCTTCATGACTTTTCTAGGTTTCATAAAAGTTGTTCACATCCTTGTATTTATACATTTTTGTGGGAGGTATTGTTTGGTACAGGCTACCAGACAGCCTGGAAAGTGGTACCTATTTGATCTATCGTTTCCATAGTTACAAGGTGAAAATATTGTCATAATGCCAAAGCTAACCTATTTTGGAAAAGGCATGTTAAACTGTTGGTGTGTGATAAGTAAAATGCATGTTTTGTGTGCATTCTTCCTTCTGGACAATATTGTGTGAAAGGCCAATAAATATGTACAGATGAATGGATTGTACATTCTTTGTTCAGAGATTGATCCTTCTGCCCACAGTGGACTGAGGGGATGTCTTCTGTGGGGTGGGCCCATGTGGGGCCAGAAAGCTTGTGAATTTGGGGTTATAGTCAAAATTCATATTTATTGTCCGAGTGTATGCATGACATCACATACAACCCTGAGATTCTTTTTCTGTGGCCCAGGCAGAATTTTTTACTCATCAGTAGTGCAAACAACTGTACTCAAAAATGTGTAAACAAACTGCAATACAGAAATAAATATTCAGCAATAATATGTGAAAGTAAGTCTATTAAAGTAAGAATCACAAATGCTACCTCACTTTCTCTTCTTTTGTAACAATTTATTTATTTTCTCTTGATGATGATGCTCTTCGACAGCAGTGTTCCATGCACATTTTCTCCATGGTGGGGAGAGCTTTGTCTATGATGCACTGGGCTGAATCCACGATCTTTTGTTGGATTTTCCACTCCGAGATATTGATGCCCACGTACAAGACCTTGATGCAGCCTGTCAGGATACTTTCCACTACACATCTGTAAAAGTTTGCCAAAGTTTCTGATGTTATACCTTGTCTCCGCAAATACCTGAGGAAGTGGTGGCGCTGATGTGCTTTCTTCACAGTGGCATTGTGGGTTGGATCCAGGAAAGGTCCACTGAATTTACTCACCTTCTCCACCTCTGATTTGTTTCCCCCCCCCCCCCCCCCCCCCCCCACAATGATTACTGGATCACATACCTCTGGTTTTCTGTTACTAAAGTCCATAATCAGCTTCTTGGTTTTTTTGACATTGATTCAGCCAAGTTTTCAATCTCCCTCCTCTACATTGACTCACTGCCCTTTTTCATACAAGCCAAACAATTCACGTGTAATTAAAGTGCACATTCTAGATTTTATTCAAGGTTATTTATTTTGGTTTGATCATGTAGAAACTACAACACTTTTTATAGTTAACTCATTTCAGGACACCATTGTGAGACATTTGGCTTCACAGGTGTTTTAGTAATCAGATGTGTTTTAATTGCTTCACTGGTTGGGTATAGAGAGCTGGGCTTGCTTCTAAGCTTTTAATCACCTTTGGAGTCTGTAGTTGCCATTTTTCATCTTGAGGACCAGAGTTGTGCCAACGATAGTCAAAGAAGCCGTTATAAAGCTGAAAAACAAGAATAAAGCAATGAGATATTGCCCAAACATTAGGAAAACCAAAATCACCAGTTTGGAACATTATTTAGAAGAGTGGACTGGTAAGTTCAGTAATTGCAAAGGGATCAGTATTCCAAAGAAGACCTCGACTGCAGATGACAGAAGAATTTTCATCGTAATGAAAAAAAAATCCCAAAATGTATGTCCGACATTTCAGGAGTAGTTTTCAGGAGGCAGGTGTGGCTATGTTGATGGTTACAGTTCACAGAAGATTTTAAGAACAGAAATATAGAGACCACCCTGTCCCTTTTTATACAACCCACTACTATGGTATCAGCAAATTTGAAGATGGTGGTATTGTCATTTTACCAAGCCACACAGTGATAGATATAAAGTGAGTAGAGCAGGGGGCTATGAATGTAGCCCTGTGATGCACTAGTACTAATTGAGATTGTGGAGGGCACGTTCTTGTAACAGGAAGAAAATTGTAATCGGGGGTAGTGGTTAGAGGTGAAATGCAGGGATATGCTGAATCAAAAATCAAAGGAAACATGGTGGGGCTCTTACAATGGGCAATGTACAATAAAATCACATAGCTGGTCAGGTAGGTTACCTCAAAGTTTTGGTGAATATGACTTAAATTCATGGTGAAGAGTGGACAATGATATGTGGACAAATTTTGCAGAAATTATATTCAAATATTTGTCTGGGATGGCGCTTTGTACATGAGCACCATAAACAAAGAGAATCTGGAAGCTATTTAGTGACATTTTGACAACAGTGCTTTCTGCAAATTCTGTTATGAGGCAAATATGAATGTTACATTATGCAACAAATTTCTAGCCCATGTCTGTTGCTGGAGGCAATTACTAGTGCTTTCCATAGAATAGAGCCACTTTGATCTGGGATATTTACTGCTTTTTTTTCCCAAACATTACGCCTGCTGTGCAAAAAGCACTGATGTGGAGGGGGGAGGGGGTGGTGGGAGGGTCATTCCAGTCCCAGCTTTTTTCCGGCAACAGAGGTAGTAACACAGCGTCAGAACGCTGTCTGTGTAAAAGGGCAATTCTGCATTCCGGGACCAACTTGGTAAGGAATGGTATATGTACTGTATTTTTTTTAAATGTATTTATGGGCAAAATATGAAAGTAAGACAACAGGAAAAATCTTTTTAATAATAATAATAATATTGCTGTCCCGTTCTCTCCCAGCAGCCCGCAATTATACAGCAACGGTAAAAGGCAGTCGATCTGGCTGACAGCGTGTCGTTCACTAGGGAATGAATGGCAGGCACTAGAGATTTAGCTCATCTCTGATGTCAGTGCATGCTCCCATAAATGCAGGTCTGAAATAAGCCGTAGATGAAATGAGCCGCATCCTCTACTAGACTTTCATTAGGTGGGTGAAGCACTGATGTGATGCTGGGAAGAGAATGAGATGATTTAATTCATAAGTACCGAATTCATGGTTTTTACAGAACAGATGTGGGGTGGCTGTTGATCTTTCAAAATAGAGCTTGGTAATTCATAAGATAAAAAGTATGTATCAAAGGGTACTAAATATGGAACTATACATAAGATGTGAATGCTTAGTTACTGAATGTATTCAAGACAGTCACTGACAGGCCTTCAGATATTGAGGGAGAAGAGATTAGTGTTAGGGAGTGGCATTGTGATAAAATACCTTATCCTTATTCTCTCCATGCATTGTCTATTGCATGTTTTATATTAAAATCAATAAAAAATTAAAAAAAGAAAAGGCCAGTCCCCACACAACCTACTGCCCAGCTGTCCCCAGGTGTCTCTAGTCACCTTGTGCTATGAGCAAGCTGGTCTGTGGGTTTGTCCTCGGTTTGAAAAGTCTGAAGCCCATCGTTCTGCTCCTTCCCCACAACAGCCCACCCACCAGCCCCAACGATAGATAGCGGTGATTAGTAAGGGACTACTTAAGGTGGTATGTGAGTGTAAAGTAAAAAGTTTGAAATCCATTTCTTCGATCAATACTTGCAGTAGATTTTCCCACGCTCTTATAAATTGTGCACGTATTTTCCCATGTTCTTTTATAAATTGTGCGCATATGTTTTATTAATTGCTGTGTTGATAAAAGTAACATTAGATTGCAAGCCCATCTATCCAGACTCGTCTTTCTTGAACCTGACACTTTCTCAACACAACAATAACCAGTGTGCAGGCCACCGGGGGAGAGACTCCGGACTGCCTGCAACCAGTCTCCATCGATAGATAGTGATGTTAGTGAGCCATGCAGTGATCACTGTTGATCATTATTATCACACTAATTTCAACTTCGGGTATAAGACCAGGAGAATATTCTTGAGCCATTTTTTGGGGGGGGGAAATGGGTCTAACATGCTGACACTAAATGCCCATGTTTTTGTTACACATCCCCGCCTCTTTTGCTCCCAGAATGCTGGCTTGCTGTGTAAAAAGACACACTGGCCTGCATTATGCTGGCTTTGTTTGGTTCAGTGTAAATGACGAAGGCTGGCTTAATGCCGGCTCTTACGGCAATATCACAGGATTTCTGGTGTAAAAAGTGTAACTGTCAACTGTTTTATTCTGAAACAACTAGGACATTTATTGAAATGAATTTTCTTGATTAATTTTATGCAAGAGGATTGGTTATTGTCCGGCTAGCAGCAAGAATGTCTTTACATCATGGTTTTTTTTTTGCAAACTAGGTCTCTTAAGGGATTTCTAGCAGCTGCTATTATTTTTTATTTTAATATGAGGGAAATGTTGGCCTCCAATTTTTTTTTAATCAGTGACATAGTTACTTTTTTTTTTAAACTTTGGGCTTGAAAAGCTTGGTGCACTCGTTCTATCTGCCAAAAACTGGGTGCCAGTCAATAACAAAAATTAATGGTGAGCTCTCTTTAATTGTGTATTGTAAAACCAGGTTCTGAGTTGTCTAATTAAAGGTGTTGGGGTGAATTGCTTTTCCTGCATTATGTATATGCATGGATAACTAATACACATGGAGACACCCTTTGTTTTGCCTGCCTGGCTGCCAAGAGCTGTGTTTTAATAAAGAGCCATTGGTATACAAAATTATGAGGGATATTGAGTAAATGCAAGCAGTTTTTTTTCCACTGGAGTTAGATTAGACAAGAACTAGAGGTCATGGGTTCATGGTGAAAGGCGAAATGTTTAAAGGGGACATTGCAGGGAACTTCACGCAGAGATTTGTGAGTGAGTGGAACAAGCTGCTCAGTGAACTGGTGAATGTGGGGTTGATTTTGACATATAAGAAAAATTTGGGTAGGTACGTGGATGGGAGGGGTATGAAGGGCTGTGGTCTGGATGAAGGTCAGTGGAACAAGGTAGAATAATAGTTCAGAATTTATTGTCATGAACATGTCACAAAATTTGTTTTGAGACAGCATTACGGTCCAAAATTTCTTTCAATTAACTTTTTAAAAAGTTAGTGCAAAAGAGAAAAGGTAAAGTAGTGAAGATTAATGCTCATGATGGCACTGTCCGAATTCACGACTCTATAGCCTTTTCCTGTCCTGTGCATTGCACCTCTATGCCAGACAAAGATGCAACCAGTCAGAATGCTCTCCATGATACACCTGAAGAAATTTGCAAAAGTGTATGACAATCCAAATCTTGAACTCCTAACTAAGTATAGCTACTGGTGAATCTTCGTGATTGTATTGACATGAATGCCTCAGGATGTTGATGCCCAGGAATCTGAAGTTTTTACTCTTTTCACTGCTGACCCATTGAGGACTGGTTTGTGTTCTCCTGGTTTTCCCCTTCCTGAAATTTACAAATCAGTTAGTTAGTTTTGTTAACATTGAATGCAAGTTTATTCTTGTGACACCACATCACTCCTGTAAATGAGAGATTGAAAATGTTTGTAAATACTCTGGCTAGTTGGTTGGCACAGATTTTCAGTACTCTTCCAGGTATGCCATCAGGGCTTGATGCCTTGCAAAGGTTCACCCTCTTGAATGTCATTCTGATATTGGCCCAGAGACATATCATCGGATTTCCAGCTTCTGCAGGGATTCTCATTGGTACCAATTAAATTCTCCTTTTCAAGCTCATCAGGGAGTGAAGCATCACAGGCAGTTATGATGTTACATTTCATCTTGTAGGATTTAATGGCCTGCAAGCCCTGCCACATGGTGAAAATCTGATTGCTTCTTGCTTCACTCGGTATTGCTGCTTTGCTGTCAAGATAGCCTTCCATATGTCATACCTGGGCTTCCTGTCTCAAACACCATCGACTAAGCTCTCAGCAGATTGGGCACATGCTCATCCACCGAGATCCTGATAAAATTGGTGATAGCTGTTCCATCTTCATTCAAGTTTGAAGATGAGTCCTTGAATATGGTCCAGTTCACCATTTCAAAGCAGTCCTGCTGCAGCTTCGCCTCCCCGACCATACTTTTTCCGTCTTTACTGAAGCTGCGGCCCTGAGTCTCTGCTTGTACATTGGGAGTTGTAGTTCAGCCAGGTGATCAGACTTGTTGAAGTGTGAAATTTGTCATGGACCAGATGTTTCATGAACTGTTGTCATTTGTGGATTTTTCAAGTGTGCTGTGACTTTGGAAATTGCATTTTCTCTTCTTTTTTTTTCTTTTATTTGATTGTATTATCGTTTTTTTTAAATAAACTTCCCAGATGTTTTTTAAATTTTGAAAGAATATTAAATATCTGGTAAATATTGTGTGTCCTGAAATGTTTTAAATGTTTCAATCATCTTTTAGTTTTGGTTTAAAAGCATTTATGATGTTTGCCTCTCAGAATTGCAGAGAAATAACAGAGCTCAGATGATAAATTCAGCAAAATGTTTTCATGAGCAGGAAATCTAGACTTTTCAGGTACATCACCATATCTTTTATCAGGTTTTTACAATGATAGAAGTGAGTTCTAACTGCTTTGCGGTGCATATCAAAATTGTTTACTTCAGATCTCATTGTAAAACTATAGACACTTGCATCATGGTGGTTTTGGTTTCCTGGGTTGATAGTTAACCTAAAGTCCTGCCTTTGTTGATGTTTGAGCTATTTAGACTTGTAAATTTGAAGAATTATTTAGAACTTAATCTTCAGGCATGTCATCCCCATGGGCACTAATCACCATCTGGAAATATCACCGATATCTTCTTTTAGATTGCTATATAATTGATGAAGCACATTTACTATTTGAAAACTGTTACTATTTTGGCTATATTAGCCCCTGCATCTTATTTTGAGAGTAAATGAAAACAAGATATAAAAAAACTTTCAGTACACTTTATTGCTCAATGGATAGAGGAACTAGGAATGAAACCACATTAATGATTATTTTGCAGTTGTAAATTGAGGAAATTATTTTAACAT
Source organism: Narcine bancroftii (assembly GCF_036971445.1). NCBI lineage: Eukaryota > Metazoa > Chordata > Chondrichthyes > Torpediniformes > Narcinidae > Narcine > Narcine bancroftii. Next base: position 297,214,178 of record NC_091470.1, on the reverse strand, counting down.
TTTATTCTCTGAATATATAACAAAACAACTCTGGGTCCTTCCAGCAAATTTTACCAACTCTCCTGCGGTTTTCCAACTGTCTCTGTACCCCATTTCAAAAATAATTAAATAATTGCACTCCTTGGGCTTTTGGGAAATGAGAGAAGGAACAAGTAAAGATATGATGCTTGTATAGGAGCAGTATTTGTGTCTTTGGCCTCGTAGCTTATCGCATTTACTTTTGGGTTCTAAACTGCACCATTAAGGCACTATTTGAGAGAAGTAATTGTTATCACCAATACTGTTTCTCAAATTCAAGTTTATTAATCATCCAGTTTTACCAATACAGTCTGTCAAAACCAGGTTCTTCAGTCCATGGTGCGTCGAATATATAAATTGAAGGGATATTCGGTAAACATGTTACGATGGAGTTTAGTAATTGGAGGTATTAAGAACAAAATGCACTTAATTATCTTGGTTAAATTGAAAAATCAAGAACCAGTAAATTTTCAAAACCTGAATTAAAAACATAATGGTAGAACTGCTGACATGGTCCATAGATCCCTCAAGATTATCGTGCAAGTTGATGGGGTGGCTATGAAGGCTTCTGGCCTGCTGGCGCTCATTAGTCAGGAGATTAAGTTCAAGAGCTGTGAGGTAATGTTGTAGCTCTGTAAAACCCTGGTTAGACCACATTTAGAGTATTGAGTTCAGGATTTTGAACAGAGTCCCAGATTCCTTAGTATATTTGTAAGTTTTACTGATATGTTGGTGTTGAATGTCAAGCTGTAGTCAGTGCATGACAGCCAAATGTGGGTCGTCTTGTGATTTCACACAGAGTGGAGGACCAGCAAAATGGTACCTGTTGTGACAGTAAGCAAATTGAAGTGGGTTCTGGTCCTTCGTGAGTGAAACTCGAGTTTCTGCAGATGTTGTGATTGTAGTAAAACACACGAATGCTGAAGGAACTCACCTGGACTTGCAGTGTCCAAAGGAGATTATTGCCAACGTTTTGGGCCTGAGCCCTTCAAGGAATTCCTTCAGCATTTCTGTGTTTTTTATCTGGTCCTTTCTGAGACCAGAGTTGTTCTGTTCTTCAATCAAACTCACGAAGCACATTGTCACAGAAGATGTAGGTGTCTCCAGATGATAGCTGTCGATAAATCCATTTGCAATAATTGGGTCTCCCTATGGACTGCCAGTGGGAAAGTTTCACCATCATCTTCCACTTTTAGCTTAATAAAAGAACTGTTCCCCAAATTGTTTTGTGGATTCTGACCATCAACATCCTGGGTATGGTCTTCAGTGTGACAGCTTGCTTATCTATTATCTTTCTGTGACCTAAGGGAGTCCATTTCAACTCTGCAAGGCATTCCATCCATCGCATTCTCCCTTGCACTGATTCTTTTGCCATTTAACCAGCCAGCATCATCTTGAGATGTTTGGACAAAATCTGCATCAGCAGAAATACGCATGTTCATGTGAAGGGTGTGTAAACTGCTAGGTCGTACCCAAATTTGGATGGTACCTGGCCATGTGGAGCTTGGAAGCACAATCACCAACTGCTGTATCAGCATGCTATTGAGCAATGCACAAAGAACTGCATTTGCTATTATAGGTAGCCTATTTAAACCTTGTACAGCTTTTGACCACACCATTGGTTAAAAAGGCTTAAGAGCAAGGTTGAGCAACCAACTGGCTGCATCCGGCTGCGATCCAAATTTATTCTGTCTGGAACCCAAGCAAAATTAAGATGTGCACCCAGCCCGCCTAGGCAGAGTCCGTGGAATACATCCAGCCACTCCCGGGCCCACTATCCAACCTCTGACACACCATCTGGCCCATGAATAGTAAAAGGTTGCCCGCCCTGCTTTAGAGCATGCCTTGGGTTTGGCTGCCAACAGTTATCTCCCTCTTATGCCTGTTACAACCAGTCATTTGCTCCTTTGTTCCCCCATAACTCTGCTGTATGTATATGGCCACTGTGTTTGGTTCAGCATCATCTGTGGCTACTTGTATGTGTTGTTGTTGTTACGGACCATAAAGATGCGAGAAGGTGTCTTGTAAGTGCACATTCTTTCCATCAGTTTCTTTTTCCAGGTTTCGTGCCCCTCATGATCTTGCACTTTCCTAGCTCTGGGAACTCTTCCAGCTCCATGTCCTTCTGTGTGAGCCTTCTGTTTCCCAGCACCAGCCTATATCTTGGACTTGGTCTTTAGCCAACTTCCTCTGGCCTATCTTTCTTGCTCTGTGATGCCTGGGTCTCCATCTTTGAAATCCTCTGTGCATCCATCCATCCATTCTTCTTGTGGCTTTGTCCCTTGTTAACCCTTGTATCTTTTTTGCTACTTAATATTTGCTAGCTGCTCTAAGCTCTGTAAGTGCAAAAAAATTGTTTTTGTGTGAATAAATACACTTCACGTGAGCAAAAAAAAGCAATCTAGAAAAGAAGATTGCTAACAATAGATGGAGGCTTGAGACAAAAGTAGAGGCCTAGGGTTTTGAGTTTCTGATCAAGTTGTTGATTGGGGAAAAAGTTGATTTGCAAGAGCTGCAACAAAAGATTTCTTCCTTTCCTTGGAAACAATGTGTAGAGTAGACTATGACCATAAATCTGTTAGAAACCACAGGAGAGATTAATTTCTCTACAGAAGGGGTACATGCATTTGAGAGTTTGGTTTATTCAGATGCCCAGTGGAGTGATCCAGAATTAACATAGAACACTACAGCACAGTACAGGCCCTCTCTCCCTCGATGTTGTGCCGACCCATACATTCCTTTTTTTTTAAAGTACTTAACTCAGCCTACCCTATTAACTCTCTATTTTTCTTCCATCCATGTGGCCTGTCTAGGAGTCTATTAAATGCTCCTCAAATTTCAGCCTCCACCATCACTCCTGGAAAAGTATTCCAGGCACCCACAACTCTGTGTATATTTTTTTAAGAATGTCTTCCCTAAACTTCTCTTCCTTCACTTTGTATATGTGTCCATTGGTATTTGCTATTTCTGCCTGGGAAACAGGTGCTGCCTGTCCACCCTACTTTTGCCTCTCATAATCTTGTAGACCTCTATCAAATCTCCTCTCATCCTTCTATGCGCCAAAGAATAAAGTCCCAGTTCGACTAACCTTGCTTCATAAGACTTGTTTTCCAATCCATACAATATCCTGGTAAATCTACTCTGCACCCTCTCCATAGCTTCCACATCCTTCCTATAATGGAGTGACCAGAACTGAACACAATATTCTAAGTGTGATCTTAACAGATTTGTAAAGTTGCAAAATGACATCTGTACTCAATTCCCTACTAATGAAGCCCAGCAACCCATGCAGCAACCTTGAGAGATGTATGGATTTGAACTCCCAAGGTCACTGTTCATCCACACTCTTAAGTAACTGATCATTAACCCTGGACTTCAGGTTTGTCCTTCCAAAATGCATGACCTCACACTTAATCTGAATGAATTCCATCTGCCACTTTTCTGCCCAACTCTGCACCCTGTTTATATCCTCTTGTAGCCTTCAACATCTTTCAGCTCCATCCACAACTCTTCCAACCATCGTGTTATCCGCAAGCTTACTGACCCATCCTTCCACCTCTTCATCCAGGTCATTTATAAAAATTGCGAAGAGCAGGGGTCCCAGAACAGATCCTTGTGGCACTCTACTAGTCACCGACCTCCAGGCAGAATACTTTCCTTCCACTATTTCTCTCTGCTCTCTTCCTGCAAGGCAATATTTTATACACACAACCAAGATTCCACTGATCCTGTGCCTCATGACTTTCTGGGTGAATATTTCGTGGGGGACCTTTTCAAATGCCTTGCTTAAAATCTATGTGGACCATATCTACTGCCCTACCCTCATCAATACTTTTTGTTATCTCCTCAAAAAACTCAATTAGGCTCATGAAGCACAACCTTCCCTTCACAAAGCCATGTTGACTATGCTTGAGTAGAGTAGTTTTCCAAATACTCATAGATCCTATACTAAAGAATTCTCTACAAAAGTTTTCACACCACGAACGCAAGACTCACCTGTCCATAATTCCCAGGATTCTCCCTATTTAAACAAGGAGACTACATTTACCATTCTCCAATTCTCCAGCACCTCTCCTGTGGTATATTCATCCAGCCCCAGGAACTTATGAATCTTGATATTTTTAAAGAAGATCCAACACTTCCTGTTCCTTAATCTCCGCATTGTCCAGCACACTGGCCTTTTCTATTTCGACTTCACCTTAATCAAGGACTTTTTTTCTCTTATGAATACTGAAGCAAAGTATTCATTTAGGACCTCCTCCAGATGTGTTGCCTCCTTCATCCTTTAGTGGCCCCACCTTCATTCTCACCATTCTTCTGTTCTTCACTTGTGCATAGAGCACCTTGGGGTTTGATTTGATCCTACATGCCATAATGACTGTGTGTCCAGGCACAATCCCAATGCTATCTACAAGTTTGCCAATGTCACAACAGTTGTTGGCAGAATCACAAACGGCAATGTGGAAGTGTGCAGGAGGGAGATAGATCAGTCGTTGAATGGAATCGCTGCTGCCGCAAAGCCAGGGGGGGATATTGTGGACTTCAGGAAAAAGTCAGGGGGACACAACCCAGTCCTCATCGAGGACCTTAGTAGTGGAGAAGGTCAAGAACTTCAAATTCCTGGATGTCAACATCTCCTTGGATCTGTCCTAGAGCCTCCATGTTGATTTCATAAATCCACAAGGGAAGTAGAGAATTTTCTACAAGAACAATGAGGGTGACCCAAGAATGGATTTCAGAAAGAAGAACAGGACAAAGACAAAGTGAACTGTAAATGTTAAAGTCTGGATAAAAGTAAAAAGAGAGTTATATTTTGAATTGTCTTGAACGGTTAACTAAAGTAATATGGAAATGTATATAGGAAAGCATGAAAGAGGGTTAATATTTAGGAAAATAGTAGTAAGGCAGATATTCTGATTTAAGGGAGTTAATGGCACCAGAGAAGGAGAGATTTACAAAATGGCACTGAAATTGAGGAGAAGGGTTCTTTCTCGGATGATACCGTGGGCTTTTTCAACGGGCTTCTGGGGTTTCTTGTATACATCACTGTCAGAACAGAGGCATTGCACATGTTTTTAAAAGGGAAAAACCGCTGTACTGTGTGGATAATCAAAAGGAGATGGATATGTGTAAATATAAATGAGTAAAGTTAAAATTTATTAGTTATAATATTAACAGTTTAAACAGACATAAAAAGGAAAAGAGACTTGGTGCACTTTTTAAGAAAATAATTAAAGGCAGAAATAGTTTTCCTTCAGGAAATGAACCTTGCAAAACTGGAACATAATTTAGCAGGCTGAGCAACCACACGAGTAAATGGCCAAATCGCAGCAACACGCGACTGGTCCAAGATGATGAGGGCTCCCGTTCACTGCCGAGAAGGAGCCCTCCACTTCCATGTAGCGGCCCGCTGGCTGGAAAGTGATGCCACGATGTGATGACATCACTTCCAGAATTGGGCGGGCCAGCTCAGAGACGCAGAAAATTCAAACCAATAAAGTAATTCTTTGGTTCACCCTCATGCTGTGTGGACGTCTCTTTATTCAGTCGTGCTGTTGCATCAGTCGTTGCAGTGGTGACCCCGACGGTTCCAACATTTTGGAACCAGCATTAATCGCACGAGAATGCAGCAACTGGCTGAATCCAGTGTCATATCTCCTGTGACCAATGCAGTGGGCATACATCCCCTGCTGTCTTGGGCAAACCAGCCCAGGAACTGGCTACAGCTGGCTGAGTCACAGTTCCACATCAGGGAAATTGTTTCAGAGGACACCAAGTTCTGACATGTCGTCAGTGCCCTGGACGCTGCCACACCTGCCAAAGAAAGCTCCTTCATAGAGAACTCAGCAATGGAGCGCAAGTACGAGCAGTTCAAACATTTCCTCCTCAACATCCTAGAGTTCAGCTGGCACGAGTGTACCATCAGAATCATCAACATCCAGGGCCTGGGTGACAGAAACCTCTCCAAGCTAATGCACAAGATGGTGGCCCTGGCAGACGGACACACAGACTGTTTCCCGTTCGAGGCCCCTATTCCTCTCAAAACTGCCAGTACATGTATCCTCAGCAGTTTTGGACATGGATTTCAGCGCCCTGCACCTTGTAACCAAGGAGGCAGACAGACTGTTCCGCATGCCACAGCAGAGCTACCTTCACATAGAACAAGTCTACAATTGGTGCCACCACCCAGTCCAGCCCACCAGAAACATCAGTAGCAATGTGAAGGGCGTGCAGAGAACAGCAAGTACTATTTCTACCACCGCCGATGGGGCAGGAACACCAGGTAGTGCACCCCCATGATCGTACCCCACCACCAAAACCAACACTGTGATGGGGAAACTGGCAGGCTGGCCACTGATAGTGGCCACAGTAGTTGGCCCACAGAAAGGCATACTCTACCTCAGACCAGAGGACGAAGAGGGACTTCCTTGACGAACCTGGCATGGAGATTAGCCTCAACCTGCCCATGTACTTTGAGACAAGACACAATACAAAGGCATTCTCCCTGCAAGCAGCTAACAGGTCCTCCATTCCCAGCTACGGGACCTGCCTGGTCACCATTCATGTTGCAGACACTGTTTTCCAGTGGGAGTGCACCATCGCAGCTGTGGGACAGGCACTACTCAGAGCGGATCTCCTCTTGGCTCACGAACTGCTGGTAGACATGATAAGATGCCGGTTAGTAAATGCCACAACTTTCCAGTCTTTCCCTCTCACCCTGCGGAGGCACTCTTTCCTTTCACTAGGAATCCACTTCCTGGACCAAGGTGAGTATGCCTCCTTACTGGCCAAATACCTGGCTTTATTGGCACTGAACTTCCATGACTCCAACTCACCACATGGCATGGAGCACCATATAGAGACTGCTTCTGCCTTCATCCCCCAGGTTCATGCAGGAGCCTGGCCCCTCCTGCCATTCAAGCTCCAACAAGCCAAGGCTGAGTTCGCCACCATGGAGGAATTGGGGATCATTCCCTGTTCCAACTGCCCATGGGCCTCCCCACTCCACATGGTGCAGAAGAGCTCCAGCAGTTGGCGACTGTGTGGCGACTACCCACATCCAAATGAGGTGACAGTCCCGGACAGGTATCCCATCCCACACGTCCAGGATTTCACCACGAGGTTACAGGGTATTCTCCAAGGTGAACCTCGTAAAGGGATACCACCAAATCTCAGTACGTCCCAGTGACATCCAGAAGATGGCCATCATCATATCCTTTGGAGGGACCCAGACATAAAGGTATTCAGAATTATCCAGGAAGAGCATAAAACTAATTTATTTACCAATGATATGCTATTATATCTATCTTTGGTCAAACTATAGACCACATTTGATAAATATAGGAGAGTTTCAGGTTACAAAATTAATTTTGGAAAAAAGTGAAATCATGCCATTAACAAATTTTGATTATGAAAGATATCAAAAAGAAAGCCAGTTTAAATGGAAACTGGAAGAAATTAAATATATAGAAATAATGGTAGATAATAATTATGTAATTTGTATAAGCTTAATTGTCTCCTTTGCTTGGAAAGATGGAGGAGAATTCACAAAGATGGAAGGACCTGCCTATTACTTTAGTTGGGAGAGTTAACTGTGAAAATGAAAGTGATGCCAAAACTGCAATACCTTTTTCATTCATTGCCTATTTCTTTGACTAGGATTTTTTTTAAAGATACTTAATGGACATATAAGACAATTTCTTTAGAATAAAGTACCTAGGATCTCCAAGGAAAATTTGAGGTGGGAATATAAATTTGGAGGATTAAAACTATGAAATTTTTTTTAAAAATTATCTAAAAGCTTAGTCGATGTTTCTCATCTTTTTTGAAGAAGAGAGCTCTCCCTCTTGGATCCAAATGGGATTGCATACAATGGGGGCGGAGGTAATGAAAGATTTTTACAATTGGAATGTCAAATTAATAACAAAAAAAATGCAACCCCATTTTAATACATATTAAAATTTGGCATGAGATTAATGAGAAAAAAGTGAAGATATCACCAAAAGCACCACTGTACTAGAATGAACTATTGCCCATGAACTTGGGTAATAGATTTCTAAGTATTTGGTATGAAAAAGAAATTAGACATATTGAAGACTGTGTTTTGAACAAGGGCTGCATATTTCCTTTGAACAATTAAAACAGAAATACGGTTTGTCAAATGGAACCTTCCACTCCTTTCTTCAGTTAAGATTTTTTCTGCAAGAGATGGGATGCCACATTGGCCCCACCCTTATGCAATGAAGTGGAAGGGATGCTTCAACTGGGAAATGCATCTAAATTTATAACAAGGATGTGTTCTGTTTTCCAAGATGAAAGCGCTAAGCCAGGCTTACAAAGGTTAAGGGAGAGGTGGAAGTCTAATCTAGGTTTTAGAATACTAGAGGAATTTTGGTCTGATTGGTGTCTGGATAGCATGTCATCAGCGATAAATGCAAGATATAGATGGGTAGGTACAATATAATTTCTTACATCAACTATATCTCATGCCACAAAAACTAGACACATCAAAATCTGAAATATCTGAAATGTGCTTTAGGTGTGGGATCGAAATTCGAACCATCTTGCATTCTACATGTTTGAGTGTGAAGGTAAGATCATTCTGGCATGATATCGCTGAAACACTACAAGAATAACAGGAGTGACCTTTACATACAACCCAGAGCTGTACCTTCTGGGCAACATTTATGTAAGTGAGCAATAAACTAACTAACTTTCAAATTTGTTTTATTAAAGTAGCTCTGGCTGTAGCCAGCAATCACTTGGAACTCTGACTCTCCCCTACTTATTGCTTGAGGGGCCGCAGAGATATGTAGCTGTATACCCATGGAGAAAATTTCTTATAACTTAAAAAATAAATATGATACATTCATTAAGATATGGCAACCACATCTGGATTATGTAAGGGTCCGGTTATAAATTTGGCCCTTCAATGAATATATGTAAAGAGAAAGAGAATCATGGAAAAAAAGTGGTGCATGAAATTGTATTTTTTGTATTTGTGGGAGGGGGAAGGGAAAAAGGGAGAATGTTTTGTAAACATTTAATATATTTGATGTGTATAAAATTTTAAAGATTGTATGAATATATTTATAAACTAGGTACAAAAAAATTTGCTTCAAGATCATTTTATTCCTTCTTTCTTTGGCTTGGCTTCGCGGACGAAGATTTATGGAGGGGGTAAAAAAGTCCTAATGGCTAATAAAACTGCATTGACATGTTTTAATATAATACAAGTATGATTGCATTCTTTGAAGTAATGTATTTAGTTAGGATTAGTAATTATTACTACATTTTGGGTAACTTGCCTTTTGTGCACACATTAATTTCCTTTGTGCACTGGCTGCAAAAAAGTGTGAGTGCGTGCACACAGCTTAGAGGGAACAGGGCCTTTCCTGCTTTCTATATCAATCATGTTCTTCCTCCTTCCTCTTTACTGGTTGCTTCACCTGTTTCGTCAGCCACGGTTCCCTTTTCCTACTATTTTTTCCTTGTCCCAGTAGTACAAACCTGTCCTGATCTCAGCACGTGGTCCCAAAACTTCCTCCACATTACTCCTGTGCTTTAATCTTTGAACATGTTTCCAATTTACTCCTGCCTCATCCCTTCATAATTAGCCCTTCCCCATTTAATCACTTTCCTATTTGCCTGTTTTTTTTTTTATAAATCCTTTTCCATAACTATGTTGAAGTTTGGGAGTTGTCATCACCCTTACCGAAATGGTCAGCCACTTGATCAGGTTCATTACCCAGAACTAGATCCAGTATTGCCTCTCTTATTGGCCAGTCCACATACAGTCAGGAATCCTTCCTGAACGCATTTGACAAACTCTGCCCCATCCATCCCTCTTGCAGTCATGAGGTGCCAGTCAACATGTAGAAAAATTTCCAAAAAAAACGTACTGGGTTTGTAGGTTAATTGATGTATTTGGGGTAGCACCAGGGTCATGGGCCAGAAGGACTTGTTACTATGCTGTATCTCTAAAATTAAAATTAAATGGTTGTGCATGCGTGAGTAGGAAAAATATGTACATCTCTTCAGTCATTTTAGAGTTTGATTATTTTAAATTTTCAAGCTATGATGTTTGAGCACTTGGATTTGCCAAGAGGATTTGTATTTGAGTGAAGCCCAGAGGAGGATTCTGTCAGGGTGGCTGCTGGTACGGGCCTGTCCAGTGGTGAATGACTTGTTGGCCAGGTGTTGAGCTCTGATCATTGGAGCATCTTCCAGGGCAGTCACATCACCACCAGTCAGTTTAATAGGGATTATAAGCCCACGTTGGGATGAAAAGGCATTTGAATAGAATCACTGCAAATGGCTGAAGTGCAGGAATTCAGGGGAAAGTAAAATAAATAACAAATGAACTGTTACGTTAAAAAGAACTTAGAAATTTACAGTAGGAGTTGGATTTTTAAAATATTGCATCGTGTCATTTTCAGTTATTTAAAATGATATTTCTTTCATTTAATGCAATAAAAGGTAAAAAGTGTATGAAATATACATTGCCCTCCATAACATTTGGGATAAAGATACTTTTTCTCCTTTATTTGCCTCTGTGCTCCAGTTTTATTATCAAACAGTTCACATGTAATTAAAGTGCACATTCCAGATTTTATTCAAGGTTATTTGTAGACATTTTAGTTTGATCATGTAGAAATTACAGCACTTTTTATACATAGTTAACTCATTTTAGTGCGCCATAATGTTTGAGACATTTGGCTTTGCAGGCGTTTTAGTAATCAGATGTGTTTAATTGCTTCATTGGTTTGGGTATAGAGATCTGGGCTTGTTTCTAAGCTATTGATCACTTTTGGAGTCTGTAGTTGCCATCTTTCAACATGAGGACCAGAGTTGTGCCAATGAAAGTCAAAGAAGTCGTTCTGAAGCTGAAAAACCAGAATAAAATAATTCGAGAATCACCCAAACATTAGGATAACTAAAATCAACCGTTTGGAACTTTATTTAGAAGAAAGAGTGTACTGGTGAGCTCAGTCATTGCAAAGAGATCAGTATTCCAAGGAAGATCTCCACTGCTGATGACAGAAGAATTCTCATCATAATGAAGAAAAATCCCCAAACATAGGTCCAACAGATCAGAAACGGTCTTCAGGAGGCAGATGAGGATATGCACAAGACTTTATGAACAGGAATACAGAGGCTTCATTGCAAGATGCAAACCTTGGCAAAGATGGTATGCTTTGGATCTTGGGCAGTTTCTTTATGAATCCACCCTTTGCTCTTGCCATCACTCTGGTACAGATTAATCTTAGTCTCATCAGTCCACAAGCTTTTTGCAGAATCCTGCAGGCTCTTTTAAATACTTCTTGTCAAACTGTAATCTGACTAGTTATGGCTAATTCGTTGTTTGCATCTTGCAGTGTAGCCTCTTTCCTTTCATGGTCTTCTGTTGACGGTAGTCATTAACACACCCACATCTGCCTCCTGAAGAATGTTTCTGATCTTTTGGACAAGTGTTTGGGGATTTTTCTTCATTTTGATGAGATTTCTTCATTGATCAGCAGTGGAGGTCTTCCTTGGCCTACCAGTCCCATTGCAATTCCTGAACTCATCAGTATGCTCATTGTTCTTAATATTCCAAACTGTTGATTTTGGTAATCCTAAGGTTTAGACAATGACTCTTACTGTTTCATTCTTGTTTTTAAGCCTCATAATGGCTTTTTTGTTTACTTAGCACAACTGTTATCCTTGTGTTGAAAATGGCAACTACAGACTACAAAGGTGATCAAAAACTTAGAAACGAGCCTAGCTCTCTTATACCAGCATTCATGAAGCAATTAAACATATCCAATGGCTCTCAAACACTAAGGCGCTCTGAAATGAGGGCACTGTGTCTAAAAAGTGCTGTAATTTCTACATAATCAAACCAAATGTATACAAATAGCCTTGAATAAACTCTGGAATGTGCACTTTAATTACATGTGAATTGTTTGATTACAAATTCAAAACTCTGGAGCACAGGGGCAAATAAAGAAAAATGTCTTTGAATCAAACATTATGGACGACCCTGTATCTAATGTTAATGTGAAGTATTAAGTGGCACCATTTTAATTAGCAGTGTGGTTCTCCTAAGACTGTTTATCAACAATTATTCTTCAACCAATGTCCAAAATTAAATGCATCTGTGTGAATTAGCTTCTAAGTTTCTTGTATTAGAACTGTACCATTCAAAAGTAAAGTTCTTTGAGGGGCTGAAAAATTCTATTTTATGCAGGTCTCTTATGTCCTCAATTGTCATCATTTATTTAAATTTCAATTACTGGTAATGTTTGTTTAATTTTATGTTGAAAACTGTTATGCATAGAGTGGTTTACCTCATGAAAATATATTTGTCTGTTTGGCACACCCATTGGCTGACTGTGCCTGTGGCTCTTCCCATAGGCTCCAGAAGGTTCCACCGCCCCTTTCCCAGAGTAAAACAGCCGAGCAGCGGATGTGCTTTTGTTCTAAAGCTAATAAAAGCCTATCAGTTTGTTCAACTTCAGTCTTTGGGAGTTATTGATGGTGCATCATTTCATTAAAGAGAAAATTCTGAGGATTGAAAATAAAAGAAAATCTTAAATCTTTTTTCACCCTGCATGTGTTTGAATGAACAAGAGGTAGAATAACAGATGGCTGGAGAAATGGTGCAAAGGAAGAATGATGGAATCCTGAAATTCTGGAAATTATGCAGCTATACATGAGACTTGGAGATAGGACCAGAGTAATGCAAGATCAGAAACAAGAGGATAAGAACTAAATAGCAGATGAGTCTCCCATTGCAATTGTGTGCAGAAATGCCTTTATGTGGTCTATAACATTGGAGCTGCAGGCACAAGTGGCATGATGAAGCTGTTCCAATCATGTTTCTGCTTCTGAAACTCTAATTTTGTTTCTTTATAGTTATTATTCCAGTTGTCTCTGAAAGCTATCATGGAATCGATTTCCTTTTGCCCTTGTCTGTGTTGCCCTGAATTCTTTTGCCAATTGGCTTAAATTCATTCTCTGGCTGCTGTCATTTTCTGCCAGTGAAAACAGATTCTTCTAATATATCTAAAATGTTTATGAATTTTGAATGCCATTCCTAAATTGCCTTGATACTATTTTGATGCACCACTTCTACTCTCCAGAAGGCTCTGACATCTTTACATCATTCAACTTACTACTCTAACTAGGGCCTAATTTAATGTAGTAAATGCTAAGAGACCACACAAGAAAAGGAAGGGAAATGAGTGAAGTCACAAAGCTTGTTTTCTATTTGAATTCATTTACGTTTATTAAGTTCTCTGTTTTCATTTGTTCAGTATACAATGGGTAGATTTACTGAAAATGGTAGAGCTTCTCTGGGAACTGGTATCATAAAGGCCATTTAACTGTACAGTCATGTCAAATAACTTTCCTGTCCAGCTTGGGAATAATCACAGCAAACCTATTTATGAGGGGGGGGGGGGGGTGGGAGAATTGTTTTTATGGCCCAGGAACTGACCGAGTTCCTGATGCCAGTAATGTTGAATTCTTCATTGTAATCTGGTATGATGCAAGCATCATGCTGTACTAATTGGCTATCAGCCTGCATCTAAAGAGTTTATTTTTGTATATTGGCCCATCAACTATTGGTAGCTTTGTCAGCTTGACCCTTTTTAGTTGAAGCTTAAAGTACAGGATCCTCAAATTCTCTTGGAATCCACTGTTTTTAAAAACTGTCATAGCATTCATTGTGCACCATCAGGGTTTCATTCCATGATGTCCAGACACCCGTGTTGAGCTTCTCATTGGGAATTTGCACTCTAGATCGGTTTGTGATTCTTACCATGTTTCTCAGAATCTTGAGTTTCACGGTGCACAATTTTGAACAGTTTGTTGCTCCACTAGATTTGCAATGCTTACCCCAAAGTCCATTTTATTCACAATGTTACACCCAAGGCTATTCTGTCCATAAATTCACAACTGTACTCACTTCGGTTGAAGATGTGGTGGAAATGTTTTCACATCAAGGCATGGGTAGGCCCTATTTCCTCCTCAAAATGTTTTGATTTTGTGACTGTTTTGATGTACAGGATATCTAAACAACAAATAAATTAAGATAACTAACTTTGGTACTTTTTTAATTCTTCAAAAGGAATTTTTTTAAAAATTCAACAGGCTAGTGTTACGGACTTATGAGATGCGATCACTGTATGGACCCGAATATAAGACGGTATAGATCTGAACAAGTAGAAGTCTGGCATCATTTATAACTCTGGAATAAGTTGAAGGTGGTGAACGGGGTTTGCAAAGCACATTATTACAATGATATCCAATAAAATTTCATCGAACAAGTCAAGACTGAGACATTTTCAATAAGATGTGAAGCTAGAATTTTAAAAAAAATACAAAGACTTTACAAAGAAGATAAAAAGATTATCCTTTGGGAAGATTTTTCCACTAACTTTTTTCTGATTGGTCTGAAATACAGCACTTGTCATAAACCCTTTCAAATTGATGAGTTTTCATAGAAAATGACATGTTGTGACACACAATCTACATATCAGTATAATCAATCATTTACATCCTTGTGTTGAGAGTGGTCAAACTACTCTGTATTTAAAGAAGTAAAAATGATATTGTTCAGCATTTATTTTCCTATAATGTAAAGGTAAATATAATGTTTCCTTACTTCAAATCTGAGCAAATCATTTTGGGATAGTTTCAATCAGCTTCTGCAACATGTTATGAAAAGATGTTTATGAATAAAAATCAATTTGTTTATCTTTAGGTTTTCATAATAAAAATGTTTTATGAAATTCTTTCAAAGTATCTTAATTTGCTTGGGAAGTAAAAAATGAAGTGGTAGTGTTTCTGGGATGGAATGTACATTGATGAGACATTAGTGAGACCAAATTTGAAGCATTTTTTGCAGTTTTGGTCACCTACCTACAAGAAAGATATCAATAAGATTGAAAGAGTTAATAGAAAACTTACAAGGATATGGCTGGGACAGAGCTGAGTTATAGGGAAAGATTAACTAGGTTAGATCTTTATTCCCTGGAGTGTCAGAGAATGAGAGGAGATATTATAGAACTATGAAAAATTTTGAGAGATATAGATAGGGTAAATTCAAACACGCCTTTTCTGCTGAAGTTGAGTTATACAAGAACGAGAGGACAGGGTTTAAGGTTGAAAGATAAAATGTTTAAGGGGTCTTCACACCGAGAGTGGTGAGTGTGGGCCAAACCAGACTGGAAAAGTACATGGATTCCAGGGACATGGCAGGCTATGCCATGGTTCAATGCCATGGTTCAATGGTTCTAATATGCTTTTTCAACTGGTAAATGTATGTGAACTTCCAGGAGTAAACAAATATAAAATTTGAAAGGGATAAACAGTGCAGATATAGGCCAGTTGGCTGAATATCAGTGAAATAAAAGTAATCTGCAACAAAATTAATTTACCTTTGCAAATAATGATCTTGTAAATGAGAGACCCTACCTATTTATTTGTTGAAGAAATTAAGAGGAGTAATGAGGGTGGTGGAATTGACAGTCCAAGTATTGGATTTGTCGAACTTTATTGCAAATTTTGAAGCTGAAAACATGAAAAGAATAAAGGTGGTCTGGATAGAAAATGACCAAAGGATAGTAGGTAGAGAAAGTATGATGAACAAACCATATGTCTCAGTTAAAAATTCAGAGGTAAATAAAATGTTGTCCTTCATAACAAGATGAGTTTAAGATTGAGGATGCCTTCCCAAACTTGTACTTGTCCTTGATGGTGTCCATCAAGTCCACACAACCATTAGCCATGCATTTACCTAATTTTATTCCCTCTAGAATTCCAATTAGCATGCTAGAATTCTTCCTATGTGCCATTGATAGTGGCCAATTATTCTCTGAACAAACACGACTTTAGAATGTTGGAGGCAACTGGAATACCTGGAGTAATCCACATAGTCATGAGAAAAACTTGCAAACTGCACACACCACCTCAGGGCTGAACCCTAAATCATGGAACTGTGAAGCAGCAGCTCTACGAGCTGCATCCCAGCACCTTGTCGATCTCTGGGAATTGCAGGACTGCTGTGTGAGGAGAGGTTGGGTCAACAAGGTTTGTATTCACCAAAATTTACAAAAATTCTTGGAAACGTTAAAAGATCTGATTATGGGTATGTGGATAGATGTGGCAGAAAAATGACAAGAAAGAAGATTCCGCCCAAACCGGTTGCAGCATAAGAGATTTGCAACTGTGAACTGATGAGGAGAAATCTCTTTATTTAGAGCAGTTCGACCTGTGGAATTCTCTGCTGTAAAATTGTAAAGGCCATGTGGTTGAATAAGAATTGTGGGAAAAGAGATGAAATGGACGATGAGCCTTGAACAGGCTCAAAAGTCTGAGTGGCTTCCTGCTCTTATTTTTTTATTCTGAATTGTGTACATGTGTGTATGACAATAATCTCTATCTTTTAGTTTTGAATCCTAGTGGAACTAATGGATTCTGACTGGGACAATTCACTGGGGAGCTGTCTTCTTGCATGTCTTGTTGCACTTCCTTTTATTCCCTCCTCACAGCTGCATTAGCCTCACTGCTAATTTGTGTTGACATGGCTGGGATCTTCCATATCTGGGGCTCTTCTAATCATGGGTAAATTTAAATGATTAATAAATGAGAAAATAATTTTATCATTGAGGCACGTACATGCCATTTTTTAAAATCATTTTTGATTTGGTTGAATTGAACCATCATTTTAACATTTAGTACTAATTTGTAGTTCAATTCTTGACCAGTTATGCACTTATGCCAATATTTTTCCTTGAACAGGCTGTATCTCTTTAATCTGGTCACGATGGGACCTGGCTATTGCCAGACCACAGAAAATGCTGGAAACTGAAATTGACCCCTCAGGGAACCCCCTTTGTAAATCTATCAAAGGTAGAACAAACTTAAAACAGGAAATAATACTGTTGGGCGGCACAATTAGCACAAAACCTTTACAGCACCAGCGATCGGAACTGGGGTTTGAGTCTTGTGCTACCTTTAAGGAGTTTGTACTTACGACAGCAGATTCAAACATGCCAGACCACAGGGTGCAGGATAAGAGAGGTACAATCTGTATTTGCAATTAAATAATATTATTCTGTGGCGGCTCACCACAAGGCAGGCGAACCGGCCACGCAGCGGGGCAGCCAGCCAAAATGGCGCCGTCGGGGGTTTCCCTTCTTTCCAGCATGAGGCTCGGAAACCCACGCTGGGGGACCACGTGACGCCCAGGTGATGTCAGCGCCCTCCAGCACAGTTCTCAGCCAGGACCAGGCTGGGAGTATTTGTGCAGCCCAGCAGCCTGCAATAAACTAGTCTGCTCACTGAGCTCAACCCGTCTGGTTGTGTGTATTATTGCAGGAGCAGTGTAGCCGCCGCTACAATTGGTGCCCCGACTGGTTCAAACGTCTTTGAACACATCATGAGCGAGCCTGGGATCAGCACTATAGCCATGAAACTGCCTGAATTCTGGGTTCAAGAGCCGGAGACCTGGTTTGGCCACGCGGAGGCCCAGTTTCACCTTCGCCAGATTTTGTCCGACACGACCAAATTCTACCATGTGATCGCCGCCCTTGACCAGGCCAGACACGTGCTGCACGTTGTTCGGCACCCACCTGCCGAGGACAAATACAAGACCATCAAGCGAGTGCTTACTGGGTCCCTTGGACTATCCAGACACCAGCATGCCACACGGGTGCTGCACCTCGATGCCCTGGGGGACAGGTCCCCGAAGGAACTGATGGACAAGATGCTCACACTAATGGGTGAGCAAAGCCAACTGCCCACTCTTCGAGCACATCTTCCTCGAACATGCTGGTTCAGGAGAGCTTCACCGACCCAAGGAAGGTCTCACCCAGAAGGCCCAAGAGCTATGGCTCGCACGATTATCGGAAGGCTCAGTAGGCACGGGCATGACCACCCCAAGCACGCCCCTAGCGTTGCGGAAGAGTTCCCGGCCCCTGCAGGGGCCCCCGAGAGCATACCCAAGGCCACAGCATCTGCTTCAGGCCTCTGCTTCTACCACCAGTGCTCGCAAGTGTCGTCAGCCCTGCTCGTTCCAGGGAAATGACCAGGCTGGCCGCTGTTGATGGCTGGACACAGCCTTCTCTACCTGCGGGTCTCAGTCAGCAGCCGGCGGTTCCTCATTGACACTGGAGCCCAGATCAGCGTCATCCCGGCCACGGCCATCGAATCCAGGAACCGAACTCGTGGACCTCCCCTCTGTGCGGCCAACGCAACGGCAATCCAGACACATGGAGGCAAGTCGGTCCACTTCCAGATCGGCCAACAGAATTTCGTGTGGAGGTTCACCATCTCATCCCTCCCGACTGCCATCCTGGGTGCAGACTTCCTCCTCGCACACGGGCTTCTGGTGGACATTCGAGGTAGGCACCTGGTGGTCACCCGTACCTGCCAGGCCATTCGCCTCAATGCCTCCCGCTCGGAGCAACCGCAGATGGCTACAATCGGTATGCCCAGAGATGAGTTCCAGCGGATCCTGGTCGAATTCCCGACAATCCTCAAGCCACAATTCTCTGCTCCACCACATCCCCACCCAGGACGCACCAGTTCACGCCAAGGCATGCCAGCTCCTGCCTGACGAGCTCCAGGTAGCGAAGAAGGAGTTTTCACAGTTGTTGGAGCTGGGGATCATTCCGAAAGTTTTCTCCAAGGTTGACCTGGTGCGCAGATATCACCAGATCCTGGTGCACCCTGAGGACATACCCAAGATGGCCATCATCACTGCCTTTGTCTTGTTGAATTCCTGCGCATGTCGTTTGGGCTCAAGAACGCTGCTTGGACCTTCCAGAGCCTCATGGACTCTGTGGGCAGGGACTTGGATTTCATCTTTATTTATTTGGATGACATCCTCATCGCCATTAAGGACCGGGCGCAACACAAGGCCCACCTACGTGCCCTTTTCTCCCGCTGGCCAACTTTGGCTTTACCATCAACCCGGCCAAGTGCCAGTTCGGGAAAGAATCCATGCAGTTCCTGGGCCATACCATCACAACCGAAGGATCCATGCCCATCGCTGTGAAGGTCACCACTATCAGGGTGTTCCTACGCCCGGACAGCCTCAAGGAGCTGCAGGAGTTCACGGGTATGGTCAACTTTAACAACCGCTTCATCCCGGGAGCTGCGTGTATCATGCAGCCGCTGTTCGCCTCATCGCTGCCAAGCACAAGACGCTCGCTTGGAACCCAGAAACCTGCACCGCATTCTAGGCCATCAAGGACGCCCTTGCGAAGGCCGCCATGCTCGCCCACCTGCACACCGACCTGCATATGGCACTCTCTGTTGATGCCACAGCAGTCGGTGCCGTCCTGGAGCAACAGATGAATGGACATTGGAAGCCGCTGGCATTCTTCAGCTGCCTGCTACGTCGGTCGGAATGCAATATAGTGCCTTCGACCGCGAGTTACAGGGTACATACCTGGTAGTGCAGCATTTCTGCTATATTTTGGAGGGGAGGACTTTTACCATTTTCACCAACCACAAACCCCTCACCCAGGCGCTTGCGATGGCAAAGGATCCCTGGTCGGCCTGCCAGCAGCATCGACCAGCTCGCCCGGGACCAGAAAGCTGATGAGGAGACGAGGACCTTCAAGACCGCCATCACCGGCCTGTGGTTCCGAGACCTCCCGACTCCGTGCGGCGAAGGCACCATCCTGTGCGATAACTCCTTGTGCACCCTGCGGCCAGTGGTTCCCCAGCAGTGGCTCAGGCGGATCTTCCGTCACATCCACGACCTTTCACATCCGTCTGTCAGGTCCACGGTCTGGATGGTGGCAGAATGGTTCATACGGCATGGGCTGCAGAAGCAGATCGCAGGCTGGGCCAGAACATGCACCCATTGTCAGACTTCCAAGGTGCACAGGCACACCAGGGCGCCCGTACAGCAGTTCGAGCATGTCGGGAACGGTTCAGCCATATTCACGTGGACATCGTCGGGCCCTTACCAGTTTCCCAGGGCAACTGTTACCTGTTTATAGTGGTAGACCGCACCACTCGCTGGCCTGAGATGATCCCGATGCCAGATGCCTCTACCGACTCCTGCTCCCGAGCACTGTTGCATGGTTGGGTCGCCCAGTTTGGCGTCCCGGGTCACCTCACTAGCGATCGGGGTGCCCAGTTCACATCTGCGCTCTGGGCACAACTCGCCAACAGGTTGGGGATCCAGCTACACCGCACCACAGCCTACCACCCGCAGGCCAATGGACTGGTTGAACGTCTGCAGCGCCACCTTAAGTTGACGCTCATGGCCCACCTCACCGGTCCCAACTGGACGGACGAACTGCCTTGGGTGCTCCTGGGCATCCGCTCCACTCTCAAGGAAGATCTGCAGGTGTCATCAGCTGAGTTTATTTACGGTGCGCCGTTCGTCAACGCACCTCGCAACCACCAGAGGTCGCCACACGAACTACTTCCTCACCTCAGGGCACGCTTGGACTCCTTCGTACCCCCACCGCTGCCCAGGCATGGTACCCGCCTATCTCACGTTCCCGGTGAACTGCTTTCCGCAAAGTACGTTTTTGTTTGGCAGGGCCCGACCGTGGCACCTCTGCAGTGACCGTACAAGGAGTCGTACAGCGTTCCGCCTCGACGTTCACACTGGACATGGGTGGCAGGCGGGAGCCAGCGCACCTCGATCCCACTGAGGCCGTGGTTGTTGCCCAGCCCAAGAAGCGAGACCTCCCGGCGATAAAGGACATTGGTGCCGGTTCTGGGGGGGGGGCTGGCTGGCAGCTCACCACAAGGCAGGTGAACCGGCCCCGCTTGTAAGCCACGTGGCGGAGCAGCCAGCCAAAATGGCGCCATTGGGGATTTCCCTTCTTTCCAGCATGGGGCTCTGAAACCTGCGCAGGGGGACCATGTGTCACCCAGGCAATGTCAACGCCCTCCAGTGCACTTCTCAGCCAGGTCCGGGCTGGGAGTATAAGTGTAGCCCAGCAGCCTGCAATAAACTAGTCTGCTCACTGAGCTCAACCCGTCTGGTTGTGTGTGTGATTGCAGGAGCAGTGTAGCCGCCTCTACAATTCCTTAAATATTGTTTCTTAAAGTTTTCATATGTAGATAAAATTGCCTACTTTTTTCACCTTCGACAAACTGTGAATATATTATTTCAGAGTTCAATTTAATTTAAGAACTAAAAAGTATATTGAAATTATAATTGGGTTTTAAAATAGTAATGGCAATTATTTATTATGCATATTGGGTATAGCACAAAGCAGGCCACCTGTACAAGAACAATGCATTCAGTCACATATTGTTGCCTGCTTCCCACAGTCTTGCCATTGTTTCTTTCAGATAATTATCCTGCTCTCTTTTGAATAACGCCATTGAATCTGTCTCCAACTCTACCCTTTGTAATAAGTAGGATCCTTACTCTACTATTGTTGTACTTTTTAACAAAAATTCCTTCAACACATACTACTGTTCTCAATACCATTCTACAGACTGCAGATTAATTATTGTAGTCTTGATTTTTCAATCTGGACACAGCTTCGGCTGAAGTATTGGGGAATGTATGACATTGCGCTGTGAACCTGATCAGAATCCAGCTACTCATCCCGCAAACTGCTGGGTGAGGAGATGCTTTCTATGAGACTCGGTTTTGAGCCACTGAGAGATATGGAGTTCAAGGATGCACCCTTACTGGAATGGGGACAGCATTGCAGCAGTGTATTGGAAGTCCACTCAGATCCCATAATGATTCTTGACACATAAATGGTGAAAGTGGGAGATATCACATCCCCTCATGACCTACTCTCTTCTAAGGTGAACAGCCCCAGCTTCACCCAGGTTTTATATGGTTCATTTGTACTGTTCGAGCCCAGAGGACCCCAAAACCCAGCAGCAATAGATATTCACCAAGACAAATGGTTACTTCAACAAAAATTGCTTTTAATTATCTTTAAACATGAAAACAGAATCACACTTTAATTTAATTGACCTAACTTAATCCCTTTCTAAATCTAAGCACACATGTGTGTAATGTGTATGTAAGTTCAGAAAAGTTCTTTGATTCACAGTTCAGTCTTCTCATTCTTCCAAGTTCACTGGTTGCAGGCAATTCTTATACTGTGCACAGAATTTAACATTTATAAAGTTCACCAGGCTTTACTGCTTGAAAGGTAAATGATTACAGCTCAGGAAGGTTCTTGTTTGTTTTCCGTGAGAGATTTGTTGTTCGCTGAACACCCACAACTGAATTTAAAAAAAAAAATCAGCCATTTCAGTGTCTTGCTGAAGAAACTTGCCCCCTCAGGGTTCTCCAGATGATAACATCTTTCTTTCAGGTCACCAAAGAGTTCCTTTTTTCTTTTATTTCAAGTGAAACATTAGACAGCCAGTCCTCTCCTCTTGCATGAACCACAAGGGCTTTGACCAAGCTGAGCTAAGCACTCACAACCCGTCTTCCAGATGGGGTTTTCCACAAGCATACCAGCTTGTTCTGTTCCAGTCCCAGTTGCTGTTGCTGACTGTAAAACTGCAAAACTGATCTCTCTCTCTCTCTCTCTCTCTCTCTCTCTCTCTCTCTCTCTCTCTCTCTCTCTCTCTCTCTCTCTCTCTCTCTCAAAATCTGTTTGACTCTCTGCTTGCAAAACCACATGACACTCCTAGAACTGCAAGTTCCACTCCAGACAGTCTGATAAGTTCTTTCATCTGTTGCCTTTTTGTAAACAATACATTAGTGGGCACTCTCCAAAGCTTTTGCAAAAGTTCTTGGTGCTGATATGTCTAACATTAGCAGAGCTACAGTATGTTAAATAAAATGTTTTAAAGTGTTTGTGTATGACCTACACTTAAAAAAAACCTACCCCAATTTATCTCCTAAAAACATATCTATATACAATACAAACACAATATAATCTGTCACAGTTCCCATTCTGTGTACAGCCTGTGGTGCTTGGTTAACTAGCAGTGTGCATTTTTGTTACCACAATTCAAGCTTATTACCATCGTACTGTATATGTACAACCAAACAGAACAGCATTTCATTAGACCACGGTGCACACATATAATTCATAACACCTAATAATCATATTATACAGGTCAGTTCAGCCCTTCTAGTCCCATTGACCCGCACCCAGCCCATAACTTCCATAGGTCACTCGTCCATATACTTACCCAACTCGAGCCAGCATCTACCAGTTTGGACAGAAGGTCATTCCACACTCCCACCACCCTCTGAGTGAAGAAATATCCCCCCCCCCCCCCATGCTTCCTCCAAACTTTTTCCCCATCAAGCTCAATCCATGTTGTCTTGTTTGAATCTCCCCCACTCTCAATGGAAAAAGCCTATCCACATTTACTCTCTGTTCCCTGGAGTGTAGAAGATTGAGGGGTGATTTGATAGTTATTTAAATTAAGGGGCACAAAGTCCTAGCCTGTTTAATCTTTCCCTGTAACTCAAACCCTGAACCCAGGCAACATTCCTGTAAATCTTCTCTGCTCTCTCTCTATTTTGATATCCATCCTATAATTCAGCTGCCAAAACTGTGCTCAATATTCCAAATTTGTTCTCACTAATGCCTTATACAACTTGAACATAATAACATCCCAACTCATGTACTCAGTACTCTGATTTATGAAGGCCAACATACCAAAAGCTTTCTTCACCACCCTATCTACATGTGACTCCACTTTCAGGGAATTGTGTACCAGAATTTCTCAATCCCTTTGTTCTACTGCACAATTGTCAGTTTAACTCTATCTGCCATATTTCAGCCCATTTTCTAACTGGCCTATATCCCATTTCAAGCTTTGATAACTTCCTCACTATCTATGACACCACCAACCTTGGTATCATCTGCATACTTACTAATCCAATTTACCACCCTATCATCCAGATCATTAATACGTACGACAAACAGCAATGGACCCAGTAGCAATTCCTGAGGCACTCCACTAGTCACTGGCCTGCAATTTGACAAACAATTTTCCACCACTACTCTCTGGCATCTCCCATCCAGCCATTTTTGAATTCATTTCACTATTTCCGAATAATTTACTAATTTCATTGACAAGACACAAGTTACAGGATGCCACTTAGCATCTTTCTGCAGGCTGTGAGATTGATATTTCCCCAGTCTGGCAGTCTTAATTTTGATGATCCTATACCTCCATCCTCATGGTAGTAGGTCAAAGATGCTGTGTAATGGATGGTAGGGATTCTCCATAACTCTTTGAGCCCCATGTAAGCACCATTCCCAGTGAATGTTATCAGTAGAGGAAAGAAAGACCCCAATGATTTTTCTCAACCATTTTAATGATTGTCTGTCTCGACTTCCATTTGAATTCTTGCACCTACAATACCACACAATGATGCAGCCAGGCAGGATATCTCAATTCTGCTCTTGCACAATATTTTCAAGATGGGAGCCAGAAACCTTGCACTTCTCAGCCTCCTTGAGAAATCTCATTTTTGCGAATAATGAGATGTTGTGTGTCAAAGATAGGTCAATCTTTGCATGCATATGAAGGACCCTTGTGTTGTCAAGATAGGACCATTGATGTGTAAGGGAGAGTGGTCAACCTTCACCTTCCTGAAGTCCAGTCATTTCCTTTGCCAAGTCGCACTGAAACTCTGGTTGTTCTCGCACCAATTTGCAAACCTCCCAATCTCCTCTTTGCAATCCAGTCACTGTTGCTGATGAGGCCCAACTCCTGTTGCATCATCCACAAACTCGATGATTGTTAGAACTGAAACTAGTAAAGCGGTTGTGAGTCAGCAGTGTGAACAGTAGTGGGCTGAGCACACAGCCCTGAGGTCCTCAGGTGCTCAATGTGATGTGACTGTGCACATCACTGACGGCAGGCAAACCGGCTCCGCGTATTATGGTCATGGCAGCGGAGCAGCCACGTCAAGATGGTGCTGCCAAGGTTGTCTTTTCTGCCAGCTGGGTTAGGTCCGCATGCACGTGGGGCCTCGTGACGTTGTTTCCGGTGCAAGGGCAGGACTTGCCCGTAACCTTATAAGGTGCAGCGCGGGAAGTTTCAATAAACAACTGGAGTGCAAACAAACCCATTCTTCACAACTCCATTTAGCTACTGCTACATTAGTGACCCTGACAGGTCCAGACGCCTCTGGACTCGACAGTATGGACATTGTAGAAGTAAGAGCAATCGCCTTCAAACTCCTGACTTTCTGGACACTTAGCCCATGCACTTGGTTTGAACAGGCAGAGGCACAGTTCCAGATAAAGCAGATTACTTCAGACTCCACCAAGTATTACCATGTCATCAGATACTCAGCGTTGAAGATGCTACTCATCAGCACCCATGGCCTCTCCAGATGCCAGAGAGCAGCCAGGCTTATGCACCTGGATGGCCAAGGGGACGACGCCATCTTCCCTCATGGATGAAATGCTCATGCTAGGCAGAACAGGCATTCTTAGAACAGATGCCCGATTGACATCCACCCGTTGCTAGCGGATTTCAGTGACTCCCGCCCCCCACAATGTTGCAGTGAAGTCTGACATCCTCTGGTTCACCAAAAGGGAGAACGAATCTGCCATGAATCAGCTGACATGCCCCCAGATAGAGCAGCAGCCCAAACCCAAACAAGCAGGGATCAGCCATGCCCTCGTAAGCCAGCAGAGGGAGCAAAGGCACGGTGGTGTTTCTACCACCAGCGCATGGGAGCAGAAGCCTGTAAATGCAAGCAGCCCTTCGTGTTTCCAGGAATCGTCCAGGCCAGCCCCGCTAATGTCTTTGGCGGTTGGCCACACAAACAGCCTACTACATCTAACAGACAAGACCATGGAGAGCCGGTTCCTTGTCGATACAGGATAGAGCTCAGCAAAATTCCACCAATGCCACTAGAGACCTGAAGATGACCACGTGGGCCCACCCTACGGGTGGCCACCAACACTGCCATAAAGACCATCGGCACGCAGTGACTGCCGATATGCCTCGGTGACGAGACCTTCCGCTGGGATTTCACACAGGCCACAGTGGAGAAGCTACTCCTCGGCGCAGATTTCTTCCGAGTTCATAGCCTGCTCGTGGACCTCAAAGCTAAATAAATGCCTGGTGCACGTGCAGATGATCCAGCTTGTTGTCACTAGCGTGTGGAACCAGCAAATGGCACAGTTGCCACCCCCACTGACAAGTACAGCTGCATTTTGACTGAATTTCCCTCCATCCTCAGGCCCCAGTTAACGTCCACGATGCCGAGACTTGGTGTGCAGCACCACATCTTGACACAGCTCCCCCACGTGAAGGCCAGACGCTTTCCCCCAGACAAGCTGCAGCTGGCCAAGGAGGAGTTCAAATATGGAGGAGCTGGGGATTGTCTGCAAGTCTGACAACCTGTAGGTCTCCCCTCTACACATGGTACCTAAGGCTGTAGGGGGCTGGCGACCTTGCGGGGACTACCGGCGCTTCAGTGATTCAACTATCCCAGACTGCTACCCAGTCCCTCGTATACAGGATTTCACGGCCAACTTACACAGCACGACTGATTTCTCCAAAATCGACTTGGTACAAGGCTATCACCAAATCCCCATCCACCCAGACAACTTTGGGAAGATGGCCATCATCACGCCTTTCGTACTCTTTGAGTTTCTGCGCGTGCATTTCGGACTTAAAAATGCAGTACAGACCTTCTAGTGCCTCATGGACGCATTTTTCATTTACCTGGATGACATCCACATTGCCAGCAGATACCACTGGGAACACGTTACCCAACTACACAAACTCTACTCCCACCTGGCTGGCTTTGGCGTCACGGTCAACCCAACAAAGTACCAATTTGGCCAGGAGGTCAGGAGGTGATCGATTTTGTAGACCTTCGGATTATCAGGGATGGAGCAACACAATTGCCAGAGAAGGTGGAGGCCATTCGGCATTTTGCAAGACCCAACACGCTTAAGGCCCTTTAGGAATTAGCATGGTCAATTTTTACAACCGCAGCAGCATGAATCATGCGCCCCCTCTTTGCCACAATGACTTCCAAACAGAAAGACTTGACCTGAGTGAGAGGGCAGACATGGCCTTCGACAGAACCAAGGAGGCCCTAGCCCATGCCACATCGCCGGTCCACCCCAGAACGGATGTTCCCACCTCCCTGACAGTGACACATTGGCCACGGCGGTAGGGAGCATACTTGAACAGCAGGTCAACGGACATTAGAGGCTGCTGGCCTTCTTCAGCCATCATTTTCCCGCCCCGCCTCCCCCGAGTTAAAATACGGTGCTTTTGACCGGGAACTCCTTGCCTTCTATTTTGCGGTCAAGTACTTCTGCTACTTCCTCAAGGGCAGGTCTTTCACAAATCCCTCACCTACACCTTTTCAAAAGTTTTTGACCCCTGGTCAGAATACCAGCAATGCAACTTGGCATGTGTCTCAAAATTCACCACCAACGTGCAACACCTCTCCGGCAAGGAGAACATCGTCGCTGACACCCTCTCAAGGTCGGTCATCCAGTCGTTGGCACCAGGCCTAGACTATTCAGAGCTTGCACGTGGGCAAGAAAGCGATGTGGAGACCCAGGCTTTTCGCACAGCTGTCACCATTCTCCACTTCAAAGACGGTCCCCTGCCAGACAGCAGCCGCACCCTGCTCTGCGATGTGTCCACCAGCCAGCCCCGACCAGTCATTCTGGGTCAATGGAGACAATGGGTTTTCCACTCCATCCATGACCCCTTTCACCCGTCCATCAAGACTGCAGCATTGCATGGTTTGTATGGCATGGCTTATCAAAACAGGTCATTGAATGGGCCTGCACTTGCACAGGTTGCCAGGCTTCCAAAGTCCACAGACACACAAAACTCCCCATCCAGTAGTTCGAACCACCTAGTCGATGATTCAATCACATCCACGTCAATATTGTCGGTCACCTGCCTGTTTTACGGCACGCCCAGTATCTTCTTATAGCAGTCGACCGAGCCACAAGATGGCCAGAAGCCATCCCCCTCAAAGACATGTGCACAGACTCCTGCGCCAGGGGAGTGGATATCCCAGTTCGGGACAGGGGGCACAATTCACTTTGGCCTTGTGGACACAGCTCGTCTCCCTCCTCGGCATGAAATTCTACCCTACCACCCATAGTCTAACGGCCTGGTGGAACATTTCCACTGCCACCTAAAGTCGGCACTCATGTCCTGTCTGACTGGTCCCAACTAGGTGGAAAAGCTCCCCTGGGTGCTCCTTAGCATCCGGACAGCACCCAATTAGGATTTCCAGGCCTCCTCTGCCAATTGGGTATATGGACCCCCTCCCTGGAGAATTCGTCACCACCACTAAGGGCTCAGACACAGAAGCAGGGGCAGCACTGCAAAAACTGAGGGACCGGTTGGGCTCCATAACATTACAGCCACAGACACCACCCCACCTTGGTGCCCACAGACTTAAAGACAACTGATTGTGTTCCTTCGCCGAAGTGCGCACTGCCTTCCCCCCCCCCCACCACTTCAGCAAACCTATGAAAGCCCCTAAGAGATGGTCCGCAGGAGCGGCCACGCGTTCACATTAGACATTGTAGGGCAACTGACTGGCTGAGGTCAAGATGCGCAGGCTTCAGGCGATCACCTGTGAACAGTTTCTCCCTGCCCGCAGCCAGCCAAGTGTAAGGGCAGGCCCCCTAAGGCAACACCAACACAGAACTTGGGGGCACAGCACACTATCGCTGGTTCTGGGGGCGGGCGTATATGGCGGTGCACATCAATAATGGCAGCAAACTGGCTCCACGTTTTACAGTCATGGCAGCGGAGCAGCCGTGTCAAGGTGGTGCCGCCAGGGTCGTCTTTTCCGCCAGCCGGATCGGGTCTGCATATGCGCAGGGCAACATCATGATGTCGTTTCTGGCGTGAGGGCAGGGATTACTCGTGGCTTTATAAGGTACAGTGTGGGAAGTTTCAATAAATGAATGGAGTGTAAATGACCCCATCAACTACTGGTCTTGTTCTTCCCGGCTCCATTTAGCTGCTGCTACAGGACTTGAGATTTTAAGACAAAGGAGCAGAAATGGGGTATCATCCCATTGAGTCTGGCCCACCTTTTAATCATGAACTGATCCATTTTCCCACTTAAAATTCCACTGCCAGCCTTCTCCCCATAACTTTTGATGCCCTTGCTAATGAAAAACCCATTAATCTCTGCCTTAAATACACCCAATGACCAGATCCCCACAACACCCTGTGGCAACAAATTCCATAAATTTACCACCCTCTGTCTAAAGAAATTCCGAAACAATTCTAGGCTCATGTAGAAATTGCAGGAGTTCTGGCAGAAATATTTAATAATGTCCCCAGCCACGGGTGTGGTGCCAGAGGATTGGAGGGTAACTCAGGTTGTTCTGTTTAAAAAAAAAAAAACAAAGACTCCAAAAGTAGCTCTGGAAATTATAGGCCGGTGAGCCTGACGCCAGTTGCAGGTAAATTATTGGAAGGTGTTTTAAGAGATTGGATACACAATTATTTGGATAACCAGGGACTAATTAGGGATAGTCAACATGGTTGTGCATAGTAGAACATGCTTAACCAATCTTAGAGTTTTTCGAGGATGTTGCAAGAAAAGTTAATGAAGGAAAGACTGTGGATTTTGTCTACATGGACTTTAGTAAGGCCTTTAACAATGTCCCGCATGGGTTGTTGGTCAGGAAGGTTCAGATGCTAGGTATTCATGGTGAAGTAGTGAACTGGATTCAACAATGGCTGGACAGGAGAAGCCAGAGAGTAGTGGTGGATGATAGCTTTTCAGACCTGGAGGCCTGTGACTAGTTGTGTGCCTCATAGATAAGTGAAGGGACCATTGTTGTTTGTCATCTATATCAATGATCTGGATGATAATGTGGTAAATTGGATCAGAAGATTTGCAGATGACACTAAGATTGGAGACATTGTGGACAGCAAAGCAGGTTTTCAAAGCTTGCAGAGGTATCTGGACAACTGGAAAATGGGCTGAAAAATGGCAGATGGAATTTAATGCAGACAAGTATGATGTGTTACATTTTGGAAGAACAAACCAAGAAAGGGCAACGAGAAGTGCAGTAGAACAGAGGGATCTGAGAATACCAATACATAATTCTCTGAAAGTAGCATCACCGGTGGGTAGGGTCGTAAAGAGAGATTTTTTGGATCTTGGCCTTAATAAATCAAAGTACTGAGTACCAGAGTAGGGATGTTATGTTAAAGTTGTATAAGACATTGGTGAGGCCAAATTTGGAATATTGTGTGCAGTTTTGGGCACCTAATTATAGGAAAGATATCAAAAAGATAGAAAGACATCAGAGAAGATTTACTAGGATGTTGCCCAGACTTCAGGAACCGAGTTCCAGGGAAAGGTTTAAACAAGTTAGGACTTTATTCCCTGGAGCATTGAAAAATGAGTGGAGATTTGATAGAGTATTTAAGGGGGATAAACAGAGTAAATGTAGATAAGCTTTATCCATTGAGGGTAGGTGAGATACAAACCAGAGGACATGGGTTAAGAGTGAAAGGGGAAAAGTTTAGGGGGGGGCATGAGGGGGAACTTCTTCACATAGAGTGATGGGGATGTGGAATGAGTTTCCAGTCGAAGTGGTAAATGCGGCTCAATTTTAGCAATTAAGAGGAATTTGGACAGGTGCATGGATGGGAGAGGTATAGATGGCTATGAATTGGATGCAGGTCAGTGGAACTAGGCAAAAAAAATGGTGTGACTCAGACTAAAAGGGCTGAAGAGACCTGTTTCTATGCTGTTATGTTCTATGGTTTAGTAATAAATAGGCACCCTTCAATCTTGAAGTTGTGCCCTCTTGAACCTACACTCTCCCAGGGGAAACAAACTTTCTAACATCTACTCTGTCCATACTTTTCAAAATTCAAAATGTTTCCACTCGTGCTCCTAAATTCCATCAAGTACAGGCCTCATATGATAAGCCTTTAATTCCCAGAATCAACCTTGTGAACCTCCTCTGAACCCTCTCAAAAGTCAGCACATCTTTCTTAAATGAGATCAAAACTGCTTACAATATTTCAAGTGAGGTCTCATTATTGCCTTATAAAGCCTCAACATTGTATCTCTGCTCTTGAGATTAATGCCAAAATTGCATTTACCTTCTTAATTTCTGACTCATCATCCAAGTTTACCTTCAGCCTATTCTGCATGAGGATTCTGTTCCCTTTCAATCTGGGTATTTTCATTTTTCTCACTATTTTAAAAAACTCTGCCAATTTAGTTTTTCTACCAAAATGCATGACCGTGCACTTTCTGACATTGTATTTCAGTTGCAACTTCTCTGCCTATTCTCTTAATCTGTATAGACTCTTCTGCAGCCTTCCAGTTTCCTCAACACAACCTGCTCATCCATCTACCTTCTTATTATCTACATACTTGACCACAAGCCATTCATTCCATCATCCAAATCATTAATGTACAACATAAAAAGAACCAGCCCCAACAAGGACCCTGTGAAACAGCATTAGCAACAAGCAGCCAACCAAAATGTGATCCCTGTATTCAGACTTTTTGCTTCCTGCCAATCAGCCAATGTTCTACCCATGCTAAAATGCTTCCTGTTATGGCATGGGTTTGTGTTAAGTAACTTTATGTGCGGCACCATGTCAAAGGTCTGAAAATCCAAATACACAACATCCACTGCATCTCCTTTATCCATGCTTCTCACTTCTTGAAAGAATTGAAATAGTTTCGTCAAGCAACATTTTCCCTTGAGCAAATCATGCTGTCAGTGGGCTATTATATTCCTCCAAGTACTCTGTTATCTCATCCCCTCCAACATCTCCCAACCACTGACGTCAGAGTAACTGATCTATCCTTACTGGTGCCTCCATTCCTTCTTGAATAGTGGGGTGACATTTGCGATTTTCCAGTCCTCCAGAATTTATTGATTCCTGAAAGGTCATTATCAATGTCTCTACAGTCTCACTGCTACTTCTTTCAGAACCCGAGGGTGCAATCCATCTAGTCCAGGAGATGTATTTATCCATGGACCATTCATTCTTCTTTCTGAGCACCTTCTCCTTTGAAATAGTAACTGCAGTCTCTTTGCTTCCTTGATGCCCTTCAACATCTGGCACACTGCTGATGTGTCTTCCACAATGAAGACTGATGCAAAATACTCATTTAGTTTCTCTGCCATCTCCTTGTTTCCCATTATCATTTTCCAGAATCATTTTCTATTGATCCTGTATCTAATCTTGTCTCTCTTGTGCTCTTTATATACCATATAACCATTTACGGAGCGGAAACAGGCCATGTTGGCCTTTCGAGTCCACACCGGTTCAGTGACTGGCGGTACTGAACACAAGATGGTGCTTAAATATTTATAGTGATCTTGATGTGCTTCCTCTCAACAAATCTAGCATCTTCATACAGCATTCAAACAAGCCCTTTGACCCACTGAATCCACATTAACCATAAGCACTAACCCCTCAGCACTGTTAACGTAGTGATAGCGCAATGTTGTTACAGCGTCAGCAATCAGGACCAGGGTTTGATTCCCGGGCTGTCAGGGGGTTGTACATTCTGCCTGTGTCTGCGTGGGTTTCCTCCAGTTTCCTTCCACTGTTAAAAACATGCTGGGAGCTGTCGGTCAATTGGGCGACATGGGCTCGAGGGTCACTGTTTGTCTAAATTTAAATAAATTTTGTTATTCTCCCCACAATGCACAGAACACCTGCACATTAGGGAATATTACAATGGTCAGTTAACCCAGCAGCCCTCACAGCTTGAACAAGCTTTTTGTAACCTCTTTGAAATTATAATAAAACCCCAGGCACCTTATGTGGGTTGATAGATGCCGGAGAAGTGCATTTGCCAGTTGCTTGAGATTCTGTGTTGCATGATTGGCAAACTAACTGCTCGGGCTGCCAATTTTAAACTTCCGTATTTTGTACAATTCTTTTGCCGGAGGCTTGAGGCTGCCAGTTGCTTGAATTCTGGATAATGGCAATTTTACTGTATTTGCTAGCCAACTTTCATATTTCATGAGTTTATTAGTTACCTTTTGCAATTTTTAAAATTTTCCTAATCCTCTTATCTTTCCACTAATTTTTGCTGCCCTCTCTTTTGTTTTTACTTTGGCTTTGACTTGTTAACCAATTTATCCTCCACCTTCCTCATTTCTTGCAGAAACTCCATATATTGCTGCTCTGCCATCTTCCCTTTTAGTATTTCCTTCCAATTTATGATGGCCAGTTCCTTCCTCTTGTCACTAATTCCCTTTACTGAAATGTCAACACATTTGACTTCATTTTCTCCTTGTTAAATCTCAAATTGAACTCAATCATATTGTGATTACTGCCATTTAATGGTTCCTTTTTTACCCTAAGCTCTCTAATCACCTCTGGTGCATTACACAATACCCAATCCAGTACAGCCGATTCCCTAGTGGGCTCATCAACAAGCTGCTCTTTAAAAAAAAATCACGTTGGCTTTCAACAAATTCTCTCTTGAGATCCAGTCCCAACCTGGTTTTACCAATCTACTTGCATGTTAAAAAAAATCTTCCATGAGTACCATAACATTGCCCTTCTTCCACACCTTTTCTATTTACTGTTGGAAGCCTATATATTGCAGGTAGTCCCTGATTGACGACCATCTGCACATTCAACTGAATTTTAAGAAAAAATATATATTAAGAAATATATAATTTTTATGTGGTGTATGTTGCATTTCACAAACTATAACAGGGATACAGGGCATGTAAGAGCCAAAGTGTGGATACTTATCTTATTAGTTGGCATCCCGGGGCTGGGCGCAGTCATCTTGATTCCTGTGCGAATGCGTGAGTCTTTGGTAAGCACATGTGCAGTGGGTTCGTGTATTGGAGTTCGGTTGGGACATGTGGGAGAGTTGAGGATGCAATTTCAATATTGTCAGGGCACTGAACTTTCACGCATGCGCCAACTGAGCTCCAATACGTGAACCCACCGAAGACTTGCGCATTTGCTGACTGAAGATTCGTACATGTACACATGATTCAAGATGGCTGCACCCAGTCTTGGGATTCTGGGATGCCAACTAACAAAGTAAACATTGACCAGAATGTGGAAAGATTTGCCAAGGTTGATTGATAAATTCAGGAAGCTTTTTGTTATTGTCGAATGTTCGATTAAATAAATATTTAATTAAAAGGTTTGCTTTAATACTTTGGTACTCCACGCACAGGCACAATTCCAACTTGCATCCATTCCGAGATATGACTGATTCTTCAGTCCCCATTACATTGTAAGTCGGGGACTGCCTGTACTGCCAACACTATCTTTTTACCCTTGCATTTTCTTAACTCAACCCACAATGATGCTATATCTTCTGATCCTATGTCACCTCTTTCCATTGATTTAATGCTCCTTACCAACAAAGCCATTCACCCTCTATACTTACCTGCCTATCCTTTCGATGCACCTTGGTGCCCTTGGATAATAAGCTCTCAATGACATTCATTCTTTAGCTACAATTCTGTGATGATGACCACATCATACCTGCCAATGTGTAGCTATTGTACAAGATCATCCACTTTTTCTTGTGCTGCATGTATTTAAATGCAAACATTTTTAGCCCTTTATTTGTTACTTTTGACTCTTTCTCTCTTGACTTGACATCTACATAAAGCTTAAGAAAGCAGCTTCTATCCTCAAGGCCCCCACCACCCAGGCTATGCCCTTTTCATTTCTCCTTCTGGGGCTCAGAGCCACCCACAGTCCTATTGGTCTGGCTTCTGCCTGGCTGTCAGGAAAGAGGTACAGGAGGCTGAAAATGAAACCCAGTAGCGCAGGATAGCTTCTTTCCCCTCAGCCATTAGATTTCTGAATGGTCAATAAACCGTAGATACTAGTGTGCTTTCTTCTATTTTTGTGCACTATTTATTTTTGAAATTTAATTTACCGCCATATCTGTACTGTAAAGCTGCCGTAAAATGAATTTTGTGACATGTTCGTGGCAATAAAATCTGATTCTGTGGCATTGCAATTCATCCCACTGGCTGCAATTTTGGCATATCTGTGGGTCCTTCCACACAAATTTCCTACCTCTACCCCTGCTTTTTCACTTTGGTTCACACTTGCCTGCGTATCTAATTTTAAATACTACCCCCACCCCCCACCCCAAGGGTGCAGTACTAATTTTTTTAGGTGGTGGAGCTGACAAAATGCCTGCCATTTCCTATATTCTCTCTCTATATATGTCAACCCAATTTGTGTACCTGCTCATTACATGAATGGGGTAAGGAAGTTGCCCAGTGCATGAAATGAGCAGGTACACAAATTGGGTGTAGTATATAGTATAGGGGTTCTTATAACGCCAAGCACGCAACTAAAATGAAATAAATGCCTGGTTTATGAATTCCAGAACTCCACAAAAATATCGTAATAGTTAAGACATTAATAAGATTTTAGCCTAGTACTACATTTCAGTATATAACTGGTACAATAAAACATATAACCTAATTTAATATGATATTGTACAGTTTAATTCACTAATTATCATAAAACATAATTATCAGCAAGTAAAGAAAAAGATGGCAATCATGTATTTTACCAATTTAAAACTAATTACCAGTTTACCAAATATCACCAATGAGAACTTTCACAATAATTTCCACAAAGGGTCAGATGTCATATGTTTTCAGGGGTCTGAAACAACTCTTGTCCTGGTGTCATCTGCTGATCTGCTGTACTGCAGCCACGATGTGGCATACAGCTCAGGATTCCATTGAACTAGAGGATGTCCATGTAGTTTAACAAACAGAAGTGCTGATACATGATTTATGAGAACTCTTGAGCATTTTGTTGTTCATGTGACTGAATCCCCTCTCTCACACTGCAGTATTGTACTGGAAGGAATAATTGTGAACAGCTCAGTAATGGGTGTCAATCTTGGATGTGGCGTCCATGATCCTCCACATAATCTCTGAAGGCATTTATTACAGAGGAAGAAGAAAGGTTAAACCTCTTACAGAGAGATGATAGGAAGCTTCTCCATAATTAGGCAGTATTTCATCAGGTCAGTAGCCTTTATCAAGGACACACATTTCATTTTGCAGGGATTTATACGTTCAGAAATTTGAGAACCTTTCAAGAATGTTGCTGTGAACATACGGTGCTGCAAATTGTTTATAAGACTAGCAAGAAACTAGATAATTAATGGAGACAATTTTGTTGTTGTTTGTTAAAGTAATTTCTCCAAACTTCCCCTTTTCAACTGTCTTTTGAGCTTCTAGGGTTTTTGTACCAGGTTGCTCTCTCAGTCCATGAAGTGATATTATGCTCTGTTGGATCACTTTATCTTCATAAACAATTGTAGTTGTGCGTTTCTGTAAACACTGACACTAAACCAAGTTCATGCAACTTGTCATACATTAGAGCTAAGTCTAATCGAAACTGTTCTGAAGAGTCTTTTCAACAGACCTTCAAAGGTTTTTTCTGTTACTCCCAGATCTTATTTCATCCTTCAATGCTTTTTCAAAATGAAAACACAGTGCTTCATAATTTTGCCTCACTGCTGAAACTGTTCAAAACAAGCTACCTACCCACCTTGTCTCCAGAGCATGAACCTATTTTGCAAATGTGTTGTTTGAGTTGAGAGGCACATTCAAACAGTTCCTTTTGATTTAGTGATGATCTACTGTAAACAGAGTTCAATTTGTCCATAAATGATTAATTCCATGAACTTCTCTCACTGAATCACCTACTGCAAATTCTAATCTGTGATTAAGACGGTGCCAAATTATCACATCAGGGTAATGTTCCTTGAGTATTGTACCAACACCAGATTTGAGGGCAAGCATTAAGCTCACCCCATCACTAGCAAATACTACAAGGTTCTGTTTCAAGTAAGGGTCATCAAACCCATGGTTATTGAGACATTTCAATAGATGGTTAGCAATATTTGCAGATTTCTGATCAGGAAGTTAAATTAGATCGAAAAACATTAAATGGGGCTCATCTTCCTTATCACTTTCACATTTCAAATAAACTATTAGGACAGTCTTAATGCTCAGGTTCATCAACGAGAACAGAAATTTTGCCATTTATCTGTTTGATATGCTGACAAATAACAGAATATCTCGAAATTATAGATATGTGCAAGGCCAACATTAATGCATGAATTTGGATAATGAAGCTCTTCTGATTTGGCAAAATCATCAGGCTACATGTGTTAAATTAGGAGACTCCAAAGTGGTTGATAGCGATTTCCCCCAAGGTTCGATGGAACCATTCAGGAGGTTGCTAAATGCCAGAGTGTCAATAACACTGGGGGTGGTCAATTTAAAATAGCACCTCAACTCCAGCCTCACCCCCTGTCCAGCAAGGAGGTGTGGGGGGGGGGGGGGGGTGTCCCAGGACGCTGCATTTAAGTGCCCTTTCTTCCCCTTAATTTGTCCTCCATTTAGGGGTGTAGGGCCTACACCCCTCAAATGGAGGACAAATTAATGGCCAGCTTGAGGTGGCACTGGACAGAGGACTCGGAAACTGGACTGTCTGGCCTAAAAGTAGACATATGGCCACCAGATAGGTTATTACCCTCAGCAGTATCCAAAGGTTTACAGGTATCCCCTGCAATCTGAAAGTAGAGCGTTCCTAGAAACCAAAACTAAGCCAAAATGGCATAAAGCGAAGAAGCAATTACCATTATTTATATGGGAAATTTTTTTGAGCATTCCCAGACTCACTGCCCCATGGTCTCCTCACAGCCTGCTGAATGCTATTTTTCCTTTCTGTCTTTTTTCGTAAAAGTGAAAATCCTCTTCGGATTTCTTTCATTTACCGATAAAAGGCACTAATGTAGGTCTTTCACAAAAGTGGTGGCGTTAAGCTAACTTTTGAAAAGTTGGTGGGGTGGGGGGGCAATGACCTTAGGGGTACTTTCACCCAGCTACCTTTCACCCAGCTACCTTTCACCCAGCTACCTTTCACCCACATTCTAGTTGTGATTGCATTCCTGTAGCTCCCGTCTATCACTGCCTTAGCCTCCTGAATGATCTGGAGTTCATTGAACTCCAGCTCCAATTCCATAACACAGTCTGTAAGGAGCTGCAGTTGGATGCACTTCTCACAAATGAAGTTATCAGGGATACTGTTTGCTCCTTGACAACCCACATTCTGCAAGAGGAGCATGTCCATTCCCTGACTGCCATTGCCACTGTGACTAGTGGTGTGCCTTAGGCACTAGTACTGGGACCATTGAGGTTTGTCATCTATATCAATGATCTGGATGATGATGTGGTAAATTAAATCAGAAAGTTTGCAGATGTCACTAAGATTGGAGGCATTGTGGACAGTGAAGGTGGTTTTCAATGCTTGCAGAGGGATCTGGACCAGCTGCAAACATGGCAGATGGAATTTAATTCATACAAGTGTGAGGTGCTGTATTTTGGAAGGACAAGCTAGGAAACGATGTACATGATAAATGGTAGGACACTAAGGAGTCCGGTAGAACAGAGGGATCTGGGAATACAAATACATAATTCCCAGAAAGTGATGTCACAGGTGAATCAAGTTATAAAGAGAGATTTTAGTATATTGGACTTCATAAATCGAAGTATTGATAACAGGACTTTGGATGTTATGTTAAAGTTGTATAAGACATAGGTGAGGCCATATTTGAGTATTGTGTGCAGTTTTGGCCACCTATCTACAGGAAAGATATCAATAAGGTAGAAAGAGTGCAGAGAAGATTTACTAGGATGTTGTCTGGACTTCAGGAACTGAGTTACAGTGAAAGATTAAACAGGTTAGGACTTTATTCCCTGGTGCATAGAAGAATGAGGGGAGATTTAATAGAGGTATTTTAAAATTTTGAGACATCTAGACAGAATAAATGTAGATAGAAGGCTTTATCCATTGAGGGCAGGTGAGATACAAATCAAAAGACATGGGTTAACGGTGAAAGGGAAAAAGTTTAGGGGAACTTCTTCAAACAGAGTGGTGAGAGTGTGGAACAAACTGCCAGATGAAGTGGTGAATGCTGGCTCAATTTTAACATTTAAGAAGAATTTGGACAGGTATGTGAATGGGACAGCAATGGAAGACTATGGATTGAATACACATCAGGACTAGGCAAAAAACAATGGTTTGGCACAGACTAGAAGGGCCAAAGGGGCCTGTTTCTGTGCTACAATGTTCTGTGGTTCTATGTCTATTAAAGAAGCAATAGAAAAACCTGTCCTTGCCTCAACTCATACCTGCATTTCAGCCTCTGCTCACAGAAATCTCTCGTACCAAAGCCTTAAATTCCCACTCCTGCACTGCCATTCACATAATGGGCACTCTGTTTGACCTTGCCTTTTATTGGCTATAGCTAATTTGCTAATGGATAAATTTAAACAAGCACTTAACCTTTCCCTCTGCCTTTTAAACGCCTCTCTCATTCACAGTCCCACTATCGCAGACCCTGACAAAATCCACGAAACGCTCCATTTTAAACCCTTCCCCCCAACCTGAGTGTAGCTCGCTGGCTCTGAAAATGGATTGGTCCACTGCTAATGCACGTCCAGGTTTGCTACCAACCTGGACTGACTGGTCTTTTTGGTCAAGATGTCCAGGATCAAGTTGCAGAGAAGTGTGTTGAGTCCCAGTGAGGATAGATTCTCTACCATCCTCTGAGATTTGATTAAGTTTAACACTGATTTGAAGTCGATAAACCGCAGCGTGATGAATGAGGCATAATTTTCAAGTGTTATTGAGCATATGTTGCAAACAAGTTGGGCATGCTTCTTCGTCATATTCACCTGCAGAAAAATGGAAGCTGAGCATTTTGCAGGGTTGTGTGTAAATTGTAATACCACACCTATATTCTTGACTCATAATGATGGGTCACGTCTCCAGAATGGAGGACCATCGCCTTCCTAAGATCGTGTTATATGGCGAGCTCTCCACTGGCCACCGTGACAGAGGTGCACCAAAGAAAAGGTACAAGGACTGCCTAAAGAAACCTCTTGGTGCCTGCCACATTGACCACCGCCAGTGGGCTGATATCGCCTCAAACCGTGCATCTTGGCGCCTCACAGTTTGGCGGGCAGCAACCTCCTTTGAAGAAGACCGCAGAGCCCACCTCACTGACAAAAGGCAAAGGAGGAAAAACCCAACCCCAACCAACCAATTTTCCCCTGCAGCCACTGCAACCATGTCTGCCTGTCCCGCATCGGACTTGTCAGCCACAAACGAGCCTGCAGCTGACGTGGACTTTTACCCCCTCCATAAATCTTCGTCCACGAAGCCAAGCCAAAGAAAAAAGAATCTGGTAGTCCATCTAATTGAGCCTCTGGTTTCTGCAAAGTCGAGTGTATATGCAAGATATTGTGCTTCTTCATCTTTCACAAGTGGCTGATGTCAGCAATGGGCAGGTTGAAAGCTTTGCATAACAATTGCAATCTCTGTGATGCATATAGACGGAATAATCAGAGGTGCACTTGTCGATATGGCAACACATGCTTAGGATCAAAGCACCTTAAGCAGTGAAATCTAATGCTGTTATATTAGAATGAGGTTACCAGTAATCCAAAGACTAGCAATTCTAAGAAGGTCATCAGCACACGCTGTTTTGTATATTTTATTGAACATGCTTGTACAGAAAAATAAATAGTACTAATCATGGCAGCTATCTAATTTGATATTGCACTCCTGGTGGAAATAGCAGTTGATGTGGCACTCAGCAGGTCAAACAGCAAACTTTGTATAGCAAAAATGAAGATACATTAACAAAGTTTTGGCTTGAACCCTTCATTAAAGTATGATGGGTAAGGAGGGACAGGGTGAGGAGCACTTGTCTGCAGGCAAGAGGTAATAGATGGAAGAGGGAGGGCTCTGGAGAAAATAGAGTTGGGGGGGGAAATAGCTTTGTGAATGGAGAGAGAAGGGGGTGAGAAGGTGCTCAGCCAAGTGATCTCCCAGTCAGCATCCAATTTCTCCAATGTAGAGAAGGCCACAATGGGAGCACTGAATGCAATAGATGACTTTCGCAGATTCAGAAATGAAAATTTTCACTTGAAACGATTGTTTGGGGTCCCAAATGGTGGTGAGGGAGGTGGTGTGGATGCAAGAAGGATTATCAAGATAAGTTACCACAAAATATAAAAATGGATAAGCAAAAAAAAAATTATAAATATTAAAATGAAATAGGGTGGCTAGAGTCAACATAGGTCCCTTGGAAGATGAGAAAGGGAAATTGATATTGAGTTATGAGGAAATGGCCGAGACATTGAACAGATATTTTGTGTCAGTCTTCATGGTGGAAGACACGTCCAGCATGCCAAAGAGTCGTGATAGGGATGCGAAGGGAGATGATAAAATAATTGTTACAAAAAAGATAGTGATGACCAAACTAATGGGACTGAAAGTGCACCAACCCCCTGGTCCTGATGGGATGCATCCCAGGGTACTGAGGGAAATGGCAGGAGATATAGTCGATGCGTTAGTAGTCAGTTATCAAAATTTTCTGGACTCTGGGCATGTCCCGGCAGACTGGAAGACAGCAAATGTCATGCCAATTTTTAAGAAGGGATGTAGGCAGAAGACGAGTAACTATTCGGCAATTAGCTTAACATCTGTAGTCAGGAAAATGCTTGATGCTCTCATTAAGGATGAAATAGTGATACATTTAGAACAAAGGGGTTCCATCAGGCAGATGCAGCATGGATTCAGAAAAGGCAGGTCTTGTTTGACAAATATGCTGGAGTTCTTTGAGGATATAATGGGAAAAGATTGATGTTGTATATTTGGATTTCCAGAAGACATTTGATAAGGTGCCGCACAAGAGACTTATCAGTAAGATACAGAT
Source organism: Narcine bancroftii (assembly GCF_036971445.1). NCBI lineage: Eukaryota > Metazoa > Chordata > Chondrichthyes > Torpediniformes > Narcinidae > Narcine > Narcine bancroftii. The sequence continues at coordinate 297,172,420 of NC_091470.1, read as the reverse complement.
GAATGGAGTCAGGGGAAGTATATTGGCATGGATTGAGGATTGGTTAACTGACAGAAGGCAGAGATTCAGGATAAATGTTTAGGAGACAGTGGTAAGTGGGGTGTCACAGGGGCCGGTGCTGGGTCCTGCAGCTGTTCACCATTTACATTGATGAATTGGAAGAGTGGACAGAGTGTAGTGTAGCCAAGTTTGCAGATGATACTAAATTGAGTGGAAAAACAAATTGTACAGAGGATGTGGAGAGGCTGCAGAAGGATATAGTTAAGTTAGGTGATTGGGCAAAGGTCTGGCAGATTGAGTACAACATTAATAAATGCGAGGTCATCTACTTTGGTAGGAAAAATAGAAAAGCAGATTATTATTCAAATGGAGAAAAACTGCAGCATACTGTAGTGCAGAAGGGAGTGCTTGTGAATGAATTGCAAAAAGTTGGGTTGCAGGTACTACAATTTATTAAGAAGGCAAATGGAATGTAGGCCTTCAATGCTAGAGGAATTGAATTCAAGAGTTGGAAGGTCATGCTGCAATTATAAAAGGTACCAGTGAGGCCACATCTGAAGAACTGTGTGCAGCTCTGATCTCCATACTTGAGGAAGGATATACTGGCCTTGGAGGCAGTCCAAAGGAGGTTCACCAGGTTGATCCTGGAGATGAGGGGTTGACCTATGAGGAGATACTAAATTGCCTGCAATTATACTCACTCGAATTCAGAAGAATGAGAGGAGATGTTTTAGAAACATTTAAAATTATGAAAGGGATAGAAAAGATAGAGGTAAGAAAATTGTTTTCACTTGTAGGTGAGACCAGAACAAGGGGACACAGCCTCAAGATTCAGGGGAATAGATTTAGAGATGAGGAAAAACTATTTTTCCCAGAGAATAGTGAATGTATGGAATTCTCTCCCCAAGAAAGCAGTTGAGGCTGTGTCCTTAAATGTGTAAGTTTCAGTTAGATAGATTTTTACACAAAAAAAAGGAATTGAGGGATATGGGAAAAGGCAATTGGTGGAATTGAGTAAATGATCAGATCAGCCATGATCTTATTGAATGGTGGAGCAGGCTTGACAGGCTGGGTGGCCTACCCCCGCTTCTGTTTCTTATGTTCTTCCAACAGTCACAGAGGGGAGATTAATGAGAAGGGATGAGTGGATGGTGGAGTCACGGAGGAGCTTGTCCCTATGGAAAGAGGAGAGGGAAAGATTTATCTGGTGCAACAGAGTCTTCAACTGCATCCGCTGCTCCTGTTTTGGCCTTCTCTACATCGGAAAAACTGGAGGCAGACTGGGAGAATGCTTTGCTGAGCACTTTCACTCTGTCTGCATCAATGACAGTGGTCTCCCAGTGGCTAACCATTTCAATTCTGCACCCCATTCCCAGGCCAACATGTCTGTCCATGGCTTCAAGCCCTTTCAAACCAGGACCACCCATAAGTTAGAGGAGGAACACCTAATTTTCCAACTGGGTACTCTCCAACCGGATACCATTAACATTGATTTCTCCAGTTTCTGCGAGACCATTCCCATTCTCCCTCTCTTCCTTTTCCCTCTGTCTCCTTTCCTCCACCCCCTTCCCTCTCCATTCACAGAGCCCAGTTTTCTCTTGTGCTGACATTGGAGAGGGTTTAAAGGAGGTTCACAAGGATGTGAAAGAGTTATCACATGAGAAGTATTTGACAGCTCTTGGCCTGTACTCTTTGGAATTTGGGAGAATGAAGCGGGGGGGGGGGGGGGTTGGGGGAACCTCAATTAAACACTTCAAATATTGTAAGGCATGAACAGATTAGATGTAGAAAGGTTGTTTTCCATGGTGCGAGAGTCAAGGTCAAGAGACCACAAGACTGAAGGGTGTCCATTTAGAACAGAGATGCGGAGGAAGTTCTGTGATTATTGGTGCCACAGGTGGTTGTGGAGGCTAAGTCATTGGGTGTATTTAAGGCAGAGATTGATAAGTTATTGATTAGCCAGGGCTGAGTGGGAAAATGGATCAGCACATGATTAAATGGCAGGACAGATTCGATGGGCTAAATAGCCTGTTTCTGCTTTTATTTCTTATGTAATTCTTTTATTGATAGTTCTGTTAAGCATACTATGACATCATCTACAAATAGACTGATTTTATATTCCTTTTGTTTTTATCGCTTTTATTTTCTGTTCTTATCAGTTCTGCCAAGGGTTCTATAGCTAAAGCAAACAGTGAGGGAGATAATGGACATCCCTGCCAAGTTAACCTTGGTTCGATTATATATCCATTTACTGTCACCTTCGCCAATGGTCCCTTATATAATTCTTTAATCCAATTAATATATTTCTCTGGTAGGTTGAATCACTGTAGTACTTTAAATAAATAATTCCATTCTACCCTGTCAATGGCTTTCTCTGCATCAAAAGCAACTGCCACTGTTGGAGTCTTCTTTCCTTGTACTGCATGGATTAAGTTAATGAACTTAGAGATATTGTCCATTGTTTGTCTTTTCTTAATAAATCCAGTTTCGTCAAGTTTTACTATTTTTGGTACACAGACAGCCAATCTGTTTGCTCATAGTTTTGCTATTATCTGATTCCACCTGCATTGAATTCGCCCATCGTTATTGAATGAAGATCTACCGGGACCAATGCCTGAAGAGGACGCACAAAATCAGTGAACCGGTGCGGACTCGAAAGGCCAACATGGCCTGTTTCCGCTCCGTAAATGGTTATATGGTTATATCAGAGAATAGCCAGCCCATTTTGTCCCTTGTGAAAAGAATCAGACTGTCAATGTTTTGGGATCCTCCTTTGAATAAAAAGGTGAAAAGTGAGACAAGAAGCATAAAAAGAAGGGGAGAATATGAAACAATAGGATACTGGGCACATGCAGGTAGAAGAGGCAGATTGAGGAACCAAGAGGTGAATGCTAGTATGTGCTGAGTGAAAAGTGAGTAGTGGAATAGGCTTGGTAAATTGGAACAGATAAAGGACAGATGGGAACTGTGGAATCAGAGTAGGATAGGGGTTACCTGAAATTTGAAAATTCAATCTTCACATCATTGATTTAGAGCCTACCCAGGCAGAATGTGATATGACCTTCAAGTTTGGCATGGAATGAGGCTGAGGTCGGACAGATCTGTGCGGGAATACTGTCTGTTCTTTATCTTTTATTGTCCAGCCCATTCCAGTACGTGTTTATCACTCAACCATTCCTTGCCCTTTCCAAGTCCTTCTCTCTCCACTACCTTCATTTATTCAGCCCTACTTTCCCCCTACATCCTTCTTTTTATACTTGCCATCTTTTCAATTTCCTCTTTAAACTCAAAACGGCCCTGACACTAAGCATTAACTGTCTATTTCTCTCCATGTGTGCTGCCTGCCGCAGAATCCCTACAGCTTCTCTTTCCTCAACATTCTGGCATTTGCAATTGTGTCTTCGTATCTTGTGTCTGCTTGACCATTCAGTCTGCTCATTGCTAATCTTCCACCTCTTGCGCTAGCTACAAATATCCTGATGGTTTTAATGTCTAAAAATTGTTCAGTCTTGCTTTTGAATGTGCTCTGGATAGAAATGTCCAGAGTTGCATTTGAAAAATCAAGCTCACGTCATGAGAGAGTGTTTTTAATACTGCCTGCCTCGCCTGTTCCTTTTTTTCTATCTGTTTTAAAACTTTTTGTTTAATTTTGTACTTTGCTACCATCCATTTAAAATGTATATTTTGGTGTTACGAATTTGTCTTATGAAATTGTACTGATAAGTTTCCCTGACATGAAATGAAGAGCAGGCTTCTTGTTTTGAGATTGATCCCTGGTTAGAGACATCCCAGATAGTATTGTTGGTCATGCAGAAAATGTAAATTATTCACACTAAAAATGGCAACTTGCTGTTAAATGTACTCCTATTCAGCAAATTACTTGGGGCCCTTTCAAAGATGTAAGAAATGTGCATTAATAAATAGTATTTTTAAAAATCTAAGTATTTCATTTGTGTTGAAAGTATGTATTGTAATGCATAATATTATTATAGTAATTGACAGTATAAAAAATTCCAAATGTTCATTTACAAAAAATGTTTTGGTGCCTAACCTTTGTTCTATTGATGTCTTTATAAGACCATCTTAAGTGGGTTAAAGCCTTGTTTCATGTTACTAAATTGTATTGAGTGTTGTGCATTTGGTCAATTTGTATTAATTTAATCATAAATGATCAAAAGAAAGAACTGAGGGGTTCAGTGGTTTAGGTGAATAACATGGTTTCAAATGGAAACCCAGAGCATACATTTCTGCATGAAACAAGTTTAAATGGTTCTAATGATATTCTCATTGGTCTTCACAGTGTAATAGTTATTAATTAATTCTATTAATTATTAATTAATAGAATTAATTAACACTAAATTCCTAGTTTTACTCAAGTACAGGCATACCTTGTATAACACAGTTAATATGTTTCAAGCAAGCTCAGTGTTATGGAAAACTGCACTGTTCAAAGCAATTTTACAATGCACTTTAATGTAATATGTTCCAATCCTATAATTATATTATAGAACTCTTATACACACATGTACATAAAATATTTAAAAGGGATATATAAAATTGAAAATAACAATAAATGAGCATTGTTTAAGAAAATATTTGTCTTAATTCATTTGCACTTCAGTATTTTTCATTATGCAGATCTTTATAACATCGAATAGCATTTCACAATTCTTTCCAAACTCATCAAGTTCACTTGATTGTGAATTCAAGCATTAGTGCACATTGTCACAGTCCAAAGTTTCAAATCCCAGATCTGTTCTCAAGCCACGATTCACTGATATTTTTTTATTGCATTCTTGATGTTGTAGCCTTTCCAAAAAGGTCATGGGATTTTTTCCTGTTGTAGCTTTAATGGCTTGAGAAAATGTTCGTAACATATAATAAGCCTTGAGCGTGGCAATGACACCCTAATCCATGAGCTGTAGCAATGAGGCTGTGTTTGGTGCAAAAAAATTATTTTGTTATTTTCGTTGAACTCAGAAATAACAGTTGAATGACCTGGTTTATTGTCAAACAACAATAAAATTTTGAAATCTAAAATAAGTTATTATTTCTGCAATAACATTCGGTTGCAGGACAAAAATAGGTTGTGATCTATTCTTCAAACAATTGCCTTGTCACCCAGGCATTCAGGCATTTCTATTTGATTGCCATATTACAGGAAGTGCACTTTTTAGATATTACTGCATTAAAATTATAAACTGTGTTATATCAAAACTCATGCTATACAAAACTGTGTTATACAGGGTATGCCTGTATCACCAAATCACAAGTGGAATAGGTGGAAAAATGCAGAAACAAGTTTCTCTTGAGGCAGTAGAACTGAAGAAATTGTATGTCTAAATGCTTTAGCTGATTTAATACTGATACTGGCCACAAGGTAATGAAAAAATGGAGTTTCCAGTTAATTTAAAAATTCAAATTTCCTTCCTTATTCTTAGTGATAGAGCAATTAAAATTGTGAACTCCTCGGTTAAAATGTACGGATTCAAATGGGGGGACGTGGCGTGATGCTGTAGGGAAAAGACGTGGAAAATCCCTCTCCTGGCAGAATTAATTAGTACCTGATTTTTTTTTTTAAGTTTTAACTGGTTTTAAAAATTTCTTAGAACTCAGACTACAAAAAAATGGCTGCAACTGAAGTTACTTTGCTAGAAGAATCAGGGCCTACCTTGAAAACTCAGCCTCTAATCCTAGTTCCTCTCCAGCCCCAACCAACGAAGGCTTCACAGGTGAGAATTCAGGCTCCAGCGCCACCTTCTCGGGGAGCTGGGGAAAATGGTGCTGGAACACGGTAAAATACTACAGAGATGGTAGTGAAGACAACACGCGTGCACAGAAGCAATTGAATCAGAGTCTGTGGATCCAACTCTGACAACGGTTGCGAGTCAGACAAGAGTTAAACAAAAAGCCCGTTTACAGTTCCAGCCCTTGCAACATCAATGGAGGAGGAAGATGATGATCCTGGAGAGGAGAAGAAAGTTTTTGACTACAGTGACAAGGAGAGGAAACAGAAGAAGAAGGAGGTGATCAATATATTCAAGGTAAAATGGGTACATACTATGTTATCCCAAAATCTCTTGATCCACAGATTTTGAAAAAATGGACTTAATTAGTCAGAAAATGGATGCAAATTTTGCTGGTCAGAACTGATTTTACTAATCAATTGGGAGGTATTAAAGAAGAAATGAATGTAATGAAAACAGATACAGAAAAATGTAATAAATCTGTTGACGAAATTAAAATTAAAGTTCAAAAATTTGAAGAAGACTTCCAGGAATGTCATATGGAGGTGGAAGAATATAAAGAATATACAGTTAATAAGATGGAAGATTCTTTTACAGCGTGGAAAGTTCAGAAGAAGGATTAATTGCAGAATGTTGATAAGTTGGAAAATCAGAGTAGAGGAAATAATGTGAAAATTGTTGGTTTGCCTAAAGATTTTGAAGGTAACAATCCAGTGAATTTTTTTCAAAATTGGCTGCCTGAAATTTTGGGACCAGAGAATTTTCCAAATGGTTTGAAGTTTGATAGAGTTCGAAGGAAAAAAAACGTATCTGAGATAACTGTCATGCTCTGTCTTGATTAAATGTTTATGTTACCAAGATAGGGAAATGATTTTAAGAATGGCAGTTCAAAAAGCGAGAGATCAACAAAGTCCATTAGTGATTCAGAACAATAGCGTATGTTTTAGGCAGATTTGAGTAATGAATTTGTTAAAAGAAGAAAAGAATTTAATCCAGCAAAATCAGTTTTGTGGAATAAGGTATATAAATTTGCTTTTCGATACCCAGCAGTCCTTAAAGTTTTTTTATGGACAATATCAAGCTCATGAACTTCTGAAATGAATGCAATTTGCAGTAAAATTCTGATGATACAACAGACTGCAGATACTATAACATAGAACAAAACACAAAGTTTCGGAGAAACTCTAGGTTGGATAGCATCTGGGGAGGCAAAGGGATAGTCAACGTTTCAACTGCTCCTACTGTTTGTTTTGCTATGATAATCTGGTATCTAATTATATTGGAAATCACAATGGTTCAGCATCTGGCTTATCTGGGTAATGTTTGTTGTCACGTTGATTGAAAGCAAGTTCACAATAGTTTTCCTGCATTATCTCCTGGCTTTCCAGGACTCTGGTTCCTGCACACCTTTTCTATTCAAGTCCAAGTTCTTTTCCTCTCCTTCTGTTCTTTGAGTCCCCAGGTTTTTCATTCCTACTGACTCCTTGGAATTTAACCTGGCTCACTCAAAATTAATTTATTCTTTATTACATAACATTTATTTTGCTTTATTTTCAGAGAAATACATCAATTTGTCCAAGAAGTCTACTAGACCAGCATTACTAAAATCTGAGTATGCCAGATAATAATCAGTTTTTAAATGATAACTGATTTAAAAATTGATCAAGTTACAATATATTTTAAGATTATTGTGTGTTTTTAACCCCTATTAATTTGAATACATTGACTTTTCATCACTGGTCTAAATAGGATGCATTCAAACAATCCACAGATTTGTGTATATTATTGGTAGTTTGATGAAGTCATGTTGTGCAGTTCATCTGTGGACACAAAGGTGACTTTGCCGTCCCAGTCTGGAAGCGCAAAGTCTAGTGCAGAAGTTCTCAACCTTTTCCTTTCCACTTGCATACTACTTTAAGTATTCCCTATGTCATAGTAAGGGATTGCTAAAGGTGGTATGTGCGTTGAAAGAAAAAGTTTGAAAACTATTGTTTTAATCGTAACTAATTGACTTGCTATGTGCACAGTTTCATAACTCCAAAGAAAATGGACCAATGACAATTTTTCTCAAGCAAAATATTTCAGTAACAATTGGGTCTAGAGCAGTGATTCTCAACCTTCCCTTCCTACTCACTCAAGCAATCCCTTACTAATCACAGAGCACAAATGGCATAGAGATTACTTAAAGTGATATGAGAGTAGAAAGAAAAAGGTTGAGAACCACTGGTCTAGCACAATAGGGGTACTGCCAGAGTTTTTACTGGCAGTTTTGCCACAGTCTGTCTTCAAAACTGGTGTAGGCAATGGGATCTCTCAGCACCTGAAGTTTCTAGTTTTCTTGGCTGCATGTCACAGTAGTGTAGGGTTTCCTTCAGCGTCTTTATAGCACTTGCATGGACGACCTTGAGGTCTCCTTCCAGTCTTCAGTTCACCATAGAGCAGCTGGTGAGGCATATGGTAGTCGTCCATTCTGAGGACATGTCCCATCACCGTATCTGGGCTCTTGTGATCAGGGACTCAATGTTGGTGGACTTCACGTGACCCAAGACCTCCAGGTTGGAGACACGATCTTGCCAACGGATACCAAGAATGGAATGGAGGGCACTCTGGCATTCCAGTGGTGTGAAGGATTATGTGTAAGGAAGACAGCCATTCTATGCAAGCATCATTTCCTACCCAGGCAGCCATGATCGCTTACAACTTTACCAGCAGCAGCTACGCAGTGCATGTACGTGGGTCAGCAATCTGCCTCTAAGGTGGTTTGCCTACCTATGTGGTTTTTTAAAAAAATTCTAGCCATTAATTGGCCAAATTGGCAGGTTAAACACATGCTACAATCCATTATGTAAACCCCGAGTGATTTTTTTTGATTCTGTGGTTTTGGTGTTTAGCATGGACTGATGGAGTACTTCAGTCTCGTTCAGATTGATGATCAGGCCAAAGAGCATAGCAGTGTCTGAGAATTTTTTCAGCATTAACTGTAGATCACTATATGTGCCAAGTGCGCACAGTCATCAGCAAAAAGTGTTTCTTGAATGGCTGTGTAGAGGTAATTCATCTGTGTGTTCAAGCGGCGAAGGTCAAAAGGAGAACCGTCCAGTTGGTACCTGATGTACACTCCTTCCGCCAGTCCTTGGACAGCACATGATGACATGCATTATCTTCAATAAAGCAGTTTGTCACTGTTATTTTTGAGTGTGGTGAAGCCTGCGGATGCCACATTGTTTCCTCATTGCAATGGACAGAGGTAGAATGGAAGCAAGTTACAGGTATCCGCAATCTTAAGAATCAGCGGTAGTAGTTTTAATCTCATTGCCCACACAGGTTTACTCACCAGGATATTTGGCCTTTCCTTGGCACTTGGCCAGCAGATAAGTTTCCGTAGCAGAAATGATTATTGACTTGCTGCTTTTAATTTATCTCCCCAAAATACTCAATTGAATAAAGCGTGCACTATGCTACCTGTACCTTTTGTTCTTTCCAAGAATGTATCCATCCTCTCTCTTGGATTTTTTTAAAATTTAATCTTGATATTCATGAGCCAGTGCCATCCTTTTAAAATACCGGTTTATGCATTTGTGCTGGGAATTTATGTTCATAAATGAACAGTTGCCTTTGGGTGTAGAAAGAACGGAGAGTAAAAGAACAGTTTTTCAATGATAGCAAAAGATAAAACTGGCAGGGAAGTTATTCAGAAGAACTAGCATTGACATTCAGGGAGAAAAAAAATAGTCCCGAAACATGGTGTGCACGTGCCTGAGTGATGTATTCATGTAAAAGGATCATGATGAAATTATCATTGTATAGGTTCACCTTATTAAGGATGTAGTAAAATATGACTGATTTTTGAACTCAAAGAATTACCCAGAAAGACCTTGTGCCATGGATTTCTTTTCATTCTATCAGGTAGTGGCTGTTTCAAATGGTAACAGGATCATCAAATCAGGATGAGGGTTGTTGATAGTGTGCCCAAAGTAAAATGCTTACTTTAAAAAAAAATTAGCATCAAAATAATTATTGGTGTGTCTACATAGATTGAGATAAATTTTGTAAAGTTATGCACCTTTTTTTTATTTTAAAGGACTCCTGGATATTTGAAATGATTGTCCATTTATTTAGAAAGTGGTAACATGACATTTTGAATTTCAAAATACAATTGAGCAGAATTACTGAGATTTTGTTAAAGAAATATATCAAATTTATTAGAGATCTTTTGAAAATGTAATGAGGGAATCCAGTAGATGTAGGCTGTTTGGTTTTACAGAAGTCCTTTGATTAAAGTATTCTGCAAATGTTTCTAACATAAGGTAAGAGGTTAAGCCATTATAGTTAATATATTGGCATGGAGAGAAGATTAGCAAGCAAGTAGGCAAATGGATCATTTACAGGGTGACAAAGCTTGTCAAATTGGGTTCCAGAAGAATGGATGCTTGGGCCTGAATTCTATAATTGGGACTGAGTGCTTCGTAGGGTTATTTCATGACCACAGAAGGATAACTAGGAAAACAAGTACTAATAGATTGGAAGTGTTCATAAGGTGCATACATAAGTGAAACATTTTGGCAAAAACTTAACTGATCCTGAAACAGTGGGGAACCTCAGGATAATTAATGAAAAAGCAATATTTGAGATTACAGAAAGCTGCTGAACAAGGGATTGCATATACCCATACACAAATTATAATTACAATTGTTATGAACTAATAACCCTTTTAATTATTTTTTTGGGACGAAAGGGACTTTGTTAGCATTAACACAGGAGCAGCAATGAAAAATTCAAAATAATAGTTTTTTTTTTAATTACACTATTATCAACATATCATTTCTTACTTATCTCTAAACTTACTTAACCCCATTATGCGCAAATATAAGTGTGTGTGTGTGTGTATTAAAATCCCACTCTGAAAAGTCAGTCTTTAAAAGTTCAACGTCATTTTAGTCTTGCTTGAAGGTCTTAAATTCTCAGTTCAGAAATAATTATTAAGTGCTTTTAAACATCATATCTTCAGACCTTTTTACTCAAAATGTGGTTATTTTCTTCCACGAAAAATTCACAAACCCACACAAGGATTAAACAATGTGGTTATCATCATCCATGATGATGTCACAAACCAGATGAGGGTTAAACGAAGTGGCCAAACACAAAAATAGACCCAGTAGAATTCTGTCCTCTTTTCCAAAGAGACAGCAAAATGGTCTTCATTTTCAAACACCACTTACTCTGTGTTCCCCTTTTCCGAGGAGTAACACACAACAGCACCAATTCTCTTTACTGTAACTCAAGCCTGTCTTTCACAAGGTTTCAACCCTGGTGTCACAGGGGTTTTGACTTCTGTACTCTCCAAACTGAACTCTTCCAAAATTGAACTCAAAATGTCTGAATTTGGTAATATATTTATCCAAATCATGCAATAGTTACATCATTGCCGATGTGAGTCCCAATTTTTGGAAACTGCGTGTCCTTCAATTTTATTTCTACCAAAGTTCTGTTCCTTTTTCAAAACCATTCCATATCCATAACAACCTCTGACCTCATCTCTGTTCAAGAGGCTTAAGTGACTTTCATTAAAAACTGATGGCTACGTTAGCAGCTCTTGAATAATTAAAACCCACTTGAAATCCATTAACTCTATCTGTTCAAGACACATTGACTCTTGAACACTTCTCAGAAAACAATGGTTCTCTATAAACGTGCTCTGACTTCTATGTGGCCCTGTACCAATCCACAGCTAACTTACTAAGAACATAGATAGAATATTTTAACTCTATAATTTATTAAGACGTTTTTATAAAATAAACATAGTTTAACATTAAATTAAAGATTAACATAAATCTGTTTATGACACAAGTTGACCATGGTACAAAATCGAGAGCGTCTTGCTAGAAATAAAATGGAGATGCTGCCAGAGCTGGTGCAGATCCAAGGAGAGTGGGAAGCAGAGACACAGCGCTCCTCTGAGGAGTTCTACTGTCCAGTCTGACTACCGACGGCACCTTTCAGGATTTAAACACCCTGTTAAAGTAGACAATGATGGTTTATTTTAAAATCCAGTGATGGTGAGGTATGGGCCCAAGATGACAGCACTGTGTTTGGCAGTGGCCTCCAGGGGCTCCAGTCTTCAGGGAAGCAGAGGAATGGTCCAGACCACCAGAAAACAGGGAGACTACCATCCCACTTTGAGAAGAAGCAGAAGAGATTACCCTATGGGATAGTAACCATGGTGGTGGTCCAATGAAGGGCTCTGCAGCTGAAGGATCAACAGACGGTGAGCTGCTGGCAACTGGAGGTGAGGAACCCATGCTGGCTGTATACTGCTGTTGAATTGCAGTCAAAGTATTCACACACCAGGCTGCTGGATACTGGCTTAAGTCTGCCTGAAGGGATACAGAGTAGAGAACCAGGATGCGAAAGGGTGCCAAGGGTGCTGAAGGCTTCCTTTTTTTAAACATTTTATTTAAGAATTTTAAAACCACATCCATACATCTTTGGCTTGGCTTTCCGGACGAAGATTTATGGAGGGGTAATGTCCACGTCAGCTGCAGGCTTGTTTGTGGCTGACAAGTCCGATGCGGGACAGGCAGACGCGGTTGCAAGGGAAAATTGGTTGGTTGGGGTTCGGTGTTGGGTTTTTCCTCCTTTGTCTTTTGACAGTGAGGTGGGCTCTGTGGTCTTCTTCAAAGGAGGTTGCTCCCCGCCAAACTGTGAGGCACCAAGATGCACGGTTTGAGGCGATATCAGCCCACTGGCGGTGGTCAATGGGGCAGGCACCAAGAGCTTTCTTTAGGCAGTCCTGTACCTCTTCTTTGGTGCACCTCTGTCTTGGTGGCCAGTGGAGAGCTCGCCATATAACACGATCTTGGGAAGGCGATGGTCCTCCATTCTGGAGACGTGACCTACCCAGCGCAGTTTGATCTTCAGCAGCGTGGATTCGATGCTGTCGGCCTCTGCCATCTCGAATACTTCGATGTTGGAGATGAAGTCGCTCCAATGAATGTTGAGGATGGAGCGGAGGCAACACTGGTGGAAGCGTTCTAGGAGCCGTAGGTGATGCCGGTAAAGGACCCATGATTCGGAGCCGAACATCCATACATACATAGTGAATAAAAGTATACATAAAAAGAATACATGTGTATATATAAAAAAAACCTTCATCCCTCCCCAACCCCACGCACCAATCCTAAACTAATAAAAGGAAAAGAAGAAAAACAAGGAGAATGTCAACAACAATTATTAATTCAATACATATTAAATACATATAGTAATGAACTTGAGGGTTACCAGCTGACAGGCCCCCAAGAGTCTCTTGTATGTATAATAGATGTGGAGGACAGAGAGGGGAATTTGTGGATATGTGTGTTCAGTATAGTGACAGCCTGGGGGAAAAAGCTGTTTCTGAGTCTGTTTGTTCTTGTCTTGATTGACCTGTAGCGTCTGCCAGAGGGTAGTAGGTCAAACAGATGCAGGGCAGGGTGGGTGGGATCCTTTATTATTGCTTGTGCTCTACTGAGGCAACGAGAGGTGTTGAGATCCTTCAGGGAGGGTAGGGGACATCCAATTATCTTTTCTGCTGCCTTCACCACCCGTTGAAGTCTTTGCCGCTTTTCTTCAGTGCAATGGGAGAACCATACTGTGCTGCAGTACACGAAAAGTACCCTTGCATAGGTGTTCCTGTGTTCCAGATGGCTCAGCACAGTGTGGAGGATGATGGATATGGTGTCTTCCGTCGATCTGTTCACTTTATAAGCGAACTGGTATGGGTCGAAGAAGGGAGGGAGACAGTCTTGGATGTGGCCTAGGACCAGTCGTTCCAGGCACTTGGTGATGACAGGTGTGAGTGCTACTGGATGGTAGTCATTTAGGCTGGTCATTTGTGGTTTCTTTGGTATGGGTATGATGGTGGAGGCCTTCAGACAAGCTGGTATAATGGCTTTTGACAAGGAAAGGTTGAAGATTGTGGTGAAGACTCAATGGATGCAAGAAGAATGAGAGGCAAAGAAGAGTATGCATGATTTTAATGGGGCTGGGTGCTGAGATGTTTTTTCTGGGAGTAACTAAAACTGGGAGCATGGTTTCAGAATGGGCAACATCCATTTAACATGGAGAAAAAGGGATTTCTAGTTGTTGCAAATCTTGGAATTTTTTACTCCAGAAAACAGAAGAGACTGAATCATTCAGTATACTCGAGGGAAAGACAGGTATTTCGATTATGGTGGATTTAAAGAATAGGCAGAAAAATAATTCTAACATTAGATTGACCATGCTTTTATCATCAGGTGGAGCATGCTCCAGAAAGGCTGACTCTCATTTCTTGTTGTAAAAACATCTTTTTCAGAACCAGGAACTTGGTACAATAATTGTACATTATTTACATTTAAATGCTTACTTAAGTTTCACTTGGGGTTTTTTTTGCAGATTCTGAGGGACTACATTGAGTTGCAATTGGGAAAACATTGATATATTAAAAGATGATTAGCGTGGTTTGTGTTGGAGAGTTTCTGAATCTCGAATTTGATTTAAGAAGTGATTGAGGGAAGGACAGTAGATGTTAGAATTGTCAGCTTCAGTGACTCATTTGGGATTATGTCAACCTCCTGCTCCACTGATTTATAACAAATAGCGATTAAATGCAGACATTTCTATCTACGTCGAGAAGTCTCATCAGTAATTCTCAAAGTTTATGTTCCTCCTGATGCCATTTGTAAACAGAAACCTGCAAATCTGCATGTTGTGATTTGCAAACAAGTAATGTCCCATTCCACACCTATCCAAAGATGATGTGCAGGGAGCTTTCAGAGAGTGAATCCATGGAAAGCCCCTGGTCCAAACAGAGAACCTGGCCAAGTACTGAAAAGCTGTGCTAATTAACTTGCTATTGTATTTGCTGATACCTTCAACCTTTCACTCCAACAGGATATAGTATCCACCTGTTTCAAACAGGCTTCACGTGTACCAATGGCCAAGAAGAGCATGGTTACCTGCCTAAATTACTATCAACAATGGCACTCGCATCACAATGAGGGTGTTTTGAGAGGCTGGTATTGAAGCATGTTAACTCCTGTCTGAGTGGTGACATGGATCTGTTCCAATTTGCCTACTACAGCAACAGGTCTATGGCACATACCATCTCATTGCTGCTTCTCTAAACCCTAGAATACATGGACAGCAAATATGCATACATCAGGATGCTCTTTATTGACTACAGTTCAGCATTTAGCACCATCATCCCCTCAAAACTAATGAGCAAACTCAAGACCTGGGCCTCAATGCTGACTCATCGCTCCTTTTTATACCACCCACTATTTTGGTATTGTCAACAAATTTGTGAATGGTGTTGTTGTCATACTGAGCCATGCAGGTGTATAGCAAGTATTCGGGGTAAATATGTAGCCCTGTGCTGCTCCACGATTGATGGAGATTGTGGAGGAGATTTTCTTGTCAATTGTGGTCTGAAGATGAGGAACTCCAGGAATCAACTTGATGCACGATCAATTAACTGAAAGACTGAAATGCTGGAACTGAAGGCTTTTATGGACAGCACCTCTTGAGTTTCTGGCTCACACTGACCCGGACTCGAACTGGGGGCGGGGTTGTGGCATGACAGCCTTTATGGGGAATAAAGGGGAGGAGTCACGAGCCGGACAGTGAGAGCAGGGTTGAACATACAAGGTCAAGGTATTTACATAGACAAGTGGTTTCACCAACATTCACCCACTTTTTTAAAAAATAAGTCCCAAGGGAGTGTGGTGCAGTCAGGTCCCCTAATAAGTTCAGTCTGTCCAGCAGCCTCCTTTGGCGTTGTGACTGGCGTACCTCCAGTGTGGTGGCTCCCGTCTGTTGCGGCTGCTCCTTCTTGGTCAGCCCAGCCAGGGTACTTGGCTGAGCTGGGGGAGGGGGGTGGTGGTGGGTGCATGTGTACTGGTTGGCCGAGGAGGTGGGAGTAGGGATCTAAGGCCCTGGAGAGCTGGGGAGGGGGGGTGGGGGAGAGAAAAGACTGTGTCCTCGCATCTGTCTGGGAATGCTATGTAGGCGTACTCTGGGTTGGCATGAAGCAGCTAGACCCTCTCGACTGGTGGGTTGGACTTCTTGTCCTTGAGTGTTTCCACAGTAGTACTGACCCAGGGGACGTCAGCCAGGTAGGTAGGGTCAATCCTGACACCAATCTCCTGGGGATTATAAAACATCTCTCATGAGGTGTCTCGATGGTGGCCGTACACGGGGGACCGGATAGCGTGGAGGGCTTCTGGGAGGACTTCTTGCCATTGAAGTACGGGGAGGCTCTTCCAGACCATACCGTTCTCCCGCTCCACCTGGCTGTTTATTTTGGGGGTTATAGCTGGTGGTACGGCTATAGGCAATGCCCTTGGAGAGCAGAAATTGGTACAGCTCGTTGCTCATGAAGGACGTACCCTTGTCACTGTGGATGTAGCAAGGGTATCCGAAAATGGTGAACAGGTTTTTCAGAGCCTTTATGACCGTAACTGTGATCGTGTCTAGGCAGGGGATGGTGAAAAGGGACGGCGAGTACTCATCGATGATGGTGATAAAGTACACATTGTGGTTTGTGGAGGGTAGGCGTTCAAAGGGGCGAGTGGCCTTGATCAAGTGTGACCTGTTGGGCTGGTAGAAGCATGGTTGGCACTCCGTGCAGACCGAGCAATTTTTAGTCAGTATCCTGATGTCGTCAATGAAATAGAGGAGGTTACAAGCCTTGATGAAATTAAAAAAAGGTGATCCCAGGGTGGCAGAGGCAATTGTGCAGCGACCGCAGTTGGTCCATCTGCGCACTAGCATATTTCCCCCGAGACAGGGCATCAAGAAGCTGATTGAGCTTACTGGGCTAATACATTATATCATAATTGTAGGTGGAGAGTTCGATTCTCCACCTCAGGATTTTATCGTTTTTGATTTTACCCCACTGGTGGTTGGTCAGTCAAAAGGGTAAAATGCTTATCGGCGAGGTAATGCCTCCAGTGCCATACAGCTTCAACAGGCCTCTTTCTCAACGGAGGAGTGGCAGATCTTGGGGCCCTGGAGGATGCATGAAAAAAAAATGCCATGGGCCTGCCCACCTGGTTAAGTGTGGTGGCCAGGGAAAAGCCCGATGCATCGCTCTCCACTTGAAATGGGGTGGATTCATCCACTGCGTGCTTCGTAGCCTTTGCAATGTCAGCTTTGATTCAGCCGAATGCCTCATGGGCTTCTGCTGACGGGAAAAATAGTGGCCCAGAGGGGGGGTGGGCTTCTCTTCATAGCTGGGGACCCATTGGGCATTGTAAGATAAAAACCTCAGGCACCTTTTTAGGGCCTTGGGGCAGTGAGGGAGGGGGAGTTCTAACAGTGGGCTCATGGTCAGGGTCAGGGCTGATGACTCCATTTTCCACCATGCAGCCTAGTATAGCCAGGTGACGTGTGCTGAAGACACACTTCCCTGTGTTATACATCAGGTTAAGGAACTTTGCAGTGTGGAGGAATTTCTGGAGGTTCCTATAATGGTCCTGCTATCATGGCTGCAGACTGTAACGTTGTCAAGGTATGAGAAGGTGGCCCGCAACCTGTGTTCGTCCACCATCCGATCCATCTCCCTTTGGAAGACAGACTTCCATTTGTGACCCCAAAAAGGACTGTAAGGAAATGGTACAGTCGGTTATCTCCCTTGAAGGTGGTGTACTGGCAGTTCTCAAGGCAAATGGGGAGCTAGTGGTTTGCTGACTTAAAAATATATTGTGCGATCTGAGGTGGGGGTTAGGCGTCTAGCTGGGTGAACCTGTTGATGGTCTGAGAGTAAACTATGACCATCCAGTGTCCCTCCCCGCTCTTTACTACTACTACCTTGGCTCTCCAGGGGCTCGTACTTTGTTCTATCACCCCCTCTGAGGAGGTGTCTCACCTCTGACTTAATGAACGCCCTGTCCTCGGTGCTGTATCGCCGACTTTTAGTGGCAACAGGCTTACAGTTGGGTGAGATTAGCAAACAGGAGGTGGGGCTGGGGCTGGGGGTGGGGGGGGTGGTATCTGGAGTGTGGAGAGGCCACATGTCATGCATGGTTACCTGCCTTGGGGCTGCTGATCAACCATGTGGGAAGGGGGCATTGGAGAGTTCACAAATTGCTCTTTACAGACTGTGAGGGGGCATGGGGCCGTCATACTCCATAGTGATTCTCTTTAAGTTACATTGAAAGTTCAACCCCAAGATGATGGGTGCACAGAGCTGTGGCAGTACAAGGAGCGTAAAGTATACTGTACCTTGGACCATCAGGGTTACTGTGCAGCTCCCATGCACTTTTGCCGATTTGGTTTGTGAGGCTAGGAACACGCTGAATTTTGCAGGCTGCACTCCCAGGGAGTATTGCTGTACAGTGTTAGGATGAATGAAGCTCTCAGTGCTTCCACTGTTAAATAGGCCCTAGAGAGTTGATGCGGTCGGCATTGATCCAGGGTTACCGATGCCAGCATCAGCTCGTCCTCCAAGGGGTTCCGCTGTCTTTCGGTCATCTAACAAGATGGCAGTCATGATGATGGCCCCCATGGCTTGCCCGCAGTCCGTCGTTGCTTGCTGGAAGAGAAGGAGAAAGCGGCGATGGTGTCATCGCCGGAGTGACAAGGGAGAAGGCGGAAGAGGTGTCATAGTGGTCGGTGGTCTCCGTTGTGTGTGTGTGCCGGCATCCATGTTCCCGGAAGTGGCGGTCCCCGTTTGCATGCAGTGCTGCTGGGCTTAGGACTTAGCTTTGAC
This sequence comes from Narcine bancroftii, assembly GCF_036971445.1. Classification (NCBI taxonomy): domain Eukaryota; kingdom Metazoa; phylum Chordata; class Chondrichthyes; order Torpediniformes; family Narcinidae; genus Narcine; species Narcine bancroftii. The sequence continues at coordinate 297,153,943 of NC_091470.1, read as the reverse complement.
TTACAGACCTTTGCAAAGTGTCCCTTTTTCCGGCAGTTGGTGCAGGTAGCATCCTTGGCAGGGCAGCGTTTCCTCGCATGCTTGCCCTGCCCGCAGAAATAACACATCAGGAGGTCGTTGATGGTGGCAGAGGTCAGGTCAGGACGGAAGGGGATTTGCGATCTCGCCTCCCAAGATGGTGGTGCCCGTGGCCGCGTACTCACTGGAGAACGATTCCGCTTTGTGGATGGCCACTTCTAGGGTATTCGCCAGCTCGATGGTTTGAGGTAGGCTCAATTGCTTCTGTTTGAGTAGCCTTTGCCTCATGTAGTTGGAGCGGGTATACACTACAAAGGCGTTTCTCATCAGTAGCTGCACTCACAGCTTGGCAGTTACAACCCCTTACAAGCTCCTGCAGGGCCCTGACAAAGTCCTTGAATATCTCTCTGGGCCGCACGTAGCCCTCATTCACCTGTACCTTGTACTGGTCTTTTAGGATGCCCATGGATTCTCCGAAGGTCTGGCAGTCCCGGAACATCTGGTAGACCTGGTGCCTGATGTATAAGAACAGTAGGTGGAACTTGTCTTCATCGGCCTGGATCGCATCTGCAAAGACTGTGAGGAATCTTTCGAAGCAACAATGCCAGAGAGGAATTTGTCAACTGCTCCAGGTTCTCTTGGATCAATTTCCAGGTGATCCAATTTCAGATACTTGTTCATGTTCCGTGGAAACAAAAAAACAAGTTAATAAAATTGATGCACGATCAATTAACCGAAAGAATGAAGTTCTGGAACTGAAGGCTTTTATTAATTAGAGATGGACAGCATCTCTTGAGTTGCTGGCTCACACTGACCCGGACTCGAACTGGGGACAGGTTTGGCTTTATGGAGAATAAGGGGGAGGAGTCACAAGCCGGCCAGTGAGAGCAAGGTCGAACATATCAGATCAAGGTATTTACATACACAAGTGGTTTCACCACACAACTGCACAATGGTGTATTGAGGCCTGGGTCTCGAGTTTGCTGATTAGTTTTGAGGGAATGATGGTGCTGAATGCCAAATTGTAGTCAATAAAGAGTATCTTGATGTATATATCTTTGCTCAGTTGTTAATGATAAACGAGATTTAGTTTGACTTACTGAAACAAAGTGGTAACAGTGAACTGCATGAACAGATCCTAAAGGAAACCCATGAATTCTTTAAGTTTACTAGGTTTTTGATTAAACATTGCTCACTGTTACCATATATCATGTTTCTCTTTTCCTCTTATTTCTCTTGACATGATGGGACAAAGGGCATATGTCATTGTGCTGTATCTTTCTATTTCTAGCGGTATATTTGCGTGCCCATGACTAGCTCTGAACGTGGACTTCAGATTTCTCAGTCAGTTTAAAGAAAGAGTGCCACTACCTGCAGGAATGCAAAATTTTATGGTCGATTTTTGTCTGTGGTACCAGTCTGTTTTCTACATTTAAGTTGGCCTGATAGCCCTACTTTGGGCTTATTCATAGGGTTATACTTTCATCATTTGTAATCTAGAATGTGTTGCAGTATGAGGTGAATGAAGCAATATATTAGTGTTTGGTGGAAAAGGAAATATCACTGTGACTTTAGGAGGAGACAGTCAACATTGCCTGATTGAAAAAAATTAATGAGGAAATCCTTTTAAAAATGTGTGCTTCGTTAAACGACAGATTAACAGATGCTTAGAGTTGTGTATGTTTCTATTAATCACTTTTTGAATAAACTGAAAAGATGTGATTAACTTCATGATCCCAAGAATTGGCTTAAACTGAAGATTGGCAAAAGGTTGCACAATATGGACAGTAAAACCCCTAGTATTGGCACCTAAGGAGATTGATAGGCGCTGGATTAGTGAATTTTTGGGTTGCTTGAAATTGCATGTTGCATGGATTGACGAACTAATGGCGAGGTATGCCAATTTTAAATTTCTGTATTTTTACCTATTTATTTTCCTCAATTTTTTAATGTTTATTTTTGCTGGTTGCTTGAATTCTGGATTACAGGTTTTGCTGTATATAATGTTGCATCATGGTACTTTGAATTGAACAGTTGAGTGGGGAGGGGGATAATTAAGCAATTTCCTGAGTGTTAGTGCAAAAAGCTTGAGCTATTTTCTGAGAATGGGCAAAAGAATGCATAGATTTTTATTTGTTGTAAAGTTTTATTTTCTGTTTATTAGTATGATTTTAGTGATTGAATGTGTGTTGACAATGGACACATTCAGCTCATTTAGATCTGTGGTGAACAAGACATTTTTCTTCTCCAAACCTTTTCCTGAGGGGATTTAAGAGCAGAAGTCCCTTTCACAGCACAGGACCTCATTACTAGAGTCTGAACTGATGCTGTGTACATTTTTTTAATGCTTGTAGGCTGCCTGCAAGTGTTGCTGGCTTCCCACTGACTGTCGATTCTGGGTCATTCTCTGGATTGGTCAATCTCTATTTGGAACACAGAGAATTAAGACAGAGAAAGGATGTAGGAGCAATGAAGAATTATTTTTGCATGGATCATTAAGATGCAGTGTATCTCAACTGAAACTTTAGTGAGAAAAATTTGCACAATTTTGAAGAAATTCGTAAATGTTTCAGAGTGGAATAAAATTATATGTAAAAAGAACAAACTGAAACTGTTTGTTGTTGGCCTAGCAAGATAGCATCTTGAAGCACACAACAATGGGACTATGTTGCCCAATAAATTACCAATGTATCCATGATTGCTTCATTTAATTTATTTTCAAATCTGGATCTTAACTCTTGAGTAGAATTTCCTCTTGTGTATAAGAATTGTTTTAATTGTCCTCATTTAAAAACACCCAGCACTTCCCCCTTGTTGTTTTGGGCTCCCTTCAAGGTAGTTGCATCTGGATTTGAGGGCAACTGCAATGAACCACACCTATGATTTGAAGTTGGTATGCACTGGGTAAGGAGATAGACAGTTTACCTTCTTGATTGCTTGTATTCTTGGGAGCCTATTGCCATAATCTTAAAATAGTATTTGTACATGGACAGAAATTTGATAAAACTTGCAATTTTAGAGATAATGGAACTGTATTTAACAGATGGACCACAATTTTTAATGTGCAATATATGGAGAGAATATTCCATATTTTGTTTCCTGTTGTGTGTGGATATCTCTTTTTCTCTGCCTCTTTCTCTGCTTCTGTTTGTCTCTCTTTCTCTCATTTATATTTATATACACACACAACCACTGAAAGTTTAAACTCCATTCTAAATAAAATGCCACATGAAATAGTGATGTTTAAAAACAATCTTCAGAGGAATTGCACTAATGCTTTACACTAATGAGCCTTGTGTAAAAGGTCATTCATTTTTTTCCCCTAGTAATATTTTAAATATTGTGAAAGGGCCTTCTCTAAAGTACAAATATTCTGCAATTGCTGGCTAAAATCCTGGATTATCTTTTCCTCGTGTCTTTAGTCTGCTTCCTGTTGTTTGTATTTGTAGTTCCAGCATACTTTGTCATACCTGGTTTGAAAATATCCTATTCAAGTCTGTTTTCTTCTGCTCTGTATTCCAGAATCATTTTGAAATCCAAAGATAATCCCTGTTTTGTCACTCCCTCCACAAATCCTATTCTTTTCTCTCAGATCATCATTTCTAGTCATCTCCCTCCATAGCATCTAACCTAATTGTCCCAGGAGACCCATTGTTTCTATGTGCTCCTGCTCCACTGAATTGATATCATCTTACCTCAACTCTGTTCTTCCTCCCAGTCCAGTACCTCTCCACCTACATGCCCTCCATCACATTAACAACTTCCAATTCTCTGAACTCCAGCACCTCATTTTCACTATGGATGTCCAATTTCTAAACACCTTTGTTCTCCATTCTGAATGTCTTGAAGCTCTTAGTTTCTTTCTCAACAACAGACCAAACCAGATGCCCTCCACCATCACCCTCCTTTGCCTGGCAGAACTTGTTCTCACTCTCAATAACTTGTCCTTTATCCAAGACAAAGGGTACCCACATGGGTCCCCGTTACGCCTGCTTTTTTTGTTGGCTACGTTGAACAATCTGAACAGCATTATTTCATCCCTGAATTTATTTGTACTGTCTGCAAGTCAAATACAGGCACACCCTTCTTGGTCGGGTATTGTAAGTATTTCCTCCCACTCCCTTCTACACACATACCAAAATTATAATTGACACTAGTTGGGTGACATCAATGAATAATGCCAACTTGTTGTCTAAATGTTTATACTTTTTTTTCTTTTGTGCTGTCAACATTTAAAGTGAAGAACACTTTAACACAAACTTTTTCTTGAAATAGCAGTGTAACATCATAGACCAGCAGCAATAAACAATAATATTTATTCTTAACTATTAATAATACAACATCTTACTTAAATCTAAACTTAACCCAACTATGTGCATGTGCATTACCCAAACCATTACAGCTTAGGCACAATTCTGAAAAGTCAACTCAAAGTTTAGTCTTATAAATCTTGTGTTGAAACTCAGAACCTTTAAAGTAATGTACAGAAGTAATTATGAAGTATGTGAGACATCGAGTAATCAGACTTCTTAAAACTCACAAATTCTTGTCAAGTTGTTTTCAGAGAAATGTTTCCTTCATATGAATGATTTGTCACTTCCTTGCGTAGCGGTTACAACATTTGTGACTTCCATGATGCGATGCTTCCATGAAACCCAGGCTTGGGTTAAACAAAATGATCATTAGAATGATTACGATCTAAATACAGGACGGATCCTTTACCCAGACATAGGTCAATCAAAAATTACCATTACACTGGCCACAGTAGATCACTACTCTCCTCTGACAAGGAAAAGAGCAGAAGTAAAGGCAAAGGTTCCATTATTGTCACAAATTCTACATTTAAAAAGTAACATACATAAAATTCTTTAACTTCTCCATCGGGCACACAAAACTCAAAACGGTCAACCAGTTTACCTATCTCGGCTGCACCATTTCATCAGATGCAAGGATCGACAATGAGATAGACAACAGACTCGCCAAGGCAAATAGCGCCTTTGGAAGACTACACAAAAGAGTCTGGAAAAACAACCAACTGAAAAACCTCACAAAGATAAGCGTATACAGAGCCGTTGTCATACCCACACTCCTGTTCGGCTCCGAATCATGGGTCCTCTACCGGCACCACCTACGGCTCCTAGAACGCTTCCACCAGCGTTGTCTCCGCTCCATCCTCAACATCCATTGGAGCGCTCACACCCCTAACGTCGAGGTACTCGAGATGGCAGAGGTCGACAGCATCGAGTCCACGCTGCTGAAGATCCAGCTGCGCTGGATGGGTCACGTCTCCAGAATGGAGGACCATCGCCTTCCCAAGATCGTATTATATGGCGAGCTCTCCACTGGCCACCGTGACAGAGGTGCACCAAAGAAAAGGTACAAGGACTGCCTAAAGAAATCTCTTGGTGCCTGCCACATTGACCACCGCCAGTGGGCTGATAACGCCTCAAACCGTGCATCTTGGCGCCTCACAGTTTGGCGGGCAGCAGCCTCCTTTGAAGAAGACCGCAGAGCCCACCTCACTGACAAAAGGCAAAGGAGGAAAAACCCAACACCCAACCCCAACCAACCAATTTTCCCTTGCAACCGCTGCAATCGTGTCTGCCTGTCCCGCATCGGACTGGTCAGCCACAAACGAGCCTGCAGCTGACGTGGACTTTTTACCCCCTCCATAAATCTTCGTCCGCGAAGCCAAGCCAAAGAAGAAAAAAAAAAGACATAAAATTCTTTAACTTTTGTCTACCCTAAGGCAGACAGAGAGTCGCCACTTTGTCCAGCGCCATCAGACACCTACAGCACCTGGTGTTCCTAAGTGGTCTCCTCTCCAAGTACTGACCAGTCCTGGGCTGTATAGCTTCTGAGAGTGACCATCTCTCCCAAACTCACTTCAATTCTGTCTTTCCAGGTGGCATTCTAATGAACTAAATGCTATTTCCCTCCCCCAACCCCAAGTATCTTAATCACATGACTTGCTTGATCAATACTGGTTTTCATTTTCAATTTTCCAAAAGCATGAGTTAAGCAGATGGCCTCTCTCTCTCTCTGAACAGATTGTCTTCTTGAGTAAACATTCATTGTTTCAGTCTTTCAATTGAGAACAATAATGCTGTTTACAGCTTTGAATTAGGTGCCAAGCTGTCTGTACAAAATATTGTTATCTGTGAGTGTCTTTCCCTGTTCCAGCCCCCAAAGCAATACTTCAAAAAAAAGAGGCCTGCAACACAAGATCTGTTATGCCTTCATTTTGGAGGTCCTGAAGTGGTCACAAAGCAGCACTATAACCTTTTATTTTCAGCCCGTGTAAATAAAGATGACAGTCCTGCTTGTAAGCTAGTTGCTAGAATTAAAATGGATAAAAGGGAAGTGGTTGTTAACATGGTGTGCTGCAATCAGAGCTTCTGAAAAATATATTCAATATTTAGATTGGTAGTCAAATACCCAGATAAAATTAGTTTATGGTGCATATATAAAGTATTGTCTGTTCTGAATTTGGAGCTAGTGATGTTAATTAGAATGAAACAGTGTTTTGTTCTCTTCATAAAATGATACTCTGAAGTCTTTCCAATTTCCTACAGCAAAGACATGACTATACATCAAAAATAAAGTACTTCATAGACTGTCCTTTGGGACCTTTGGATTGCCTGCATTCAAGCTTTGAGAATCTCATCCATTGTGGCAAAGAACAGCAATTATATCCATTTTTATTCCATCTTTATTCATGCAGTTAATTATAATAATATGCTTTGTAATGTGTAATTAGACAGAATTTGACACAATTCATAAAAAGGAGACATTAATACAGTGTCCCGGAGATGAATGAGCAGATAAGTTTTGGGAGTGAATTCCCTTAATGCATTGAAGATTGAAAGGTGGGCTTGGAAAAAGAAGTACTCCCAATTTCTATGCATCTGCAACCATGCCAAGTGCTTCAACCATATAAATTTTAGACTTTGTTTACAGCACGGTAGAAGCTAATTCCGCCTATTGAAACCTGTGTTGCTCAATTATGCCCAAATTAATTGACAACCCCCCTATGTTTTGGAGGGTGGGAGGAAACTGAAGCACCTGGAGAAAACCCAAACATACACATGGGCAAAATACAACACCTTACAGAAAGTGCCAAATTAGAACCTTGACACTAGCGCTGTAATTGCGTCATCCTAACAGCTATGCTAATCTTGCTGCTTGTGAAGTATCAGAAACAAACATAGGTGTTGCTTCTTCTTGTGCAAAGGTGCCTTTTGTGTTGGGTAGATGGTTGATGTCTCAGGTCAGATGGCTGCAGTTAGAGCTCTGCAAGCCATTGATCAAGGTGCAATAACCACAACAAATGATACCAAACTGATGTCCGTCCAAAATGTGAGATATGATGTACAAACCATCTCCTGTGGAATTACAAAGAAGCAGCATTTTATCTCAAGCTTTCATTTATAGGAGAGGCATTGGAAATGTCATTGCAATATTTTAATGATCAGTAAGGTTAAGTAGAATTTACAATTGACTATAATGCATCACTGCCTAGTATGGAGGCGCCAACTCTCAGGACAAGAATAAAATCCAGAGGGTTATTAACTTGGCCTGCGACATCATGGGCACCAGACCACTCCATCGAGGACTTCTACAAGAAGTGGTGTCTTAAAACAGCAGCCTCTATCCTCAAAAGATCCCCACCACCCAGGTGATGCCTTCTTCACTCTGATACCATCAGGGAAAAAGTACAGGAGACTAAAGACGAGCACTCAATGGCACAAGGACAGCTTCTTCCCCACAGCCATCAGATTCCTGAAATCAATGAACCAAAAACACTGCCTTACTTTTCGTGCACTGTTATTTTTTTTTAATGTAATGTTGTAAGATGGTTATAATATGAATGTTTCCACTGTGACGCTGCCACAAAACACAGTATTTCATGACTTGTTCATGCCAATAAATTCTGATTCTTTTGCTTTTGTGGTTGATTAATGGAAGCTGTTATATTCTTAGGACCAAATTTGGCACTTGGATATTTAAGATAATTATCTAAATGTGTGATCTGTGACACCTTGTTTTATGGCTTGTGCTGAGTGATGAATTCCTTGTTCAGGCATACATATTTCCTGATTAGCGCTGTTCTTGTCACTTGTTTGTTCCATGTTGAACTTTGCTATGGAAAAAAAATGGTAAAATATAGTATATTTTATAAAAATATTTGTGATAGTATTACTTGGTACTGTTTCATAGTGGCTAGTTCCAGCAATTATATTTAAAAGAAAAACAGTAATAAATATGATAAACTTTTTTTAAAATTGCATTTTACAGGAATATAACCTTCAGTAATTTAAAAAAAACAGTTGTTGGACCATAATTGCTGGAACATACTTTCTATCAATAGAATTAACAGGATGCAAGTCTGTGTCTTTACCCTTCCTTAATGTTCCACTGCCAAGTGGATTCTGGTCACTATGTCAGCAAACCTAATTATAATTTTTGTGAACTAATGGGTGGTGCCTTAAGCATTGATAAGCTCCCAGCCAGCAGGTTTCATGTTGAAAATTGCATATGTAACTCCGTTGATTTTTGTCCACCATTTTTAATTTGATCTCTTGTATTGCACAAACGGAATTGAACTGAAGTGAAGATTTTCAGGTAGAGATGAGTAGAGGCGGGGCATAATTAGACATGGGCATGCAAGAGTAATTAAGACCCCTGTATATTTTCCCACTAAATGTCTGTCTAAGTGACCATGTCATGCGTCATGACACCACCTTGTCAGTATGGAATATAACCTCTTCATTGAAGTATTTTAAAGGAACTTGATTTGACAGAGATTAATACCATTCATTTCAGAAAATGAAGATTACTGGATACTGGCTTTTAATGTGCAAAATACTAGAGGTGTTGGATTTTAAAATTGCTCTTTTATTTTCCTGTTTTGTAATTTGTGTTTTTTTAAACAAGCATCTAATCTGCATGCTGTTCCAATATGGTTAATATGAAGTACCTGTGCCATAATCAACTTCCCAAACTCAATTTACATTATTGTTTAATTAAATTAAATTGTTTAATCCTAACCCTAATGTGCGGTTATTGTTAAAATTTAGGAGTGTATATGCTGCCTCCCCATGAAACCAAATGGAACACTTGCAGAAAATCCAGTTGCTGTTGTGGAAACTGCAAATTGCTTGTATGTTCCAGATGTTACATTTGATCAAAACACTAGGGGGGCTCACAGTATAGTACAAAAATCACTTCTGGTTTAAAAAACTACATATTTTAAAAATCTAACTCAATTTTTACATTTATTTTGAGGCCAAACACTTTGCTTTCTCTTGGGAAGTTCTGATTTTTCAGATAACAAAATGAACAAAACTTACAGATTGCCAGTACAGTACAGATTGTACAGTAGACATTTAGAATGATTCCCTGAAGTGTATTCAGTTGTCATGGAAACTCATTTTTTTTATTTCAAAGCCATTGGACTATTTTCAAGCATTTTCACACACGAACTATAGGCTTAACTTTAAATATTCTGGATCATGAGCATTTAGGTAATCAATGTACTTAATGACGAAACTTTACGGCATTTCCCTGCCTTCACTTTGCATTTTTCAGGTCAGCAAAAACAAATTAAGCTGCAGAGTTGAAACCAGTTTCAACAAGGAAATGTTGCACTTGCCGAGTAATTTCCATGAATAGCTGTGGCAAGATAATTGTTGCTTGTCCTATGCTTGGAATGCTGAGAACCTACAGATTAGCTGTTTTTTCCCCCTTGCAGTAGTAGATTGTCCATTGCTGCAGTCTATTGCTTTGTGGAGAGCTATGTTAGTGGATCTGTCAAGAGATTGTCTCCAATGGATTGTGATTTCTGGTCTCTTATTTTTCAGCCATTTATTTTAAACACTTAAAGAAGGTGGATCATTTTAATAGGAGTACCTAGGAGAGTTCTTTTTATTTTTTGTCTACACTTTCCAATCTTAATTTTTTCCACTTTAATAATATATAAACCTGTTAAAATAAAATGTGAACCAAACAAACATTAAGGGCCGCCATAATTTTGCACATTAGTTTTATGTATAAATTGTGAAAATTATAATTTTTACTCTTATTTTTATTTTGAATTTGTGCTTCTGATGGAATAGATAAGTCAATGAGATGCCACGTATATATTTCACTGATGTAATGTGGAAAGTTCCTCAACATGGTTATCCAACTGCACGAAAACCAACAAGGTCGAGTCAGATATAGCAATGAGCTCTCTGAACCCTTCTCCATTAACAATGGCGTGAAGCAAGGCTGCATTCTCGCACCAACCCTCTTTTCAATCTTCTTCAGCATGATGCTGAAACAAGCCATGAAAGACCTCAACAATGAAGACGCTGTTTACATCCGGTACCGCACGGATGGCATTCTCTTCAATCTGAGGCGCCTGCAAGCTCACACCAAGACACAAGAGAAACTTGTCCGTGAACTACTCTTTGCAGACGATGCCGCTTTAGTTGCCCATTCAGAGCCAGCTCTTCAGCGCTTGACATCCTGTTTTGCGGAAACTGCCAAAATGTTTGGCCTGGAAGTCAGCCTGAAGAAAACTGAGGTCCTCCATCAGCCAGCTCCCCACCATGACTACCAGCCTCCCCCACATCTCCATTGGGCACACAAAACTCAAAACGGTCAACCAGTTTACCTATCTCGGCTGCACCATTTCATCGGATGCAAGGATCGACAACGAGATAGACAACAGACTCGCCAAGGCAAATAGCGCCTTTGGAAGACTACACAAAAAGAGTCTGGAAAAACAACCAACTGAAAAACCTCACAAAGATTAGCGTATACAGAGCCGTTGTCATACCCACACTCCTGTTCGGCTCCGAATCATGGGTCCTTTACCGACATCACCTACGGCTCCTAGAATGCTTCCACCAGCGTTGTCTCCGCTCCATCCTCAACATTCATTGGAGCGACTTCATCTCCAACATCGAAGTACTCGAGATGGCAGAGGCCGACAGCATCGAATCCACGCTGCTGAAGATCAAACTGTGCTGGGTAGGTCACGTCTCCAGAATGGAGGACCATCGCCTTCCCAAGATCGTGTTATATAGCGAGCTTTCCACTGGCCACTGAGACAGAGGTGCACCAAAGAAGAGGTACAAGGACTGCCTAAAAAAAGCTCTTGATGCCTGCCACATTGACCACCGCTAGTGGGCTGATATCGCCTCAAACCGTGCATCTTGGCACCTCACAGTTCGGCGGGCAGCAACCTCCTTTGAAGAAGACCGCAGAGCCCACCTCACTGTCAAAAGACAAAGGAGGAAAAACCCAATACCCAACCCCAACCAACAATTTTCCCTTGCAACCGCTGCAACCGTGTCTGCCTGTCCCACATCGGACTTGTCAGCCACAAACGAGCCTGCAGCTGACGTGGACATTACCCCTCCATAAATCTTCGTCCGCGAAGCTAAGCCAAAGAAGAGAAAAAAGAATGTGGAATTTGTATATGTCAAATAGTTGAACACCAGAAGGCAGAAAATTTGAGTGTGGTGATGTTCAGACCACCAAAGAGTGATTGTGAGATGGGTAATGGCATAATCAAGCAAGGAATAATGGAAGCATGAAATTAAGGACCAGCAGTTATCATCGATGACTTGAACATGCATGTAGATTGGGAGAACAATGAAGGGGGAGGAGGATTTGCTGGAATGTGTAAGGGGTGATTTCCTGGACCAAGATGTCTGGGAACCAACCAAAGAGCAGATGATACCAGACTGGGTATTGTGCAATGAGGCAGGATTAATTAGTAACCTTGTGTGTGGTTCCTTGGGGAAAGAGATGGAGAGTGACACTGTTAATTCAGGGACTCTGGTCCAGAACATGAAGAAGGAGATGTGAATTGGCTAGGAGAGTCTGGCAAAGGACACTTCATGAGTTGACAGTAGATGGGTAGTGGCAATTTTAAAGATCGTCTGGAGGAACTTCAAAAATTGCAATGGCAGCTCAACTGTGACTAATGGAAAGAGGGGGCATATATATTGGCTAGGAAAAACAGCAAATACATGGCAGATGAAGTATTATGCAGACATATGTGAGGCCATCCATGTTGGCAATAATAGGCAGGCAGATTATCTGAATGGTGAGAAACTGGGAAAATAGGCACAGCAAGACTTGTGTGTCATCGGTCATTGAAGGTTGGAATGCAGGCTGTTTTTATTGCAAGTGATTTAAGAAAGAAGCAGGTAGGTCTTACTGCAATTGTATCGAGCCTTGATGAGGCCAAATTTTGTGCAGTCTTTGTCTCCTAATCTGAGGAAATAATTTCTTGTTATTGAGGGAGTGCAGCAAAGGCTTACTAAACAGATTCCTGGGATGTCAGGACTGATGCACAAATAAACACTAGATAGACTAGGCTTATTCTCTGGAATTTAAAAGAATGAGGATTTTCATACAGATGTATAAAATTCTGACAGGACTGGACATATGAGATGCAAGAATCCGAGTCGAAGAATAAGGGCCAAGTCATTTTCGACTTGGATAAGAAGAAACTTCCTCAGTGTGAACTTGTGGAACTCCCTACCACAAAGTTTGTTAGATACAGTTTAAAAAAAACCTGGTATCTGGGACCTATGGGGATTGGTAGAAGCCAGATCAGTGTATTTTCCTGTTGCTTGAGACTTTCTCTTACAATGTTTAACTAATACACCTGCATTAAGAATAAACAGTTTAAAAGTCAAATGACAAAAATACATTTCTGTACTTGCACTGAAGAAACTTCACTTACATGAATATAAAAACCTTAAAGCATTTTACTTTATTTTCAGTTGCATTCTTTGAAAACCGTCACTGCATCTGCAGGTTCCTTCCCCCAAGTTTACAGATAAAGCCTCTGTCTGGGGCAACTGTTTAGTAACAGGGATAAGGAGACACTATAAGAGAGTCATCCCAATGATGAGCGGCATCAACCAGCTCTTCATCCTTGGTGCCGCCATTTTGTTTAAACACAACTGTATTCAAACAGCTGCCATGAGCAAGACACTTCTCTGGCTGAATATTTGTGCCCATCTTCACCAAAGATTTGTGTGTTAATTCAGAGAATATTTGTTTTTTACAATTTTAAACGTGTATTTTATTCTTAACTTTTTTAAAATTGCCAGTTGCTTGAGTTCCAGATACCAAGAGTTTTACTGTATATTCAAAAGGTAGTTGGTTTGGCTAAAAGGATCAAGGGGTATGGAGAAAAAGCAGGAATAAGGTACTGAAATTATATTGAATGGTGGAGCAAGTTAAAAAGGATGAATAGCCTAATCTTTCACCTATTGATGTATTTTTCCTAATGTTTAAAATTGTCACAGATTAATATTTAGAACAGGAATCATTAAGTCATGTGTGATGTGGCACGAAGTGACAAAAAATGTTAGTAGAAATGACAGGAAAACATTGGTCGAAAAACAACATTGCAAATTATCCTTTTTTAAAAAGAATTCCCTTAATAATGTTTACTGGAAATTAAATTGTAATCTCGACATGTTAATAATCTGGGAATGATCATGTGCAATTTGAAAATTGGAACTTAAAAGTTTTTTCATGGAACAGAAGACAAGTTATTCTCAAGCACATTTAGTCATAATTTCAGGACATATAGCCCACAATTACACCTTGCAAAAAGTTTAACTTTAAAACATTTAAATGCATAGTGCCTTATCGATAAATGGAACATTTGAGTAGTACTGAATACATTTTTATCTAAAACACAAACTGCTAATGCCAGGAAACACCAGATTTTTGCGTGCTCTCATCATCATGTATTACTTTTCCTTTTCAAAATAAATGACAGTTCAGTGAAAGGAACTGTTGGAAATGATCTGCATGTACTGACCTCAGATTGTGATTGTCAATGTTTGTTTCTTTAAACTTTTTTTGTTACTCTTTTTAAAAGATAGTTTAAACATAATTCTGACACTTCTTCCTGGTTCTGTTTTTGTATCCTCAAGGCCTTCCTTGCAACTATTATCTCTTTTTTTAAAAGCACAAATACTTTCAAAATGTTCATCTGTATGAAAGGAAACTATTCTACAGTGTGCCTGGAGCATCACCCCATAGGAATGACAGTTCAACACACACCACAAGCTTTGGGATTTTGCCATTAATGAAGAGTGCTCACAACAGTTCTTACTGCTTCATTATTTTAGTGCATAAAGCATTTGAGATTTCTGAATTTCTGCCAGGGCAAAAAGTAACCAAAAACCATTAAACAAACAATAAGGAATGGAAAGGTAGATTATGAAAGTAAACTAACACACAATATTAAAACAGATGGTAAAATTTTCTATAGCTACTCTTTTTTGCTTGATATATTTAATGTTCTTTGGAAGATCAAAAGGGGGAATTGAGAAAAGAGCATGCAGAAATGGTCAAGGAATTGAACAAGCATTTTGTCAGTCTTCACAGTAGAAGTGTGTTAAAGATTGATGTTAAGGTAATGGGAGGCAAGGATTTCAAAACAATCGCTATCACCAAAGAGGTCATGCTTAGCTAAACTTGGGACCTTAAGGTAGATATTTCTCCAGTCCTAACTGAATGTATCCCAGGGTACTGAAAAAAATTACAGAAGTTATCGTAGATGCGTTTTTAGTTATTTACCAAGTTCTCTCAGGAAATTGAAAGACAGTAAATGTCACACCACTGTTTGAAAAAAGGATGTAGGGAAAAAGCAAGTAACTATAGGCCAGTTAGCTTAACGTCTATAGTAAGGAAATGCTTGAAGCTATCATTATAAATCTATAATCTGGATACTAATTGTTCCATCATGGAAAACACAGCATAGATTCAGGAAGGGCAGGTTACTGTTTTATTTTGAAAGTATTATGAACACAATTGATAAAAGGGAACAGGTCCTTATCCCTTTATCTATGATTCTGAAAACCAAACATTTATTGTACTGCATGCACAGTATTTTCAGGTGTTCTAGAGAGAGCAAGGAGAGAATATGGCTCAGGCGGAGAGAGAACACAGCTCAGGCGGCGAGCGGGAAGACAGCAGCAGAGTGACTCGGGGGGGACAAGCAGGGAGAGAGCAAGGAGAGAACATGGCTCGGGGGGGGCAGGCAGGGAGAGAGCAGCAGCTCGGCGGGTGAGTGGGGAGAGATTGAGGAGGAAATGCAGCCCGAAGAGCGTGGAGGCCCAGCAGGGTCAAGAAGAGTCAGAGCCCACAGAGCTGCTGGGGCCAGAGTGTGAAGTAACCGGGTATTGAGCTCCACAGGCCGGGAGGAAGGAGGAGAAAAGCAACCCAGTTCTGAGGAGAAGGTGGTGCTGGAGGGAGAGAAGCCAAGGGGACTCTGGGGAGAGGCCAAGCCCAAACAGCAGCAAGAACCAAGTCAGAGGGAGTTGCAGGTGCTGGGAAGCCCCCAACAGCCGAGCCAGTGCAGAGGGGCCAGATGATGGGAAGCGGCCCAACAGGAGCCAGGCTAGGAGACAGACAAGGGCACACTGGAGCCTGGCAGGGTGAGCCTCTTTGTTTTAATGTGGGATTAATAGCTGTCTTCATTGCCCATAATCCCTCAAGCAGCTGGAACCACTCTGTGTTTCGCAGAGCGGTTCCAGGTGCATGGGGAATTATGGATAACGACGATGGCTCGTTGAGCTGGCTTCAATGAGGCGTCGTTCCATAAAAAGGGTTTCTGTTTTGCACAATCTGTACTAACACCATTTTAATTCCATAATCCGGAATAACCTGAATACCGAGAAGTGTCCAGTCCCAAGGGTCTCAGATAAAAGGATATGCACCTGTACTTGGATTTACAGAAGATGTTCCATTGGGTGCTGCATACAAGGATTCTGTATGAACTTTCATGGAATTAGAGGTATTCAGGGGAGCAAATTTAAGACCGATAAGGAGGAACTGCTTCTCAGGAGAGTAGTGAATCTGTGGAATTTGCTGACCAAAGAACCAATAAATGCCTCATTGAAGTATTTGAGACAGATTGATGTACAGATTTATGCAGGATAGAGGAGTTGAGGGTTATCAGGAAAAGGCAGCTGAATTCACCATCAAATTAGTTTGATCTCATTAAATAACAGTGCAGGCTCTGACTAGATGGTCTGCTGTTCAAATTTCTATTGTTGTGTTTTCATGAAGATACTGAATCTTTTTTGGAGGGGGGGTGGTTAAAAGAAATGGTGATGGATTTTGCCTCCACTGACTAATGTAATTAACATGACATGCTGATTCACCAAGAGGTCCTTTTTTTGTCTCATTACCTTATGGGCTGCATTATTTAATATCTAATTACTATAGATCTGTTGTGTCTTTCGCAAAAGAACAGTAGGAATTTGAAACCAAGTTTACTCAATGTTGGGAAATGCTATGATGTTCAGTGCTCCTAACATCATAAAACTCCTCCATCATCTACAATGCACAGCTCAGGAATGTGAAGAGATGCTCAACCTGAGAGTAGCTCCTACAATATTCAAGTGGCTCATCACTCGGGGAAACAAGACATTCGATTTTTAAAACCACATCCACCATCTCAAATGTTTATCACAATTGGCAGTATACTCCATTTATAAAAATCAATTACTTTACCTGCCCAGGCCACTCCAGCAACTTCTCCCAAACTTGTGACCTCTACCACATAAAAGGATCAGGGAATTCATCATATGGCAGCATGGCCCCTCCAAATTGCATACCATCCTTCTTTGGGGATGCATCACCATCCTTCATTATCACTTGCTTAAAATGCTGAAATTTGCCATTCAAGTGCATTATAGGAGAATCTTCACCAGAACTATTGCAGCAGTTCTCACCCTGTCCTTCGCAAGGGAAATTAAGTTTGGTGACAAATGCTGACTTTAATATATTGGGGAGTTGAGAGTTATCAGCAAAAGGCAGGTAAGTGGAGCTGAATTCACCATCAAATTAGTCTTGATCTCGTTGAATAACAGGGCAGACTCTGACTAGATGGTTTACTCTTGTATTTGATCCAGTTACTACAAATTGTGATTTTTACAAATATCCTTTTAAAAGAAAATTAACTTGCCTTAATGTATAGTTGCAGACAATAAGGTCTTCTATACATACTGAATGTGCCAGAGTATAATAGCAAAAATTACCCATCAACAAACATTGTTGCACACTGGACATGCTCAAAAGCAGAGGGGCATTCCTGCTGTCCCTTCACAGCTTTTGGGTCTGCCACTAGACTCCTTGGTGCCACCAGACTGACTTGGGTGGTGACTAAAACATTGCCACCCAAGCATTCATGATAGGACAGAAATCACCAGAATTGCAGGGTTCTTTTTTTTTACTTTCAAAGCCTTTTCAGAATTTTGGTATTTAAATGTTACTGGTGATCAGAGTTTAAAAACTATTAAAATCAAGTAAATAAAAAATGATTAAAGCATAACACTTTCAAATAAAATCAAATAAAAATAATCAAAATTACTTTGTCCTCTATCTTCCAATCTACGGGCCTCAAATCCCTATTGATTTCAGATCTGAACTAAGGGCTCTGCTGTTGGATGTCATTTAGAGTGCAGCCCTGGAGCATTTTGACCTATGCCGTCACATCTGTTTGTCACTTAAGTCTTGGATTTCCGTGTCCACCATCAGATGCCGAATTCCAAAGCAAACTGTTTTGACACTGAAAGCCTGACTCTGCCAGGCTTTGTGTTACTTCTTGTTTGATTGTGCTTGGGAAGTTACTGCAAATATGTACATATTTTTTTATAGTGCAAGTTTATTATGATCTGTTGTACATGTGCAACCTGACCACAGTGTACCTTCAGATCATGATATACACCAAAAAAATACAATACACAGTACATAATGATCACACAAATAATCAAAATAAATATACATAAAAATTTGGAATGATATACAAGATTACAGGATATTATTTATCAGTCTCAAGTCTGAGGGAAGATGCTATACCCAGCCTGGCTGGTGTACAGTATTCAAACTATCCTGCAAGATGCTGTGTGGAAAGACCAATAAATTTTCTGTTATATTTTACTAGTGTGTTACCTGAAAAAGCACTCTCTTATGGTTTCTAGACTGCAGTGACTGGAAAATCATGGAAAAAAAACATAATTACTCACCTTGTGGTCATTTACACTGCACAGTTTTTTTTAGACCGCAGGTTCCTGTGCACATTAGTCCCAGTGCTTGTATGTGGAGTGACTTGGCCTGCGTCTGAAACTAACGTCTGATGCATCAGTGGAGTCGCTGATGTCACTAATCTGTGTCCAAGTAGGCATCCTTAGATGTGCCATGCAGGTAACAATTAATTTCATCCTCAGCATGGATGCTGAAGAGGTCATTGATCTCTGCAATAGTCCAGTGCTTTGTTCCAGACATCATGGCTGATTGATTGCTGGTACTGATATTCAGAATATTTAAAACATCCGCCCTGGTTGTCTCATGCTGTGCGTGTCATAGCATATCATCAGTTGAACGTCAAATTCATGAGTTGCAGTGTGATTTAGACTGCAGACTTCCCCTGAAAAGAACTAGGAGTTATGCAGGATAAATTGCGGTGCAGGAATTGACTCAAAATCCCTGCACATTCCTTTTCAGACTGCCTGTATAGCAGCAAAATTCATTGATGGTGCTGTTACATGCCTGCAGTCTATGTGATCTATGTGATCATGTTGATTTCCTAAGTAGAGGGAGCTTCACTCTTCCTAACCCTGGCCACTGATATCATGTAGCAGGATCTTGATTGGTTAATCTTGATTGGTTAGGCAGGTGAGCAAAGGAATAGTTGGTGGAATTTAATACAGAGAAATATGAAATGTTGCATTTTGGGAGGTCTAATATGGTAGAACCAACACAATGAATGCTAGGGATTTGGAAAGTGGAGCCAAGGGTTCAAGGAATGCTTGTACTCCTAGAGCTGTCTGAAAGTGACATCACAAGTCGATAAGGTTGTCAAAATGGATTTAAGCATGCTGGTCTTCATCAGTCAGAGTTTGCAGAAGTGCTAGGTCATGAGCTAGATGTTGGTCAGGCTGTGTTCAATTCTGGTCACCAGATCTGTAGGTAAGATGTTGCAAAGCTGAAGAGGATGCAGAGCTGATTTATGAGGATGTTGCCATGACTCAGGAGGCCTCAGCTATAGAGAGAGGTTGAGCAGGCTATCGGTTTATTCCTTCAAGTACAGGAGGATGAGGGGTGATCTCATCGAGCAATACAAAATCATGAGAGGAATAAATTGGGTGCATGCTCAATTTTTTTGCCCAGACTCTATGAACCTGTAACCAGAGGACATAGGTTTAAGGTTAAGGGGGCAAATTTGACATGACCCTGAGGAATAACTAATTTTAGACAGAAGGTGGTGAGTGTATGAATGGTCTGCTGGGGGTCAAGGTGATGGTTGAGGAAGATACTATTGCAACGTTTAAGAAAACATTGGGCAGATAAGTGGATAGGATAGGTTTAGAGGGATATGGGCCAAATGTAGGCAGGTGGGACATTTTGGTTGGAGCAGGAAAGTTGGGCCAAAGGGCCTGATTCTATGCTGTATGACTCTGACTCCATAAGCAGACTTTTTAAGAACTCATTGAAATGCAAAATCATCTTTAAATTATATGCATGAATACATGATGTTTTCTGGGTGAAAGAAAAATCAGTGGCAATTTTACCATTTGCAAATTAAATTGGAGAATCGGTCCTTTTATTAATAGAGCTTAGTGATCCTCTGGTTGTGAGAATACCTTGGTGCAAATATATTTTTAATTTTTCTGTAATTTTTAGCACCTTCAAAGATGGAGTTAACCAAACATTCTTATTCAACTATCCCCTCTTTGCACCAATTCAAAAGATCTACTGTATATACTTGTGTAACACTCAAATTTTGTAGACCAATTTTTAGGGTAAAATTTAGGGGGTCAACTATTACACTCTAATACATTACAAACATATAGAATGGAGAGAGTAATAATGAGAATTAAGCAGAGATATTATGAGTTAGGTGAGAGGGTTGATAAGGCCCTTGCTTGGCAGTTGAAAGCAGAAAGTTTCAAGAAGGATTAATGCAATTAAGCTGGAGTTTAATGTGATTACCTCAAGAAATCAATGACGCTTTTAAGCAACTTTATTCTAATTTATATAAGTCAGAGTCGCAGAGAGACCATAACAAAATAGAAGATATTTTGTCACAAGTAAGGCTACCAGTGCTAAGTTCAATAGAGCAAGTGGAGCTGGTTGCCCCCTTCACCCCAACAGAGGTGAGGGAAGCATTGAGCTCATTGCAAAGTAATAAATCTCTGGGAGAGGATGGTTTCTCAGCTGAATTTTATAAAGAATTTAAGGATTTGTTGATTTCTCCTTTTACAGAAGTATTTATTCAGACACGGTTTCTAAAAAAAAATAGACAATCTGCAGATAATGTAACTAGATTACTTACACTTGGCACAAAAGAGGAGAGGTTTAAGTGTAGTAATGGCTTTAGATGCGTTTTATAGATCAGAATGGGATATTTTGTTTAAGGTGTTTGAAAAATTCGAAATGTGACTGGCATTTGCAAATTGGTTAGAGCTTTATATAATGAACCTAAAGCTAAAGTTGTAACAAATAGGCAGGTTTCAACACTGTTTCAGTTAACTAGATCTAGTAGACAAGGATGTCCATTATCACCTGCTCTATTTACTTTAGCGATAGAACCACTTGCAGAACTGATTTGATCTGATCCTGAAAAGGATTTAAAGTTAATCAAGAGAAATATAAAATTAATTTATTTGCTGATGATGTTTTGATATATTTGACAGAGCCAATACGTTCATTACGTAAAGTCTAAAGATTGGAGAAGGATGTGAAAATATTAGGCTATAATGTAAATTGGGATAAAAGTGAAATTATGCCCCATCCTGAAGGGGATTATACTCAGTGCCAACAAGATACCCAATTTAAATGGCCTATAAATGAAATAAAATATTTAGGGATATGGGTAGATAAGTGGACAATACTGCCAATAACATTATTGGGTAGGGTTAATTGTGTTAAAATGAAGATATTCCCTAGAGTACGATACTTATTTCAAACTTTACCAATAATGTTACTACAAAAGGTTTTTCAAGAGTTAAATAAATATATTTTCTTTGGAGGGGAAGTTGAGAGTTTCTTTAGATAAACTGACATGGAAATTTGAGTTAGGAGGTTTACAGTTACCAAATTTTAAGAACTATTATAACGCAGCTCAAATGGAGTTTCTTGCTTCATTTTTTTTGAGGAGGGAGAAAACCCAGCATGGATTACAATGGAAATTGATAAAATAGGAGAAAGAATACCAGAGGATTTTGTGCATAAATGGGAATCAAAATTAATTTCTGAGGAGAGGGAAGCACCTTTGTTGCAACATTTAATTAATATCTGGAATAAGGTAAACAATGAAATTGGAACGAGGAGGGTTGTCCTGCCTAAAGTGCCTTTGATACAAAATCAACTTATTCCATTTTCAAGAGATACTCAATTCTTAAACATTTGGTCTTGGAAAGGAATTAGATATATAGAAGATTGTTAGGAAGGAAGAAATTTAATGTCATTTTTACAATTAAAAAGTAAATATGGGATACAAAATAATTCACTTTTTTTAAAATATAATTTAAGGGCCGATTTAAGAGATAGACTAGGTCCAACAATGTTAGTACCAAAATATGGTGGTGGAAATGCTAATTCGCAATGGACATAAAAATAAATTTATTTCAGCTATGTACACTTTATTGCAGAAGGTGACTCTCAAATAGCGATGGGAGATGGATTTAAATATTAATATCGATGAACAAAACTGGTCAAAGTTTGTCAAAATAGTATGACAAATACTATAAATGTTAGATATAGATTAGTTCAACTATATCCCCCACAACAGAAGATTGAAATCAGACTTATCAGACCAGTGTTTTAGATATGTCCTGGAGATAGGTACTTTTTAACATTCTACTTGGTCCTGCCCTAAAGCATTTGACTATAATAGCATTGGAAAGGATGCTGAAGATTTAATAGGATTACCCTGAGGAGGAAATACTTTATTTGTATGTATAGACCATAAAATCTTGAATTGTTCTCCCATATCAATCTCACAATATCTTGGACCCACTACCATTAGGAAGGAAATACAGAAGCATCTAAATCAGGACTGCCAGGCTGGGAAATAGTTTATCCTGCCGACTGGGAGGCTGTTGAACGGTATCCTGGAACCTTGGTCTCTTTTAAATGAAATTGAGAAAATTGTTTGTACATGTTTATTTTACATTATATTTTTATGTACTGTGTGTGATTATTATGTGCTGAATTTGTGAGAAATGAATTGTGTATGTATGTATGTGCACCATGGCCTAGAGAAAAGCTATTCCATCTGGTATATGTACAGTAAGATGATAATAAATGAACTTGAACTTAAAGTGCAGAAGACTGATAGTCGATTATTCAGAATCATGAAGGGCCAGACAATGGGAATTAAAGAAACTGTTCCATTGCTGGGTGACTTCCTTTTTTAAAAAGACTCTGCCTTGAGGGAGAAGCTTTTTAAAGCACTATGTAATCTTGACCTGGAGTTTGCTGCCTCAAATGTTCAAGGTTACAGAGCAGAGCATCATTTTCTTAAGTGTGATAGATATAGGGGGGTGGGGGGGGGGGAAGAGCTGGGATTGGTTAATCTTAGAAGGAATGAGTATGGAATGGAACTGCCAAATAGTACTGTTATAATTTGATATATCACAAAGATCTTAAAATCCTATCTGATTAATGCCTTTGTGTAGGTTAAGTTTTTGTAACAGAAGTTGAGTTGTGACAGATTCAGTTGGGGAAAATTATGGAGCTCCTTTTTTACATCAAAGATTTCAACAGTTGCTAATAGGGAGTAGAGTTGCATCCCAAAAATAGGGTTTATTGTGACTAGATTGCCTAGATGGAGAGAGAATGTATGGAACTGGATGTAAAGTCATTGTAGATTGTCTATAAATGGACAGGTAAGATTGGAAGCAAGCAAGGGCCACCTCATCTACATGGACTGGGGGATGATGATTTCAACATCAGATGTCCATGACTGCTGATAAACCAAGATCAGTGAGGTGGCAGATTTAGGAATAGCTGACGTGTTGTGCGACAAACAAGTATCGAACAAATTTAGATGAAATTTTAAAACAGGATGAAAAATTATTTGGAGCACAGGGGAAGGAAAATTATGATATCTTAATGATAAAATAACTTTGGAAATGAGTGGTGAATTTTATCACTGATGTCTGCTTTAACTCTCATTTGGGTCTTGTGAAATGGGAAGTGATCCATATTTTTCAGTCTTGTCATGAGTCTTTTATTTTTAGGGAACAGTGTGTCTTGAACTAGCTGCAACGGAAATTCACCAAGACAATGGCTACTTAAACAAAACTGGTTTTATTTTCTTAAAACATAATAATAAATTTCTTAAAACATAATAATACTTAACATTATTATTAACAACTTAACCCCCTTCTAATTCTAAGCACACGTGTATGTAATGTTTATGTGTTCAGGAAAGTTCTTTTTCACTGTCCATTCTTTCACTTTTATCATTTCTCCATGTTCACTGGTATCAGGAAATCTTCCACACTTTGCACAGAATTGAACAGATATTATATTCACCAGGCTCTGGTGCTTTAACTTAAGTTGTTACCACTCAGGAAGGTCTTTTTTGGTTTCAGGAAGATGTTAATTGTTTGTTGGACACACAAACTGATCTCCTTCAATCAACAACTGAAGTATCTTACTGAAGAAAGTTGCCCCGTCTTGGGTTTTCCTGAAAGATAACCTCTTCTTCCAGGTTACCACAAGGAATTCTTCTTTTTCCCCTATTTCAGGAGAAACACAATAACCTGCCACAACCTCTGCAATTGACTAGAGATTTAGAATAGGTTGAACTCAGAACTCAAAACCCATCTTGAAATGGAGTCTTGCAGCAGGTCTGCCAACTTACAGCATTCACCACAAACTGTTGTAGAATACTCTGACAAACAACGGGTGTTTTCTTTCTGTTTGCAACACCATGTGGCCCCTCTTAGGACAAGAAACTTCAACCAGACATTTAAAACTCTAGCACCAGTATGAAAGCAAAAGAGTTCTCAGTTCTTGAGCCTGGACATTGTTCAAACATGCTGGTCTATTAACACCTACTTGTAAAACTCTCACAAGCACTTCCAAATTGTCTCTGCAAAGCAAGCTGTAGACACAAAGTCTACCCTTACATAGCTCTTGCATGGCAAATGAGATGTTTGTTTGTGAAATGTAACCTAACAGCTAAACCTCATAATTTTACCATTTTAATCTATAGTGTATAATAATTTTATTAACAGTGTTAAAGAGCCTTTGTTTTGTGAAGTTGAGGGAAAGGCCCATCCTCTTGTAGGCTTCTGTGATTTAGGAAATGATGCTTGGATTTTGTTGCTGAACTTGCTCATAGTTCTGGCACATAGTGTTACGGAGACCAGACGACCCCAAAAACCAGCAGCAATAGATATGCACCAGAACACAGGGTTACTTCAACAAAAGTTGTTTTTAATTATATTTGAACAAGAAAACAGAATTGAACTTTTACTTATTACTTAACCTACCTAACTACTTAATTTCCCCCCCCCCCCCCCCAATACTAAGTGCAGGTGTGTGTAATGAATATTTAAGATTAGAAAAGTTATTTGGATCACAGTCCAATCTCACTGATTGCAGGCAATACTTGCACTGTGCACAGGAGTTAGCATTAACAAAATTCATCGTTGGAGTCACGTGATGGAGTAGTGGCCGGACGGTGAACTCCAGCCCTCTCCAGAAAAGTCGGGAAAAACAAGAGAAAACACAAAGGCACAGAAATAAAAGTTACAGAAAAGTGAGTATAAAGGTGGAAAGAAGATGGCGACAAAAAAAGAAAAGTCAAAAGCAACGGTAAGAAGAGAGGAAGAGAAGACAAAGGAGGAAAAAGGTGAAGGCCTTACCTGTCCGAAGAGGCCCGCTGCGGAGAGAGAAACCCGCTCCCTCAGGTCGGTAAATAATGGACTACAAAAATGGCTCGCAGAGCCGAGCAAAAGTGCGCAACCGCGCATGAAAAAAAACACACCGACGGGAGGGGGGACCAGCTGGGGAGTCGATCTCCACAGCCGGCAACGACAGCTGCAGAACACCTGCAGCAAGAAGAGACCACAGAAGACAATAGAAACAAGAAAGAAGAGGAGGAAAGGGCATCAAAGAAACAACAGATGGTCAACCCAGAGGAAGAAGAAGAGGAAGAGTATGGTGAAATAGAAGAAGAAAAGATAGGCAAGGTAAAGGATATACTTGCTCTTATTAAAGGATACATGGAGTCATTTAAAGAATGGCAAACACAGGAATTTAAGGATTTAAGAAAAAGAATAAACAACACAGAAGAGAAAATAATTAAAATGGAGATGACCTTAACAGAAAAGGGGAAAAAAAATGGACAAGATGGAAGAGCGGGCAGTAGCAGCAGAAATGGAGGTAGAAGACTTAAAAAAGAAATTGGAGAAATCTAATAAAAAAACTAAAGAGACACAAGAACTACTAGCTCAAAAAATAGATACAATGGAAAACCATAACAGAAGAAATAACATAAAGATAGTGGGCCTTAAGGAAGATGAAGAAGGCAAGAATATGAGGGAGTTTATAAAAGAGTGGATCCCTAAGACCCTAGGATGTCCAGAACTACAGCAAGAAATGGAAATAGAAAGGGCACATAGAGTATTGGCCTCTAAACCACAACCACAACAAAAACCAAGATCTATTGTAGTAAAATTCCTAAGATACTCTACAAGAGAAAAGGTACTGGAGAAGACAATGGAAAAAGTAAGAGAGGGCAACAAACCACTGGAGTACAAAGGGCAAAAAATCTTCATTTATCCAGATATAAGTTTTGAACTCCTAAAGAAGAGAAAAGAGTTCAATACAGCAAAGGCGATTTTATGGAAGAAAGGGTATAAATTTATACTAAAGCATCCAGCGGTATTGAAAATATTTATTCCAGGACAACAAAACAGACTATTCTCGGATCCAGAAGAAGCACGAAAATTTGCAGAACAATTACAAAAATAGACTGAGGGAGGAAGACGGGTAATGAGAGTTAAAATGATCACGACTGATATGTATGTGGGTAAAGACAAAAATAGACTGAGGGATGAAGACGGGTAATGAGAGTAAAAATGATCACGATTGATATGTATGCAGGTAAAGAGGTATAAGAGTGAATAGAGACAATGAGCATACATGAATGTATCTGTACTTAGAGGAAAATATAGATAGTATAGACAAGAATTAATAAGGGAAGGTAATGGAATAGAGAGAATAAGGAGGGAATTAAAAGAGGGACCTTTGTGACATATGAAAAGTGAAATCTTTTCTGGGGGAGGCGGGGTGGGGGGAAATAGCGGTCACTGCAAAATCAGTTGACGCTTGCGAGTGGATTCGCAAATCCAAATGGAGAGGGGAGATGTGGTTGTCCGACAAGGGATAAAGGACAACTCAGGAGGTGAAGGGGAGATTGGGGATAAATAAGATAGAAATAGGAGAATAAGGAAAATGTTAGATGTTGCAGGAATGTTGTCTTATAAAGAGTTGAAAATAAGAAAACAGAAATGGAAAAGGAGGAAAGGTAATGATGGAAAAACGGAAAGAGAAGATAAACAAAATATAAAAGGGCTACGCTGAACTATATGTCTTTAAATATTAATGGAATACATAACCAAATTAAAAGGAAGAAACTACCAAATTTAAATGAATAAATGTATTCCATTAGAAAAAATAACATATTGGTTAAGAAATAATATTGAAATATTCGAACAAGTATAGGAGCCTTACATTAAATACAATAGCGAAAACCTACCGGGGACAAACATTACCTAAGTTGATGGAAGGAGAAGGAAAGAAAAGAATGGATTAAGTAGAATTTCTGGTGTAATTTTGTTGAATGACAACATTGTCTGACTGGCTTAATGCAACCTAGATTGTATACCTAAAATGGATGAGAGGGGGGGGTGGGGGGGTGGTTTGGGAGGAAAGGGGGGGGGAGAAAAAGTCACTGTATATGTGTGAAAAAGAAATAGTGTATATCATGGCTAATGTGATTTATGGTGTGAAAAATAAAAAAATTTAAAAAAAAAAAAAAAAAATTCATCAATCTTTGGTGCTTAACAGGCAAATGGTTACCACTCAGGAGGGTTCTTGCTGGTTTTCAGAGAGACTCCTTTTCCAGGACATCCACAGCTGATTCCTTCTCAATCAGTCTTGCTGACGAAACTTGCCCCTTTCAAGGTTCTCCAGATGATCCTCTTTCTTTCATGTCACCTTTCAGATTGCCAGTCTTCTCCTTTGATCAGACAGCCTTCCAAAGTTTGCCAGCTTTGTCCTTCTGGAAGTAATTTCTGTGACTCCTCTTTCTGTTTCACACCCTCCCTCTCTGAGAGCAAAACAGTTCTTAGTTAGAGAATGCTCTCCCAGGCAAGCTGCTGTCTATACTTTGTTGCCTCCTGCAAAAAGCATTCTGCAAAAGTCCAAATATTCTGTGTTTTAAAATGTGTGTGTTCAAGCTACTCTAACAATTTCTACCAAACCACCTCTAAATACTCTGTCACAATAGCTGAACAATTTCCCATTAGTTGTGAAGATTAGCTCTACTCACATAGGAAGTATGTTGAATGTAAGGTGAAATATGCTGGCGAGAAAGATTGAGCATGGAGACGGCACTATAATTTTTCTCTAAGTTCAGATTTATTGTCAGAGTACATACAACCTGAGATTCTTTTTCCTGTAGGCCAAGTAAAATGGCAAAAATGGTGGCACTCCCAGAGCTACTGTATTGACAGCACTGCCGCTGGTGAGGACCTGTGGGGAGCGGAGTCACAATGCTCTGGCAGGGTCCAACTGCCCAGCCCAACTGCCACAACTCTGTACAGGCTTTAAAAGGCTTGTCAATGGAGCAAACCATGGCTTTTTTAAAAATACTGCAACTGCAGAGTCTGCACCCAAAATGGCAGTGCCTATGATCGGCAGCAAACTCGAGAGGATAGGACTCCAGGGAACCAGGGGACTGGCACAGGGCAGCTGAAAATGGGACCCCCCCCCCCCCATTTGAGAAGAAGCAGGGGAGAGATGGTGACTATGGCAGCAGACCAGTGAGGGGCTCTGAGGCAATGGGCTGTTGGCGACGAGGCAAGGAAGCCGTACAGGTTGTGGGCTGCTTGTGACTGTGGTCGAGGGATTCGCACCTGGCTGTGGACTGCTGAAGACTGGCTCAGGATTGGCTGAAGGGGTACCAGTTCTTGGAACTGGCATGCTAAAGGCACTGGAGGATTCTTGATCATGTCGGAGGATCTGATCTAGAGCTCAGGCTGCTGATAGTTTGGACTGGACTCGGTGTTGCTGCAGGGTCTGCAGGATTGCATGGACAAACGGTGACTCTGAGGGGACTCTTGATTCTCATTCTCTAACTAAGAGGCACTTAAGGCAATTTCTGCAAATGGCAAATATGTCTGCCTTTCAGCAGACGAAAACAAATTTTGTGTAATATTGCACTGACTTTATTACATGATAATAAATTGAATCTTGAATTTCTACTTGTCGGTAGTGCAAAAACAAACTATACTCAAGCAAAGATGTGTATACAAGAGAGCAATATGAACAAAAAAATGATACAAACAAACTGCAATATAGAAAATAAATATTCAGTAAATTGCAAAGTATAAGTTTTTGACTGAGTCACTGATTAAGTTTGTTGTATCTTTGGCTTGGCTTCGCGGACGAAGATTTATTGAGGGGGTTAAAAAGTCCACGTCAGCTGCAGGCTCGTTTGTGGCTGACAAGTCCGATGCGGGACAGGCAGACACGGTCTGCTAAATCCAATGTTAGCACCTTCTTGACCAACATCCACGGTATCAAGGCTCTCATTTGGTGATCATGGACAGACTGTGTGTCATTTGAATTCAACACCAAACTGCTTGAATGGACACTCCTTTCCAAGCCCTGTCCTGAGAGGAAATTTGAGAATATGCTCAAAGCTTCCTTGAAGAGGAACTCTGGGCACCTCTGAACCATAATCCTCTCAGTGGGGAAGGAACAGTTTGGATGATATTGAGAACCATGAGGCCATATAACAGGAGAGTGCCAAAACCGTGTATAAGTGGTGGAAGAAGCACACCACCTCAAATTGCCACCTTGTCAGCTGTCACTTGCCCCCTCTGGGGCAATGTGGCAGTTACCACATTGGCCTCGTGAGCCACAGCCAAAGAAATTTTGTCTATGAAACCATTCTTTGAGGTAAGCAATCAAGTGCCAGGTTGGCTAATCTAATTGAGCATTTTTTTTTTAAGCGGGGTCAGTATTTGGTTGACACCAATTTAAATTTGGCAACTTGTGCCTAGTTAAAATTTAAAAGAGGAAAAAGATAGGAAATTTGAAATGGAATGTAACATTTTTCTTCCACAGCTAATATAAATAGTGACACTGAGTTTAGTTGGATTTTAATTGGATTCTTAATTTAATATACAAACATAAATATCACAATTATATTGAAAATGAATATCATTACAGAAGATGTTGACAGAGAAAGATCTAAAACTTGATTAAAGGCATTTCTGACAGATTTATTTTGGAACAAGATGGCAAGACAACTTTCATCTTTGTGATCAGATGGTCGTTTTAAGTGATGAACTTCTGTGCTTTCAATTTATTATATTTATGCCTTTGAAGATTATCATATCTTTAAATTAAACCAACATGCTCAGTTACAAATCCAGAATGGATTGTTTGAATGTGTGATAAAGAATTACTGTCTTTTCACTTTGATTCACCACCATGCAGAGATAAGTAATGCCATAACTCTGGGCATAAAATCATATCAAGCTTTGTTTCTGTAAGAAAACAGAATCCCAAATGCTGGTTGATTCATTGACCACTGCATGGCTTACATCTGCAGTAACCTCCCTTGAACAGAGCAGTACTGTTTGTTCTTTTCTGGAACTATCAGGTCACACCAGTTCCTTGTTTTACACCTCGTGTTGGCTTCACATTGATGACACTTTGCTCTAATGACTTTTTCAGTGGTGA
This sequence comes from Narcine bancroftii, assembly GCF_036971445.1. Taxonomy (NCBI): domain Eukaryota; kingdom Metazoa; phylum Chordata; class Chondrichthyes; order Torpediniformes; family Narcinidae; genus Narcine; species Narcine bancroftii. The sequence goes on along the minus strand of NC_091470.1, from coordinate 297,123,889 downwards.
AGTTTTTCAGATCCAGATAGGAACTTAAAATTCATTTTTTGAAAAGGTCTTCTAATTGCAGAAACATTGAACCTTGGCTTCCTTTTGGGTTGAGAAACATAATTCCTCACTTGAATCGAGGAAAGAAATCTAGCAATATTTAAATTTCTTGTTCCAAAGCTTTCCTTCATCCTTTTTTTTTAAAAAAAAAGTATCCATGTAATACCAGACTAAACAGAAGCTTTTTTTAAAAAAATCTGTGTTACTGTGGCTTACTGGAAGGACTCACGTATATTAAAGTTATATTCCAGAGATTCTAGCCCACAAGCAAGGCTGACTCATCAGTGCTGCCTGACAAGTGAGAGTCAAACAGAATGAACTTGCAAAGATTTGATGATGATCATGGGATAGGGCAGAGAGGTTCCTCATGGTATTCAAGCCAATATTTAATTATCTGTCTGCAAAATCACTCGAAGGATGAATGTCTCTTAGAAAAGGAAGGAGCCATTGTATATAAACCTTCTGTATTCAATAACATAAATACTTTAACATATTTTGCTGCTCTCAATGAGTGATGCACTGTGTTACTACATACCTGACAGCAGCAATAGAAATTAGCCCAGACAGTGTTATATTCAAAATAATATTTTTAATTATTAATCAACAGTAATATAACACTTGATCTAATTTATCAAAACTTATTCCCCAACCATGTGCTAATATATTTGTGTGTGTGGAATACCCCAAGCAATTACAACTCAAGGCACAATTCTCAAAAGGCAGTTCAAAGTTCAATCGCAGAACATCCAATGTTGACACGTAGGTTTTAAATCGATGCGACACGCAGGCTTTAGGTGAGAGAGATCAGGGGTGACAGAAGGCTTATTAACTGACGAAACCCTCGTCCAAGTGCTTCTAGCGAAATGTCCTATTTAGATGAGTGACAGCCAAAACTCCCTTCTACTTTGGTGTAGGGGACACAAAACGAGTGATGCTCACAGAGCTTCCAAAACCCTTTCCGTTGCTCAGCCGAAGTCAAGTAACCCTCACAATGGTCACAATCCAAACGTAGTATTTCTTCTGCATCCAGAACCCTTTCCATGGATCAGCCAATCAAAGTAACCTTCGTTTTTTGGTCACAGAGTGGTATTCTCATTCCACTATAATCTGGAGAAATCAGACCGTTTATCTATAACCACACAAGAGGCCACCTCAGTACTATATTAGTTCCAAAATCTCTGCTCCCCAACATTGCTTCCTCCAAAATGGCCCCTGAGCAAACTATGTACCCAGTCTTGAATCTGTTGGTCACATGATCTCAGCACCTGGGTTTTTTCCAGGGCACCTTCCTCTCTCTTCAGATGTATCCAATTTAGGAACACACTATCCTCAGCCTGCTGTCAGTTCACAGTCACTGTCCAAAACCTGCAGGGTTTTGGTAAATTTGTTTTCTTACCTGAAAAATGGGGGCATGTTATAGGTACGACTAAACAAAGTTTAACTTTTTCAAAGTATAACGATAACTAGAAGGCTGGTTCAGAGTTAATGGTGGGCTATTTAACATGGAGGAACAAGAGGGATCTTGGGGTCCAAATCCACACATCTCTCAAGGTTGCCACGCAGGTTGATAGGATAGTGAAGAAGGCTGATGAGATGTTGGGCTTCTTTAATTGTGGGATTGAGTTCAAGAGTCGAGAGGTCATGTTGCAACTGTACAAATCTCTGGTGAGACCATATTTAGAGTATTGTGTTCAGTTCTGGTCATCTCATTAAAGGAGAGATGTAGAAGAGGGTGCAGAGGAGATTTACCAGGATATTGCCTGGATTTGAAAATGAGTCTGATGAGGCAAGGTTAGCAGAGCTGGGACGTTTCTCTTTGGAGTGCAGAAGGATGAGAGGTCTGCAAGATTCTGAGAGCATAGATAAGATGGAAAGCCAGTTCCTTTTTCCTAGGGCAGGAATATCAGGGGACATCACAAAGTGAGGGGAGAAAATTTTAGGGGAGGCACAAAGTTGTGGGTGCCTGGAATGCCTTGCTGGGGGTGGTGGTGGAGGCTGAAACATAAGGAGCATTTAACAGACTCTTGGACAGGCATAAGAACATAAAAAATAGGAGCAGGAATAGGCCACTGTCTCATCGAGCCCGCTCTGCCATCCAATAAGATCATGGCTGATCTGATCATTGATTCAACCTCCCTGTCTTTTCCCCATATCCCTAAATTTCATTTTTATGTAAAAATCTATCTAACTGAACCTTAAATATGTTTAATGAAGTAGCCTCAACTGCTTCCCTGGGCAGAGAAATCCACAGATTCACTATTCTCTGGGAAAAACAGTTTTTCCTAATTTCCGTCTTAAAGCTAATTCCCTGAATCTTGAGGCTGTGGATGAAAGAAAAATAGAGGGTTATGTGGTAGGAAGGGTTTAATTTTTTTTAATGGTAGGAATAAATAGGTCAATTCACCATCAAGGTCAAAGGGTCTATACTGATGAGGCTATAATGTTCCATGACTCACAACTCGCAAGTATATGAACAAAGTTATGATTTATTAAATGGTAAATATCTCCACCAGTGAACATTTCTGTCAATGGAGCAACTGCACATGTTAGTTTGTCATGTATTGGTTAACTTCCAGTACATTTCATCATACTGTTATAAATATAGGATTAGTCATTACAATTCTGACTTGATAAGTTACCTCATTGTGAATTTTTAATTAAAAGATGTTATCACTCTTCATTTTGATGGTAAATAGCTCGATGGCAATTTTAATTATCTAAAATATGGAATAAATATTCACTTAATCCTTTGTCATGTTAGCCTCTTTTGATCTTAGATTAATATCCACATGCTTTATATCTGTTCCACCAGATCTTAAAAGCAATGCAGTATGACTTATTAATGTGGCTTGCCATGTTCATAATGTACCCAATTTTATTTCTCTTACCCACCCCTCCACCCCATTACTCTCATTCTTCTGATATCAAGCCTTTGATAATCCATTTGATATTTGTCCTGAAGCATGTATAAACAGAAAATACCTGAAATAAGAGAACATTTGTGGAAAGTTAACTTTAGGTTTCGGAGCAAGAAGGCTGCAAGTGAAATGCTAAGGTTTTCGAGAGCAAAGGCATTTTTCTACTCGGGGTAAAAAAGGCAAGAGTGGAGTGAGAGGGTAGCAGAATGGTCGGGCTTTGGCTCAACAGGCTTAGGTGGTAGGTTTACTTGTGTTAATTGTGGTCAGGAAGTATGTGTGTGAGGCTGGTGTTCTGTGGGAGGTCCTGGAGTCTCCCTGCCTCCCGTACGGCCATATCTGCACCCTGCGGGTTGAGCTGCAACTCCTAAGGGACTGCGTTAGGGAACTGGGGTTGTAGATTGATGACCTTCATCTGGTCAGGGAGAGCCAGGAGGTGATAGAAAGGAATTATAGGCAAGTGGTCACATCGGGGCCAGGGGAGACAGTTAGGAGGGGGAAGGGGAAAAGTCAGGTACGAGAGAGTACCCCTGTGGCTGTAAGTACTCATGTTTGAGTTATGTTGGGGGGGGTCAGCCTTCCTGGAGGAAGCAACACTGACTGTGCCTCTGTCACAGAATCCGGCCCTGTGGCTCAGAAGTGTAAGGAAAGGACGAGGAAGGCAGTAGTGATAGGGGACTCTATAGGTATGGGGTCAGACAGGCAATTCTGTGGACACAAGAAAGAAACTTGGATGGTAGTTTGCCTTCCAGGTGCCAGGGTTTGGGATGTTTCAGATCGCGTCCAAGATATCCTGCTGTGAGAGGGAGAACAGCCAGAGGTCATGGTACATATTGATACCAATGACATAGGTAGGAAAAGGGAAGAAGTCCTGAGAAAACACTACAGGGAGTTAGGAAGGAAGTTAAGATGCAGGACTACAAAGATAATAATCTTGGGATTACTGCCTGTGCAAGCAAAATTGAGTATAGGAATAGAATGAGGTGGAAGATAAATGCGTAGCTGAGGGATTGGAAAAGGGGCCAGGGATTCAGATTACTGGATCATTGGAACCTCTTTTGGGGCAGGTGTAACCTGTACAAAAAGGACGGGTTGCACTTGAATCCAGAGGACCAATGTCCTGGCAGGAAGGTTTGCTAAGGCTACTGGGGAGAGTTCAAACTAGAATTATTGGTGGGTGGGAACTGAACTGGGGATGAGGCAGTTGGCTTATTAATAGAGAAAGATTGAAGACAGTGTGCTAGGAGGATAGGCAGATGATAGAAAAGGGACAAGCTTGGACAGACAGTTTGAGATGTTTCTGTTTTAACGCAAGGAGTATTGTGAACAAAGCGATGAGCTTAGAGCGTGGATCAATACTTGGAGCTATGATGTGATGGCTATTACAGAGACTTCGATGGCTTAAGGACATGAATAGTTACTTCAAGTGCCGGGTTTTAGATGTTTCAGAAAGGACAAGGGGGAAGGCAAAAGAGGTGGGGGCATGGCACTGTTGATCAGAGATAGTGTAATGACTGCAGAGAAGGTGGATGTCACAGAGGGATTGTCTATGGAGTCTCTGTGGGTGGAGGTTAGGAACAGGAAAAGGTCGATAACTTTACTGGGTGTTTTTTTATAGGCCACCCAATAGGAACAGGGATATCGAGGAGCAGATAGGGAAACAGATCCTGGAAAGGTGTAATAATAACACAGTTGTCGTGATGGGAGAGTCACCGGGACCAGATGAGATGTACCCCCAGGCTACTGTGGGAGGTGGGGGTGGAGATTGCTGAACCTCTGGCAATGATCCTTGAATCATCAATGGGGACTGGAGAGGTTCCGGAGAATTGGAGGGTTGCGGCTGTTGTTCCCTTATTTAAGAAAGGGAGCAGAAAGAGCCCAGGATATTATAGACTAGTGAGTCAGTGGTTGGTAAGTTGATGGAGAAGATCCTGAGAGGCAGGATTTATGAACATTTGGAGAGATATAATATGATTAGGAATAATCAGTATGGCTTTGTCAAAGACAAGTCATTCCTTACAAGCCTGATTGAACTTTTGAGGATATGACTAAACACATTAATGAAGGAAGAGCAGTAGATGTAGTGTATATGGATTTCAGCAAGACATTTGATAAGGTACCCCATGCAAAGCTTAATGAGAAAATAAGGAAGCATGGGATCTAAGACGACATTGCTTTTTTGATCCAGAACTGGAAGGGAAAGAGTGGATGTAGATAGGTCATATTCTGCATGGAGGTTGGTGACTAGTATTATGCCTCAGGGATCTATTCTGGGACCCTTACTCAGTGATTTTTATAATTGGCCTGGATGAGAAAGTGGAGGGATGGATGAGTAAGTTTTCTGATGTCACAAAGGTTGGGGGTGTTGTGGATAGAGTGGAGGTTACAGCAGGACATTGATTGGATGTAAAACTGGGCTGAAAAGTGGCAGATGTCAAGTGGTTTATTTTGCAAATATGATGGCAGTATTTAGTATTAATGGTTAGACTCTTGGCAGTGTGGAGGATCAGAGGGATCTTGGGTTTTGAGTCCAAAAGTGCTCAAAGCAGCTGCACAGGTTGACTCTGGTTAAGAAGGCATACAGTGTATTGGCCTTCATTAATCATGGAATTGAATTTAGGAGCTGACAGGTAATGTTGCAGCCATATATGATCTTGGTCAGACCCCACTTGGAGTACTGTGCTCAGTTCTGGTCGCTTCACTACTGGAAGGATGTGGAAGCCATAGAAAGGGTGCAGAGGAGATTTACAAGGATGATGCCTACATTAAGGAGCATGCCTTATAAAAATAGGTTGAGTGAACTTGGCCTTTTTTTCCTTTGAAGAAATAGTCCAGTGAGTCTTACTTCAATGGTTGGTAAGTTGATGGAGAAGATTCTGAGAGGCAGGATTTATGAACATTTGGAGAGGTATAATATCATTATCTGGATTGAACTCCATCTGCCACTTCTCAGCCCAGTTTCGCAACCTATAATGTCCAGCAGTAACCTCTGACAGTCCTCCACACTATCCACAACGTCCTCCTTGGAGGATGAGAGGTGACCTGATAGAATGTTTAAGGTGATAAGAAGCATTAATCGTGTGGATAGTCAGAGGCTTTTTCCCAGGGCTGAAAGATGACACGGGTTTAAGATGCTGGGGAGTAGGTACAGAGGAGGTGTTAGGGTAAGTTTTTTTTATACAGAGAGTGCTGAGTGTGTGGAATGAGCTGTCGGCAACGGTGGTGGAGCCAGATACAATAGAGTCTTTTAAGAGACATTTATATATAGGTACATGAGCGTACAAAAATAGAGGGCTATGGGTAAGCCTAGTAATTTCTAAGCTAATTTCACAACTTAGTGAGCTGAAGGATCTATTGTGCTGTATGTTTTCTACATTTCTATCTTTCTACAAGTGCTGCCTAACCTGAGTGTTTCCTGTGTTTTCTGTTTTTTATTTGATTTATTGCATTTTTATTTCTTTGATACTTGAGAGGTGATTTCCACGGGCACAAGTTAAATTGAGTGTGAACATAATTAAAATCTAAATTTCATGTGGCATGCCTTGGAGAAGCTTGAATGGAAAGGATTTTTTTTTAACGAAAAGTTTGCAGACACCATGGTTGAAGTAAAAATACAATGAAAGGTTCAAGCCCGAAACGTTGGTTATCTTCTTTGGCTTGGTTTCGCGGACGAAGATTTATGGAGGGGTATATCCACGTCTGCTGCAGGCTCGTTGGTGACTGACAAGTCCGATGTGGGACAGGCAGGTATGGTTGCAGCGGTTGCAAGGGAAAATTGGTTGGTTGGGGTTGGGTGTTGGGTTTTTCCTCCTTTGTCTTTTGTCAATGAGGTGCCAAGATGCACGGTTGGAGGCAATATCAGCCCACTGGCGGTGGTCAATGTGGCAGGCACCAAGAGATTTCTTTAAGCAGTCCTTGTACCTCTTCTTTGGTGCACCTCTGTCTTGATGGCCAGTGGAGAGCTCGCCATAGAACACGATCTTGGGAAGGCGATGGTCCTCCATTCTGGAGACATGACTCACCCAGCGCAGCTGGGTCTTCAGCAGCGTGGATTCGATGCTTGCGGACTCTGCCAGCTCGAGTACTTCGATGTTGGTGACGAAGTCACGCCAATGAATGTTGAGGATGGAGCGGAGACAGCGCTGATGGAAGCGTTCTAGGAGCCATAGGTGATGCCGGTGGAGGACCCATGGTTCGGAGCTGAACAGGAGCATGGGTATGACAAAGGCTCTGTACACGCTGATCTTTGTGTGTTTTTGCTATATAAAGTACACTGTTTGACCTGCTGAGTTTCTCCAGCATTGCGTTTTTACATTGATTTGAGTGAAGCTTATTTCCAAGGCCTTGAATTAACCAGTTGGGAGTAGGGTACTAGCAGTAGGAAAGAAATGAGGTATAGAAGAGAAATAAAGCTCAAGCATCAAAACTGGAGCCAGCTCTATTGCAATGCACACTGTTGTTGAACTCAAGCCATCAGAAACCAGAATGCGGCTGGGGTTATTGATTTTTAAAACTGCCTTAATTAAGCTGTGCCATCAGTTACTTATCATTAATTACCACTTGTGGCACTTCATTTTTATTACAATAAAGTCTTGGGAATCTTTTCATTATTAGTAATATTGGTTTCGAGCGGTAGGATATCTGGACTTTAGCATTGTAAGGTTGTTTGGGAATATTACAACCAAATCAGAATGTTTTTACCTACCATCCACTAATCTTCAAATGGGAGTAACTAGGTAGCATTGGAAACTTAATTTGTGTGTTTAGCCTTTCTCCTGCTAATTGAGGCAAAAAGTTGCATTGAAATGAGCATCATGACAAGAGCAGATCATTATGAGATTAAAAATAATCTTCTTATTGAAGTATCAAATACCAGATATGAAGAAGGAGGATTTCCTGCAAAATATTACCAGTAACTTCCAAAAGTGATGGGAAATCAGGGAAGTTTGAAAGAGAAAAAAAATGAGGAAAAAAAGGAAATTTAACCACAATTAAAATGGTTGTTTTTTTTTGTTCTTTGAAAAGGGTATACTGCAAGAGGATGGAACTTGAATGAAGCAGTCTTTTCTAGGTTCCACAAAGCTGTGTTGTTCCAGATAATTCAATCTGATTGAATTTTTTGAAGAGGTGACTAGGAATGTGGATGTGGGTAGCGCAGTGGATGTTGTCTATATGGACTTCAGTAAGGCCTTCGATAAGGTACCACATGGAAGGTTAGTTAGGAAGGTGCAGTCTTTAGGTATAAATTTTGAGATAGTCAAATGGATTGAACATTGGCTGAAAGGGAGAGGCCAGAGAGTGGTAGTGGATAATTGTCTGTCAGGTTGGAGGCCGGTGACCAGTGGTGTGCCTCAAGCATCTGTATTGGGCCCATTGTTGTTCGTTATTTACATTAATGATCTAGATGATGGGGTGGTGAATTGGATTAGTAAATATGCAGATGATACTAAGATAGGTGGAATAGTGGATAATGAAGAAAGTTTTCAAGGATTGCAGAAGGATTTGGGCTGCTTAGAAAAGTGGGCTGAAAAATGGCAGATGGAATTTAATGCTGATAAGTGTGAGGTGCTTCATTTTGGTAAGAAGAATCAGAATAGGACATACGTGATAAATGGGAGAGCATTGATGAATACAGAAGAGCAGAAAGATTTAGGAGTAACGGTACATCGTTCCCTGAAGGTAGAAACTCACGTGAATAGGGTGGTGAAGAAGGCTGTTAGTATGCTGGCCTTTATCAATCATTGCATGGAATATAGGAGTTGGGAGGTGATGTTGAGATTGTATAAGACGTTGGTGCGGCCTAATTTGGAGTTCTGTGTGCAGTTCTGGTCGCCTAATTATAGGAAGGATATAAACAGAGTGGGGAGAGTGCAGAGAAGGTTTACCAGAATGTTACCTGGGTTTAAGCATGTAGAGTATAGGGAGAGATTGGACAGATTAGGTCTTTATTCTTTGGAGCGTAGAAGTTTGAGAGGGGATTTGATAGAAGTATTTAAGATTATGAAAGGGATAGACAGAGTGGATGTGGATAGACTATTTCCATTAAGAGGAGGAAAGATTAAAACGAGAGGACATGAGTTAAGAATTAAGGGGCAGAGGTTTAGAGGTAACATGAGGGGGAACTTCTTTACTCAGAGAGTGGTAGCCATGTGGAATGAGCTTCCGGGAGAAATAGTGGCAGCGGAGTCAATTGTATTATTTAAGAAAAGGTTGGACAGGTATATGGATGAGAAGAAGATGGAGGGTTATGGGCATTGTGCAGGGAGGTGGGACTAGAAAGGGGTGTTTGGTTCGGTGCAGACTAGAAGGGCCTAATGGCCTGTTTCCGTGCTGTAATTGTTATGTTATAACACAAATTTCCAATCTATCTGAAATGCAGATCATTCAGGCAGAACATTACCTTGTGGCAGCTTTATCCTCGTTTCCCACACATCTGAAATTAGAATTATTAATAATGCCTGGATAACAATGCAATAAAAGCTTTTTTTTTGCACTGAAACAATTTGCCTCCTCTTGTTAATATTGACGATACTGTTCTCCTTTACAACGTACCCTTTACATATTTGTGTATTTTAATTTAAAACTATTATCAGTAACTGTGAGTGCAGCACTTATTTATCTTTAGCCCCTTTCACACTTGCAAGTGATCCCAGGAAATCGCCAATTGGCCTTTAAAGTGCCAAGTGTGAAAGCAAAATCAACTCAACGACAGCGAGGGAGGAGTCACGTGATGGAGTAGTGGCCGGACGGTGAACTCCAGCCCTCTCCAGAAAAGTCGGGAAAAACAAAGGAAAACACAAAGGCACAGAAATAAAAGTTAAAGAAAAGTGAGTATAAAGGTGGAAAGAAGATGGCGACAAAAAAAGAAAAATCGAAAGCAACGGTAAGAAGAGAGGAAGAGAAGACAACGGAGGAAGAAGGTGAAGGCCTTACCTGTTCGAAGAGGCCCGCGGTGGAGAGAGAAACCCGCTCCCTCAGGTCGGTAGATAGTGGACTACAAAAATGGCTCGCTGAGCCGAGTAAAAGTGCGCAACCGCGCATGAAAAAAAACACACCGACGGGAGGGGGGACCAGCTGGGGAGTCGATCTCCACAGCCGGCAACGACAGCTGCAGAACACCTGCAGCAAGAAGAGAACACAGAAGACAATGGAAACAAGAAAGAAGAGAAGAAAAGGGCAACAAAGAAACAACAGATGGCCAACCCAGAGGAAGAGGAAGAGTACAGTGAAATAGAAGAAGAAGGGAAAGGCAAGATAAAGGTTGTACTTTCTCTTATTAAAGGATACATGGAGTCATTTAAAGAATGGCAAACACAGGAATTTAATGATTTAAGAAAAAGAATAAACAACACAGAAGAGAAAATGAATAAAATAGATATGACCTTAACAGAAATGGGAAAGAAAATGGACAAGATGGAAGAGCGGGCAGTAGCAGCAGAAATGGAGGTAGAAGACTTAAAAAAGAAATTGGAGGAATCTAATAAAAAAGCGATAGAGACACAAGAACTGTTAGCTCAAAAAATAGATATAATGGAAAATTATAACAGAAGAAATAACATAAAGATAGTGGGCCTTAAGGAAGATGAAGAAGGCAAGAATATGAGGGAGTTTATAAAAGATTGGATCCCTAAGACCCTAGGATGTCCAGAACTACAGCAAGAAATGGAAATAGAAAGGGCACATAGAGCATTGGCCTCTAAACCACAACCACAACAAAAACCAAGATCTATTGTAGTAAAATTCCTAAGATATACTACAAGAGAAAAGGTACTGGAGAAGACAATGGAAAAAGTAAGAGAGGGCAACAAACCACTGGAGTATAAAGGGCAAAAAATCTTCATTTATCCAGATATAAGTTTTGAACTCCTAAAGAAGAGAAAGGAGTTCAATATAGCAAAGGCGATTTTATGGAAGAAAGGGTATAAATTTATACTAAAGCATCCAGCGGTATTGAAAATATTTATTCCAGGACAACAAAACAGACTATTCTCGGACCCAGAAGAAGCACGAAAATTTGCAGAACAATTACAAAAATAGACTGAGGGATGAAGACGGATAATGAGAGTAAAAATGATCACGATTGATATGTATGTGGGTAAAGAGGTACAAGAGTGAATAGATACAATGTGCATACGTGAATGTATCTGTACTTAGAGGAAAATATAGATAGTGTAGACAAGATTTAATAAGGGAAGGTAATGGAATAGAGAGAATAAGGAGGGAATTAAAAGAGTGACCTTTGTTACATATGAAAAGTGAAATCTTTTCTGGGGGGGGCTGGGTGGGGGGGAAATAGCGGTCACTGCAAAATCAGTTGACGCTTGCGAGTGGATTCGCAAACCCAAATGGAGAGGGGAGATGTGGTTGTCCAACAAGGGATAAAGGACAACTCAGGAGGGGAAGGGGAGATTGGGGATAAAGAAGATATAAATAGGAGAATAAGGAAAATGTTGGATGTTGTAGGAATGTTGTCTTATAAAGAGTTGAAAATAAGAAAACAAATGGAAAAGGAGGAAAGATAATGATGGAAAAATGGAAAGAGAAGATAAACAAAGTATAAAATGGCTACGCTGAACTATATGACTTTAAATATTAATGGAATACATAACCAAATTAAAAGGAAGAAACTACTAAATTTACTGAAAAGGGAAAAAATTGATATAGCATTTGTCCAAGAAACACACTTAACTGAATTGGAGCACAAGAAATTAAAGAGAGATTGGGTAGGACATGTAACAGCAGCATCGTATAATTCAAAAGCAAGAGGAGTGGCTATATTAATTAGTAAAAATGTGCCATTTAAAATAGAAGAGGAAATAATAGATCCAGCAGGGAGATATGTTATGATAAAATGTCAGATATATTCGGAGTTTTGGAATATACTTAATGTATATTCACCTAACGAAGAAGATCAAAAGTTTATGCAAGATATCTTTTTGAAGGTAGCTAATACGCAAGGGAACATACTCATAGGAGGGGATTTCAACCTGAATTTGGATCCAAATATGGATAAAACGGGGAAAAAAATTAACAGAAAGAACAAAGTAACCAAATTTATAATTAAATCAATGCAAGAAATTAAACTTTTGGATATATGGAGGAAACAAAACCCAAAAGAAAAGGAATACTCATACTACTCGGCTAGACATAAAACATACTCAAGAATAAACCTATTTTTGTTATCAGCTAGTATGCAGGATAGAGTAAGAAAAACAGAATATAAAGCGAGAATACTATCGGACCATTCACCCTTAATATTGACAGTAAAGCTAGAGGACATCCCTCCAAGAATGTATAGATGGAGATTAAACCCCATGCTACTTAAAAGACAGGATTTTAGAGAATTTATTGAAAAACAATTAAAAATGTATTTTGAAGTAAATACGGAATCAGTGGAAGATAAGTTTATACTATGGGATGCAATGAAAGCATTCATTAGAGGGCAAATAATAAGTTATGTAACCAAGATGAAGAAGGACTATAATCAGGAAACAGAGCAGTTGGAAAGGGAAATAGTAAACATAGAAAAAAAATTAGCAATGAAGGAAGATACAACTAAAAGAAGAGAATTGGCGGATAAAAAAATAAAATATGAAACATTACAAACATATAAGGTAGAGAGGAATATAATGAAGACAAAAAAGAAATATTATGAACTAGGTTAAAAAACGCACAAAATCCTAGCATGGCAGCTAAAGACAGAACAAGCTAAGAAAATGGTATTGGCATCAAGGAAAAAAGACAAACAAATGACATATAATCCAAAAGAAATTAAGGAAAACTTTAGAGAATTCTATGAACAATTATACCGAACTGAAAACGAAGGGAAAGAAGGGAAAATAGATGAATTTTTGACTAAAAGTGAACTACCAAAACTACAAATAGAGGAACAAAATAAATTAACAGAACCATTTGGAACAGTAGAAATACAAGAGATAATAAAATAATTACCAAATAATAAGACACCAGGAGAGGATGGATTTCCAATAGAATTCTACAAAACATTTAAAGACTTATTAATTCCGCCCCTCCTGGATGTAATCAACCAGATTGATGAAACACAAAGCTTACCAGATTCATGTAAAACAGCAATAATTACAGTAATACTAAAACAAGGGAAAGATCCACTCTCACCAGCGTCATATAGACCAATATCTTTGCTAAACACAGATTATAAGATAATAGCTAAACTATTAGCAAACAGATTAGCAGAACAGGTACCGAAAATGGTAAATTTAGACCAAACTGGATTTATCAAAAAAAGACGCACAACAGACAATATTTGTAAATTTATTAACTTAATTCATGCTGTAGAAGGAAATAAAGCACCTGCAGTAGCAGTTGCTTTAGACGCAGAGAAGGCCTTTGACAGAGTAGAATGGAATTATTTGTTCAAAGTATTGCAAAAATTCAGTTTACCGGAGAAGTATATTAATTGGATTAAAGCATTATATAAGGGACCGTTAGCGAAAGTGACAGTAAATGGACATGTATCAAAGCAACTTAACTTAAGCAGGTCAACGCGGCAGGGATGCCCACTATCACCTTTATTGTTTGCGCTAGCTATAGAACCACTAGCAGAATTGATAAGAATAGATAATAATATAAAAGGAATAAAAATAAAAGACAGGGAATATAAAATCAGTCTATTTGCGGATGACGTTATAGTGTACTTAACAGAACCAGAACTATCAATAAAAGAATTATATAAGAAATTGAAGGAATATGGAGAAGTTTCGGGTTACAAGATAAACGTAAATAAAAGTGAAGCAATGCCTATGAATAAAGCGGATTTCTCAAAATTTAAGAAGGAATCTCCATTCAGATGGCAAATGCAGGCAATAAGATACCTAGGTGTACAAATAAACAAAAATCTAGGCCAATTATATAAACTCAATTATAATCCACTAATGAAAAAATTACAGGACGATTTAGAGCATTGGAAAGATCTACCACTAACACTGATAGGAAGGATAAACTGTATTAAAATGAACATTTTTCCAAGGATATTATACTTATTTCAGGCATTGCCAATACAACTGACAGAAAAATTCTTCAAAGAGTTAAAGAAAATAATAAGGAAATTTTTATGGAGAGGGGGGAAACCGAGGATAGCACTAGATAAATTAACAGAATGGTATAAACAAGGAGGCTTACAATTGCCAAACTTTAAAAATTATTATAGAGCCGCACAATTAAGATACCTATCAGATTTTTATCAAACAAGGGAAAAACCAGACTGGACGAGATTAGAATTAGATAAAATAGGGGAAAAGATACCTGAACACATATTATATAAATGGGACGAAAAATTGGTACAACATAGAACTTCTCCAGTATTACATCATCTCCTCAATATTTGGAAGAAGATTCATGTAGAAAGAAATAAAACAAATTATCAATTACCAAGACTAATATTGACGCAAAATAAGCTACTCCCTTTTACAATAGATAACCTTTCCTTTAGAGAATGGGAAAAAAATGGGATTAAAAGAATAGAAAATTGTTTTTCAGGAAGTAGATTCTTATCCTTTGAACAAATGAGAGATAAGTACAATATAACTGGAGATACAGCGCTGGCATATTACCAACTGAGATCCTACTTGAAGGATAAATTAGGAAGCAATTTGAGTTTACCAGAGGGAAGTAACCTTGAATATGTGATTACAGATACAATGTTAATCAAAAGATTTATAACAAATATGTATATTAAACTGCAAGAAAAGGAGAATGAGGAAACAAATGGTAAAACTAAACAAAAATGGGAACAAGATTTAAATATAAAGATAAAAAAGGAAACATGGGAGAAATTATGTTCTGGATCGATGAGAAATACAATAAATACAAGGCTACGTATGATACAATATAATTGGTTACACAGACTATACATTTTACCGCAAAAGTTAAATAAATGGGACCCAACAGTATCTGATAGATATTTTCGATGTAAGAAAGAAATGGGAACAACAATTCATGCAATCTGGACATGTGAGAGAATAGAAAAATTTTGGGATGATCTCAATCAGATATTAAATAAAATAACAGAAAACAATATACCAAAGAATCCAGAGATCTTTCTCCTAAGTAACATAAAAAACAAAGAATTTGGAATTGATTTGGAGGATGCACAAAAAAGATTTGTTAAGATAGCCCTAGCCGTAGCAAAAAAATGTATTATGTCAACCTGGAAATTGGAAGATAATTTGAAAATACAACAATGGTATATAGAAATGAATAAATGTATTCCATTAGAAAAAATAACATATAGTTTAAGAAATAATATTGAAATATTTGAACAAATATGGGAGCCTTACATTAAATACAATAGCGAAAACCTACCGGGGACAAACATTACCTAAGTTGATGGAAGGAGAAGGAAAGAAAAGAATGGACTCAGTAGAATTTCTGGTGTATTTTTGTTGAATGACAACATTGTATGACTGGTTTAATGCAACCTAGATTGTATACCTAAAATGGATGAGGGGGGGGGGGTGGGGGGTGGCTTGGGAGGAGGGAGGGGGGGGAAGAAAAAGTCACTGTATATGTGTGAAAAAGAAAAAGTGTATATTATGGCTAATGTGATTTATGGTGTGAAAAATAAAAAAATTTTTAAAAAAACTCAACGACAGTGTCAGATGAAGTCATCTCACGCTGAGATTGACAGCCTTGACCCTAGTACAATCTCCAGCATCTGCAGACGCCACCATTGCAATCAGGCAAGTGTGAAATGGGTAATTGAATTGTGGGATTGAAATGACCCAAGTTTTTGCATGAGTACAGGAATGTGAAGGAAGGAAAGATTAAAATGAAGGTATAAGCTTAGCAATAGCGGACAATTTTTAAACAGCGTGGGAAAGTTGGTAGCGCTATAGTGCACAATTTTGTAAAGGCCTTGGAGAAAAATCAATGGCGGGCCTCACTTCCCAGAATGCCGTGTGGCAGAGAACACCTCCATAAGTGCCCTTTGGCTGCAGTCAGTCATACAGCCTTTTCTCTGCTGCATGGAATTCTGGGCAGGTTGGGCCGCTATCATTTTTTCCCCCGCAGTATTTATAAATTGTACGCTATAGTGCTACAAACCTTCCCACACTGTTTAAAAATTGTCTGCTATTGCTATTTATTGCTAGCACTTTCCCACAGTCCCTCATAAAGTTGGATATAGGTTGGCACAACCACAATAGGAGCTGAAGAGCTTGTTCTGTGCTGTACATAAAGTTTAATTATGCATGATTAATTTTATTCAAATGTAAGATCATAATACATTGATCAGGATTTAGGACAGGTTCACCATCACTCGATGGACTTTGAAACATTCTTGCATCATGAGTAACTTAAAGATTAAGCAATGTAGATTGATTCAGTGGGCGATTATTCTAGGCCTCCATTCTATAATCGGATCAAGAAAGATGCCTTTTATTTTAACTCTGTATTTCTCATGTGGATCCAAAATAAGAATGCTCAATGTTTTTTTTTTAAATGAAGACATTGAATGTACTCTGAATGTGATTTAAAATAAGTAAGAAGGAAATTTGAAACAAATGAAAACTTTACTCAAATGTGTTGAATATATAAAATTATGCTAGACTTTGGTAGTAGGAACAAATATTTTTCAGTCCAAATGAACGCTAAGGGTTTTTTCTTAAATAGGCTCTTCATATCTTTAGGCATTTGTTAATATTTACCCATATGGGGTAGGTAGGTCTTTGGCAGAAGTGTTTCAAAGATTGATTTTTTTGTTTATTCCATTAATTTTTCTTGCCATTTCAATTAGAATAATTTTCATAAATTAACCTCAGTCAACTAATTGCAGTGAATAATAGGTTTATTTGATCGAATTATTCAATCTCTTTCTCAGTCACGTAAATAAAATATCACTGGCTGAATCTGATGGCAAAGAAAATTGTTTAAACTAATTAAGAGTGGAATAATGATATTTCTTAGCATCTGTTGCACTTCTGGTCAAATAGTGTATCAAGGAAGAAAAATGTATCCCACTCACAATATAGAAGGTATT
This sequence comes from Narcine bancroftii, assembly GCF_036971445.1. Classification (NCBI taxonomy): domain Eukaryota; kingdom Metazoa; phylum Chordata; class Chondrichthyes; order Torpediniformes; family Narcinidae; genus Narcine; species Narcine bancroftii. The sequence continues at coordinate 297,106,921 of NC_091470.1, read as the reverse complement.
GCAAGTAAAAGCAGTTTGGAATGGTTGTTAAGAAATATTTACTCTGTTTCAAGAAAAATACTCAATTGCCTTGAAACAAACCAAGAGGACCAAATGAGATTATCTTAGTGAAAGCAATAAAGGTTCTGTGCCTTTAATTTTTGCGTGGTATATCATTTGGGGTTTAATTTCAAAGAGCTGAGTTTGAAATTTGCACTGTTTGGGGGACTTGCAGCTGTTGTGGCCAAACCTTGATGTAGTGTGTGATGCTGGAGTTCCACAGGAGCAAGGCAATTTTTTGTTTAAAGCTATGTCTGTTTAAAATACCAAAAGAAGTCTGGTATGAGACGGTGGTTTATCTGCTTGCTGCCACAAGGTTCATGGGGAGCTAATTCATTGTGATTAAAAATTTTAATAAACAAAACATGAGCAAACCAGCAGCCAAGCAAATGGAGCTTGTGTTTATTACAGGTGCAAGTAATTTTCATTTCTTAATTATGAGGTTTTCAGATTATTTCTGATGAGCAAAACAAAATGTCAAGATTATTGATGAATGAAGTTCAAATTCAAAGTTATTGTCAGAGTACATAAATGATCAGAAACAAATAAAAGCAAAGCAGACACAAATGGAGTGGTTGTTGTTGGAGCGGCCAGTGTGTGAGAGGCCCACTGTAGGAGTGGTGAGTTAGAGGCTTTGGTGAGCAGAAACTGAGGACGTGCGACAGGTGCAGGTAAGGTCAGGCCCAGAATAGGTAGTGGAGATGGCAGGTAAGCTCCAATTGCAGGATGTGGGAAATCTGGATTTAGGGGTCAGGTGTCTGGCAGAGAGTCTTACCCTACAGCTCAGAAGGGAAAGGGGGAGATCTAGTGATTGGTGATTCGATAGTTTGAGGAGCAGATAGGGGGTCCTGTGAACAAGATCTAGATTCCCAGGTGGTATGTTGCCTCCCAGGTGACAGAGTCAGGTACATCTCAGAATCCACAGCATTGTCAAGTGGGACAATGTAATTATGAGCAGCCAGATGTCAGAGTCCACATTAGTACCAATGACATAGATAGGAAAAGAGGTGAGTTCCTGAAGAAGGAATAGAGGAAGTGGTAGGAAGCTAAAAAGCAGGACCTCAAGGGTGGCAATCTTGGGATTGCTGCCTGCACTGGTGCCAGTGAGGGCACAAATGGGAAGTTATGGTAGATGAATGTGTGGCTTCAGAGTTGGTGCAGGGAGCAGGGGTTCAGATTCATGGATCATTGGGATCTCTTCTGGGGAAGGCATGACCTGTACAAAAAGGACCAGGTGCACTTGAATAAGTGGGGGGACTTGTATCCTGGAGGGCATGTTTGCTAGAGCAAACAAGTTTGGAAGAGGGATAGGAAACAGAATGAGAGGACAATGAACAGGGCAGAAGACACACAAGTAAATGCACTGCTAAGATTGTGAGAAAGCATAGGCAATCAATAGGGTAAAATTTCAAGCAAGTTTAAGATTAAAGATTTAACAGGGGATACTTTACAAATGAAATTTAAAAAGGGTAATAAATGCCCTCAGTATGTGAAATAAGATAGATCTAGTAGTGTAGCTCGGCTGCACCATTTCATCAGATGCAAGGATCGACAACGAGATAGACAACAGACTCGCCAAGGCAAATAGCGCCTTTGGAAGACTACACAAAAGAGTCTGGAAAAACAACCAACTGAAAAACCTCACAAAGATAAGCATATACAGAGCCGTTGTCATACCCACACTCCTGTTCGGCTCCGAATCATGGGTCCTCTACCGGCATCACCTACGGCTCCTAGAACGCTTCCACCAGCGTTGTCTCCGCTCCATCCTCAACATTCATTGGAGCGCTTTCATCCCTAACGTCTAAGTACTCGAGATGGCAGAGGTCGACAGCATCGAGTCCACGCTGCTGAAGATCCAGCTGCGCTGGATGGGTCACGTCTCCAGAATGGAGGACCATCGCCTTCCCAAGATCGTGTTATATGGCGAGCTCTCCACTGGCCACCGTGACAGAGGTGCACCAAAGAAAAGGTACAAGGACTGCCTAAAGAAATCTCTTGGTGCCTGCCACATTGACCACCGCCAGTGTGCTGATAACGCCTCAAACCGTGCATCTTGGCGCCTCACAGTTTGGCGGGCAGCAACCTCCTTTGAAGAAGACCGCAGAGCCCACCTCACTGACAAAAGGCAAAGGAGGAAAAACCCAACACCCAACCCCAACCAACCAATTTTCCCCTGCAACCGCTGCAACCGTGTCTGCCTGTCCCGCATCGGACTTGTCAGCCACAAACGAGCCTGCAGCTGACGTGGACTTTTTACCCCCTCCATAAATCTTCATCCGTGAAGCCAAGCCAAAGAAGAAAGTAGTGTAGCTAGAAGGTGGCAGTTACGCCATTATGGCCATCACTGTGGCTGAAGGCCACAGATGGAAGCTAAATATCCATGGATGCACACACAGTATATCAAAGACAGGAAGGTAGGTGGACGGGTGGAGTGGTTCTGCTGGTTAAAAATTGAATTATATATTTGGAGAGAGGAGACATTGAATGAGAAAATATAGAATCCCTGCAGGTAGAATTAAGAAATTGGTAAAAAGACCCTGATGGGAGTTATATTCAGGCCTCCAAACCGTAGCCAGGATGTGGCCTGCAAATCACAGAGGGAGATAGGAAAGGAATGCAAAAAGGACAGTGTTACAATAGAAATGGGAGATTTCAATATGCAGGTTGATTGGGAAAACCAGGTTAGAGCTGGATCCCAAGAGGAATTCATCAAATGGTTTCTAGAACAGCTTGTGGCTGAGCTAACCAGGAAAATGACAAATTTGGATTGGGTATTGTGTTATAGTTGATAAGGGAACTTAAGGAAAGGGAACCCTTTGGAAGCAGTGGTCATAATATGATAGAATTTGGCCTGCAGTTTAAGAGAGAGAAAGAAAAACTAAAATCAAATATGTCAATATACCAGTGGAATAAAGGGAACTGCAAAGGTATGAGAGAGGAACTGGCCAAAGTTAATTAGAAAGGCACTCTAGCAGGGAGGACAGCAGTGCATCAATGGCTGGAGTTTCTGTGAGATATAAGGAAGGTGCAGGACAGGTATATTACAAAAAATAAGAAATATTTGAGTGAAAAAGTGATACAACTGTGGTTGACAAAAAAAAGTCAAAGCCAAAATAAAAGCACAAGAAGGGGCTTATAAGGAAGCAGAAAGTAGTGGGAAGAGACATGACTGGGAAGCTTACAGAAGGCCATTCAGAAGGAAAAGATGAATTTTGAAAGGAAGCAAACAAATAATATCAAATGGGATACTGAAAGCATTTTTAAGAGTTTTAAAAAAAGAGGCAAGAGAGTATATGGAACCAATAGAAAATGAGTTGAAAAAGGGGTGAAGCCCAAAATGACAGTAATATGTATTTACCTCCTATAGATGCTGTGAGACGACCCGCTACACGTACTCTGTGGTCATTTGATATGATGGCATGCTTGACTCTGTAAAAAAAAATTAGATGCTCTATTAATGTAATGAATCATTATTTTCTAAATTTATGAGGTCCTTTCCTTAATTATTTTCAGAATGTATAAGATTATTGGACCCATTTTGCAGTATGGTTGTCCTTTCTTTCATGCATTGATGGAACAAGTATGTTAATCATAACTTCATAGATTATTAGAATTTTTTTTCTCTTTCATAGGTTGTTTACAGCTATTTGTTAATATATGGTTACTTTGTTGGCTATATAGTCTTATTATTACCAATGTATAAGTGAGTGTATGTGTGCATATAAACATATATATATAAAAATATTGGAATATTGGAAAGAGATGCTGTGAGACGTGCTGAGTTCCTCTAGCATTTATGTTTTTACTGAATATTAATGAGAGGCAAGGTGAGGGCAGAGCAACTTGATAAGTATTTTGCATCAATCTTCACTGTGAAAGAAGTTTAAGAAAGAATCACCATTTAAATGGCAAACCGATACCTAGGTATTCAACTAGATGATAATCTAGGCCATCTCTACAAATTAAATTATCAGCCATTAATGAAGAAATTACAAGATGACTTAGAACATTAGAAAGATTTACCACTAACACTGATAGGAAGGGTAAATTGCATTAAAATGAATATCTTCCCAAGGATGCAATACCTATTTCAGTTGTTACCAATTCACTTAACAGAGAAATTCTTCAATGAGCTAAAGAAAATAATAAGGAAATTGTTATGAAAAAGGGGGAAACCAAGGATAGTGCTAGATAAATTAACAGAATGGTACAAACAAGGGGGCTTACAGCTCTCAAACTTTAAGAATTACTATAGAGATACCTATTAGATTTTTATCGAACAAAGGAAAAACCAGATTAGAGCTAGATAAAATAGGGGAGAAGGTACCTGAACATATACTATATAAGTGGGATGAAAAGCTGGTGCATCATAGGAATTCACCAGTACTGCACCATCTGCTCAACATTTGGAAAAAGATTCACGTAGAAAGGAAAAAAACAAATTACCAACTACCAAATTTAATATTGACGCAAAATCAACTAATCCCTTTCACAATAGATAACCTTTCCTTTAGAGAATGGGAGAGAAAAGTGATCAAAAGAATAGAAAATTGTTTTTTGGGAAATAATTTATTATCTTTTGAACAAATGAAGTACAAATATGATATAACTCACGATACAATGTTTGCATACCACCAACTGTAAACCTACTTGAAGGACAAATTGGGAAGCAGACTGAGGTTACCAGAAGGAAGCAGTTTTGAATATGTGATTACAGACACAATGATAATTAAAAGATTTATAACAAACATGTACATCAAACTGAAAGAGAATGATGAAATAAGCTGTAAACCCAAACAAAAGTGGGAACAAGATCTAAACATAAAGATAAAGAATGAAACATGGGAAAAGCTATGCTCCGGAACTATGAGAAATACAATAAACACGAGGTTACTCATGATACAATATAATTGGTTACACAGGCTATTCACCATGCCCCAAAAGTTAAATAAATGGGACCCAACAGTATCAGATAGATGTTTTTGCTGTAAGAAGGAAACAGGAACAACAGTACATGCAATTTGGTCATGTGAGAAAGTGGAAAAGTTTTGGGAAGATCTAAATCAAGTATTAAATAAAATCACAAAAAATAACATAACAAAAAATCCAGAGATCTTTCTTTTAAGTAATATAAGAAGTAAAGAACTTGGCCTCGATTTGGATGAAGCACAAAAAATATTTATTATGATAGCCTTCGCTGTAGCAAAAAAATTTATAATGTCAACCTGGAAATCAGAAGATAGCCTGAGAATACAGCAATGGTACATAGAAATTAATAAATGTATTCCATTGGAAAAAATAACATATAATTTAAGAAATAACATCACAGTATTCAAACAAATTTGGGAACTGTACATGGAATACAACAGAGAAGTCCTACCGTGGACCTCCACCACCTAAAATGACAGAATGAGAAGACGAAATTAACTGACCCAGTATGTAAAAATAGATTACACAATTTTCTTGTTTATTTTCATTGTGTGATGACATTGTTTAATGTTTAGTGGGTGGGGAGTGGGGTGGGAAGGAGGAAGGGAAGGGAGAGGGGGAAAAGGGGAGAAAATGACACTGTGTATATTCAAGAGGGAAATGTTTATGTGCATTTTGGTCAATATGGTTCATAATGTGCATTTTTTTTTAATTTTTAAAATCTTTACTGTGGAAGTTATTTGTAGTATACCGGACTTTCAAGGGATCAGGGAAAGAGGTGAGTGAAGCAAGGATCACCAGAGAGAAGGTGCTTGGGAAGCTCAATGGTCTATGGATAGATACATCTCCTGAACCAGATAGAATGCACTCTCAGGTTCTGAAAGAAGTAACAATAGAGATTGTAGAGGCATTAGTAATGATTTTCCAAGAATCAATAGATCCTGGCATGGTTCTGGAGGACTGGAAAATTGCAAAGGTCACTTCACTATTTAAAAAGGGAGGGAAGAAGCAAAAGGAATTTATAAGCCTGTTACCCAAACATCTGTGGTTGGAAAGTTGCTAGATTTTATTGTCAAGGATGAAGTTATACCTGGAGGTGCATGACAAGAAAGGCCAAAGTCAACATGGTTTCCTAAAGGGAAAATCTTGCCTGACAAACCTACTGCAGTTTTTTGAGGAATCTGCAAGCAGGCTGGACAAAGGAGATGCAGTGGATATTGCATATTTGTATTTTCAAAAGGCCTTTTGAAAAGGTGCTGCACATGAGACTGCTTAACAAGATAAGAACCCATGGAATTGAAGGAAAAATACTAGCATGGTTTGAGCATTAGAAACAAAAAAACAGTGTCTACAGAATTTTGTGTTTTACTTCTAGGTGGAACATTGGGTGATTGGCAAGAAACAGAGAGTGGGATTAAATGAATCCTATTCCGGTTGACTACCGATTACCAGTGGTGTTCCTTAGGGGTTGGTGTTGGGGTCACCTCATTTTACGTTGTATGTTAATTATTGTGGGATTAACGGCTTTGTGACTAATTTTTGCAGATGGGCTGGTAACGATGAAGAAATGGAGAGGTTGCAGAAAGAGTGAAATAGAATAAAACATAAAAGTTTGCAGACAATGAGGTTGAAGTAAAAACACAATGCTGGAGAAACTCAGCAGGTCAAACAGTTTACTTCACCTAATAAAGATAAAGATACATAACAAACATTTTGGGTTTAAGTCCTAAATTAGGAGAATGGGCAAAGAAGTGGCATTTGAAATACAATGCTGGAAGTTGTATGGTCGTGCACTTTGGTAGAAGGAATAAAAGGACAGACTATTATTTGGATGGGGAGAAAATTCAGAATTCAGAGGTGCAAAGAGACTTGGGAGTTCTCATGCAGGATACCCTAAAGGTTAACCTCTAGAATGAGTCATTGGTGAAGAAGACAAATGCAATGTTGGCGTTCTGATCTTGAGGAATAGAATATAATTCCTTGGAGTTCAGAAGAATAATGACAGATCTCATAGATGCATTTCAAATGTTGAAAGGCTGGACAGAGTAGATGTAGCAAGTCATTTCCCATGCTAGGGGAGTCTAGGACAAGAGAACACAATTTCAGGATTGATGGGCGCCCATTTAAAACAGGGAGTGGTGAACCTCTGGAATTTTTTGCCATGGGTAACTGTGGAGGCCAGGTAGTTGTGTATATTTAAGGCAGAGATTGACAGGTATCTCAAGAGTCATGATATTAAAAGTCAGATGAAGAGGTCTGGGGCTGAATGGGAGAATAGATCAGTTTATGATGAAATGGCTGACCGAATAGCCTACTTCTGTTCCATTTAAAACTGATGCAAAGGAATTTCTTTAGCCAGAGAGTGGTAAACCTCTGCAATTTGCTACCACAGATGGCTGTGGAGGCCAAGTCATTGAGAATATTTAGGGCAGAGATTGATGTGTGAGAGTATTAAAGGTTATGGAGAGAAAACAGAGAAGTGGGGTTGAGTGGGAGAATGGATCAACTCATGAAATGACAGAGCGAACTCAAACGAGCCAAATGACCCACTTCTGTTCCTACATCTTATGGTTGTATTGTTACGGATATATTATATTTTATATTGTATAAAGATAAAGGAGATAGATTGTCGGGGTTTAGAGTGTAGGCCACTTCACACACACACACTGCACAAAACAGATTTCATTTAAAATGCAAGAGCTTTGCTGAAAGTGAGTCATGTAGGTACCGAGAACCTTTGCAAAGACAATGAGATTGCTTTGCTAAGGAACTTCAAAACCAGGTGTAAATGGATTATTGTTTTGAAAGCAATAATTGAACAGGCTCAGAAGATTGGGTCCAGTGCTGCAATCAGTCTGGATGCAGTTTACTGTTCTAAGAAGGTCATGTGGTTTTGCAAGCAAAGAAAAAAACAAAGATAAAATAGGCTTTCTCTAAGAAAGGGAGGGAATTCAAGTTCTGCAGTGGCTTTTGGAAGCTAGCAGCTTATTTAAACCCCATTTTGAAGACGGGTTGTGAGTTCTGAGTTCACCCTGTTGAAACCCCTGAGTTTCTCAAGTGCATTTGACCCCAGCATCTTCATGTTTTTTTGTTTAATGCACGTTTGTGGATCTCCAGGCATGTGGTTCATATTTAAGATATTTGAGAAAATCCTTCAAATGGTGTGTAAAGCAGGATTTGAAAAGTGCTTGGCCAATATGACCTTATGACAATTTTGTAAACTCAAATAAGCATTTTCAATGTTTGAGGAAATGGATGATCAAGAGTGTTCAGTGTGTGACTAGTTATATTATATTTTATATTATATATAAATATATTTTAAAAAGAGATAGATTGTGGACGGTTTAGTTTGTAGGTCACTTCACAAAGTAACACTTCACAAAAGAGATCTCATTTAAAAGGCAAGAGCTATGGAAAGAGAGACGTCCTGTCCACAGTGACTTTGCAGAGACTTCACAAGTAGGTGTTAATTGGACTGATGCTGTGGAATAAATGAACGATTGTTTTTAAAGCAACAGATGGCAAATAGATATTTAGGAATAGTATTTCTATACTGGGTTTGTTTCTGGAACACATCAAACCTCTGCTTGCTGCAGTGTTTTACATGGGATTTACTTTCTTAACATGATTATTTTCTGTTAGGTTCTCTTCGAGTTATTTTGAAGATGGCTCAGTCAACAATACTCTTATTTAACATTGAGGAATGTTGTTATATTATTACATTCCATTGTCTTTAAAGGTAATATAACACAATAGGAGGAATTTAATTTAAACAAGAACAATATCAAAGCTAAGTTGTTACTTTAATGAAGAGTTAAACGGACACTTGCCTGTGCGAAGTTTGATAATGAGAGTTGGGTGAGTCAACGTGAGATCTCATCCGCGCATGTGCAGTCATTCCTTTACAGTCCAGAAGGGAGAAGCCACTGAACTTAAATGAGCTAAATTAAATGAACCAACTATAACATGAACCTGAAACTGAACATGTTTGTTGCAACCAAAACATCTTTATCCATAAACAAGAAAAAAAAGGGGAGGGAGAAGTGAGCACATTAATTCACCAAACTCCCATTGCTCAAATAATAATCGTCAAACTTCGCACAGGTAAGTGCTTGTTTAACTCTTCATTATTCTTCACTAATGTGAGTTTGTAGCTCAGTAGTTTATTCCCTTTGGATGGTCCAACAGACCATAATCAATTCATTGGGTCCCCTTCCCCTGTTCTTGTTCAATCTACCGTGTGTAGGATGAAAGCCATGAAACTCAGCCCCTTTGAGTTTAAAGATTTATTGTAGAGCCTATTAAAGGTTCTCTCATTGCTCCATCCCGCCTGGCGAAGGATATCCCATATAGGGACCTCGGTCCTATTGGCTGCTGAGGTCACTACTGCTCGAGTTGAATGGGATCCAAACTGAGAAATATCCACTCCAGCCACTCTCATGACCCCCCGCAGCCATCTAATCAACATCTGGGAAGTAGCCCACTGATGTTTCTTATAGCATATAAAGAGGTATTTCTCATTTGGTTTAACATGTTTTGTACATATAACATATCTTTTTAAACAATCCAACACGTAATATTTCATCTTCCTTGTATGCATAAAATGAAAATTCTGTCACAATTTTCCCTTGCCTGTTATGTTTCAAAATATCTGTAACTTGAATACTTACACAGTCCTCCTCCCAATGGATATAGTCCATATGTACGTGAGACAAAGTTTGTACACTCTAGGCCGATGTCAAGGCCACCAGCATTATCAGCTTATGGGTCAGGCTACGTAAATCCAAACTGAAAGTTGGTGACAGAAGCCTTAGATAGTCCAAAACAATCTTTATGTCCCAAATATCCTTATATCAGGATACCGGAGGGCACAAGTGGAACACTCCTTTCATAAATCTTTTGATCGGGGGTGATTCATCATCTCATGCTCAGAGTCCTACAGCATCAAGCAAGCAGCCACTGCACACTTTGCTGTATTCACCACGCTGTAGCTAGCCCCCTGAACATAGAACATATTGGTTAGAAAACTCAGTAAGCCTCCAATAGAGGCTGACTGTTCATTCAGTCCGATATGAGCATAGTACATTTTTCATTTCCCCACATAGGAGGCATACTGTTTGTGAGTAGACTTTCTCCAGGATGCCTGCAGGATGTCCAGAGTTCTAGGCTGCAGAGTGTTTAGTCGATCCTCGTTCTCCGATCCTGCAACCTAACAGAACATGGTTGAGATATCTTTAACATCAGAGCAGAACTCTGTATTTCGTGAATCCCACCAGACTCCCCACCATACACCTAGGGAGTATGGGAAACCAATATTGGGAAGGCCAATTAGACACTACCAGCAATCACGAGGCACCGTCTTCCTATAACTTATTCAGGAACTTCGCCACCAAGGCGAACAGGGAGACGCATAAAAGTTCAATTTTGACCAGTCTAGGGTAAAGTGTCAATGGCTGCCGCTTGGGGATCTGGCAGCCAGAACACAGGCATGCCAAAGGTGTCTGCTAGCTGTTTAAAATATTTCTTACCCAGTGTCCACCCAGTGCTGTCATTGAATTTCCTGGACATCAGGTCCGCCTGTATATTGATCTGACCCAGCAAGTAGGCGGGAGTAACCCAAATGCTCCTCTGAATACACCAGCGCCAAGTCTCAATGGCTAACTCGTTACATGAAGGAGATTTTAAGACCTTGCATATTATTGAGATAGGCCACTGCTGAAGGGTTAGCCAACCTCAGCAGTACATGAATGTCAGCTTCCCTTGCACAGAAAGACTTCAGTGCCAGAAACCCCGCTAGCATTTCCAAATAATTAATGCCTGCTTTAGAGGCCTTGCTGAGCTCTATATCTGTTCATCTGCCCCCAGTAGAGATCTTTAGATTCGTGGCTCCCCAACCTTCACCAGTAGTGTCTGACCTGATCTCTAGGCCCACCTTTTTGAGCTTGATCCTCGCGTAAGCCTGCAAGATACGGTCAATCCACTATACCAGGTTGGATCTTGCCTCACTAGTTAGCTTCATGAGGTTCTCAAAGTGTCCCCCAGCTGCCTTAAGAGCAGATATTTTGTCCCTTTCCAGGAACCTTTAATATATTGGGCCATGTTGTACTAACGGGAAAGCCACCACCAGTTTCCCAATCAATCTGACCACCTTTCTCATAGAGGGATGATATCTGTCATGAGCCCTCTGCAGGCAGTCCTGATCTCTGCCGCTTTATCCACTGGCATGGTAAGTCTCATGTCTTCTGTATCAATAACGAAGCCGAGGAATTTTGACCTCTTGGTTGGCACCAACACCGATTTCTCGGGATTAATAAGAAACCCCACATGGCTTAATAATCTTGAGGTGGCTGCTACTGACCTTTTTGTTTCTTCGAGCGATCTGCCCATGATAAGAGTATCATCTAGGTAACATATTACCATGTGCCCCTGTTTCCTGAGCTTGACAAACACCAGCTTCAGTAACTTGATAAATGCCCTGGGTGCCGAGCTCACCCCATTCGGCAAAGCCTTATACTGCCATTGCTCTCCCTTCCAGGAAAACGTTAAGAACTTCCTGTGCTGTTGGCAGATCGCGACCGAATAATGTGCATCTTGCAAATCTATCGAGGCCATGTAATAGCCCTTACTAAACATAGGCCACACAGGATATATGTTATCCATTTTAAAATGCCTGTACAAGACATATTCGTTAAGATCCAATAGATCCAGCATCACTCTAATGCCGCCACTTCTTTTGGGTCACGTGAAGATGTTTGGTACAAACTCATGTTTTTCATGGCTACAACATTCAATAACATTTTTCGTTTTTAATGCCATGATCTCGGCACGTACAGCCTTCATCAGTTGTGGTCTGCGTATACATTTATATAGACCCTCCCTCCTTTTTGGAGGGGATTTCTGTGGGTCAAATTCAATTTTATATCCCTTTACTGTCTGCCGAATAGAAGCATCAGTGGTAATACTACACCATCTATCATAGAATAGCGTTAATCAAACATCAATCATTAAAGATGTAATTATCAAGAGTACTCAACTGTAATTGCGTAGCGTTCACTTCACGACCCGCCTTGTCTGCGGGCTGGTGCATTCTGGGCCCAGCTCTGTGAAGCATTTTGAGCAGGAAAATTTTACTGCCGTTGTCTCTACAGAGGGCGTTGCCCTAAAAAAGACCTGCTGGCTGTAGCTGCTTGGAGCGGGTAACCACCTCGAATAACCTGCTTAAATTCCCCCATATACCTGCGATAGGGGTGGAACACAACAGGTTCTCTCGCCTGTGGTCTCGAACCTCTGACCATGCCAGCCACCACCTTCTGCTGCTCATTCAAATCTTTCACCTATTTGCTGAGATTGTCACCAAATAGAAATTTCATTACAGGGTTAGATGGTCTGCACAAATGAGCATATCTTACATTTAGATTGGGCTTAATCATCTCATTCCTAAAGGCATTCAGTTCATAGTTTGTATGGGATAACAGCCCTAGAGCGTCTTGTTGGGTCTCCGATAAATCATGTGAGAGTGTTTGTGCGAATACAGCGATACCTTTAACAGCGACCCCTGTAGTCTTTGCAATTTCTTGTCTTTTGCCCTTTTGGAGATCTTCAAATTGTTCCATTTCGCGCGGTTTAGATTAGGCACATCTAACAGAGGGCAGTTAACAAGGCAGGGGTACTTCTTGATGGATTTTTCTAGTACCGTCTCCTGAAAAGCATTTGATGCCATATATGTTGTAGATCCTGTAATATCATCCTCTAGTGGCTGGCCGATACCCTTCGGTACTGCAAACTTCGCGGCAATAGCCAGTATATTCTCCTCCTGGCCTGAGCAGTGCATGGGGATTTGGGTGACTTGGCCTCCATTATCGGCCCTTCATCATCTTCCCATGTATAATCACTAATTCCTCCTGCTCTGATGGCATAGGAAACCTGCTCACCGTGGCCATCTCCAATTTGTCCAGACGACTTACAATTTGGATGCTGGTCGAGGCCTCTGCTCTCTGGCCGGCCTTACTGTCAGGCCCCGATCGAGCGGGTGCCCGTCGTGCAGAGACCACACCCTTCGTCGGGCTTTTTTCTGGTTATTATCACCCGTTGAGTGGGCGGATTCGCTACACAATGAGTTAAGTTTGGCTCAGGTCCTACCTGCTCTTGTGTGGGGTACTCCCCCTCGTTGCCGCTCAATATACTGAAGTCCAGTCGTCTAATGCAGCTCACCTCATGTAGTGGGATAACAGTATCACTGCTTGCTTTCTGAGGCCCCAGCTTCCACAAAACCAGGTCGGTGCAGCCAGACTTGGACCCCACCTTCAGCGAAGGTAGATCTCTGTCGATAATCTCACCCCCAGCAGAGGTAGATCGACATCGCTGCCATCGTTTGCAAACCCCAACTTCAACGAAGCTAGGTCAGTGCAGCCATCCTCGGGCCCCACCTTCAACGAAGGTAGACCCCTGCCGCCTGATCCGACTCCCAACGGTGGTCGATCGGCCTTACTGCTCCTCAGCTGGGACACTGCACCCCAGCAGGCCCGCTGGATTTTTGGTGCTAAAGAAGGACTATGGGGGCTCTTCTTGGAGGCCTTCCTCCTCGGGCTCTTCTCGCTCTGCCTCTGCCCCAGCCCCTCATCAGGACCAGTGAACCTCCCGCTGGTTGTCCTGGACCTTTTCCGGTACACCTCTGCCTCTGGAGGGCTACTTCGGGGCCTCTCTTCATCAGGACCTGGGAACCTCCCACTGGCAGTCCCAGAATTTTTGTCACTCCCCCCCTTCTCCAGAGGGCTTGTTTGAGAGTTTGATTCCATTTTGTGGATCGCACTCCTGTGGTCTCCCTCAGGGCTCTGCTCCTGCAGGCCCACTAACTTAGTGCTTTTTGAGATCGCTTACTGCGATTCCCCACTGATTCAGCGCTTTTGCTCCCGCGATAAAAACTCATGCTGCTCTTCGCAAGTCAACGGATGTAATGGCTGCGCATGCCCGGATGGGATCTCACGCTGGCGAGCCAATGTACATTGTGAAGAATAGTGCTTGTTATGTGTGTAATGTTCCTTAATTTACTGAAAACCTATTTAAAGGTTTGAAAAAATGTGCAAGAGCTGGCAGATATTGTCAAGACTAACTGATAACATTGGCAAGGTGTTCAATATTTTGTTTGCTGCTCTAGCTGCTTCAGTTTTGCATGTAGGAGTGTGGTTGCAAAACAAGATTGCATACTCCTAAGATGCACTACTCAGGTGACTAGATCTTGGTATTATTGGGAACTTCTATCTGATATGTGATTTCCATTGGTAAACTGCGACTGTGTGGTGCCGCTCCCTTGCTGATTGAAACCCACTTGGTTACTTTTTTTAAATCTTACTGCTTGCATTTCACAACTTTTTTTTTATGCTTTAAAGTAGTAAATACTCCGTTTAATTCACACTGCAGTTTACATTTATATTTCCACATGAAAAATGCTTATCTGCAAATGAATTATTTTAACGTGATCGTAAATTTTTTGTAGGCCGAAGCAAAGTATTAGTGTATCCGTCTTGAATTCTACCCACATAAAATGAATGTGCGTGGCAAAAATTGGCACGAGCTGTGCTAAAATACATTTGCCCCACTGTTCTCTTCTTTGTTCTCTTCTGAACCAGATACAGAATCACAAAGAATCAAGAATGCCAGTGACATTGTAGTGACTCTACTACCAATTCTGTCCCTCGCCCCATCCCCATCCTTTTTTTTCGGGCGTCTGCCCTTTATTATTCCTGATTGCAACCTGAAATATTGAGCATTCTTTTTCCGTCCATGGATGATGCTGAGTTCTTCCAGCATTGGCAGGGTTATTTGTATGGCTCCAATTCATATTAAACTTAGTTCCTTGAGGAGGATTACGTGAAATAGATGATGTTTTCATTTTAAGTACTGATATTATGTCCCTTGCATGTGATGAGAAAACTTTGCTTTGACCTCCAGGGAGACAGTGTTTCACATGATTGGTTTTAAATAGGCTGCTTCATTTCAGTACCAAGTCTACAAAAGTATTTTGTTTGACCTTTTCATATTTAGTTGTACATCCACACAATCCTCATTATTAATTCGTATTATCTCATCAGCATAATTCATACCTGAAGGTTCAGTGACATGTTATTAATCACTTCTGGCTGAATGTTCCATGTCTTGGGGAACTTCCTGAGTATTAAGACAGTCAGTGTTTAAATTTGTCTGCTTTTAAACTGAAGAAAGCACTTGCATTTGTACAGCATCTTTCTTTCTCGTGGGGAAATAAAAGAGCGAGAGCTGGAGTGACAATTAAAGAGAAAGACCCCAAGGAGGGTGGAGGGTTTGAAGAAGAGTTAGAGGGGAATAAAGTACAGGAGTAGGTAAAGAAGAGGTGGGAACAATGGAACCAGGTGGGGGTGGGATTGTCTAAAATTGGAAAAATCAAGGTTTGTGCCCTTGGATTAAAGGCTGCCCAGGAAGGATATGACGTGCTATTCCTCAAGTATATGTTTGGCGAACCTTGACAATGGATATACCTGTGTGGATCTTCTAGGTAAGGCAGTGCATTACACAAGCATTATCTGACCTACTGCATTTATTAAATATATATTTAACCATAGAACAATTACAGCATCGAAACAGGCCAACTGGGCCCTTCTAGTCCATGCCGAACACTCTCCCATCTAACCCCAGACCTACACTCAACCCTTAATCCTCCATTCCTTTCCCATCCATATACATAATCCAACCTCTCCTTAATTACTAATCTTGAGCTTGCTTCCGCCACTTCGTATGGAAGCTCATTCCACACACCCACCACTCTCTGAGTAAAGAAGTTCTCCATAATGTTTCCTCTAAACTTTTGCCCCCTAACTCTCAACTGATGACCTCTCATTTGTATCTTCCCCTTTCTTAAAGGAAAAAGCCTCTCCATGTCAATTCTTTCTATATCCTAATAATTTTAAATACCTCATTCAAATCCTCTCTCAACCTTCTACGCTCAAAAAAATAACGACCTAACTTATTTAACTTTTCCCTACCGCTTGGACCTTGCAACCCCGACAACATTCTAGTAAATCTTCTCTGCACACTCTCTCCAATTTGTTGATATCTTTCCAATACTTTGGTGACCAAAACTGTACACAATACTCTAAATTCGGCCTCATCAATGCCTTTTACAATTTTAACATAACATCTAATCTCCTATATTCAATGCTCTGATTTATAAAGGCCAACATATCATAAGTTTTCTTCACCACCTTACCATTATTCCTAGATCCCTCTGTTCTACTGCACTTTTCAATGCCCTACCATCAGCATATATGTCCTATTTTGATTAGCCCTACCAAAATGTAAAACCTCACATTTTTAACCATTAAACTCCATCTGCCATCTTTCAGCCCACTCTTCTAACTGGCCTAAATCCCTCTGCAAGAACTCTGCCTATCGTAGTATCATCCACATACTTACTAATCCAATTTACCATTAATGTATATGACAAATAGTAATGGACCCAATACTGAACCCTGAGGGATTCATTGAGGGATCCTCTGCAGCAGTGAGACCAATGAAGGTTGGGTGGCCACTTTGATAAACACCAATCCACTATTGGTGGGTCTAAACTTGAACTCCCTGTAGCAAACCATATTAACTCCCCAAGCCTATTTGTGGATTCCTACTTGTAAGAGGCGCTTAGGCAATTCCTGTCAGTGTCGAATCTGCCTTGCAGCAGGCAAAAAAAAAAAAATTCTTGTAACATGACTATGATAATAAATTGAATCTTGGGTGCTGTCTGACCTGCTGGGTTCCTCCAGCAATTTTATGATGAACAAATATCCTTTTTTGTGTGTGTGGAGAAGAGGTAGCTTGCTTAGTTCATCAGCAAAGCTAACCAAGCACTCATTCAGGAATAAGACCTTGTTTACTAATTTGGAAGGTGTCAAAGGATAGATATTTTAAAAGTAAGTTATTAATAGAGGCAAATTAAGCAAATCTGGAAATAAAGATTGTTTTATCTATGTTTAAACAGGCAACAGAAAAATATATTTTCCCCTTGCATTGGAGTTTCTGCTTTCCTTTTTTACGCTGATAGGTTTAATGTTCATTTTTTTTCTTTTGGACATGCCCTCCATCAGGTGAGAAAGAATTTTAATAGTTGCATCACAAGTTTCATTGTTAGGCCTTTGAAGAGGCTGTGATAGGAAATGAAGTGAACACAATTGGCTAACTGATTAAACAAGGGGATGTTGAAAGCTGGAAGATGCATAATGTGGATCTCCCAGAGGCAGCCCATTTCAAATCCATCCCATTTCCATGCCGACGTATCTCTCCATGGTCTCATACACTGCCAAACTGAGACCACCACAAATTAAGGAACAACTCTCCCTATTCCATCTGGGCAACCTCCAACTAGAAGGCATTAGCATCGACCTCCATTTCCATTAGCCCTGCTCTTCTTCCCCCCCCCCCCACCCCCCTTCACTCTGTTACCCTTATCCCTATATTGCATTTTCTCTAGTTCAGTCTCACTCTCATTCCCTTTCCCTCTGCCTCCTTTCATCCAGATCTGCATTCACAGAGTCACCTACCTCCCCCCTTTAACTTTCTCTTTTCCTCATTATCCCTGTCCAATTATGGGCTTTTGTCTTTTGGCCTGCACTCATCCCCCTGCCTTTTCTTCCCTCCTCTCCCAGTCTTTTTATTTAAGAGACTGCCTGCTTTTTGCTAATACCTTGAAGGGCTTTGGTCCGAAATGTTGGTTATTTTTCTTTCCTGAATAATACAGCTTTTAGATTGGTCTGGTGAGAATCTTGTAAGTTTGGAGTCTTGAAATTTTGAAACATTAACTATTGCATTGAAGTAGAATTATTACAATTTATGCTCCTCACCTCAAATTTGTAACAGTTTCCTTTGAATCACAATTGGTTCAATTTTCAGATGACTAGCCCAGTACTCAGGCATGTTGCAAAATCTATTAGTCATCAAATGAGAATTAGAATTAAGGTTCTGTGCTTGCTGTAAAAGGTCACTTCATTACTCAAAGAGCAGAGAGTTCTTTTAGTTTCCTTACTCGTATCATACCTTCAATGAAGTTAACTGATCATGCATTTACTTGACATTTTGTGAGACCTGGTTATGCCATGCTTGGCTGTGGTATTTCTTCCATTACAACAACAGCTTCAGAATAACTATAGTGTGGCACCTTTGGATAAATTGAGAATGCAGTAAATTGCTGCGTAATTTCAATTTTTGTCTCTAAGTACCTGTAGCCATCCATGTAATCTTAGTCACCAAGAATGCTTTCTGTCTTTGAAATAATGCCTCTATATTGCAATAATTGCTAAAATCGTTGCCAAAATGCAAATTTAAAAAACTCCAGGAATCCTTTGATTTGAGGAGTCAATTTTTTTTTTAAATATAAAAATTTCTGTTCTTGTAAACCAGGGGTTGCAAGTCCGTTCCTCGCTGGGGCCTCATTTCTGTGAGACTCTGTCTTCCTTACAGTAGATATCGTTAAAGAATTTCATGCATGTTATATTTTAAATGTAATATCACATAACAATAATGGAAACTACCTTTAGAAATATATGATCATTTGGGGATCAGAGGTGGAGAGAGTGAGCTTAACTTCTTGGGAGTCACTATCTTGGAGGATCTTTCCTAGACCCAGCATACTAATAGCATTGTGAAGAAAGCACATTAGCACCTCTAGTTCCTCAGGTATGTGGAAGTTTGGTATTTCTACAGACATATGATAGAAAGTAATTGATCACTTCCACATTACATAATTATTCATGTAATTCATAATAATTGACTGAGGAAAGCCACTTCTTTGAAATTCCCTTTGTGCTTTTTCAAAAGAACAGTGGTCATATATCAAAGACATTGTTTGTGATTTAGCACTATTAAGTGAATAGTGAAAAGTGAAAATTTGCAACTATTTATTTATTGTTTCAGATTTGTTTTATTTGAACAATAATCCTACTTACAATTTGACCCATTATTTTCTGGACAGTTTTCCACAAGAAGGGTAGATGTTTGGCTTCTCCTGCAGTCATTTCTGGAGTGGGTGTCTTCAATACTATGGCTTTGTTATATGGTGCCATATCCTTCACTTTCTCCAGTGCTCCCAGCGGCTGATGTCACATTGAATTGAAGTAGCTGAAGTCTGGCTCCAGTGATGGTGGATATCCTGAGTAGGAGCCATGCTGGATTATCCACTTGTTGTTTCTTGATTATCTCATCCTGAGCTCTCAATTGCAGGGCCATGCCATTTTTAAGGTCGGGGGATGTGAAGCTGACTTTTCCTATTGGCTATGAAATTTTACTTCGTTTTTTGATGTGGCAGGACTGCAAGATTTTGGTTTATTGGTTGTGAGATCGTAGAACACTCCAAATTATTATGTGCTGTTTTTGCAGTTTAACTTGAATGTATTCTCATTTTTTGGATATGACTGGTAATGCCCCAGCATTCCTTTGCATAAAAGTTTGTCATTGATTGTCAAAACCTTGTGCATCAAGTAAACATATTCTTCAGCCAAGAGACTGTGCTAGTTGTCCAAATTCTCGAACACTTAACTTACATTAATCCTAATTTATTTTCTTCCCAGATTCTATTGTTCACCAATCTTCCAGTCAATTTGCAGTGGTCAATTAACCAGCTAAACCCCCCCCCCACATCTATGAAATGTGGGAGGAAAGCAGAGCATCTTGCCCTCCATTAGAGTATAGTACATAAAAACTTCATACAAAGAGTGCCAGAAATCAGCATTGAACCCAAGTTGCCATAGCTCTAAGAGCTCTGCTGTTGTGCAGTGGTGAGCATTGCTGTTCATGACCATTAACACCTTTTCAGTGCCTCGTTTTGACCTGCCAGATAGGAGCACTTAAACCTTGCAATCCTTGAGATTCACTCATATGAAAGTGCACTTTATGACAGGGTCAGTTCCACAAATTTCAATGAGTCAAGCAGCATCTGTGGAGGGAAGAGCAATTGTCAAAACTCTTAGAGCGACACAGTTAGCGATCTGATTGGGGTTCGAATCCGGCGCTATCTGTAAGGAGTTTGCATGTTCTCCCTGTGTCTACATGTGTTTCCATCCCATGCTCTGATTTCCTCCCACCTTTTAAAATGTACCGGGGTTGTAGGTCATTTGGGTGTAATTGGGCAGCGCAGGTTGGTGGAGCGAAAGGGCCTGTTACCGTACTGTATGGTTGCGGTTCTTAAATTCGATTGTATTTTGCTCTGTGCATTGATTATCCATGATTAAGAGTTTTGAGGCTGTCAGCCCAAGAACCTTTGCATTTGTGTCTTGATGCTTATTTGTTTGTGAGAATATGCCCAGTGCAAAATATTGGTTAGTTTCTTCTGTTTGATTGTCTGTTTGGTCAAAGAAGGAATGATCTTCAATGTTATAACTGCTTCAAAAAAAAAACCCTTGGGATGTTCCTAGACACTGCAGAACGAATTAAGTACTGTATAATGTTATAAATGAGGCAGTTTCACAAGCATCATTGAAAAGAATACCAGTTAATCTGCTTTTTGGTGCGGTTAAAGCAAACTGCTGCAGATAGTAGAAATCTCAATCGAAATGCTCAATTCTCAACAGGTTAAGTAGTAGCTGTGGAGCGAAACAAAGAATGTTGCTAGTCTGTGACCTTGCACCAGTTTTGTGTAACATAATGGGATCTTGTTTCACTACCTCATCCGAAAGATGGCATCTTGGCCAGTGCAACACCGGATCGTACGATGTTGATGGTCAATATCATTAGACAAGCCTCTGGATTGGCACTAGAACAAATTTTTGTGATCACCTCAAAAAAAACAACACTGAATCAATATTAAAACAAAGGTTTATTGGATATTATGCCTTAAAGCAAGAAACATTCCAAAAGTTCAGAAGCAGGAGAGAATTGGTGACCTTGTAATGTATGGGGAGGTGAGTGAGCAGCTTGTTTCCCTGCACAGCACCATCAGTTCACCCATTTTTCATTCTGCTCTGTCAGGATTGTCAGCTAGATCTATGCAGTGAGATTTGTGTGCGCTTGGGCAGCGAAAAGAAGGCAATAACTTTTTGCAGTTACTGAGATAATAAATGGCAGGTTGTAAAAGTTGTCCTTGTGTGGATCATTTAAAGCTCGGGTTGTAATGTCTACAAGTGTTTCGTCAGTGTGAACTACTATGACTTTACTGTCCATTTTTTTTAAAAGTTGGACCAAGGTTTTTGATATTGCAATAAATATCTGTACAGGGATAAATAATGAAGTCTCTCAACAACTTTTAGTCTCAAGCTGATAAGTGGAAAGCAGTATTCACTCTTCCAAAATGCCTGGCAATTCCCATCTCTGTATGTAATACACAAAAGTGAAGTTCAGCAGATCACGTAGCATTCATAGGAAGTAAAAGGTAACCAGCGTTTCAGGGTCTTTCGACAGGTACCAGCACTCTCCTCCACATGCACCACTTTATATTTTATTATTTGCCATAATAGTTTTACAGCAAAGAAGCGGGCCCTTTGGCCCAACTTACCTCTGCCAACTAAGTTGTCTACCTGAGCTAGACTTATTTGCCTGCCTTTGGTCCACATCCCTCCAAACATTTTCTATCCATCCATCTGTCCAATTATTTTTTAAATGTTTTAATTGTACCTGCTTCTGTGCAGAAAAAGGTACTACTCGGGTCCCCTTTAAATCCCTCCGCCTTTCTGTAAGGAGTTTGTACATTCTCCTTGTCTTTGAGTGGGTTTTCTCTGGGTGCTCTTGTTTCCTCCCATGTCCCACCTACTTGCAGGGTGAGTGGGTTCATTGGTCACATGGGAATAATTAGGCGGCGAGGGCCAGAAGAGCCTGTTACTATTATGTGTCTCTAAATTAAATGAAATACATCCCTCGTGATTTTCTATAACTTCTCTAAGCTTTTCCTTCAGCCTCCTGCACTTGAAGTCCCAGCCCATAAGCCCTCCAGTCCTGGCAACATCCTCGTGTATCTTTTCTCCACCCTTTCTAGCTGAGAGATGTTTTTTCTATAATTAGGCAACCAGAATTGCACACAAGTATGGTCTCACTAACATTCTGTATAGATGACATGTTGTTTCAACTCCTGTACTTCATACCCCTACCAATGAAGGTAAGCTTTTCAAATGCTTCCTGTGTACTTGTGGTGCCACTTTCAGGGAGCTATGTTCCTGCATCACTGGATATCTCTTTTCCACTGCACTCTCCAGGACCCTACCATTCACTGATTTAATTTGTCAAGATGCATCATCTCAAACTTATCAAAATTAAATTCTCTCTGCCATTCTTTAGTCCATATTCTTAGTTAATCTCAGCACAGTTAGCATAATGCTGTTACAGTGCCAGTAACCTGGGTTTGAATCCTGCTCTGTTTGTGAGGAGTTTATATATTCTCCCCATGTCAGCGTTGGTTTCCTCAGAGTACTCCAGTTTCCTTCCACCCTTCATCACGTTCGGGGGTTATAGGTCAATTGGGTGTAGGTAGGAGGCATGGACTCATGGGCCAGAGGAGCCTGTTACCATGCTGTTTATCTAAAATTACAATTTTAAAAATTATCCAGATCCTGTTGCAATCTCCTGTTACCTTCACTGACCACTATGCCACAAAATTTAGTATAATCTACAAATTTATTAACCATGCTAACAATGTTATCCAAATTGTTAATCTAGAAGACAAATGGCAATGGGCCTAGCACCAATAACAATGCTTAGTTACTGCCTCTGTCTTCTACCATCAAGCGAATTCTGTATTCAACTCTCCAGATTATACTGCATCCCTTGCATTCTGTCCCTCCAGACTAGCCTACTGTGCAAATCTTTCAAAGGCCTCGCTAAAGTCCACATGAGCAACATCCTCCATAGTGCCCTCATCAAACTCTTGTCAACTCTTCAAAAACTTCATATTTATGAGGCTTATTTCGCTGCATAAAGCCAGCCTAGATGTTTCCAATTAGACCTCACCATTCCAAAACTCTGAGACAGGATTATTGCAACCCCTCTGCAACTATATCCTGGACTTCCTGACCTGTCGACCGCAAGCAGTGAGGATTAGTTACAATGCCTTCTGCACAATAACCCCGGACACAGGTGGCCAACAGGGTTGTGGACTAACCCATCCACATTCATGGCTGTGGTCAAAGAGTGGACTAAATCATCAGCGTTTCTAGATGACACCACCGTCGTAGGCCAGATCACAAACAATGACAAGAAGGAATTTGGAAAGGTGATAGAGATTCTGTTAGCATCGTGTCAGTTTAACAACCTCTTCCTCTGTGTCACAAAACAAGGGTGTTGGTCATTGATTTCAGGAAATGGAGAGGAGCATGCATCCCTATACATATATATATATATATATATATATATCAACTGTGCTATGATAGCTAGTGATACATATCACTAGCAACCTGCCCTCATCCAACCACATGGATATTATAACTAAAAAGCACACCAATGACTATTTTCTGAGAACCTTCAGAACATAGCGTAGTGGTTAGTGCATTGGTATTATGATGCCAGTTACCCAGGTTTGAATCCAGCATTATGTAAAAGGAGTTTGTACATTCTCCCTGAATCTGCAAGGGTTTCCTCGGAGTGCTCCAGTTTCCTCCAACCTCCAAAACCATACATAAACCAGGGGTGATCAAACTTGATTAATGTAAGAGCCGCATACGATAGACTTCAGATGTTTGAGAGCTGGAAGACATGAAAAAATATTACATGCATGTTTTACTCTTGCATGCCCATTTTGTTACATAAATATTGGGAAATACGGGTAGATGTATGTAATAATAATTATTCAAGTACGCAGTTTTATTTTCAAGCTTCAATTCTTCAATAAAGTTGATCTGTCGGTGGGTCTTCCCATTTAAATATATGAAATTGGCATCAAGAACAGACAGCGTTCAGGTTGTTGGGAGCTCAGATAGGTGGGTGGCCATGGCATCAGGAGCTTAAGAGGGTGGGCAGCTGGGACCCAGGCAAAAGACCACGGCCAGGACATCAGAAAATTCCAGCGGACAGCAGCCAGGGTGTCGAAAGCCTTGGTGGGCAGGGGGCTGGTGTCTAGGCGGGAGTCCACAGTAGGGGCTTTGGGTGCTCTGATGGTTGTTGGCCGGGGCCTAGGTAAGAGTCTGCAATCAGGGTGTCAGGAGTTTGGATGATCTCAGCCAACATATATCTGTGTGCCGCACATTATATGTCAAAGAGCCGCACGTGGCTCATGTGCTGCAGTTCGGCCACCCCTGATATAAACCAATACTTAAGACATTTCCTAAATATAATAATATGTTGCACACATATTATTGTTTCCCATTTCAATTTATAGCCTTTAGGAGAACCACCTGATAGGGGTTCATCAAATACCCCAATTAAGCTACAATGCCATATATTTTGAAGGGTGGGAAGAAACTTAGCATCAGGAGGAAACCCATGGAGACACGGAAGGTATGAACAAACTCCTTACAGGCAGTGTCGAATTTGAACCCAGGTTCTTGGCTCTATAGTAAGGGGTGAAGGCATCTACGCTAAAGAACAAACCTTTAATGTGAGGGGAAGGAAATTTAAAAGAGGTATGCAGAGCAAATATTTTTACATAGAGATGGGTGCCTCGAACATGTGGTGGTAGATGGCATTTAATAGTCTTCTTAACAGACTCATGAATATGAAGGGGATGGAGGTTAGAAGATTGAGAGGGGATCTCATCGAGACATATAAAATTCTGGCAGGACTGGACAGAATGGATGCAGATGGGATGTTTCCAATGATGGAAAAATCCAGAACCCGGGGCCATGGTTTGAGGATAATAGGCAAACCATTTAGGACCGAGATGAGGAGGAATTTCTTTACCCAGAGGGTGATGAATCTGTGGAATTCATTGCCACAGAGGGCAGTAGAGGCACGTTCATTAAATATATTTAAGAGGGAATTAGATACATTTCTTCAGTATAAGGGTATTAAAGGTTACGGAGAGAAGGCGGGGACGGGGTACTGAACTTTAAGATCAGCCATGATCTCGTTGAATGGCGGAGCAGGCTTGAAGGGTCGAATGACCTACTCCTGCTCCTATCTTCTATGTTTCTATGTTTCTATCAAGTGAAGCAGCAGAGTTTAGTTTGAATTGGGCCATATTCGACACAGACACACTGGTCGAAGGTTCCATTTTGTTCTATTTCAAATAACAAGAATTGGGGTGAATTTGTGTGTTCTATTACAGTATATCATCCAAGAAGCTCCATAAATTGCTGTTCACATGCTTTTTCTGCAGCTTTTAACATTGTTGTTACAGCAATCCAGTGGGAGATGTCATATGGAATGCAATCACAGCAAAATGTTCAGGATGATGTGGCTCTTACAGAGTGTTGCACGTTCTAATTCTGCACATTGGCAGTAAATCAAGTTTTGGTTTCTGGGGAAACTAATTAGGCAAACCATGAAGGAGCATTGAGTGATGTTCCTCGTGAATGTATTGTAAATTTATGTTTAATAGTGCCTTTGTCTGTTTAGAGCGCTAAGGCACTTTAATATAAGAACAGCAAATGCAAGTGTATGTAGCATCGTTCATCATTTAAAAGATTTGCAAATATTCATTCCCAACTAGTGCATAACCCATTCGATCTATTAATACTCTTTCTTGTTATTCAGCCTTTAATGAGCTACTCCTACTTAAAACAGTTTTGTTTAATGTTTGAGATGCGTGCCTACATTGTTGTCAATGTAATAATAATTGCCACAAATTTACTTCAAGTATTTGATAGAATTTGGGCTGTACAGTTAGTGTAGCAGCTAGCACAGTGTTATTCTAGTCCCAGCAATTCAGATTCGAATGCAGCATTATCTAAGGAATTTGTACACTCTCCCCATAGTTGCATAGGCTTCCTTTGGAGCGCTATGATTTAAGCCCACATTCCAAAGACATATGAGATTTTGCAGATTAATTGATTGCATGGGTGTATTTGGGTGGCACGAGCTCGTGGGCCAGAAGGGCTTGTTACCTTCCTGTATCTCAAAATTTAAATTGAATTCAGTTTGCACATACAGCAGAATACTGCCTTTAATCATTCAGGAATGTCCCTCATTGTGTAGATCTTTTATTTGTGGACTGTTACAAAACTACTAAAAATTCATCAATACATTTAAGAGAAAATTTTTGTGGATCGTACCAAGGTGGCAGACCCAGAACTTCCAATGGGTCATGTTTTAAGTTTTAGGTATGGGGAAAAGAACTGTCCTGAAATTGTAGGGAGGGGTTTTGAGAGTGGGTCTTCAGTCAGCAAGCTGTACTTCCCTCCACTCGTAGTTATTTACATATTGAGGGCAATGGCCCACATTATTTAAGGCGCCAGCAATGAGTTGTGCATCAATACACCATTGGAGTCGCTGATCGTACATTTTTCTTTAAAGTTCAGAGTGATGCCACTGACAAACAGACCACGTTATCAAATTTTGATTCCACTCCCATGTTGATGGGTGATAAATAAGGGAAAATAATTTCCAAAGTCTTGTATCCTCACCATCAAGGTACAGATCATTACTGATGACCAGAGGGCATCATGTATTCATCATCAACAGTTTTGCTGGGCTGTTAATGATGGGCAATTGTGCTCATTGCATAAGAAGGCAAATCCCTCGTTTGGAATTTTAGACCTGTTGAAAATAAGGTAACTGGAGCAGAGCCCAAATATTGCCTCCTTGCTCTGTTATTTGCAGTTCCCTCAGTCCTAAAACTAAACATTCCCCCGGGAGTAAATTCAGGAGGACTGGGGCAAGTCCAAATATAATAGGTTCAAAATATAAAATGTTGAAACAAAGATTAAATAGAATGCTGTTGGAACCCAGGCACAGTATGATTCATTTGCTTCAGTGGAAAGATTAAAATGAAACCTACTGGAGAGCAGAGTCAGCCTTTTGTGCAGAGGGAAGGGAA
Source organism: Narcine bancroftii (assembly GCF_036971445.1). Taxonomy (NCBI): domain Eukaryota; kingdom Metazoa; phylum Chordata; class Chondrichthyes; order Torpediniformes; family Narcinidae; genus Narcine; species Narcine bancroftii. The sequence goes on along the minus strand of NC_091470.1, from coordinate 297,080,040 downwards.
GAGAACCACACTTGGGGGTGGGGGTGGGGAAGAGCGAGGAACATAAGAGTAAAATAGTTCCTATCCACTGACTCCAGTCTTTAAACCGATACAAAATTGTGTTTCAGCAAAATGAAATGGTTCCCTGTAATTACCAATTTAAACTACATTCCAAGCACAGGCCCCCTCCTGTCTGCTGGAGTTCACAGACACAAAATGACCTGTGTTCCTTTTCTTAACCGCACAACCACAGTGAAACTCAAAAATCTGCTGTGCTCCTTTCACACTCCCTGGGACATAACTTCTTGTGTCCCCGTGGAACTTGCCAGTTTCCCTGGATAGTTTATGATACTGTGCACCATGAAATATAATTTAATTAGAAGTGTGTCTGGGTATTAATTGGAATAACATCCAGTAGTCTGGAAAATCTATTTGTTTGGCATCACCGAAGGCCGAAGGCCCAATTATCAGAGTTCTACTGTTTTTTCTTTGGTGTATCAAATCACAATTCTACATTTGCCAACAAATTTTTACCCTTTGTGTACACATACTCTGTGGGAGGTTCATGCTCATAATAATATTAGAAGCATTCCCAGGCAAATATCAAAAGTTGCAAATCTTTTTGAAACCTGCAACGATAATTCGAACTGCAGTAAAGATGATTATCAGCATGTGAGGTCAGCTGAGCCATATCCCCCACCCCCATCCTTTCCTCTCGCATTATTTTTTGATAACCATGTGATTTTTCTGTTATTTTTTTCCTATTATCAGCAGGAATTGTACACTATTTCATATAAAAGTTTGATGTTTACAGTAAAGTGAGCTTTTTTTTCAAATTAAAACTTGTGTATCAATCTGCATTTGCTTTTAGAGATATGGTTTGTTTGGGGTGGTTCAGATTCTCGCCCTGTCTCCACTATTAAGGATCTTTGTTTTAAACTATAGACGGGCTTGGGGTAGCTGACCAGTAAACTGGGCTTTAATAATGTCAAAGCATAATCTTTGAAATTGAATCAAGCAGGACTGAGCAATCGCAAGCTTCTTGTTAGCCAGAAGAGATGTGAGCATGCAAATCATCGAGCTAACGTTGTGGTAAATGAATGTCGCACTGCCGGGGATTTAATTTAATTTAGGCATACAGCACGATAACAGACCGTTCCGGCCCACGAGCCTGTTGAGCCCAAATACCCCAGTTAACCTGCAAGCCCTGTGTGTTTTGAAGGGAGGGAGGAAACCCATGCAGACGCAGGGAGAATGTTCAAACTCCTTACAGGTAGCTGATTCGAACCTGGGTCATTAGCGCTGTAATAGCGTTGTGCTAGCTACTGATGTGACATCCCTAGGTCAACCAAATAGTTGAGATATGGGCAAAATCAGAAGTGACTTCTCCAAGTCATATGTTTTGGAGAGGTTTTGGATAGATATTTTTAAGACTTTGTCAGCTATAATGGATATTAGTTTGCAACCTAAGCCATTAACTGCTATTTTTGGAATTATAGTCCCAGAAGTGGGATACGTTCCCACTTCCACATATCCGGTTTGTATCCTTTTCTACATTATTGGCTAGAAGAGCTGTCTTATTTAAATATCTATTTAAATAATCCACCTACCTTGACACAGAGGTTTTCTCAAATTATGTCTTGTTTAAGTTTAGAGAAAGTACATTTGATACTTATGTTAAATTTGAAGATACTTTTTTTTATAAATTATTTCCACATAACTTGATTAGTGTAATTATTTTCCCTTTTGGACAATATTTAATTGTATTTCTTTTCTCTTTGTTGGTGAAGACCAGACAATTATTTTTTTATTAATAAATCCTCAGGATAGGCTGTCCAGTCTTTTTTTTTCTTATATTAGGTGGGGTTTTAGATAATTCTTTTGAAGACGAGAACATATTCATTAATTGTGGTGTAATTCAATATGTGATTTTTTTCCTTCTTGATTTTGTATTCCTGTTCGCCTCATGTATTGTTTACCTATAATATGATTAATAAAAAGATTTTAAAAAGAGGTATGAACCTCATTATGCATTTATGACAGGCTGGACTCAGCACAAACACACAGATGCATTTGCAGCCACCACATGGCACACATGATGTCTATAAGTGGCCAAGCTGAAGACTGTCCCTGGAGTAACCTGTAGCCTAATCTTGGTGCAGTGCAGACATGTGAAAACTATTCTTAACTGGGGGAAAACAGTATTTTGAAGAAAAATATTTACTTGCTGATAAATTATTAAAAATATTAAATAAATATAAAGAAAAATGCTTCCCTGCATTTGTATTTTTCAATGTAATTCTATACCTTGTCAATTATGTCCTTTACACAGCTGTATGAATTTGATTTTTTCAAATTGTTTTTTTTTTAATTTAGACAATTCGGCCCTACGAGTCCATGATGCCCAATTTACAACCATTAACCCATGCCCTGGTACATTTTTGAAAGGTGAGAGGAAACAGGAGAAATCCATGTAGACACAGGGAGAACATGCAAACTCCTTAAAGACAGCTCAGGATTCAAACCAAGGTTCAGTCCCAGTTGCTGGCGCTATAAAGGCGTTGCACTAACCTCTGCGCCAACTGTGCCACCCAGATGTTGTGGATAACCTTTTGTCTGTTTGCTGAAGGACCCTACTAATGTGCTCGTTGGAGGCAATAGAGCATTTAGTTTGTTACCTTTATGGTTCTTGAAAGTTTTTCCCAGGCGAGTACCTGAGTCAGAAAACAAAGTACTGTAATAGATTTGATCCACAGTCAATGAGGCATTAACAATTGAGTCACAGTACTATATCAAGCTATGTGCTAGGATTGGCAATTTTGGGTTAGAGGTCAATTTTTTCAAATTTCAGATTTATTGTCAAAATACATACATGACATCACATGCAACCCTGAGATTCCTTTTTCCTGCGTGTGTGGCAGAATTACCACTAATTGGTAGTGAAAAAATAAACTGTACACAGCATAAGCATGTAAACAAATAAAAGAACTGTAAACAGGTAACAAATGTAAACAAACTGACTGCGATACAGAGAGAACAAAAGAAAATCAATAAAGTGCACAAGCAGGAGTCCTTAAATGTGTCTCTGATTGAGTTTGTTGTTGAGGCATCTGATGGTGGAGGGACAGCAGCTGTTCCTGAACCTGACGGGTGCGAGTCTTGTAGCACCTATACCTCTTTCCCGATGGCAGCAGCGAGAACGTGTGCTGGGTGGTGTGAATCCTTCATGCTTGTTGCTTTGATGGCAGCGTTCTTGCAGATGTTCTTGATAGTGGGGAGGATTTTGCCTGTGTTGACCTGGGCTGTGTCCATCACGTTTTGCAGGGCCTTACACTCAGGGGTATTGCCGTCCTCATTCAAGACCGTGATGCAGCCAGTCACCACACCTCTGCTGAAATTTGCCAGGGTTTCTGGTGTCACTCCAAACCTCGGCAAACTCCTGAGGAAGTAGAGGCACTGACAGCATTCTTCATGATGCCATTGGTGTGTTGGTTCAGGAAAGATACTCCGAGACAGTGGCTCCCAAGAACTTAAATTTGCTCACCCTCTCCACTTTTGATTGCCCAATGATCACTGGATCGTATACCTTTGGCTTTCCTTTCCTGAAGTCAACAATCAGCTCCTTAGTTTTGGGGACATTGAGTGCAAGGTTGTTGTTGGTGCACCATTCAGCCATGTTTTCAATCTCCATCCTGTATGCTAACTCATCCCCCTTCCTTTATACAGCCCACTTCCATGGTATTGTTGGCTACTATGTAGATGGTGTTATTGTCGTACCAAGCTACACAGTCATAGGTGTAAAGTGAGTTGAGCAGGGAGCTAAGAACACATCCCTATGGTGCTCCGGTACTGATGGAGATTGTGGAGAAGTTCTTGCCAATCTTCACTGATTGTGGTCTGGAGGTGAGAAAATCCATGATCCAATAACACAGTAGGGTGTTAATTCCCAGGTCCAGGAGTTTGAAAATCAGTTTTATGGGGATGATGTTGTAAAATGCCAAGCTGTAGTCAATAAAGAACAAAATAAAGTATGCACCTTTGTTGTCCATGTGTTGTAGGGCTTTGTGTAGAGCCCGTGAGGTGGCAACCTGTTAATTCATTAGGTGAACTCGAATGGATCCACGTCACCACTCAGACAAAAGCTAATATGCTTCATCACCAGACTTTCAAAACACTTCATCACTGTTGATGCAAGTGCTACTGATCGATAGTCTGGTCAATACATATCTTTGTTTTAATAAATCTCTCCCCTGAAGTAGAATCTCACGTCAGTTCTCAATCTAGGTTTACATGAAATTTGCGTATCAGTACATGACCCAATTAGAAGAGATTTAAAGCATATTGAAGAAAAAGATTGTTTTATGTATTGGTTATTGGAGTTAAAATGTTTCAGAATTAAAGCAAGTAATCCATCCTGAAAAATAGTTTAACAATGTTTTCATGTATATCAAGTGCAAAATATTAAATGGCATCATAAAACTGATGGTGATCATTGAAATGCATAAACACCTTAAGTGGCTCACTTTTCAACTTCCATGTCAAATTATGTTACTGTGCAACCCTATGGCTTTTTCCCACATATTGGCAGGACGTGCACTGAGGAACTAGTGGAAGGGGCTTGGTCAGATGTTACACTGCAAATGAAGGTTGTAATATTCACCAGTGCATTTCATGACAAAACACATCCATTTTGCATCAGTGGAGCCAGGATATAGATAAAATCCATCATTTAATTGTGTTCCTGCAGCAATCAACTTTTTCAAGGATTACCGAGCTCTCAGTGGAGCAAGATCGGTGAAAAACATTACAAATTTCCTTTCTTTGAGGCTTGGGCCACAATGGGATAATGCTATATCTGTTCAGTATGATGCCATACTGAAACCAGACCTTCCACTTCAATAAACCTTTGAAGAGCCCTAATGTGCACACAGTGAAGACATTTGTGATGACAGTGAAGAAAGAATCTCATGGATAGAAACCACATCTGAAACACTTAGCAAATGGATTCTTCAAAGAAAACTGCAAAGATGTTTCTCATGTTCATTGCCAATGTACAGCCTTCCACCTACTACAGCAATTGTACTAGTAGTTCGATACCATTTCTCCACATTTGCATTCCTCTTTTTACATTTTGTGAACTCACGGGAAACGGACATGATTGCTCTGTAAAGTGTAATTCTCCCCAAGTAGCTGAGCATCAGATTTCAGATTCAGAATTGGGATTTTTTTTTGTCAGGGTACATGCATGTCATCGCATACAACCCTGAAATTCCTTTTTTCTTGCGGGCACGGCAGAATTACCACTCATTGGATGCTGTCATCAAGTAAAAAATGATTGGGTTATGTGCATGTTACAGAAAGGGAACACGTTACAAGAAAATGCAGCTCTTGGGGCAGCAGTAAAACAACATTAACCTCATTAACATTAATTGGCTGCTCTAATCTTTGTGAGAACTTTGTATTGTCAGTTGCTTGTTTTTTTCTATTTAAATTATCTTTCTAATTTGTATATTTTGTAGTTCTATCAGAACTTTTAGTGTTGAACAGGACAAATTCTCACAAAGGTTGGGTTCATGCAAAGGGCGAAATTGGACTTGCCGACAAGGCAGCAGACAATTTCTGTAAATTAGCTCTTTGAACTGGCAGGTAGAGACATCTGAAAACAGTATCTGCCGGCTGTTTCCATCTCTCGGACTACTTCTTTCTACTTGTATGGAAAACTGCAGTGTACACCAAACACCTTGCACTTTCCCAGAATCATATGACACTTGTTTCACCACTCATTGTCACATATATCCAGTACACTAAGGTCATTCTGGCACTTTATAGAGGGCTTGCCATTTCCACCCACCCTTTGACCCTACAAATCACTTTCTCTCCAAGCCCTATCCAATTCCTTTTATTTCATGCCTTGATTGTCCTTCCCCCACATAACAGGCAGTGAATTTAAGCTCTCAATCTTTCTCAGCAAAAGCAAGTTATTTCCTCAATATCATTTGTCTATCATTTTGAATCCCATTCTCCAGTGATTGATCCATTTTTTCTTCTCAGCCCATCCAAGGGCATTCAAAGGTCAGAATTATTGTCAGAGAACATGAACAACATGACATACAACCCTGAAATTCATTTTCCTGCAGGCCAGGCACAATTTCTACTTATTGGGTAGTGCAAAAAACTACTAAAAAAAAATGCATATACAAAAGAGATAAATGTAAGAGAAGAGAGAAGTGCAAACAAACTACAATATGAATGATAAATATTCAGTAATAAATAATATTGAAAGTAAGAGTCCTTAAATGAGTCTGTTTAGGAGACTGAGTTGGAGGGGTAGCAACTGTTCCTGAACCTGGAGGTAGGGGTCTTATGGAGTAAAGCATGAAATTCTGCAGATTCTGTGATTGGAGTATAAAGACAGAACTGCTAGAAGAACTCAGCAGGTCTCAGCGTCCATGGAAGTAAAGATTTATTGCTGACATATCCAGATTACAGATTTGTCAGAATACGTACATGACATCACATATAACCCTGAGATTATTTTTCCTGTGGAAATTACCACCTATTGTTAGTGCAAAAAGAAATTTCACATGTAAACAAATGTAATGTGCCATGCAATACAGATAGGAGAAAAAAAAGATAATAAAATGCGAAGGTAGGAGTCCTTAAATGAGTCCCTGATTGAGTTTGTTGTTGAGGGTTCTGATGGTGGAAGGGTAGCAGCGGTTCCTGAACCTGGAGATCTTTTGGCGTCTATACATCTTTCCTGATGGTAGCAGCGAGTACAGAGCATGTGCTAAGTGGTGTGGATCCTTGATAACTGCTGCTACTCTCGGATGGCAGCGTTACCCATAGATGTTCTCGATGGGCCTGATCAGTAAGAATGAAGAGTTAGCAAACAGAGATGAGATTCAATCACTAACAGACTGATGCACGGCCAACAACCTGTATCTGAACATTGAAAAAAACAAAAGAGATGGTTGTCGACCTCTGGAGGGCCCAGGGAGACCATGCTCCACTGACCATTGATGGCTCCACCATTGAGGTTATCAAGAATATCAAGTTCTTTGGAGTCCACTTCGTAGAGAATCTCACCTGGCCCCTTAATACAAGCTCCATAGCAAAAAAAGCCCAGCAGCGCCTCTTCTTACTGTGAAGGCTGAGTAAAGTTCATCTCTCACCCTCCACCCTCACTACATGCTACAGAGGATGTATCAAGAGCATCTTCTGCAACTGCAACATCACCTGATTTGGAAGCTGTACCTCCTCAGACTACAAGACCCTGCAGAGGATAGTGAAGTCAGTGGAAAAGATCATTGGGGGCTCTCTTCCTACCATGAAGGACATCTACAACACTCGATGCAGGCGAAAGGCAAGAAACATTATGAAGGACTCCACACATCCCTCATGTAAACTGTTCTCCCTTCTGCCATCTGGTAGGAAGTACTGCAGCACTCGGGCCTTTATGTCCAGATTGGGCAACAGCTTTTCACCCCCCCCCCCCCCCCCATCAAGCCATCAGGCTGCTGAACTCCCAGAACATTAATGAATAGGGTACCATGGACTGTCTAAATATTTTTAATACGTTTAACTATTCTTACTTATATTTATGTAAATATGCTTTGTTGTCCTGGAGAAACGCTATCTCGTCTTTACCGTGCAAGCATGGTATGAATGATAAATAAAGATGACTTGACTTGGTGGGAAGGGGTTTGCTTGTGATGTCCTGGGGTGTGTCCACTACCTTTTGCAGGGCTTTATCCTCAGGGATATTGGTGTCCCTATACCAGTCCATGATGCAACTGGTCAGCACACTTTGCTGAGTTTATCGATCTCCAACTAAATTTCTGCAAACTCCTGGGGAAGTAAAGGTGATGATGTGCTTTCTTCATGATGATGTTCGTGTATTGGGTCCAGGAAAAATACTCCAAGTGACTCCAAGGAATTTAAATTTACTCACCCTCTCCACCTCTAATCCCCTAATGATCACTGGATCATACAACTCTGGCTTTACCCTCCTGAAGTCCACAATCAGCTCCTTGGTTATGGTGGCATTCAATGCGAGGTTGTTGTACACCATTCTGCCATTTTTAATCTCCCTCCTGTATTCTGACTCATCACCCCTTTTTATATAGCCCACTACTGTGGTATCATGGTGCTGTTGTCGTGCCAAGCCATGTGGACGTGGGTGTAAAGCGAGTAGAGCAGGGGGAATCATGCGCAGCCCTATTGTGCTCCACTACTGATGGAGATTGTGGAGATGTTCTTACCAATACTCACAGGTCTGCAGGTGAGGAAATTCAGGATCCAATTATTCATCACTTTGTGTAGAGTCAGTGAGATGGCATCTGCCATAAATCTGTTGCTGTGATAGGCAAATTGGGATGGATCCATGTTGCCACTCAGATAGGCCAGATGACATTTCTGCCTGATGATCACTGCAACTGTGGTGTTACAAGAAGAACCCCAGTTTAACCTTGGAACCAAAATCCCTTATTCCTGAAACTATTTTAGCTGATCATTGCTCCATCATCCAGGATTTTTCTTCAATATTGAGCAGAATTTAACATACCAATCTGTCATCTCAATTTTGACTAAAACCAGTCATTCACTCCAGATACCAGTGGGACTGTACAGATATTTGTCAAATCTTGCCCTTTTATTTTGTGCTGAGCATTGCAAAATGCTGTGAACCATTTGCTGCTGGTTGCCCTTTCCCCTATTGCTCTGAAGGGCAAAACATTATTTTCAGCCCATGGATAAAGGTTCAAGCCAATAGAGATACAAAAACCTGCAAAGCCTAAAATTTGCTTGGCACTGGTAATGTGATCTTTCAGAACATGTGTTAGAAAAGTAATGAACTCAGAGAATATTTTTGGTATTTTTAAAATGTTCTTTAATAATTGCAAGGCACCAAATTAAGATTATTGATATTTCAAGCCATTAAATTGGTTCAGTGAATAGTTTCATTTGGTTTCCATGCTGTGGGAAGGATATCACTAAGATGGAACGAGTTCAGAAAAAAACTTACATTTGAATCTATTATCATCTGACAAAGAAATGGCTTTTCTCTGAGGCTGTTGTCAGGATTGAAGGGCTTGAGTTGTAAGGAGTGTCTGGTTAGACTGGGACCTTTCTGGAGCATAGAAAACTCGGGTTACTTGTGGAGGTACATACAATCACTAGAGACATAGAAAAGATGAACAGTTGTGGATTTCCCCCCCCCCACCCCCCAGGGTATGGAAGTCTAAAAATTGAGGTATAGGCTTAAAGTGAGAGAGAAAAGATTTAAAAAGGACCCATGTGGCAACTTTATTACACAGAGAATGGTGGATTCAAGCTGTCAGAGAGTTTTAGAGACAGATAGAATTGCGTAATTTAAAAGATATTTGGAGAGACAGGAGGACAAGGAAATTTTAGGGGATATGGACCAAGAATATATGTATAGCTCTATCTCTGTTATAGAAGAACCTCAAGTAAAGCCTCGTCCTTGAACTGGCTATTAACATTGAATGCACACCAACTCAGTGGGCATAGCTGACAGAGGAGCATGCTTGTGCTTTATTGTTTTGACCAGCTATAACATCCGCTGAGGAACAGTTGTTGCTTCCATGAGAATATTATGGTTCAAATTACCACTGTTTCTCAGATAGGTGATTATTGGGTTGCGGTGGATGATTAGACTATTTTGTGTTGCTTGCTCCATTTCTCCTCCATTGTTCAGCTATGACCTGAATTCTGCTATAAAGGTGGTAGTCCCACATGTAAAACGGTCAGTGCAACCTTAGATTTGCAGCATAACTGACTGACATTATTTCATTATCATTGAAAAGTGTTGTCACTTTGGTTAGAGTTGATTTCCTTTTGGAAGTTTGCAGTACAGAGCTTGCTCCTGGTGAGAATGAGTAGATGACTGGAAGCAATACATGGCAACAGTCTTTTCATTGGGTAGTTATAAAACCTTTCTAGTTTAAACTGAGTTTGCTGCAGGAAATGCTCAGGTGAGATGAGCTCTTTGTCATGAGCTGCACATGGCCTCTGGACATTAGAGAAGCTAAAGTGGAATGTGACATCCTGTGTAAAGACATGTAATAATGCCAATTTTGAACCTATGTACATTTTCTGCTTTTTGAAGAAGGGTTAATTGCTGTATTTCATTTCTGACATGAATTGAAGGTACCATAATAGCATTTTGCAGTGAGCTGGAATTCACTGTCTGTGTATTGTTCAGATGTCTGGCTCCTCCCTTGGCTCCACCCTCACCTACCCCAATATAAACCCTGGTTTTCCCACCTACCTCAGATTCACCTGAGGACTATTGTGTTTACTGGCCATTGATTGTCAGCTATTAAAAGCGTGTTTATATTCCTCACTTGTCTCTGAGTGCAATCAGTCGTGTTACACATTTCCTATGGTTAATAGTGTTTAATAGAATTACTGCCTTGTTCCTGGGCACCAAATTACTGCCTAACCTTAAACTGAAAAAGATTCTCTATTTCAGAATCTGAATGCAATCATGCAAAGTTAAAATTTATAAATTAAACTAATTTGTTACTTCTTATCCTATCTCAGTGTATACGTTTGCAGCAAATGTGATTTGACAGTTCGTTGAATAGTAGAAATCCAGCTTTTCACCAGTGTCACTGAACCCCCCTATCATATCAGTGTCACTGAACCCCCTATCAGTGTCACTGAACCCCCTATCAGTGTCACTGAACCCCCTATCAGTGTCACTGAACCCCCTATCAGTGTCACTGAACCCCCTATCAGTGTCACTGAACCCCCATCATACCAGTGTCACTGAACCCCCTATCAGTGTCACTGAACCCCCTATCAGTGTCACTGAACCCCCTATCATACCAGTGTCACTGAACCCCCTATCAGTGTCACTGAACCCCCTATCAGTGTCACTGAACCCCCTATCAGTGTCACTGAACCCCCCTATCAGTGTCATTGAACCCCCTATCAGTGTCACTGAACCCCCTATCAGTGTCACTGAACCCCCTATCAGTGTCACTGAACCCCCTATCAGTGTCACTGAACCCCCTATCATACCAGTGTCACTGAACCCCCTATCAGTGTCACTGAACCCCCTATCAGTGTCACTGAACCCCCTATCAGTGTCACTGAACCCCCTATCATACATAATGTCAAGATTACCTTCAATTCTAGGCTCCATTCTTCATGCAAAGAATTACAAGTGGTTCAAAATATTGATGCAAAATATCACATTTATGCCTTGGAAATTATATTAAAATGTAACTATATACACATCTGGATAAAAATTGATCATTCGACTCTTAATCTTCATGCCTTTTTAGTTGCTGGATTTCTTATCAGCTATTTCTTCCAGACTGTGCAAGTTTTTTTTTGTTTAGTTGCTGTGGATTTGCTATGATGTCACTCAGTCATACTAACACATGGTTGGCTATTCTGTGTTACAGATCACTGCCTGAAGTTGTGTATAAAAGAACAGACAAGTCTGCCACGTCTCTCAGTCAGCCTTAAAAAAAGAACCAGCAGAACAGATTAATACAGACTTGTGTCTCGTGGTCCTTTGCACAAAGAACGGCTTTAAAGAGAACAGAGTGTTATTTAAAGAGCTATAAGATGAAACCCCATTGATGATGCATATCGCACAAGACTTTTCCTCTCTCCAGTCTGCTTGATGTACACAATTCAACACAGTGCATTTGGAGTTGCTGAACTCAGATTCCAAGACGGCTGCTGGAGAAAGGCCATTGAACATGCCGACAGAAATGCTGCAAGCAGATAGCATGGTCAAGCCTGTTGGCTCGACAACCACCTTCACTTCAGCCGTTCCTCTCCGTATACTGAACAAAGGCCCTGACTATTTTCGAAGACAGACAGAGCCAAATCCAAAAAGACTCAGCGCTGTGGAGCGGCTCGAAGCTGACAAAGCCAAATACGTGAAGAGCCAAGAAGTTATCAATGCCAAGCAGGAGCCCGTGAAACCTGCTGTGCTGGCAAAGCCACCAGTGTGCCCAGCAGTCAGGCGAGCAGCAGGCACACCTTTGCAGAAGCTGTCTAATAATCACAAGGCAGATGGCAGTGTTAAAAGAGAAAATATAAATCTGGAAATCCTGAAAAACATAATCAATAGTTCAGAAAGTTCCACCTCGGGCTCAGTACATAAACACAGCACACGGAACTGGCCACAACACAGACCTGCTTCCACAGAAATCAGCCGGCACACATTTGCAGAATCAATTCGGGTGTATAGTAATCAAGGCCAGAGTAGCCCACAGGGAAGCAATCTGAATGTAACCAAACGATTGTTTGAAGACCAAGTCAGTGATTCGGCCCTGCACATTTCGCGCAGTTCAGCTGATGTGAGAAGGGTTGTGGAAGGGAGACCTCTCAAACCAATACCCAGCAGCAGTTCTGCCCCTCCTGTTCTACCCAAGCCTAACATATCAGCCTGTAATGTACCCAAGTCACCACCACAGGCCACCCCGGACCCGACAAATAACCCAAGCAGACGGCCCTCACTCCACCGCTCCAAGTCTGACCTTAGTGATCGCTATGCTCGTGCCAATGCAGATGTAGAGCGATTCTTTAACTACTGTGGACTGGATCCCGAAGAACTTGAAAATATTGGAATGGAGAATTTCACAAGGGCAAATTCGGACATAATCTCCTTGAACTTTCGTAGTGCAAGCATGATCAGCTCAGACTGTGAGCAGTCACGAAGAAGCAACGATGACCTAACAGATGACGAAGAAACAAATGATCGAGTCCCTTATGGTATTTCAGCAGTGGAAAGGAATGCCAGGGTGATTAAATGGTTGTATAGTTGCAAACAAGCTAAGGAATCTCAGAAAATATCTCATGTTTAAAGCAAAGACACAAATTATGGTTGATTCAATTTTTATTTTATCTGTGAATCTTTTAGTTGTGAAGTCTACTGGAACATTTCTTGCCGATTTCGGTTCCACTTTGATGCTAGTGTGTATGTTCTCATTGCATGCATATCCATTTAAGCTCAGAAGTGGCCTCTATTTCAAAACATATGAAGACGCGGACATGGATGTTTCAACTGTATTAGATATGTAACTATATATGTATCAACCAACAAGAGCACGAGGTACTATGTACACATTTTATCGTACATTTCAAACAATTATATACAAGGACAAACTGCCTTGATGCAGATTTTTTATTCATAAATAAACATAATCAGGACAAAAGATCATTTTATTTTGTCTGAAATATTGCAATGATTGTTGCATTTAACTTGCCTCAATCTGGAAAAGCATGTTACAGCCCATATATCTTCTAATGGTAGCGACTAGTCAATATAGCTGTCCATTTTAATGCAACACCATGGTACAGCTCTAACAATCCATGTCTTCCAAAGCTGCTTCAACTGCCCTTCTAATTGTCTGCTGTAATGTGCTAAGAAGTGAAACGTACAGCAGGTGACCTCGTTTAATTGTTCATTGTTGCTTTTCAATATACTGCAGTGCTGCACTTCATTTCATGAAAAGCCTGGTATTTCAACCACAGAGAAACCAGATTTTTTTGTATTGAAAATGCTGTAAAGGTTTGTATATACTTCAAAGCTGTTATCAGATCTGTAAAGAAGAGTCTGCTAAATAATAAATAGTTTCCCATTCGTTCATCATCTTTCTTGATTTTAGATTTTTTTCATTCATAATTGTTTAAATTTTAACACGTGAACATTTCAAAAAAAAGTTTACAATTTGTGACTGTTTTGCTGTTATTGTTCCTCAATGAATGGTGTAACGTATGCAGGCAAATGTGCAATGAAGGCCTCTTATTTGGCAAAATGTCACATTAATTATATGCTATTCAAGGCCTACAATTATATTCATCTCTTAAAACTCATGCTCTCCACTATAGTAATATCTCTGAAGATGATAGAAAAGTTCAGAATGTTGCATTTTAATACTTTAAATCTGTAGCATTGTCTTATTAAACAGCAATCATGCCAATTTGCAGCTGTGCACATTGTTCAGGCTGTGCAGGCATGGGATACCAACCTTTAACCTTTTGTATTTTTTGCAATTTACTTTTTAAATTTGGTTATGATTTATAAGACTTTGCAAGTCTTGTGCATGGGGTTATCTCCTGCCTGATGCTACAATCGCAATTAAACAACTATGCGACACTAAAGCTGTTTCTCATTAGAGCAACAGTGAATTACAAAGCAGTGATAAATGAAACATTGTGGGAATGAAGGCAGCAACATCCTGTCTTGCAATAATGCCCAAGGTAAACAGTGAAATGCTAGAAATGAAGTTAAAATTGATACTGCAGAAAATGGTTAGCCAATGGTTAAAGGCGAAAGATGGTGAACATTTCTGGAAAATAATAAATTAATCTCAACATGAAGCATTCATTTATATTTTTAGATATCACTCAGTTGGGAGCCTTTGACAATTCTACAGAAACATTCACCACTTTCAGATGCTGACTGGATGTCTGTCCATTGTACACTTTTTTTTCTCTTAATGTAGAATTTTCACTCTGCTATTGTTCAAGTAAATCTATTATTAGATTGCTAGTTTGTATTTTTTGTTGTTAAGCCTTGTAACTTTTTGGTTTTGGTATTTGTCATGAAATTTAATCAAACATTTCTACTTGAAACGTGTGATAAAGCAAAAATAACTGATGACCTTTTACCTGTGCATTCTTTTTCTGCATCTGTATTGTGACCTCCATATGCTACCTTGTTCTAAGCACAATTAAGTTTCTGGAATTTGGAACTGATACTACTTTCAGCTCTAGATAACTATGGAGAAACTATCGCTAGCTCGGTGCTTTCTTTTTATTAGCGTTTTAATAATAAATTGTGAATGTGTTTGTGCTCTTTAGTCCTGCAAGTAACTATGATTTCATTTTAGCTCACAATGTTAATAACAAATATTAATAATCACCTTTTCATTATCTGCGATATTTGTGGGTGCCCAGCCACAGAGAATTTTCTATTTCTAACAGTGTCCATGTTTCTGGCAGTATTGATTGCCTGCTGGAAAAGCTTCACTATTTTCTCTACTGTGAAGCAGTTTAAATGGAATATACAATATCAATAAATCAGCTTATATTTTCCTTCAGTCATTGATGGGTCATCCCATGAGATAATCCCAAGCAACTTCCTTTTTTATTTTTTTTCAAGTGCCTCATTCTTGTAAATTACATTTTCCAACTTCTGCCTTAGCTAGAAGATGGAAGGGTAAAGTGGCATTACAGTTTTACGAAGAAATAGATCCAAAAATAGGTGTGTCCTGCAAATTAATATTAGGATGCATTGAACAATAACAATGGTGCAGTATATGTGTAATCAAAAAGGTGAACTATCCCTTGTTCGGCAAAGGGAATATGTTCCAAGCTTGATTGCAAGTCATTCAGTAATTTTGCATTTGCCCTCTTAAACAGGCCTGAGCAATTTGTTAATAAATAATGAGCATCTTTTTACTTGTGGCTGTCAAAATCATTTTAAGCATGAAATAAATGTAATATTTCTGACACACATGAACTAGACATCAATCAGGTCCTTTATTTTTGGACTTTGCTGCATTTTATTCAAAGATAAATCATTGCAGTCCAGCTGAACTTCATATTGTCCATTTTTCTATCTTGAAGCTGAGAGAAAATAAAATTGTGCAACGATGAACAAAATAGTTGAAGTCATAGGTTAAACAGCAATTGTGTTTGGATTTTAAAAATGTCATGAAGTGGCCCTTAAAATTGATGTAACTGCACCAATTGGCTTTCCATTTTTGTTGGTTAGAAGTACCAGATGATTATCTCAATAAAAAAAAATGCTCAATAAAATACTGTTTTATATATTCAGAAAAGCAGATGGGTCCAAACCTTATAAAAACATTTGTTCTAACCAGAGATAAATAAAAGACTGCAAAAGCACTGTCATTAATAACAGGTATCAAAATTCAAAAGACCATCAAACAGAATGACAATGCTGTCATTTAGAAGTCATATGATAATAAGCATGATTTGTTGTAATAAAATGTTTCAGAATATCTCTCAATTTTATGCAAGTTAGGTAGCTTTTCCTTTTCAGTCGTACCCAAGAAACCAAATCCAATTTTCGTCTGCTTGTTTTGCATGATCCATTTCTTTCACAGCGATTTAATTCAACATGCAGATAATTCCATGATTGTTGAAGGAGGCTACTTGCACTAGAATATGGGACCAGACACTTAAGCTGCACTATTTGTACATGAATACTTAACAGGTACATTGAGAAATAATGTGATGTGGAACCAGTTTCTACCTCTGTGGTAGAAGTGTATTGAAGAAGTCACAGCATTTGGTACGCTTGCTTCCATCGGCATCAAGAAACTGGAAAGAGTTACAGAAAAGATTTCTGAGATTGTTGCTGTGAATGGCAGGTTTGAGTTGGGATGGAATTTTCCTTTCTGGAAGTGCAACAGACTGGGTGGTTAGGGGGAGGAGAAATCTTAGAAGTTTATAAAATGAGCAGAGATCAGGTAAATCGTGATAGTCCTTTTTTTTTCCAGAACAGAGTCTAAAACTTGGAGGTCATAACTTTAAGTTGAGATGGGGAAGATTTAAGAAGGTCCTGAGGGCCAACCTTTTCATACAGACTCTGATCGGTATGTGGAACAAACTGTCAGAAGAAGTGATGGTGGTTGGTACATACAGTATAGGTAGGTATATGGATAGAAAAGGTTCGGAGGGATAGAGGCCAAATACTACACTAGGTTAAATCAGTGTGGTTGGTGTGGTTCCATGCTGTGAACCTCTAGGTTCTTCTACAAACATTTGTGTGATCTCACCAGCATCTTGTACAGTTGTGACATGATACCCCAGACTGATGAGGTAAGCTTGGCAGAAGTCTTCTACACCAGCCTGTCTATCTCAGTCAAAATTTTCAGGAAGCAATGTATTTCAAGGTCTCTATTCTACAACATTTTCCAGACCTCTTACATACCATAATGCATTTCACCTTGGACTGAGTTAAAGTCCATCTGCCGTTCCACAGCCCACAGATGATACAGATTCTGATGCAGTATTGGTTAAGTTTCTTCACTGTCCACTCTTATTACCAATGTTGGTAACATCTGCTAACTGCCTAACTATGTTCTAATCCAAGGTTGTTAATACAGATAGTTAACAACAATGGACCCAGCACACCACTGATCACAAGCCTTGAATTTGAATGATAATGAATTTATTGTTTGTGCACATTGTTCAATGTACATATGCACTGAAATTCTTGCTGCAGCTAAATAGGTACAGAATTTAAAAAGAAAATGTATAATAGTAAAACTGAATTAAAAGCAACAATAAATACATAGGATACAGTAGATGATAAATATTCAAACTAACCTACAGCAAAAAAAGTGGTACAATTTGTGCTACTGGGGCAAAATCTTCGCTAGGATTCTACTAAATAGAATAATACCTAGTGTCGCCGAGAATATTCTCCCAGAATCACAGTGAGGCTTTCGCGCAAACAGAGGAACCACTGACATGGTCTTTGCCCTCAGACAGCTCCAAGAAAAGTGCAGAGAACAAAACAAAGGACTCTACATCACCTTTGTTGACCTCACCAAAGCCTTCGACACCGTGAGCAGGAAAGGGCTTTGGCAAATACTAGAGCGCATCGGATGTCCCCCAAAGTTCCTCAACATGATTATCCAACTGCACGAAAACCAACAAGGTCGGGTCAGATACAGCAATGAGCTCTCTGAACCCTTCTCCATTAACAATGGCGTGAAGCAAGGCTGTGTTCTCGCACCAACCCTCTTTTCAATCTTCTTCAGCATGATGCTGAACCAAGCCATGAAAGACCCCAACAATGAAGACGCTGTTTACATCCGGTACCGCACGGATGGCAGTCTCTTCAATCTGAGGCGCCTGCAAGCTCACACCAAGACACAAGAGAAACTTGTCCGTGAACTACTCTTTGCAGATGATGCCGCTTTAGTTGCCCATTCAGAGCCAGCTCTTCAGCGCTTGACGTCCTGCTTTGCGGAAACTGCCAAAATGTTTGGCCTGGAAGTCAGCCTGAAGAAAACTGAGGTCCTCCATCAGCCAGCTCCCCACCATGACTACCAGCTCCCCCACATCTCCATCGGGCACACAAAACTCAAAACGGTCAACCAGTTTACCTATCTCGGCTGCACCATTTCATCAGATGCAAGGATCGACAATGAGATAGACAACAGACTCGCCAAGGCAAATAGCGCCTTTGGAAGACTACACAAAAGAGTCTGGGAAAACAACCAACTGAAAAACCTCACAAAGATAAGCGTATACAGAGCCGTTGTCATACCCACACTCCTGTTCGGCTCCGAATCATGGGTCCTCTACCGGCACCACCTACGGCTCCTAGAACGCTTCCACCAGCGTTGTCTCCGCTCCATCCTCAACATCCATTGGAGCGCTTACACCCCTAACGTCGAAGTACTCGAGATGGCAGAGGTCGACAGCATCGAGTCCACGCTGCTGAAGATCCAGCTGCGCTGGATGGGTCACGTCTCCAGAATGGAGGACCATCGCCTTCCCAAGATCGTGTTATATGGCGAGCTCTCCACTGGCCACCGTGACAGAGGTGCACCAAAGAAAAGGTACAAGGACTGCCTAAAGAAATCTCTTGGTGCCTGCCACATTGACCACCGCCAGTGGGCTGATAACGCCTCAAACCGTGCATCTTGGCGCCTCACAGTTTGGCGGGCAGCAACCTCCTTTGAAGAAGACCGCAGAGCCCACCTCACTGACAAAAGGCAAAGGAGGAAAAACCCAACACCCAACCCCAACCAACAAATTTTTCCTTGCAACCGCTGCAATCGTGTCTGCCTGTCCCGCATCGGACTTGTCAGCCACAAACGAGCCTGCAGCTGACGTGGACTTTTTACCCCCTCCATAAATCTTCGTCCGCAAAGCCAAGCCAAAGAAGAAAGAAAGATAATTAGTGAACCAGGGAAAGGTTCAAGTCTAATAGATGTTTGAAATCTGAATAGCAGCCCTTCACTAACACTCTATGACGTATCCACGTATCCAATTGGTCAACTCACACTGAATCCCCTGTGATCCAATTTTGTATCAGCCAACCACCTTTTGACAGGCCTTGTTGAAATCCATGTCGAGAGTGTCTACTAATCCTGCACTCATGAAACCTCTTGGTCAATCAGCCCTTTTAAAAAAAAAAACCCTCAAATTTGTAAAATGCCATTTCCCATGCACAAAGTGATGCTGACGATAGAAAATTATGGGCTGATTAGCCTGACTAAAGTGGTTGGTGATCCTAGAGTCTATTATTAAAGATGAGGTTTTGGGGTGCTTAAGCACGTGATTAAATACTCCAATGTCAGAACAGTTTCCTTCAGGGGAGATCTTGCCTGATAAACCTGTTGGAGGTCTTTCAGGAAGTTTCAAGCATTGAGACAAAGAAGAGTAAGTAGACTTGGATTTTCAGAAGGTCTGACAAGGTGCTGCACGTGAAGCTGTTAAACAAGATAGGAGCCTATGGCATTACAGGATAGGTACAAGCATGGGTAGAAGATTAGCTGGCTGGCAGAAGGCAAAGAACAGGAATAAATGGGGCCTTTTCTGGCTGGCTTTCAGTGACGTGGGGTTCTGTAGGATGTTGGGTCTGCTACTTTTCATGTGAGATTGTAATGATTTGAATGAGGGAATTAATGGTTTTGTAGCCAAGTTTGTGAATACTATAAAGATAGGTGGTGGGACGTGTCGTGTTGAGGAAGGAAGAAGTCTGTGCAGGGACTTGAATAGGTTGGAGTAATGGGTAAAAAAAAAAGTGGCAAATGGAATACAGTGTAGAGAGATGTATGGTAATGCACTGTGGTCGAAGGAATAAAGAAGTAGATTATTTTCTGCATAGGGAGAGAATGCAGAAAGCAGAGGTCCAAAAGGACTTGGAAGTTTCAGTGCAGGATTCCCTAAATGCTAACATGCAGGTTGAGTCAGTATAAGCAAGGCAAATGTAATGTCAGCACTCATTTCAAAAGGTCTAGGATATAAAAGCAAAGATGCGTGGCTGAGGTGTTATAAGGTGTTGATCAGGATATGTTGTAAGTAGTTTTGGACCCCATATCAAAGGAAGATTGTGCTGGTGTTGGAGAAGGTCTGGAGGAGGCTTATGACAATGATCCTGGGGATGAGAGGGTTAATGTATGCTGAGTGTTTATGGTTCTGGGCATCTTTAGAAGGATACATGGGGTCTCAATTGAAACCTCATGGATATTGAAAGGCCCCGATAGAATGGATATGGAGAAGATGTTGACAGTAGTGGGAGACTGTAGGATAAAAGTGCACGGTCTCAATAAAAGGAGAACACTTTGGAGCAGAGATGAGAAATTTCTTCATCCACAGGGTGGTTAATCTGTTGAATTCATTGCCCTGATGATTGTGGAGGTCAAATTATTAGGCATATTTAAAGTAGAAGTTGATAGGTTCTTGCTTAGTAAGAGTGTCAAATGTTACAGGCACAAGGCAAGAGAATGAGGTTGCGAGGAAAAATGTTATCAGCCACATTCAAATAACAGAGCAGACTCTTGGCTGAATGGTTCAGTGCCAGCAATCAGAACCGAGGTTCAAATCCCATACTGTCTGTAAGGAGTTCGTAAGTACATTCTCCCCATGTCTGCATGAGTTTCCTCCAGGGGCTCTGGTTCCCTTCCACCGTGCAAAATGTATCGGAGGTTGTAGGTTAATTGGGTGGTAACAGGCTGTGTTACCATGCTGTATGTATAAATTTAAAATGTAATTGTCCTCCAGTCATTCGGCTCCTCACCAGTGGAGAACAATGATACAAATATCAACAAGGGAATGGGACAGGGAATTGATATGGGTGGCCACTGGGAGATCCACCCTATTGCAGTGGAGAGAGCCAAGGTGCTCAACAAAGTGACTTCTCAGTCTCTCTGATATAGAGGAGATCACAACAGGAGCACTGGATGCAGTCGATGACCCCTGCAGATTCACAAGTGAACTGCTGCACCAAGGATAGGGACATGATGGATTAGGATTAAGTATGGGGAAATTGTCTAATCAGACACATCATGGACTGGGAAACACTGAAGTTGCAGATGCTGGAATCTTGAGCAAATAACAAATTGCAGATCAGACAGGATCCATAGGATCAGTGAACCGGTGCGGACTCGAAAGGCCAACATGGCCTGTTTCCACTCCGTAAATGGTTATATGGTATATGGTAAAACAAAAGGCAGAGGAGGAAAAACCCAACACCCAACCCCAACCCACCAATTTTCCCCTGCAACCGCTGCAATCGTGTCTGCCTGTCCCGCATCGGACTTGTCAGCCACAAACGAGCCTGCAGCTGACGTGGACTTTTTACCCCCTCCTTAAATCTTCGTCCGCGAAGCCAAGCCAAAGAAGAAGAAGAAAAAGAAAGAAAGAATATATGGTTAAATATACCTGCATCTTTCGGAGCTTTCCACAATATCTAAAGATGTACTTGATTAGACTTTGGGATTCATGAGCCTTTATCCACTTTTAAGATTAATAACATCTCTTTTAGAATGACCATGAATTCTTAGTATTGGAAGGCAAAAGGCAGGATACAATTACAATAAACTGTTAGAAACAACAATAAACAATACAAAGCAAATTGTTTTTGCAACATAGATGGAATGCGAAGAGACCCAATGCAGGGTCTTGGCCAAAGACATTGATCATTCTTTTTCCTCCACACCTGCTGCTTGACCTGATGAGTCCAACCAGCAGGTTGTTTTGTGCTGTGAATTGAGCATTGTTCCCTGGAAATCTCAACTGATGCCATAAATCAGTGGTTTTCAAACTGCCCCCAAAACTCATATTCCACCTTAATCCCTATGACAGAAATGCTCTGGGATTAGTAAAGGATTGCTTAAAGTGGTTTGTGTGTGGAAAGAGAAAGGTGTGAAACCACTGTTTTAATCGTATCTAAATGACTCGTTTTGTGTACGATTTCATAACTCCAAAGGAAATAGGCCAATGACAATTTTTCCCAAGCTAAATATTTCAATAACAATTGGGTATAGAGCAGTGATTCTCAACCTTCCCTTCCCACTCACATACTACCCACTTAAGCAATCCTTTCATAATCACAGAACACTTAAGGCTTATGGTGGAATGTGAGTTTAGGGGGTAGTTTGAAAACCACTGCCTTAAATAAAAATAATCAGATGTTGGCCTTGTTAAATAATCAATCTTGCTATTTACAAAAGAGCAGAATAGCATATTAGATAAATCCAAGGAAACTAGTACTGGATTAGCACAAGGATTATCAAAATTAACGAGGAACTGTTTTTAAAATTGTAGCCTCTGAGTGAAAAATAAAATGAATGGCCCAGATAATGCTGGGATGGTGACTGATACTTTCACCCCATATTTTTAAAACAGGCAGAGAATCCATCTTGATGGTAGATGAAGAATCTGCAGATGCTGAGATGGCAATGTCCCTCCACCATACACAGGATGCTCTGACCCAGACAGCTGTGGACCTGAAGGCAGTACATATGGTGGCACTGCAAAATCAAATGGCCCTGGACTACCTGACAGCAAACTGTGTTACCTGTGCAGTCATTGGCCAGGAGTGCTTCACCTACATACCTGATGAATCCTCCAACATCACCCACCTGGCTGACCACATTCGGGACTCAGTGGCCAAAATGAAAAATATCAAGGGATTAGATCCTCCAGCATTACCACCTCATGGGTCACTGGTGGGCATTTGGCTCCATTGGGCAACTATCATACACTGGGGATTTCATTTATTCTGATTATCCTAGCCATAATTATTCTGTGTTGTGCTTGTCAAATTATATGTACCTTGTCATTACCCTTTTAGCCTTAGTTATCACCAGTCATATTATGGGAGCACCGTGCATCTTCTGAAGGGGTGGATTGTAATGGAGAGGCCACTGCACTTCTGTTTAGAAGACACTGCCTGCCAATTAAGGTCAAAGAGTCACCCCAAGTCATCAATGTGATCCTTGCAATTGGCCCACCTAAAACACCAGGTGCTGCAGTCCAGGCAGCCCACCCAGACTCAGCCCTGACCTTCACCCAAATGGCCCAGGTAAATCACCTCAGCCCCTGCATTTGGCATCAAGCCATTGGCCACAGCAGCCAACAGGGCTCAGTCTGCCCTGAGTGACTGGCCCCCCCAGTACTGCCTGCAGAACTATAAAGGACCATATGCCCTTTTGTTCTGACTCTTTGGACTCCTCGTGGCACACGAGTAGCACCTTTCACACTGGGTTGGGGTGAGTCTCGAGGCCAGGTAGCAAGAGCCATGTCCATACTGGTCAAGGGGTGGGGGCATGTAGTATCACCATGATCTTAATTGTTGAATGTTTATGCAATTTCCTCCAATCTGTCAGTTTCTCCCTCGTTATCTGAAGTGTATATTTACCCCCTTCAGGGTGGAGTGGTCTGTCTGTCTGTAGGGGTTTCCATAACATATCAACCCGGTTCTCCAATTTCCATCCCTGAAATAAATGTGTGCTTTGTACCCCAAAAAAAAAGAATCTGCGGATGCTGGAGAATTAGAACAATACACAAGTGTTGGAGGAACTTGGCAAGTAACACAACCATGGAAAGCAATAGGCAGTTGAGATGAAAGCAAACTAGATGGTATCATTATCAACTTGCCTAGTTTCTGCTAATCCCTTCCCCTGAACTCCATTTTTCATATCCCCCTCGTTTTTACTCATTCCTTTCCTTGTCTTTCCCCTGCCCATCACCAACACCTTCCTTCTTCCATCTCAGGTGTTATTCCTATCAGAGAGCATCTTCCTTCTCTGATCACCTCTCAGTTACTTTCTCTTCTCCCTCCAACCTGTCTACTTATCACCTTCACGCAATGCTCCTCTTCCACTATCCCCCACCTTATTCGGGCACCTGCTTGATTTTTGTCATGCCTGATGAAAGGTTTAGTCTTGAAACAGCAACTTCCCATTCTTAGATTCGTCTGTTATAAATATCAATACTGATTATTCAGCGTCTGATGGGGTATGGTAGGTCCTTCAGTTTCTTGGCTGTTCTTTCTAGGCAGCAGGAGATATTGATGGAGCTTTTGTTATATTCTGAGCTACATTTACAATCACCCTTCAGCTTTTTCTGACCTTGAGCCAAGCATCTCCTGTATCATGCTGTGGGGCGTCCAGAAAGTATGTTGTTGAGGGATGGTGGGACCTGCCGAACGTGCCTCATTGGAGCAATCCTGTCTGTTTGGTGGGTAGTATTCCATGATAGTTGTATGTCTCTTCTTTCAATCCATATGAATTGGTAAGTTCCCAATGGGTTTACTACAAGTTGTGGCGGAAATAGAATCTCACCCCAACTTGCTCCTCTCCCTCTCTGAAAAAAGCTATAAGCTAAAATAGTATGTAGCCAGTTGTTTCAAGTTTGAGCCACAACCTTGTAATCCTCATTTTCTCCCAAATTTATGGAGATTCTCATGATCTGTAAGGTTGATTTTCTCCACTGCCCCCTGCCCCCTGAAGTTTTGGTATCCTAATATTTTATTTCTTTACCTAATCGGATTTTGCTCTCTCTTGGAGAAATGTTTTCATTTCAGCTAACCATTTCTGCTATTTCAATGGTTTTATTAATCCCTCTAGTCCCAAAGATGAGTATCACTGCAATAACCTTCCCTATTTCTCTATTTACTTTCCACATGAGGACATTTTGTTTCATCTGGAGTGAAACACCAACTATGACGAGTGGATTGGATTCATTGAGGTATTAAGATGTGGTGATGAAAGGTTGCAGCCCTAAAAAGCTGAGAGCTTGGTTGTAAAGGCCAGTAAATGCATCCAATAATTATTCCTTTAACCACTGAATATTCCTTATGAGAAATGAAGAGATAAACTGCTCTATCTTTGCTGAGCTGTGTATAGGGAAGATTGTCAGATTTCAAAGTACACAAATGCTGCAATGGAAGTGGAGAGTGCAGGGAGGGGGTGGAGTACATTATGTATGGCCCCATGACCCACTGAACTCATGGTTTTCCACATGTGAGTGGCCTAAAGTCATCACAAGTTAAAACAAGGATTGCGGTGTGGTCCACTGCAAACTATGGAGCACAGAAAGACAAGTAATCTTATAAATATTTGACTAATGGATTATTTGATTAGATGTCATGACCAAAACATAGTCAAAATGTAGACACTTTTCTTGGTCTCATTGGTGGTATTAGCACATTTTGTGACTATTAAAGGGCATTTGTTCTAATCTGGAGAGTTTTGCTTCAGTCAAAAATGGGGTAAAAGTATAGTGGTAAAGTAAAGACCAGCTAGCCATCTTTGTGACGCCATAGGTGATGGTGAGATTCTAAATGAAAATTTCTCATCAGGTTTTACTGTGGAGGTCGTCGAAGCTGAAGAACTGAAGCAAGTGATTTACAATGTATTTGGCCATGTATCAATCACCAGGGAGGAGGTGTTGTAAACCTTGGAGTGCATTAAGCTGATTAAGCAGGGATTAAGCCATTAAGCAGGGAGGGACCAAGTGCATTCTTGGATCTTTTGAGAAGCTAAGGTAAAAGTTGTGGAAGACCTTGCAGAGATATTTACGCTAGCTTTGGCCTCTCATTAAGTGTCTAATGTTGTGCCCTTAAGGGCTTGGCAGGATTATGGGCCAAATACAAGTATATTGGACCAGTCTAGAATAGCCACTTGTTGGGCATGATGAATTGGGAAGAAGGGTCCATTCTGTGTTCTGTTGCTCTATGACTTGAAGTAAACATTGGAAATTAGCTGATCCAAAAACTTCACACTTCAGAGCCTGAAGCAGAGCAGCAAGCACTGGATACACCCAGCAAAACACTAGGAAAATGCAGGCATTATATAATTGTCAGCATTGAATGTTAAGACTGCTTGGAGCCATTAAAATTGTTTATAACCTGCAAGCTTCAAACTCGTTTCTGAATCCAATGAAACAAAATCAAAATGTAGGAAATACTCAATATGTCAGGTAGCTCCTAGGTGAAGAAAAACAAATTTTGACCTTTTATCAGAATTGGCAAAGAGATGTATAAAAATAAAAGCTTGGGTCAATGATAATAGTCCTGCTGAGGAATAATATAATAGGGACTGCCAGTGGATCAAATCTAGAAGCACGTATTAGTCTTACTCACTTATGAGTTGAGGTGGGAAAGTTAGGGGTGTCTGGGGAGAAAAACAAAACTTTTTAATTGATGTTCTTGTCAATGAGATATTTAAAATACCAGGTGAAATCACCCACGATAGAGAAGCCACTCAAGCTAAATATGGTTTGTTCTCGACCTCATCATGATGTAAAGAAAGGTCTACTTAAAGGTACTTGATGGATGAGTGAAATAAAAACATGATTTCATCAATCCTTTTGGGTGAACAGTCTTGTAATTTGCTATTTTTGATCTGTTAGCAGTGTCACACAATGATCAACAACTGGCGAAAAAGCTGCACCATCACACGTCATCATCGCTCATACTGGTTCTCCAGAATGGATTTGTAGTTATGCATCTTTGTGGGGGGGGGCGGGGGAAAGGGAAAAAACAAATCAATCTGGCTTCTGTTGCCCTTTTTTCACTACTACAGGAAATGGCTTTATTACATTAACATAATGAGACTGGATTTGCTGGCAAAATGTAACTTGGATTATGCATCAAGTTCACATTGTTCTAAAACGGGCAATAAATTAACTCAAGCTTTTTTGTTTGATTCTTTCCTTGGGAAGATTGTTGTCATCAACTATCTTGTAAAATGAGTCTTTTTTTTAAATACTGCACAAAAAAAAATTGTCAGATAAGGTGCAATCAATTCTCCTACTTTGTTTCATTTTTTTCACTTGTATTAAACCTGCTGCATGAGATGAATGTTTCATTGAAAGCATTCAGGGTGATCTCGTTTCCCAGGCATAACCATTTATTCCACTGCCAAGAGTGGCAGTTAAGCCTGTGGGCAGTGCTACAATAGATTTTTTTTCAAAGTCGAGGGTATCGCATCTCATTAGTCACCCACCTGCTAAATTCAGGAGTCTACAAGTGTTGCAATAATCGAGTTGGATTAGCTTTGCACAGAACTTCAACTTTTTTTTTAAATGTGAGAAAATAGCTTAACGTTTATTCATTCATATCAACTTTCTAAATCTAAATGTGCTTCAATCCACAGATGGCAATCTGAGTTGCCTCTCTATGCCAAGCTAATTTTCTGAAGTCATCCCATTTGCTGTCTAACTAATCTGGAATCCTTCCTTTCTCCATATTTCTATCCTGTTATCTCATCCCGGCTAATCCTCCAGCATATCCCATGGTCCCACGGTTTTTTCACAGGCCATACTTCTGTTTTGTATTCTTTCTCATTGTCAACACCTTTTTCCATTTTAATTGTACTTTTTTCCTTGTTCATTTCCCTTCTTCCCTTTCTCCCATTTCCTCTCTCTCCATCACCTCCTCTGTGCTCATTACTTGCCCTTCCTTGTTTTCCATTCCCTTGCACTTCTTTTACCTGTCCCCTTTTATATCTGATTGTCATCCTTTGAAATTAATCTAATTTCCCTCCCTCTTCTGAATTCCATCCCCTTTCTCATCTTTCTTTTCTCTTCTCTGTTTCCTCTTGTCCTTCTCACCTTTCTCCCTGGACAGATTTCAGATTTATTCTCAGAGTACATACATGACATTATATGCAACCCTGAGATTCTTTATTCTGCAGGCAAGACAGAATTACCACTTTTGGTAGTGTAAAAAAAATGTACACAAAGCACACACGTAAACAAACAGAGAGAAAAAAAATCAGTCAAGTTCAAAAGTCTTAAATGATCCTCTGTTTTGGTTTGTTGTTGAGGAGTCTGATGGTGGAGGGACAGCAGCTGTTCCTGAAACTAGTGGTGCGAATCTGGTGGCACACTATACCTCTTTTCTGTTGGTAACAGTGAAAACAGAGCGTGTGCTGGTAGGTGTGGATCCTTGATGATTCCCGCTGCCTGTAGATGTTATCGATGGTGGGGAGGGTTTTGCCTGTGATGTCCTGGGCTTTACACTCAAGGACATTGATATCCCCCTACCAGACTGTAATGCAGCCAGTCAGCACATTTTCCACCTTACATCTGCAGAAATTTGCTGGGGTTTCCAGTGTAATACCAAACCTCTGCAAACTCCTGAGGAAGTAGAGGCACTGATGTGTGTTCTTCACGATGTGATTTGTGTGTTGGGTCCAGGAAATATCTTCTGAGATAGTAATGCCCAAGAACTTAAATTTGCTCACCCTCTCCACACTGTATAGAAGGAAAAATAATGTTTTTACCTTCAATTTATAAATTTCTAAACATTTAAAACTTCTGTGGTCATAATTTTGTGTAAGTTTTAAGTGAAAATAAAAAGCAGTACTGCTGATGGTGGAAATATGAAATAAAAGCTGAAAATACACAAAAGGCAACATCTGTGGAAAGAGAAACAAAGTTAAAACTTTCAAAATATGCTGCTCGCTTGAGCATTTTCAGCATTTCACGTTTTTTATTCAGGTGTCAGCTGTAGACTAGCTATACCACATTCACATCTCAGAGGATGATAGTTGCATTTAGTTTTTAAGCACGCCAGAACTCAGCACTGCACTGTTAGATTTGCTTCCCTTTGAATCATAGTTTCACCTGAGGAGGATTTTTTAAAAATCCATATGCTGCTTTTTGAGGATACTGTGCCTTGGCTAATATTTATTTCTAATTATCATCATTAAAATACATTAATGGGCCATTATCATATTACTGCTTGTGGGTCCAAGCCCAGGGGAGATTGGCTGCTGCAATTCCTGCAGCTAACAGTAATTGTAAACAGTAGGCCATTAGCTGTTGAGTGTTTTGAGAATTTTTAATATTGTGGAAGGCATGATGTAAATATGAACCTTCCAGACTAATTACAGTCTGACCAAGTAAAATTTGTAAAACTGAGTGATGTGTAAAAATAACATTCAGAGGTGGGAAAATAAACAGAGCAAATGCGGCTGAACACCTCACTGACAAAAGGCAAAGGAGGAAAAACCCAACACCCAACCCCAACCAACCAATTTTCCCCTGCAACCGCTGCAACCGTGTCTGCCTGTCCCGCATCGGACTTGTCAGCCACAATCGAGCCTGCAGCTGGCGTGGACTTTTACCCCCTCCATAAATCTCCGTCCGCGAAGCCAAGCCAAAGAAAAAGAAAGAAAGAAAGATATTAGATTCTTAATTCACTTGATCTTTTCTATCAAGATGTTGAATGAGCAGTCACTTCCCAATTTTTACTGAAACTTTTTTTTAACCATTTCATTCAGTTTCTTCTCCTCCCCCTCCATCCCATTGTATCAGAATGGCTGCGGACAAACTCACACATGACATGCTGTGACAGAGTCCATGTTAAATCATCCTCTCTCACCCACCACAATGTGTCTGAAACCAATGACATAGCCAACCACACTATCCTCCTCCATCCCTCCATTGCCATTCAGCTGTGTGTGACTGCATTATTGCCTACTATCATTCTTACCTTTTCTGTTTCAGTCAGTAGTTGGTCCTCTTTCCACTCCTCCACGTTTTCTCGCAAACTCAAACACACCGCGAGTTTCCACAATACACTGATGCTTAGATCCACCTCACCAACACCTCTCTCAAACTTCTATTGCCTTCAAAAACAATGTCTCTAAATAGTTAGGATGCTTGTCTGAGTCATTATTGGATAAGCAGGAATGTATATTATTGCTTTGGAATTGTCAATAATTATATAATCTTTTCCCGAGCCATCAACTTAATCTCTAGATCTCTCTGGAAAGCATCTAATGCTCAACGGGTCTGTTGAATATGGCATTCCATTTGAGTAGGTATGCTTTAGACCAGTTGTCAGTCATACTAAAGTCTCCTGTTTCTACCTCTGTAAAAATCTCTAATCCATACCCCTGCCTCAGCTCAGCTGCTGTTGTAACCCTTCATCTTGCAATAAATGTTGGCTAATCCAATGCACTTCAGTTTGGTATCTATCAGTGTACCCTTCATAAACTTGAAGTACCTATATCACAATGATTAATTCAAACCAAGTCCTTCTCACTCATCTCCCTGTTGTTCACAATAACTTTAGTTGTCTGACATAATTGTTTATGTCTTAATTTTAAAACTTTCATTTTTGTTTACACACCCCTCTGTAATTTCACCCTTCCCTATTTCTGCTAGCCCTCACACCTGCAGATGGAATATTGAAATGTTGCCACTTTTTTGGTGGCCATGCTGTTCCTCGCAGGGCCCTACATTTTTGAAAGTTCTTCTACTCCTCATTTTTATTGCTCTTCAATCAAATTCTCGACAGTGTGCTGAAGCATCTGCTTGTTGGTTTTAAAAATGGGGAAAATAGTGGAATGTTCCATTTGTAGTCTTGACATCAAAAGAATTCAATTTGTACATAAATTACATAAAAGGAAACGATATGCAGCTTTAGGATAAGGTTTATATGTTTTTTTCTCTGCTGACCCATTTCTTGTCTTATTTCCAATTGGAACCAGGCTATCAGAAAAGTGTCTAGGAAAGAATAGCAGAGATTTGTATATTTTTCAATTTAACAAAGACCGTTTTTAAATGAATGGCCCAGCATATTATCTACGAGGACTGGCCCTACTTGTTACTGACCTCCTTGATAGGTTTAAACTCCTTCCTGTCTGAAGCTGAGCAGAGAGGCAATGAATAATCTTGGGGCCCTGTGTGATCTAATGCTATCATGGGCTCCAACTAAACAACTGATAAAAAAAAATCTTTGGAGCCACCTACCCTGATTTCAGCCAACTGTCAAAACTATCAAGGACAGAAAATGTTCAAAGACTTTTACAATCTCTGGAATAGAAAAAAATCTTCAAGCGACTGAAATTGTAAGTACTTAAAAGCATTTTGTTAAACTTCAAAAGCATGTAAAAGAAGAAATAAAGTGGAGGTTCTGGAAATTGGAAATAAGTGATCTTGAACATGAAATCTTTCCTTCTCTGAACTTAATGCTCGAAAATGCACAAATTACCCTTCTCTCATCTATGTCTTTCATCGCTGTTCCCCTTCATTGAAAAGAATGGACATGGCTTTCCTGTGTCTGATGTGTCGGCAAATCCTCAACATAAATGCTGGAAGCTCATAACAAGTTTATGTTAGCTGCAAGGAATCCACACTCTGAGCACAGACAGCAAAACCCCATTGACATGCAGTCAAAATTTCAGGATACCAGCATCTCTCAGC
Organism: Narcine bancroftii; assembly: GCF_036971445.1. NCBI lineage: Eukaryota > Metazoa > Chordata > Chondrichthyes > Torpediniformes > Narcinidae > Narcine > Narcine bancroftii. The sequence continues at coordinate 297,048,846 of NC_091470.1, read as the reverse complement.
AATTAACACTGCATGTTGTTAGGATCTGCTTATCTGGTAAATCATTAAAGTTTCCCTCAGGTGGAAACTTGAGGACCTTTTGAGTTGTAGATTTCTGGATGATTAATAATGTTTAATGTTCTGAGGTTAATTTCAAAATGCTGGTTGAAAAGGTAGGGGCCAAAATTTTGCTGGGTTTTAAATTTTATTTTTTTTAAAATTAAGACATACAGCACTGTAACAGGACATTTTGGCCCACAAGTCTGTGCTGCCCAATTTTACACCCAATTAACTTAAACTGTAAACGTTTAAACAGTGGGAGGGAACTGGAGCCCCCCCGGAGAAATCCCTCACAGACACAGGGAGAATGTACAAACTTCTTATAGACAGCGAGGGATTTGAACCCTGGGCCCGATTGCTGGCGTTGCAAAGGTGTTGCACTAATCGCTATGCCAACCGTGCCATCCCAGCAATTCCATGAATTTCTGGCATTTCTTACTGAGGATGGGCATTCCCACCAAAATAGGTGCAGGACAAGGTCATTCAGCTCCACCATTCAGGGCAATCGTGACTGATCATGAAACTTCAGTCCCCTATTGCTGTTTTCTCATTATTTGCTTTGATCCTTTTAAGATAGCGTCTAACTCTCTTTTTTGAATATATCTAATGAACGAGGCTCAACAACTTTCTTTGGTAGAGAGTTCACAACTCTCAATCCTCTTATACCCCTGATACTTAGGCTTTGACCTCTTTTTCTGGACTCCCCAACTTCAGAAACATACCCTAACCTATCCAGCCTTTCTTCATTCTCTTTGCAGACGATGCCGCTTTAGTTGCCCATTCAGAGCCAGCTCTTTAGCGCTTGACAGCCTGTTTTGCGGAAACTGCCAAAATGTTTGGCCTGGAAGTCAGCCTGAAGAAAACTGAGGTCCTCCATCAGCCAGCTCCCCACCATGACTACTAGCCTCCCCACATCTCCATCGGATACACAAAACTCAAAGCGTCAACCAGTTTACCTATCTCGGCTGCACCATTTCATCGGATGCAAGGATCGTCAACGAGATAGACAACAGACTTGCCAAGGCAAATAGCGCCTTTGGAAGACTACACAAAAGAGTCTGGAAAAACAACCAACTGAAAAACCTCACAAAGTTTAGCGTATACAGAGCCGTTGTCATACCCACACTCCTGTTCGGCTCCGAATCATGGGTCCTCTACCGGCATCACCTACGGCTCCTAGAACAGTTCCACCAGCGTTGTCTCCGCTCCATCCTCAACATTCATTGGAGCGACTTCATCTCCAACATCGAAGTACTCGAGATGGCAGAGGCCGACAGCATCAAATCCACACTGCTGAAGATCAAACTGCGCTGGGTAGGTCACGTCTCCAGAATGGAGGACCATTGCCTTCCCAAGATCGTGTTATATGGCGAGCTCTCCACTGGCCACCGAGACAGAGGTGCACCAAAGAAGAGGTACAAGGACTGCCTAAAGAAAGCTCTTGGTGCCTGCCACATTGACCACCGCCAGTGGGCTAATATCGCCTCAAACTGTGCATCTTGGCGTCTCACATTTCGGCGGGCAGCAACCTCCTTTGAAGAAGACCGTAGAGCCCACCTCACTGTCAAAAGACAAAGGAGGAAAAATCCAACACCCAACCCCAACCAACCAATTATCTCACAAACGAGCCTGCAGCTGACGTGGACTTTACCCCTCCATAAATCTTCGTCCGCGAAGCCAAGCCAAAGAAAAAGAAAAAGTCCTACCATGCCAGAGATCAGTCTGGTGAACCTTTGCTGCACTCCCTCAATAGCAAGAATGTCTTTCCATAAATTGGGAAACCAAAGTTTCACACAATACTCAAGATGTAACTTCTCCAAGTCCCTGTATTATGCCAGTAAGATCCACAACTTCTATATTTAAAACCTTCTCTCAATAAAGACCAACATGCCTTGTCTCTTTGCGAACTGTACCCGCATTCCAACCTTTAATGACTGATGCACTGTGTCTTGTTGCACCTCACCTTTAGGATAATAATCTGCCTTTCTAAAATTCCCACCAAAATCCCTATGTTTTTCAACATTATACTCTATATGTGATACATTTCCCACTATCCTAATCTGTCCAAGTTACCTTGCATCCACACAGCTCTCATGAGCACCCAGCTTAATGCTATCTGCAAATGTGAGACATTACATTCAATTCCCATAATAAAGTCCCAGACTGACTGGCTGAGTTCTTGCAGCTATATCCTCACTGGCATCCACTGCTTAGAGCCAGCAGGCATCTACTATAGTTCCATAAAAGGAATGGGAACTTTGGTAGGATTCTGAGTACAGTGGCATATGTAAAATGGGGAAATTATGCAACTGAAAGAAGGGACATGGGTCAATTTATTAAAGCCCACTTGCTGATGATGAAAATCCAGCTAAAATATTCTGGTGGAGAGGGGTAAACTATCCTTTCTTCATTAGCCTCAAATTCCCTCTCCTCTTCCTTTCTCCTCCTGTGGTATCACCTCCTGTTCACTTATGGCAGATGTTAAAATTGCCTTTAGATGAGCTGAAGTGCTATTTGATCATCAACCTTTAGGATAACAGAGAAAAATTGATTTAAATATGATGAATTGTGGAAAAGGTCTTTATTTCTCCACAATCTAAGCTGCTTGCCTTCAATTATCCCTTTGCCTGATGTTACAAGTGAAATATGGGTAATGTTCAAGGCCACGTACTGTACTTTAATTTCTCCTGTGTTGCACATTTTTTCTTTAGTCTCTAACCAAGCTAAATAGGATGATCCCCTACCAATGGAAGCTTAAAACACCCAGACTATAGAGGCTGCAGAAAAACTCCCAGAGGCAGGCATTGTGTCCTTTGAAATATGTCTATATTGCACAAAGTCTGCCTGAGAATGCATTATAAGTCCTGGTGATTTCTATCAGACAAGCAATGCAAGGACAAGAAAACTTAAATCCCACCATTGCAAAGTGAAATTAAGTGGAGTAAATTCGGAGTGTACTGATCTAAAATAATTCAAAGTTTCCAGGAGTTGAAATAAAGGCAAAATCATCCAGATCTTACCTGTATTTTGAAATCTATTTTAGGCCTGATGATGATAATGAGGTTGCCATAGTAACCACACTTGTGACAAGATATGTGATTGTGTGAATCAATAAAATTGTACCAGGCAAGATTCCAGCTACACCAAACCCCTTCGTCAGCAAGGTGATACTAGTAGCCAAATTTTTGAACATTGCTTTAACAAGAACAAAATAGTATGTTCCAAATCTGAAATTAAAACAAAACATATTAGAAAGAGTGATCAGAAAATGGATAACCCCATATTAAACATGTAATTCAGACCTGGCAAAAAAATAAATCAATGTGTCAGACTAAATATGGGGATATCTCTTAAAACTCCCTTGACCCAGAACAAATTAATACCCATAACTCTGGATAATAATATTCTGGACACCTGGTGCCAGAAGGGGATCAGGTATATTAAGGATCGTTTTGAGCAAATGCACCTCATGTCATTCGAACAGCTGAGGGATAAATATCCTCTGCCTAATAAAAGTTTCTTCTGCTATCTTCAGTTAAGTTCTTTCTTAAGGGATCATTTGGGGCCCTACCCGTGTGCAGTGACATGGAGATTCTAATTCAAAAGGGGAAGATGCGCAAGTTCATCTCTGAAATGTATCTCTTTTTCCAAAGTGAAGGCCCGAAGCCAGGCTTACACAGGTAGAGGGAAGGTGAGAGATGGACTTGGGCACAACAATCCACAAGCAGTGCTGATCAGTCTGGAGAGCATGATAACAGTCATTAATGCCAGATACAGGTTGGTGCAATACAGTTTCCTGCATCAACTGTGCCTCACATCACAGAAATGGCATAAATCCATATCAGAAATCTCAGAAACATATTGAGTGGGGATTGGAACCTTTATCCATTCAACCTGGCTGTGTGCCAAGGTGAAGTTCTTCTGGGAGGACCTAGGGACATTCTGGGAAAAAAACAAAAGTGGATTTTCCTACAGGATCCAGAATTGTACCCTCTGGGAAACATTATGGATGTAAGATTTAAACTGTCCAGATATTAAATTCAGTTTGTATCCTTCCATTCTTTTACTACCTATGTATCTGCCAAATGTGTTTGAACACTGTGCCTTCACCTCTAGCAGCTTGTTCTGAATACCCACCACCCTCTGTGTGTAAAAAAACCTGCTCCTAAGATCTCCTTTAATTATTTCCCCTCACCTTAAATCTATGTCCTCTAGTTTTAGATGTGCATCCTTTAAGAAAGAATGCAACCATTAAATTATAGCTCCCTATAATTTAAAAAACCTCTCTCAAGACCCCCTCAACTTCTGCACTCCAGTGAAAATAATCCCAGTCCATCAGATCGCTCCTTATAACTGCAGCCATCCATTCCAGGCAACCACCTGGCAAATCTCTTCCACACACTTTCCAGTGCTAGCACATCGTTTCTATGATCAAGATAAATTGCAAAGATACATTTCATGGGAACTGAAATGAAAGGAAAATAATTGTTATTTTAAAAGGCATTTAAGCAGACATTTAAATAGGTAGGGCATAGAAAATATGGCACTCGTGTGGGCAATGTAGGTAATACTACCCTAATCATTGAAATTCCAGTTTTTTTCTTACTGTACTGATACTGTGAATATTTTTTACCTATCTATGTTATGGTGCAGCCATTTCATCAGATGCAAGGATCGACAATGAGATAGACAACAGACTCGCCAAGGCAAATAGCGCCTTTGGAAGACTACACAAAAGAGTCTGGAAAAACAACCAACTGAAAAACCTCACAAAGATAAGCGTATACAGAGCCGTTGTCATACCCACACTCCTGTTCGGCTCTGAATCATGGGTCCTCTACCGGCACCACCTACGGCTCCTAGAACGCTTCCACCAGCGTTGTCTCCGCTCCATCCTCAACATCCATTGGAGCGCTCACACCCCTAACGTCGAGGTACTCGAGATGGCAGAGGTCGACAGCATCGAGTGCACGCTGCTGAAGATCCAGCTGCGCTGGATGGGTCACGTCTCCAGAATGGAGGACCATCGCCTTCCCAAGATCGTATTATATGGCGAGCTCTCCACTGGCCACCATGACAGAGGTGCACCAAAGAAAAGGTACAAGGACTGCCTAAAGAAATCTCTTGGTGCCTGCCACATTGACCACCGCCAGTGGGCTGATAACGCCTCAAACCGTGCATCTTGGCGCCTCACAGTTTGGCGGGCAGCAGCCTCCTTTGAAGAAGACCGCAGAGCCCACCTCACTGACAAAAGGCAAAGGAGGAAAAACCCAACACCCAACCCCAACCAACCAATTTTCCCTTGCAACCGCTGCAATCGTGTCTGCCTGTCCCGCATCGGACTGGTCAGCCACAAACGAGCCTGCAGCTGACGTGGACTTTTTACCCCCTCCATAAATCTTCGTCCGCGAAGCCAAGCCAAAGAAAGATCTATGTTATATTTATTATCACTTTCTCTATGGTCATTTAATGAGTGCTGTTGGAGTTGTTTTCTTTTACAAAGTACTTGATGGGCTGCAGCAAGTAAGAATTTGGTGCACATATATATTGTATATGACAACTCGCTCTCTTTCTCAAATCGGATGAATAAAGCCCTGAAAAAAAACATTGATAGGGATTTGGTGAACCAAACAATGTGTTTTTGCCGTACGACCCTTTAACATGCTGATAGAAAAGAAGCTCCCATGGATCATAAGAATAAGATATGGATCAGTTGATCCAAAAGACCTGTTTGTGTGATGTAATTTCTATGTTAGTTATAAAATGGGTATTGGGGAGATACGAAGGGAATAATTTAACAGTGATAAGATCTGTTGGTTTATGCATTTGATAACTGAGTAATAGCATATGATGAGGGATTATTTTAAAAATAAATCTTCATGCTTTTGTACCCAGGACACTGGTTACTCTGTGCTGCAGCTGGCCTCTCTATTTTGCTGAAATCAGCTGAATTGTGCTGAAGAACTTGACTCCATGGAATTATCCAAGCCTATCCTTGTGGAAAATTTCTACAATCCCATCAAGATGCACTGGAAGTTTGCCAAAGCAATAGTTCCCTGCCACTAAATCTGGAAACTACACTCATACTTTAATTTAAAAAGTAATATGCTTCTAATTTCTCTATTCCTCAGAACTACATTTTGATGTTTCGAAACATTTTAAAATCAACTGCAAAGAAGTATGAGTGCTCTATACCCAGGAGGGAACTTTGTCCTGACAGCATGGATGATGTTTGAAATCTACTTCATTAAGGAGTCAAGCTTGCATTTATCTATTCCATTCCACAGTAGCTCAAAATGTCTTGAATCCACAAAGTACTTAGTATTGCAATGACAGTGATGTTCTCTACTATTTGAAGACATAATGTATTGACACAAGAGTTAGATATTTTTAGCTTCAGTTTAAAGGTATTTGTTACGTTATACTGAGGACAGCGAGAAAGGTTATTTTACATGTAGTTTAACATCTTACAGCTGTCAAATCATACATCGAGGTAATAGAAATTGAAGAAATCCTACAGCACCAGATTGTTTGTCTCTATGAAAAACTCGAATTGACAACCCACAAAAAGGTTATTTCAACATTTTGATCAGTATTCGGTTTAATAACCTCCACCAAGCACCATCTTATTTCCAAATTAAATTTCAACTTTCTTCAGTATCGTCAAGGCCAGGAAAGGGATAGAGTAGAAAATTGCTGCAGTGATGTTTTCACTTTTATGCCATTTAATATTGTCAATTACTTTTCATATGGTCTTCTCATTTCTATGGTTTTTGGTTCTCTAGCACAGTTGCAGCAACAATTTGAAGAGGATGTGATTTTAGACAAAGATATTATGCTTGGTCATACTGGAATCGACAATGTCATATCTGTCGATTGCATTATATCCAGCATTGACCCTGATCTATTCTGCTATTTGAAACTTCACAAGCCTGAACAGATTTTTCATATTTTCCTTTTCTTAAATCCATTTTGACACTAAAGAATCCTACTATTATTTTCCTTTTAAATTTTCCCTTCAATTGATGACAGCCAACCAATTTATGATTTCCTCGTTTATCTCTGTTGATAGTACAGATTCTATCACCAATGTGTATATGTACAGATGGTAGTGTAGGATGACTGTGATTGGCTGAGAGTGTAGCCACGCCTACTGGCAGGTCTTAAAGGATTGCTCCTAACCAGACCAGGTCATTCTGGACTGGTCGACCTACTTGTGATATGCTCCAGTCTTTTAGTTAATAAAAGCCTTGGTTTGGATCAAAAAGTCTTTGGTTCTTTCGACGTGCATTACTATCTCTACTTCCATTTTTTAAAATAACAGTGCTCCATTTGCAGCTTTTCAAGCTGTGGGAACCAAACTAGAGTCTATAGAAATATAGAAGACAAGCAAAGTGGATTCACTATCTCCATAACCACCTCTTTCAGAACCTTGTGGTTCTGGTCATCAGGGTCAGGATATTGCTTTTGGTCCTATTATTTACTACAATAGTATTCTTCAACTAAATTCTTTAATGTTTCCCCCCCCACCCCCCACCCCAAATGCTTATTCTTACCACATTACAATTTCTAGAGCTCTAAAGCTCTGAGTAAATGGGCCTATGACCAAGATGCAATGATTGAAGAGAAAAGTTCCTGTCCAAAAATCATCATTAAACATTCATAATAAACATCACAATTTGAGATCTTTTACTACAAGAAATGAAACTTACGATTAAATGCCTATTGTAATAAAAAAAATCTATGCACAGTTCAGTGGAATGTGCATTTCCAATAGTTTAAACTGCCCGTATACCCCATGTTTGCATTTCCCACATGCTTAAGAAAAAGTAAAATACTTTAGGAAGCATTCTTTCATTTCAGTGAACTAAAATTGGTGAAGTGATGCATGAAATTATAAAGTTTACTGTATATATTCATGTAATAGTCAAAATTTTGGGACCAATTTTTTGGATGAAATTTGGGGGAGGGGAGGCAACCTTTACACAGATCATACTTTTGACTATGGTAAATACAGGAAGTCCCCGACTTATGGCTGTAATGGAGCCGGGAGGATTGGTTGTAACTCGGGTTTGGTCATAAGTCAGGGAATGGGGACCTTGGGCTGCTGGGGGCAACGGGAACCTTGGGCTGCCGGGGGCAACAGGGACCTCGGGCTGCCATGGGGGATGGGGACCTCAGGTTGCCATGGGGAATGGGGATTTTGGGCTGCCACTGGGAGCAGGACCACTGTATACAGTAATTTTAATACATGATATGAACTTGTACAGTAGTTTTAATAAAGACTTTAAAAATTTTGGTTGTATGTGCAGGTGGACGTAACTCCTATAGGTTGGAAGTCGAGGACTACTTGTACCTGCATTATTAAAGGGGTTGGGAGTTCAGATGGCTAGGACTGGGGTGGTAAGTCCGCATTCATGGTGTTGGGAACTCTGGTGGATGGGCAGCTAGAGGGAGGGTCCACAATCAGGGTGTCGGGAGATTGGTTCACCTATCCTTCCAGGAAACTTGGAGGATTTAGCAGACACATTATTGGTGTGTCTCTGTTTGTGGATTAAGAAGTTTGTTCTGAGTAATCACACTTCAGAGGCGTATAAATGGTCAGGAATCACTACAATCTTCAGGACTGAGCTGAGTGCCAAATTTCAGGTCTTGATCTGCAAACATCTGATAGCTAAAATCTGTGCTGTTTCAGTGAGACCAATGGGAAATCTCAACATTGTTGCCTACCTTCAGTGAGAGATGGCTCCTGAGATATGGGAAGTGAACCCAGGGTTTCCCAGGGTCTCCTCATGGATCCAAAGGATGGTGTTGAAAAGTGATGATTGTTTGGTAGAGAACTTTTTTATGGCCCATTCTCTACATTCAACATCTTGATAACTGAGGTTGGGCTAATCCTGATGCTTGAGTGGAGGCAAAATAAGATGAATAGTTTTTGTCGTGTAGATTCTCTTTAATTGAATGGGAATTTATTGCAGGTGAGGTGCACCAGGAGGAGAGAAATAAATATTAAGGTGATGAAATAGCTTTGCTTGCACAGAAATTGGATCATGGTGGAACAGAAGCCATAATGTGACCCTTTCTCAACAAATGATTTTTAAAAAAAAATCAGTTCTGACATTCTTGTTGATGAATGAAAGTAGGTGGAGTGAATTGTAATTCAGTGAGTCTCTTTGTAGAATTGGTTGGATTTGGCATGTAACTCTTTTTCCTTGTATAGATTATAATTATAGGGTAATTTGAGAATCCTACCCATGTGAATACATTGAACCATAGCTAAGGGGGGAAAAAAACTGGTTTGTTGTTATCATATTAACACATCTGTCCCTTAGTCAGAGGCCAGAGCCATTGTCACATCAGTAGATGTAGAACTGTTTTGCGGAAACTGCCAAAATGTTTGGCCTGGAATTCAGCCTGAAGAAAACTGAGGTCCTCCATCAGCCAGCTCCACACCATGACTACCAGCCCCCCCACATCTCCATCGGGCACACAAAACTCAAAACGGTCAACCAGTTTACCTATCTCGGCTGCACCATTTCATCAGATGCAAAGATCGACAACGAGATAGACAACAGGCTCGCCAAGGCAAATAGCGCCTTTGGAAGACTACACAAAAGAGTCTGGAAAAACAACCAACTGAAAAACCTCACAAAGATAAGCGTATACAGAGCCATTGTCATACCCACACTCCTGTTCGGCTCTGAATCATGGGTCCTCTACCGGCATCACCTATGGCTCCTAGAACGCTTCCACCAGCGTTGTCTCCGCTCCATCCTCAACATTCATTGGAGCGCTTTCATCCCTAACGTCGAAGTACTCGAGATGGCAGAGGTCGACAGCATCGAGTCTACGCTGCTGAAGATCCAGCTGCGCTGGGTGGGTCACGTCTCCAGAATGGAGGACCATCGCCTTCCCAAGATCGTGTTATATGGCGAGCTCTCCACTGGCCACCGTGACAAAGGTGCACCAAAGAAAAGGTACAAGGACTGCCTAAAGAAATCTCTTGGTGCCTGCCACATTGACCACCGCCAGTGGGCTGATATCGCCTCAAACCGTGCATCTTGGCGCCTCACAGTTTGGCGGGCAGCAACCTCCTTTGAAGAAGACCGCAGAGCCCACCTCACTGACAAAAGGCAAAGGAGGAAAAACCCAACACCCAACCCCAACCAACCAATTTTCCCCTGCAACCGCTGCAACCGTGTCTGCCTGTCCCACATCGGACTTGTCAGCCACAAACGAGCCTGCAGCTGACGTGGACATTTACCCCCTCCATAAATATTCATCCGCGAAGCCAAGCCAAAGAAGATGTAGAACTAGGATGATTGGGCACAAGGAGAAAAGGAAATTGTGATCATGTGAGCAGATTATTAGAGATTGCTTAAGCAAAAACAAGGTGTTCACATCATTTGTAACAAAATGCTTGTGGACAAATATGTTTCTGAATTGGGCTGGATTCTGATAATTAGATACAACCCATGACCCAACCCATATGCTAAAGCACAATGATTCATGCAATGTCGTCCATGAAGACTACTAATTAAGAAAAACATTGTGGAAATTCAGTCCAAATCAAAGCACAATGTTATAAAGAAATACAAAGCAGATGAAGGAGGCATGGGTGTAATTTTAAACAGCTACCAACGTGTGTCAACAAGGAACCCTAAATAAAAACATTCAGACATTTGATCTAGTCTTCAATTCAGCAATAAAATACTATGCAACTGTTCTAATGGACGATTGTAAATCTGAAGCATGAACTCTGTTTCTTTCCAGATGGTGTACCTGCTGGGTACTGAAAATCTGTGCCAACCAACTAGCTAAAATGTTCATGGACATTTTCAATCTCTCTTTGCTGCAGATGGAGGTTCCTACCTGCTTCAAAAGGGCATCAATCAAGAAGAGCAGAGTGAGCTGTCTCAATGACTATCACCCAGTAACACTAACATCTACTGTGAAATTATTTGAAAAGTTGGTCATGGCCAGAATCAATTCACACATAAATAAAGATCTGGACCCACTGCAAGTTGCCTACCACCACAATCGCTTAACATCAGATGCAATCTCATTGGCTCTCTACTCAGGCCAGGATCACCTTGACAAATGTACATCAAGCCACTTTTCATTGACTACAACTCAGCTTTCAACACCATCATACCTTCAGTACTGGTCAACAGCTTCAAAAGCAGGGGTACTGCACCTCCTTCTGCAACTGGATCGTTGACTTCTTCATCAGAAGACCACAGTTGGTACAAATCGGAAACAACATCTAATCCTCACTGATAATCAGCACAGGTGCACCTCAAGGATGCATGCTTAACCCTTTGCTCTACTCTCTCTAAACCCATGACTGTGTGGCTAAGCACAATTCAAATGTCATCTAAAAATTTGCCAATGACACTATGATTGTGAGCAGAATCACAGATGGCAACAAGGAAGCGTACAGGAGTGAGATAGATCAGCTGATGTTCACAATAACAGCCTTGCACTCAGCCTTAGCAAAGCTAAAACTGTGGACTTCTGGAGGGAGAAATTAGAAGAACACAAACGAGTCCTCACTGACGGGTCAGCAGTGGAAAGGGTTCAAATTCCTGGGTGTCAACATCTCTGAAGATCCATCTTGGGGCCTCCATGTTGATGCAATCATGAAGAAGGCTGGCTAGTGCCTATAGTTTGTGAGGAGTTTGAAGTGATTTGGTATGTCAGCAAAGATATTTGCAAATTTCTAAAGGTTAACCATGGAGAGCATTCTGACAGGTTGCATCATTATCTAATATGGAGGTGCCAATGCACAGGTCAGGAAAAGGCTACAGAGAGTTGGGAACTTGGGCAACACCATTATGGCACTACCCTTCACTCCATCAAGGATCTACAAGAGATGGTGTCTCAAGAAAGCACCCTCTATCCTTAAGGACTCTCACCATACAGACCATGCCCTCTTCTCACTGCTACCATCTGTTATGAGATACAGGAGCCGGAACATGAACTTGCAGTTGCAAAAGGACATCTTCTTCCCCTCTGCCATCAGATTTCTGAATGGACAATGAACCACAGGCACTACCTCACTTTCTTTTCTTTTGCATTCATTTATTTATTTTATTTTTTAAAATATAATTCATAGCAAATTTGTGCCTGTAATGCTACCTCAAAACCATGAATTTCATGACATGTTCATGACAATAAATTCTGATTTTGATTCTTTTTGCACAAATGTTGCCTGTCCTGATGAATGTTACCAACCCTTTTTGTTTACATTATCAATTATTAATGAAACCGTGCATATTATATCTGAAATTCTCTGAGAATCCTCTGCTGCGTCTTTATCCTTGTTATAATCACTCCCCTTCACATGCATCAGCTGAGTTATCTGCCAGCTAATCAAAAAGAACCAGCTGAACTACTAGTATATAATGGATAACTGAACTCACCTCCCACTATGATACCCTTTGTCTCCAGCTGTCCTTTGAACAAGGAAAAGGATTCAGTGAAATGAAGGAAAAGCTTCCCATAACCTTCTCCATGTATTGACTTGATGGAATTGTATAACCATGGCAAGAATAGATGCTGCCGATCAGATCTGGAGCATTGTAACCACTGAAGTCTTTCTGGTGGCCTTTGCTATGACTCTAATGAGATACAGATAATGCTGTCCTCTCACCAACTCACCAAATGAAGAGACTGTCTCTTGGCAGATACATATTATGTAAATAAATACATGACATTCATTTTACCTTTGTAATTTTCTCTGTTTGAGCAAAGTGCTCTGGGCCTTGTGATTCAGGTGAAACCTAAAAAAAGTAAATTCAAAACAAATTATTACTTAATTGCTGCATGGTCACATTTGTGACATTCTGTCAACTGACTGGGTGACAACTGATTGGATGAAATGAATTCTGCTTTTGTGGACAAAGATACTGTGGGTCGTTTTCCTCCTGGATGGTAAATGCCATTGTTATAAATGCATTGGGAGAGTTGAGCTAAAGGGATAATTATTTCTGGATTTCAAACTGGGGCCTTCCAGTTCTATCAGTTATATTTTGATATCACAAATGAACTAGAGTTACTGAAGATTGATTTTTCTGAGGTGGAATGTCTGGGAACCTCCTCAATATGGACACATTAAATTGTAGCTAAACCAGATATTGTTTGGGTTGTGTGATCCATTGGCCTCCTCAGCAGAAGGTCAGAGCCATTGACACCAGGCTTCTGGTTTCCCAGTCTACTTGCTGCAGTGAGACTTAACTGTGGTTCTGTTGATCCCTGGGCTGAAGGAGAAACATTTTTGAATTATCTTTGACATCTGGATGTTAGGTTCTGCAGAGTTTCTTCATTTTGATCTCCAAGACTAATATTTCTTCAGGTGTCAACTTTAAAAAATAATTTTTTTGTTTACCATTTGCATCAAACATAAATATATGTTTCTTCATCTTGAACAATACATTACAATAGAAATGATGCCAAATGATACATAATTTTGTTTTTTATCCCCCCACCCCCAAAAAGGAAAAAAAAAACAAAGGAAAAAAGAGAGCACAAAAGAAAAAAACAGAGTGAATTTTTTAAAGAGATTACATAAAGCATCATATTTATAATATATATAAATACGTAAATCTTATTTTAAATCAATTCTAAATGTTAAATTTCAATATATCTAATATTACTCGTAACTAATCAAATATCTATTAAGAATCTCATATCTCTTACATCATTCAATTTAAATTCCACGTTAAGTCAATTCTCTAAAGTAAAATAAAACATCAATGTAATCGATATAACTCCAATCATAAACATATATTTAATAATAATAGAACTTCCTCTATGGCATAAAGGAATATAACACTACCCTCCCCCCCCCCCCCCGATCATACAAAATGTGGCTCAATGTAACAAACAAGCCCTTAAACAGTGGCCAACGGACTCTGGTACCTTTCACCTCCCAAATATTACATCAGAATAAAGTCTCTAACTTACTAGTCCATTGTCCCATTCCAAATAATTCTTTCTCATGTACTCAGCCTATTAAAAGATAAAGTTTCCCCAAATCTAATTTAATTATGACCGTGGTCTGAGAGTTCTATATATTTTTCAATTTCAATTAGATCTCTTATATTTTAAATCAATTCTAATGTTAAATTCTAACAATAATCTAACAATAATCCTAATTAATAATATATCCTAATTAATAATATATCCATTAAAAATCATATATCCATTAAAAATCATATATCCATTAAAAATCATATATCCATTAAAAATCTCACATCTCTCCAACATCCAATTTAAATTTGATATTGAATCAATTCTCTAAAGTAAAATACAACTCCATTCATAGATATATATAATAGTAGAACCACCCCCCCATCATTGGCGCTAAAGAAAAAAGCACCACCCCCCTCTATACGGGATGTGGGTTATTGCCACAAACGAGCCTATGAACAGCAGCTGATGGACTCCGGCACCCTTCACCTCCCAGGTATTACATCAAAACAGAGTCTCTAATTTGCTAGTCCATTGTCTCATTGCATATAATTCCTTCACATTTACTCATTTAATCAAAAGTTTCCACAAAATCTGATGCCTGTTTGGAATCCATAAAAAATGTATTTTTGCCATCCGGTAATACAATCTTCATCGTCGCTGGATAACGTAATGTAAACTTGTATCCCTTTTCCCAAAGACTTCTCTTGTCTCCTCTTTGCCAACAGATGTGCAGTAATTTCTGGATAAAAGGAAACCTTCAAACCATGATGTTCAAGTGGACTTTTCTTTATTCTTACTTTTTTTGCTGATAAGGCTAGAATCTTTTCCTTGTCTTGATATTTTGAACACTTAATTAATATAGAGTGAGGTTTCTCATTTGATTGCGGTCAAGGTCTGAGGGCTCTATGTGCTTTTTCAATTTCAATTGGACCTTCAAATTGATTTACCCCCAGAACCTTAGGTGCCCATCCTTGGAAAAACTGAATCATGTTGTTTTTTTTCTTCTCCTTCCTCCAAACCAACAATCTTAATGTTGTTTCTTCTACTAAAATTTTCCATCTTACCAATTTTTTCAGAATTCCTCTCAACAATTTCTTCCTTAATTTCAAAATTTTCAGCTTCTCCTTTATACGTTTATCCTTTTCATAAACCTTCATAATATTCTGATTTCCCTCATTGTTGTTCTTGTAGTTCCATAATATTTGTTGATAACTGCTCATATTTTTTATTCATACCTTTAACCTCAGATTTTAAATAATCTATTTCTTTCCACATCATTTTGATATAATCCCACATTTCCCAAACCATCTGTTTCAATTCACCATCAGAGATCTTTTTATCCCTTTTTATAGCCTTAGTTTTATTTTTAACTTGTTTAACATCTTCATAGATGGGAGCAACCTCTCCAAATCTTGTCTGTCCTTGTTCTACAACACTTGCTAATTCACCACTGAAATCAATCCTCTCACTCAAACTCAACACTCTGACCTTGTTTAAAGAATCTGTTTTCTTTGGCCTGACGCCAACTTAGCCATCCGAAAGGGTGGTTACAAACGCTGCTGCTCCCAGCAACTCAACTCTCTGATTGGCACTCGAGATCTTGGACTTCTCTGCATCAGAGGCCTCTTCTCATATCCAGCAACAACAATTCCTTTCTTCAAAGGCATTTTAAAAAGTAAATGGTCTATTCTTATCTTCTTCCTTCGTATTTTAATGTCTGTTTACTTTAGCTAAATAATAATTTTCTTCTATTTTCCTGGGAGTTTGCGTCACATGACTCCCCCTCCCTCTTCAGGTGTCAACTTGATTAGACAAGAAAATGGGCTGTTTTTTGTAGTTGTAATAAGAGACACATTAGTGTTCAACATTATCCCAGGTTTTAAAGTGGAAGAGCAATTTCAGAGTCATGCATGGTCTACA
This sequence comes from Narcine bancroftii, assembly GCF_036971445.1. NCBI lineage: Eukaryota > Metazoa > Chordata > Chondrichthyes > Torpediniformes > Narcinidae > Narcine > Narcine bancroftii. The sequence goes on along the minus strand of NC_091470.1, from coordinate 297,032,910 downwards.
GAACATGGAAATGGAAATCCTTCCGTTTAGGCCAGTGATTTCCTGGCCTTGCACTCTGTTTTGCACCATGCTCTGTTATAATTAATGATCCAATATGAACTTTAAAAATCTAGAAACTGCTGACTATAGAACATCCAGAAAGTCTGTGAAATTTTAATAACAGTAGGTCAAAATGCAAGTAAAATTGCATAAAATAATTTTCTGTATTGATTATAAAAATTTCAAAGAAATAGATATTATAATTATACCATTTTATAAAATGTCATTTTATGATATTGTTGTTTTTATTTTAATCTTGTAAATATCCTTTGATCATTATTTTAAATTGTGCAATGTTTAAAACAATTAACTAAACTTGTGGTTTTCTTTCCTAGATGACAGACAAAAGGAATTCATCCATGTAGTTGGCTGCTCAGACAGTTTGTTGTTGCTTTGAATTGGCCTCAGCTGATGTTGGAAATTGGGAAGTTCATACCATGGATCTTCATGGGAAAGTTTTTTCTGAGGTCCACGGCAAATGCCCATTCTTCAATGCAGACTGCAAAATCAAGGCCAAATCATTCAGAGGTGAATCAAAATCATCTGAGAAATGGCATGTCCCTTTTATTGAACTTTAAGAAATTGACGGCTAATTTCTGATTGCCCATTGTTGTGACCAAACCAATTACAAGAACTCTGTGGCATATTTACACATTATTTCCCTGTTTTGTCAGGAAATAAAGAACCAAATGATCATTTTGGGAAGAAAAATAAATCATAATTGCTCCTCTATAAGTATTTACTGTGAAAAAGTAGGGAACATATGATGAACCTTAATAAAACTCAAGGTTACGTCTAAGCTTAGAGATTGGGTCCAATTCTAGACATCAGACTTGAAGAAGATGACAAGTACTTAGAGATAGTGGAGAAAAAAAATTACTTGAACGAGACTGGAAAAATTGGCTTGAACCAAAGAAAATTAAATGATATTTAATAAAGTTGTTCAAAATTATAAAGAGGTTTATACAAAGTCGACATTTCAGTTGGCTGAGTCAATAACAAAAGGCACAGAAGATAAATGGCAAACTGAGAAAGGAGGTGATAAGGAGGGATTATTTTTCCCAGTGAGTCTTTATGATCTGGATTGCAAGGTCTGAAGTCTGGTAGAAGCATAATCAATAGAAGCATTCAAACAGGAGCCATCATAAATACTGTACTTGAAAAAGAGAAATGTCGACTCTCGAGCTATGGGAAAAAAAAAGCTAGTGAGACCATATGAAGTGTTTCACACTGTTGGCATAGATGCAATCAACTGAATGTTCTCCATTTGTGCTATATGTTTCAATTTAAAAAAAAAATCTATACCTGCTCCTTGCTACCTTGCATTCTGTCTCCACACTGCTTTCCTCATGCAGTGTGGAGAGCATCTTGACTGATTGTATCACTGTCTGGTATGGAGATTCCAATGCACAGATCAGGAACAGGCTGCAGAGAGTTGTGAATTCAGTCAGCACCATCATGGGCACTAGTCTTCACTCCATCAAGGACATCTACAAGAGGCGGTGCCTTAAGAAAGTACCCTCTATCCTCAAGGACTCCCACACTTAGGCCATGCCCTCTTCACACTGGTACCATGAGGAAGGAGGTACAGCAGCCTGAAGACGAACACCTAGTGGTACAAAAACAGCTTCTTCCCCTCTGCCATCAGATTTCTGATTAGATAATGAACCACAGACACTACCCCATTTTCTCTTCTTTTGCACCAATCTATTTATTAATTTTAAATTTAATTTATACCAATATTTGCATCTGTGATGCTACCGCAAAAAAAAAAATCATTATGTTCATGACAAAAATTATTTTGAATCTGATTCTGATTCTGGTTCTAATATCAATGATTTCAATATTCAATGCAGACAGTTGTCCATTTCCCAATATTCATGGCTGGCTCCATTTCAGCCCAATGTCCTATATATACATATATTATAATATATATCTTTAATGATCAAAGGTAATGGTTCTGTATTCCTCAAGTTTCTTCTGTCACTTCTCATTTGCTCCAGCTCTATCATTTCTCCAGACTCCACCTTTTCTGCTCCTATTCCTCGAGTCAACAGGGGGCATGTAAACAAAAACATTGAGCAAAACGGAAGTAATTATAACTGAGATGAAAAGACAAAGTAAAGCATAGAAAAGGAGAGCTGGAGAAATAGAGGTGAAAAGATTTACTGAGATAGAGACAATTGACAAAACTAGCAACAAAAGTTAACAGAAACTGAAGACCACCTTTTCCAAAGAATTCTAAAAGCTTGTAAGTCTCTGGACTCAGCCCCTCAGGACACACAGGCCATTGAAGCAGTCAAATCTTTTCTTTTTTTAATTCACAGAACAAAACCCACAAGACTGCATCCGTGGATACAAACCACGGATTTAAAGCCTGCATACTTTCCACATATGCTGAAACACAACCCCCAGGGTACAAGAGCTCAGTGAATAAGAATGTGGCAATGTCTGCTTCATCCAAGTAACATATATAGAATACTAGGCTCCATCCCCCAAACTACCCGTGAGAGGCCACTGAAATTCTTATGTCATTACCTTGAAAAGCAAATTATATTGTTTTGTATGTGTTGAACGGATTAGGATCGAAGACAGTATGAGAAAAGTAAACTGCTTGGATTTCATAAGCTGGGGAGGGACTGAACATTACTGTACAAGCAATGATTACAGCCTTTCTGATTCAACTGTTCTGCTGATGCATTTTGTTCAGAAAGAAAACAAAAGCTTGACATTTTATAGTTATTTCTGCTGAAATGAAGAAGAAAAATGCATTGATTTGTATCAGGAGAGAACTGGGTAGGAAATATGTCCCTTTCATTAGAAGTAGAGGTAAAATTAAGAGGGAATACAATTGCTTGTGATAAACTAGATGGGTTTTCCTGCACTTCATCATCAGTATTTTGAGGAGGAGCCCCAAAAATTGGCAGAGCTGTCAGGACCCTACAATTTATACCTGTCTCATCTATTTCCACAGTGGTACAATGCAAGGAGCTGGAGAGCCAACCTACGGAGATCAGGAATAAAGATAATCGACATTTCATTTCCCACGTGGCTAAATTCTAAGTCCTTCTTCAGAATGACTGAGTGAAGGACAGAACAAGACAAAAGTAAGTAAACCGGGGGAGTCCTCATCAGCTTTCTGCACAGAATTAGTTAGCTATCCCAAATACCTTCAGTAACTTGAAATAACCTGCTTGACATCATGCCCAAGTAAGAATCACAAATGGGAACATCCTGAAAGATGGCCATTCAACCCATTGAGCCTATATTGACTCTGTGTAGCAGTAAACCAAATGGTCCCACTCCCACCTCCCCTCAAGGCCTTACAATTTCTTTTAATTAGATGTTTAACCGACTCCCTTTTGAACGTTATAAGAAAATTGTGGCACTTCAGGAGAGCAGGGAGCGGAGACACCATGCTGTTCCGCAGGGTCCTACTTCTCGCTCCTGACGGCTCTGTACAGGCTTTAAATAGCCTGTTAGAAGAGCCGATGATGCTTTTTTAAAAATCCTGCAACCACGGAGGACTGTGCCCAAGATGACGGTGCAGACTCTAGGAGAGCAACGGATCAGTGCAGGGCACCAAAACAGGAAAAGCACCCTCTGTTAAAAAGGGGAAGCCTGGAAGCGACCCTACAGGGAAGATGACCACGGCTGCAGTCTGGCAAGATCTCAGCAGCTCAAGGATGACACAAGCTGTAGACTGCTCAAGACTGTCTCATGGGAACAAGGTAACAGAACTGGAATTTGAGAGAGTGATGAGAGCAAGAAGAGCTTCAGAAAAGGGCCTTGGGCATGGTAAGCTCCCTGATTATATTGGAGATTGGGATCTGGAGCTTGAGTTGCCTATGGATTGAATAGGAGTCTTTGAGGCAAATCCATGGACACTATTTCTGAAGGGACTCTCTTTTGCTTCTCTTTCTCTTATTGTCGTTAGGGGTGCTGGGCAGTACATGCTTATGCAGGAAAAGTTGTTTTGTCATGTATATTACATTTCTGTATTATTTTGTAATAATAAAAGGAACCTTGAATATACAATATATGCACTACTGCTTTTGGCAATACAATGTGAGCCTAAGCACACATTGAATAAAGACAATTGTTATTTGATGTAGATGTAGTTGACCTTTGTTGACCTCACCAAAGCCTTCGACACCATGAGTAGGAAAGGGCTTTAGCAAATACTAGAGCGCCTCGGATGCCCCCCAAAGTTCCTCAACATGGTTATCCAACTGCACGAAAACCAACAAGGTTGGGTCAGATACAGCAATGAACTCTCTGAACCCTTCTCCATTAACAATGGCGTGAAGCAAGGCTGCGTTCTCGCACCAACCCTCTTTTCAATCTTCTTCAGCATGATGCTGAAACAAGCCATGAAAGACCTCAACAATGAAGACGCTTTTTACATCCGGTACCGCACGGATGGCAGTCTCTTCAATCTGAGGTGCCTGCAAGCTCACACCAAGACACAAGAGCAACTTGTCCGTGAACTACTCTTTGCAGACAATGCCACTTTAGTTGCTCATTCAGAGCCAGCTCTTCAGCGCTTGACAGCCTGTTTTGCGGAAACTGCCAAAATGTTTGGCCTGGAAGTCAACCTTAAGAAAACTGAGGTCCTCCATCAGCCAGCTCCCCACCATGACTACCAGCCCCCCCACATCTCCATCGGGCCCACAAAACTCAAAACGGTCAACCAGTTTACCTATCTCGGCTGCACCATTTCATCGGATGCAAGGATCGACAACGAGATAGACAACAGACTCACCAAGGCAAATAGCGCCTTTGGAAGACTACAGAGAGTCTGGAAAAACAACCAACTGAAAAACCTCACAAAGATTAGCGTATACAGAGCCGTTGTCATACCCACACTCCTGTTCGGCTCCGAATCATGGGTCCTTTATCGGGATAACCTACGACTCCTAGAACGCTCCACCAGCGTTGTCTCCGCTCCATCCTCAACATTCATTGGAGCGACTACATCTCCAACATCGAAGTACTCGAGATGGCAGAGGCCGACAGCATCGAATCCATGCAGCTGAAGATCCAACTGCGCTGGGCAGGTCACGTCTCCAGAATGGAGGACCATTGCCTTCCCAAGATCGTGTTATATGGCGAGCTCTCCACTGGCCACCGAGACAGAGGTGTACCAAAGAAGAGGTACAAGGACTGCCTAAAGAAATCTCTTGGTTCCTGCCACATTGACTACCGCCAGTGGGCTGATATCACCTCAAACCATGCATCTTGGCGCCTCACATTTCGGCGGGCAGTAACCTCCTTTGAAGAAGACCGCAGAGCCCACCTCACTGACAAAAGACAAAGGAGGAAAAACCCAACACCCAACCCCAACCAACCAATTTTCCCCTGCAACCGCTGCAACCGTGTCTGCCTGTCCCGCATCGGACTTGTCAGCCACAAACGAGCCTGCAGCTGACGTGGACATTACCCCTCCATTAATCTTCGTCCGCGAAGCCAAGCCAAAGAATTATCCTCTAGATTGTAGCTGCTCTGCTGCTAGGGAACAATTCACAATCTCCTGATTCTCTAGTCTATTCATATATTTAAAGTCCACCATTCCACATATCATATTTTCATAGGTTTCTTCTGCACTTACTCCAGTGTTCACAACTTTCCCAAAATATGGTGCCCAGGCCAGAAAGTAGATACAATACTCCAATTGTGGTCAAACATCCCTTACTCTTATTAAAACCAATGAAACAAAAAGACAGCAACAAAGGCATATAATAAAAAGCACTTTTTAATCCATAGTCTCCTTAATATCTAATTCATATTGATTAAAAGATGATTGGGTAAAACTTCCCTTTCAAATATTAGAATCAGAATTTATTGTCATGAACAAGTCACAAAATTTGGTGTTTTCGGCAGCATCATCGTGTAAACATTCATATTATAACCATCTTACAACAATAATATATTAAAAAATTAATAGTGCACAAAAAGTAAGGCAGTATCTTTGGTTCATTGATGATTCAGGTATCTGATGGCAGTGGGGAAAATATTTTCTTTTTCTTTTTTCATAAATATAAATATCAAAACTTTCCATTTTCAAAATATATAAATATACATGTATATAACTTTATTTTTTTCTTACGAAACAAAACACAACAACCCCTTCCCTCCTTCCCTCTGCCTAGTATAAATCTGTACACCATCAGGCCTTACAATTTGGTTTAAAAAAAAATCTTCATTGCGGATGTCACTTATATTTTTATCATGATAGCATCTTCTTATATTTTTGGTCCTATATTGTCCAGATATAGTTGTCATATTTTTATAAATACATCATATTTTTAAAATTGTATGCGATATTTTTTTCCATAGGAATACAATTATTCATCTCTGTCTTCTATCGTGCTACCTGTAGAGGGGAGTCAGGTTTCCAAGTAATTGCAACACATTTATTTTTGCCACAGCTAAAGCTATTTTAACAAATGAAATTTGGAATTTAGTTAATTGATTACTTATTACAATCAAATTGCCCAAATGATAAAGCTCGGGTCATTCGCGAAGGCCACCCCTGTTATCTTGTTAGTGTTTCAGTAATATCCTGCCAGAAAAGTCTCACTTTCACACACAACCATGCAGCATGTAAGAACTTTCCCATTTCTATCCCACACTTGAAACATATTTCTGATATTTCAGATTTTGATTGATTCAACTTCTGCGGTGTTGGATATAATTGATGTAGGAAATTATATTGCACTAATCTGTATCAAGTGGAATACAAGTATGCAATTCAGCCTGCCATCTCTCCATCCCTAAATCTGTATCCAATTTCCAAGTAATGGCTATGCACTTCCTAGAAACAACTAAAGCTAGTTGTAAAAATCAATTTGATATATAGTTAACCTTAATTTAGGTCTAACCACTTTAATATTACCCAACAAAAATAACATTGGTTCCAATGGGAGTTTTACCCCTAATATTTTCTCCAAAAGATTTCCTACCTCTAACCAAAAAGGTTTTACTCTAGGAGACTTCCAAGTAAAATGCAAAAATGAACTAACTTCCTGACCACATCTAAAGGATAAATTTGATAATATTAGATTCAATTTTTTAAAATTTTTGAGAAGTATAATGGATGCAAAAATTGATATTGAACTAATCTATACCTAATATTAATAATTTTTGTCATATTTTCTTTGCATAATTGCATCCAGTCATTTTCATCTATTCATCTATTTAAATCAACCTCCCATGTTAATGTCGATTTATGGATTCCTAACTTAAGATCATTTTGAAATAATTTGTACATCACTGAAATCAAGCTGCCCTTACATATCAATAATTCTAATTCATTCTATCTAGGTAGTATAAAATTTGGACCTAATTTATCAACCAAGAAACCCTTAACCTGATAATAACAGAAAAAAGTATTATTTGGGACATTAAATTTATTCTTCATTTGTTCAAAAGTGATATATTTACCAGCTTCAAGACAGTATTCTATTTTCTTAATCCCCATTCAACTCTAAATCCTCAAAAAATAACTATCCACAGAAAAAGGAAGAAGTCTATTTTGATATAAAGGCATTTTTTGAGAAATCAAACCTTTTCCACCCATTTCATAATCCATATTATTCCATAATTCAATCAAATGTTTGAAAGCAGGCATATCTCTACTTCCTATTAACAATTTTGAATTCCATTTATAAATAAAATCCTGCATACTGTTTTCTCCTATTTTTTAAAATTCTATTTTAATCCAACCTGGAGATTTATCTACATCAAACATCCCATTAATAAATTCCAATTGAGCTGCCTTATAATAATTCTTAAAATTGTGAAGTTGTAAACCTCCTAATTCAAACTTCCAAGTCAATTTTTCCAAAGGCACACGGTTCTCTTCCTTAATATGGCTCAAGCTTCCCATTACCAGGATATCTTTTCTGAGACTGAGTGGCATCCAGGAAAGACTTTGACATTCTATTTTATGCATGCAATTGTTTACACTACTGCAGCATGTAGATCTTTTTGAATTTACTCATGCCGACACATAGGACTGACAGCAGTGTGTTTATGTCATATACAGTATCATCTCTTGCTGCTGAGAGCAAGCTGCACTGACTAAATGATCCACTGATACATTTCTTACTTGCGCTCCCTCACAATCTTGAGTCCGTTAAAGAGATAGCTTCTCCACGACTGCAACTCCAAAATTAAGAATCTCTACTCATTTCAGTCAAAGGAAATCATATCCCTTCTTTGCAACTAATCTCAAGATACAATTTGCATTTGTGTGAATCTGTTGTCCATGTATAATCTCTGCCAATTTAGGAATGCAAACTACAATCATGCTTCCATTAGTTATTTTGTCAAGTTGTCATTTGCGATTCTCCAGTAAATGATGCTCTCTTACAACTTCATGTACATGATGTAGCACTTTGAAGAATTGGAGTTTGACATTCATGACAAGTAGTTTAACATCATTTGGACCCCAAATATATTCATAAGGCTAAATACTATCTACAAAATTCCAAACTATTCCTCCCTAACATCTACATTTATATTTATATTTATTAATGTTGATCATAAAGGTCCAAGATTTTACAATCAATCCCTGTAGAGCATGACTGCACTTCTAGATACAATGATATTTTATTTTGCCTATGGGCATTTAGCAATTCTGGAATTCACCATTATATCACAAGAATTCTAGCAAATTGTAGCCCACTAGGATTATCTGAATTAACTGAATTTAGATCTGGCTAAACTACAGAAATAATATCTCTAGAAATTGATCTTGCATTCAAGAATTTAAATTGAAAAACTTTGTTGCATTTATTTATTTAAAAAAGAGGAGGAGATGTAAAGCATGAGGAGGAACAATGTCACCCATTCAAGTACGGTAAACCAGCTGTCACCTTCTGCCATGATGCATCACTCTTCCAGACACTTGCTCTTTTTTCTCTTTTGTCTGGATTAGGGTTGTAGCCGAAAGGAGAATCACTCTATTTGTTTAATATTTTAAATGTGAAAATAAATGGAACATGCAAATCTGAAGCATTTAAGGTGTATGATACAGTCTTCAAATGCGTTAAGAATAATTATGACCAAATAGAAAGTTTGTTTTAAAAGTTATGAGAAAACATGCTTGCACTCTATAGAAGTTCCTGCTGCACTTATAATTTTGATCCCAGATCTACGTTGACACATCATTCCAGAAACCTATGAGCTGTTGGTGTTTATTTGTAGATGGGCTATTTACTGCAGTAAATAGAAGGGTGAGCTGATAATACTGCGGCCACCCAGTGCACATAAATGGACCTGGCCTGATTGTCAATCCAACAGAAACTCAGAAGGCAGTGTAAATTAGACTGAGTGAATTCATTGTCAAATCATGAACAGAAAAGGAAATAAAAACAGGAAACAGAAGACTGGATTAAAAGGGGAGTCAGAAAAGAGAAAGAAAATAAAGCTCAGATATTTTTAAACAAAAAAGGTTTGAGATTCCCTTCTTACTACAGTTAATTTTGGTACAAGATTGTTTGACTGGCAGTAGACATTGTCAACAATCACAAATATGGTTTAAAAAAACTAATTGAAATGACAGAACAGCTTTCTGTAGCAAGAATGATTTGTTCCTACAGCACAAATGCAGAAAATTCAAGTTATTCAATATATTTAATCAAACAAACATAAGAAACAACATCAGATGTGGGCATCAAGCTGTAGGTTCAGTGTACAGACTGGGAAATTATCTGTATGATACATACCGTGCATGTAGCATCATTACTGGAAAAACCATGTAGCATGGGTAAATCAGCATTGGGTTGTGAATGAAAAAGCTTTATTATCACAGCCTGACAATTCTGAATGATTTCTTCAACCCAAGAGATTAGATAAGATACGTTGAAGCTATGGGATGCAGCATAAAGATGGACCATGTACTTGCTGAACATTGTAAGCCAGAATGAAATGATAAAGCTAAGTGTTGCAACTATATTATTTCAATTAAGAAGATGATACAAATAAATAATGAAGACATTTTATCACCCTACTGCAATTTCAGATCATTTAGACAGATCTTTGTACACAAATGCAAGCAAATGAAGATTCAGAGATTTGTATTTTTAGGGAAATACAAAAACTTGGTATGCTTGGACCTTGAGGAAACCATGCAGCACTGAAGGAACTCAGCAGGTCAGGCAGCATCCAAGGGTAGAAATGATCAGTCAACATTTAGGGTTGGGGCCCTTTATTGAGACTCGATCAACCATCTTGGGAAGTGGAGTCACTTAGGATCCAATCACGATAAGAGTTGTACATTTCGTTTAGTGATCTGGTTGGCAATTCTATTGTGGCATTATGACAATCAGACAGATGGAAGGTAGTATTACAAAAAGACTAAAAAGTTTCTTTATATGGTGGAAGCAAGAAAAATAAATAAAAATGGTTAAATTGTAGCCCAATATTAATTAGTTATACATTTACAAACCCTGCACGAATAGTTTGTTAAATGCAATAAAGGAAATTAATTAAATGGAGTACATATTGTACAAATATGCATATATTCTTGCTTACATGTACCTACTTTCAAACTGGCAAATGTTTTTTAGACCACCAAATATTTAATCACAAAATTGTACAGTGCAAATCTAAGATTAAAGTAAAATAGAAAATGTTCCCACACAGAATAAAAGAAGAGCTCTGGTAAACATTGGTCTCTTAGCAAATGGGACTAGCAAATTAATCCTGGAAAATAAGGAAACAGCAAAGACTGAACAAATATTTTACTTGAGTGTTTATGGTAGAAGACACAAAGGTATTCCAGTAATAATAGAAAATGAAGAGATCAGAAGGAAGGGAGAGAAAAGATAACAGGCAACTGATGGGACTGAAAGCTGAAATCCTTCCTCTGGATCTGATAGCCTTCACCTGAGATCTTAAAAGGAGTGATGTAGAGATAGTGGATACATGGGACTCACAAAAATTACGTTCCTATTCAGGAAAGGGGAAAGTCAGAAAACAAAAAGAAAATTATAGGCTAGTTAGTGAAACATATATCAAAGAACATAAAACAGTATAGCACAGGAATAGGCCCTTCGGCCCATGTTTCTGCACCAAATTTAAACTAGTACTTTGATGCTTGCCCATGATCTATATCCCTCTATTCCCTGCATATTCATGTCTATCTCAAAGCCTCTTAAACATTACCATTGGATCAACTTCCTTATCTACATGTAGCAGCCAATTCCAACCGCCTATCACCCTGTTTAAAATAAACCTGCCCTGCACATATCCTTTAAACTTCTCCACACCAACCTCCACCATCCCTCCCCCCGCAACCCCCCCCCCCAAACACCCACCTTAAACTCTTGTCCTCCGATGCATGAAATTATTACATTGGAAAGAGATATTAACTGTCTACCACATCAGTGCTTCTCATAATTGTACAAACTTCTATCAGGTTTCACCTTGGCTTCCAATACTCCAGGAAAACAACTCAAGTTTATTCAATCTTTCCCCATAACTCATACATTCGAAATCAGACAGCATTCTGGTAAGGGCGTAGTGGTTAGTGCAATGCTATTGCAGCGTCAGTGACCAGGACTGTAAGGAGTTTGTACATTCTTCCCACGTCTGCATGGGTTTTCCCTTGGAGCTCTGGTTTCCTCCCACCATTCAAATGAACCGGGGGTTGTAGGTCAATTGGGTGTAGTTGGGAGGCATGGGCTCGTGGGCTGAAAGGACCTGTTACCATGCTGTATGTCTAATTTTTAAAAAAATCTCTGCATTCATTTCAAAGTCTACACATCCTTCATATAGAATTTCAAACAGTGTCCCAAGTGCAGCCTAAACCAAATTTTATATATCTGCAACATGGCTTCCTTACTTTAATACTCAATATCAAGTGCAATGAAACCAAGCATACCTTACACTACCTTTACCATACTATCTAATTACCATTTCACTTTCAACAGGCTATGGACCTGGGCCCCAAATCACTCAGCAAATCAATGCCTTTAAGAACACTACTATTAAGTTTATATCTTCCCTTTACAATTGTTAAATAATGTTTAACAATTTCTTAAAGTTCTTTGTTGATTTAATGAGCATTATGGAAAGGGGAGAATAAGTAGATGTGGTGTATTTGGATTTTCAAAATGCATTTGATAAAATTCCACATAAAATATTACAAAATTAAGATCATTATGATGGGAATTATCAGAGAGAAATGGACAAAACCTAGTGTTAGTGGTAAGCCTGTACTTGGTATATTGTATACAATTCTAGTTGCCACACGACATGAACTACATGGTATCAATAGAGAAAGAGTGCAGAAGAGATTCACCAGGAAATTGCCTGGAATGGAGGGTTGTAGTTACAAGGAAATATTTTAAAAGCTGGGTTTATTGCAGGGGTGGGCAATCTTTTTTAAAAAAACTCACGTCCCACTTTAAGTAACCCTATGCACTGGTGCTCTGTGGGATTGCTTAAGGTGGTATGTGAGTGGGAAGGGAAGGTTGAGACTCACTGCTCTAGACCCAATTGTTACTGAAATATTTTGCTTGAGAAAAATTGTCATTGGCCCATTTCCTTTGGAGTTATGAAACCGTGCACATAATGAGTTAATTCGGTAGGATTAAAACAGTGGTTTTTAAACCTTTTTCTTTCCACTCACATACCACCTTAAGCAATCCCTTACTAATCACAGAGTACTTGTGGTATAAGGATTGCTTAAGGTGGAATGTGAGTTTAGGGGGGCAGCTTGAAAATCACTGCTCTAGAAGTTTATTAAATTGTGAGGAACGTAGATAGGACAGATGACCAGAGTCTTTTTCCTAGGACAGCAGTGTCTAGGGAAAGATAATCTGATGCAGGGCATTATTAAGAAAAAGTAAGTATCAGACATCATAAGATGCATAAGGGTTCATAATCAGACCTATCCCAAGTTACAATTAGAAGGAAGGAAGGATATAACTGGGACTCTGCAAAGATTTTTGCACCTCACCTGTGGTTTACAAAATCAAAATTTAAGTATCAGAGACTGGAGGGTAACTAACGTTATTCCGCTATTTTAAAAAAGCATCAGGAGTAAGTCAGTTAACGATAGGCCCAATGAGCCTTATGTCAGTGGTAGGGAAATTATTGGATGAAATCCTAAGAGATTGGATTTATGGACATTTAGAAAGCAATCAGGGATAGCACGAGGAAATGTGCCCTTCTGATGTCATTAAGTTTTTTGAGGAGGTCATTAAGAAGATTGATGAAGGCAGAATGGTTGATATTGTCTATGTGGTCTTTGATATGGCATTTGACAAGTGTGGTTCAGAAGTGATTGGAAGTCTGCAACCACTGGTCTACAGAAAGGATTAGTGCTGTGACCTAAGTTATTTATAGATGTGAATATGGGAGATATGATGTGTATGTCTGCAAATTACATGGAAGGAGCTGGTGTTGTGGATCATGAAGAAAGTTGTCTAAAGTGATAGTAAGATATAGATCAGATGAAAAATTAGGAAATATTTGCAGATGGAATTTTATCCCGAATTCTCAGCCTATTTTTGGCTATGGCTCCCTTTGCACTCCTCTCAAAGTTTATCAGCCCACTTCCCTGTAAAGCAGTCAAGTTCATTCTGTATTTTTCATCGACAGTCAACATAAAGAACATTTTTTTTAAATTGTTATGTGAGATGAAAAGAAAACATGGCTTTTATTTTGAACGTAACAACTGTGGCTTTTGAGTTCAAAAGAAACAGACAAATAGAAAATAATTTTTATTGAACATGTAGGCAAGAGAAAAACATGAAACTACATATGACAAAATTTTTACAAAGATTCTTAGAGAGCAATGGTTTGTGCACAATGAGTCATTAGGGAACCTAAGTATAAACTTTTTTTGTTAAAAACTTTATTTAAAGATTTTATCACAGGAATAAAAAGAAAAATTACATTTAAAGAAAAAATATAAAATAAAATAATATAATTACAATACAACATTAATAACCTAACTTAATTCAATCTAACCCCCCCTACATATACAAGAACTAAAAAAAATCTATATATAAAAAAAGCCACCCTTCCCCTCCCCCAAAATAAAGAGTGAAGAATTAGTAAAATTAATAATATTATGTATTAAAAAAAACACACACACAAAGACAAAGAAAAATATGACAAATAAAAATAATTTAAAAAAAGATTTATCAGATCTAAAATATCACATCTAGGAACATACTTAAATCAAACTTAATTGCATATACTTAACAAATGGAGTCCACTTCAACTTATAAAAAGACATCTTATCTTGAATTGAAAAAGATATCCTTTCCATAATTAAATAAGACTTCATCTCTAAATACCACCTATCCAAAGTTAATATATTTCTATCTTTCCAAGTAGACCCTAAGTATAAACTTGATATAAAAAGTTAATTCAAGATTCAAGACACTGGCAAATTTCGACAGATGTGTGGTGGAATGTGTGCTGACTGGCTGCATCACAATCTATTATGGGGACACCAATACCCCTGAGTGTAAAGCCCTACAAAAGGTAGTGAACACACTCCAGGTCAATACAGGTAAAACCCTCCCCACCATTGAGAACATCTACAGAAAACGCTGCCATCGGAAAGCAGCAGCAATCATCAAGGATGCACACCACCCAGCACACACTTTGTTCTCACTACTTCTTTCTTCTTTGGCTTGGCTTCGCGGACGAAGATTTATGGAGGGGGTAAAAGTCCACGTCAGCTGCAGGCTCGTTTGTGGCTGACAAGTCCGATGCGGGACAGGCAGACACGGTTGCAGCGGCTGCAGGGGAAAATTGGTTGGTTGGGGTTGGGTGTTGGGTTTTTCCTCCTTTGCCTTTTGTCAGTGAGGTGGGCTCTGCGGTCTTCTTCAAAGGAGGTTGCTGCCCGCCAAATTGTGAGGCGCCAAGATACACGGTTTGAGGCGATATCAGCCCACTGCTACCATCAGAAAAGAGGTATAGGTGCCACAAGACTTGTACCACCAGGTTCAGGAATAGCTGCCACCCCTCCACTATCAAACTCATCAACAACAAACTCAATTAAGGACCCATTTAAGGACTCTTACTTTTGAAATCTATTGATTTTTTTCTCTGTATTTTACAGTCAATTGTTTACATTTCTTAATTTATTTTCATGTTGAGTCAGTTGTATTTTGGCACTGCCAATAATTGGTCGTTCTAACTTGACCAAAGGAAAAAGAATCTCAGGATTGTATGAGATGTCAAGTATGTACTCTGACAATAAATCTGAAATCTTATCTGAAATCTGAACATTCCTTTATTGTACAGAACATATAATATTACACAAAATTGCTTTCTGCCTGCCAAAAAAGAAGACATTTAGTCGCTGTTAGTGTCACACAGCATCCCTTACAGTACGAGAAAAAGAGAAGCAAAGGAGAATCCCTTCAGTCATTGAGAATCCGCGGATTTGCCTCCAGGACTTCTGCAGCCTCTGCAGCCATACAGACTCCAGTTCAAACCATTGGCAACCTGAGTTCCAGTTCCAAACCTCCGATACAGTCAGAAAGCCTTCAATGCCTGAAGGCCTTCAGGAGCCCTTCTTGTCCTCAGCAACTTCTCAAACCCTAGCTCTAATACCTGGTCCCCATAAGGCAGTCTCCAGCAGCTCACAGCCTGTGCAGGTTCCCTAACCACAAAATCACCCTCAGTCTGTTTGGGTCCATCAGCCGCTGTGTTCCTCACTGGTTACTGCTGTGGTCACTGTCCTGTAGGGTCATCTCCTCTGCTTCTCTTTCTCAATGGGAGAGTTTCTGGTGCCCTGCACTGGTCCACTATTCCCCTGGAGTCTGCAACCCCTCAAGGTTGCTGCCGAGCATAGGCACCGCCATCTTGGGCACAGATGCAGGATTTTAGTTTAATTCCTGTACTACGGGCAAGATAATTCTGGGCATTACCATGGGCATTAAGACTAGGCAGCTGAAACATTCAGAGCAGCGCTGTGTCTCCGGTCTCCTAGGTCCACACCAGTGGCAGTGCTGCAATTATAGCAGCTCTTACAGCAGCGCCATTTTTTTTCTGTTTAGATCTTTAAAAAATAATTCTTATAAAAATGAAAATTTTAGTGAGCTCCTTGAGCTTGATGTTCCTGTGCAAGTTCTGTGATGTCAGGCTCCAAATGGTCACCTTTTACTGTGATATCAAGTCTGTTCCTGTATTTTGTCAAGGAATATACCTTGCTGAATCCACAATCAGCTAAGTATTCTGAGGAAAAGGCAATAAAAAAATATTTTGGTCTTTTCCCATAATTTTTGAAATCTATTCTGCAGATCATTCTTAATCAAAAAATCTTTTTTAAATTGATTGAACTTATGGTGTGCAATTATATCAAGCTGAAGATTAATCAACCTTTCTTGAATTTCTACGTGATCAACAGTGGGTTGTTCCTCAAATGGATCTAATATTCAAAACAGGATATTGAGGTTTAACACGTCACTAAATCTTTTCTGCAGATCTGTGTGTTTTTGCTTTAGGTGTTTTACATTAGCAGTAATGTCATTGTCCTTCAGTGCCTCTGTGTTCATGTTCAAATTTAATAACTGAAAAAAGTTCCTGACATCTGATATTGCTTTAATGGAAAGAAACAATGGCTTCCTTATTTTCAATGAGGTTATTTTGTTTACTATGAAAGGCCTTGTTCAATAAATTGAGTTTGTCAAAGATAACTGCCAAATAAAATATCTGCCTTTGCTTCAGAGTTTTTCTCCATGCTTGTTATGAGAAAGAAAGGAAACTATCGTGTCCCAGAGTGCAATAATATTTCCTTTGGACAGCCACCTTACCTCGGTATGCAACGGCAACATCTGGACATGCTCATAATTTTCTTCACCCAGCTGCCAGAATAGACAGTCTTGAATGGGATGTGATTTTATAAAGTTTACAGTCTTTAAGACAATTGAAAGTGACACATTTAAACTTCCTCACATATTTTTAGACACCAAGTGCTTGCTACCAGTGAACAATAAAAACTTTAGGTCTAACATTTTTTCAATCATGTGGTGAATCCTCTGTATCATCCACCCATTGAAGCAGCAATATAATTTACACAGGCAACTATGTTCCCAAATGGAATTGTGTTCTCGTTTATGTAATTTTTAACTTTAAAAATAGCCAGTCCTTAGTATCCATTTTAATCCTTCTGGCAAGCAACATCTCTTCTATCATCTCATTTACATTCCAGAATTTAGCATAAACCATGAGAAGATGGTCTTCTCTTGCAGGGTGGATTTGTCTAAGAAATAGGAGCAGGAGTAGCCCATCGAGCCTGCTCTGCCAATCAATGTGATCATGGCTGATCCGATGATAGGCTTATCTCTATCTACCTGCCTTTTCCCCATATCCCTTCATTCCCTCACTATGTAGAAATCTATCCAACCTTATCCAACCTTGACTCCGAATCCGGTGGCTTACCCTACCACACATGTACACACTTTTTTCACAGACGGGGACTTTCAAACACACTTTTGATTCCCTGTACCAACAGAGGTGTGGCTCTCTGCAAGCACTGATCTATTGCAGTACTAAGCTCAACTCAGTGTAGTGCACATCTTGCCCGTGACTCCTCCAGCGATGTCCTCAGTAATGTAGTGATGTCCAGGTCTTGGACCAGGATGCAAAGAAATGTGGCATGTATCGGTGTTTTAAACTGTTCTGGGATGGGCATCTGCCCAATGATGACTCGGAATCATTTAAATGAGCCAATGGCAAGGTGTGCACTAATGGGTGGCCGGAGTCTAACCTTGATTGGCAGGTGATGTGACTTCTGAAAAAAGTTCCAGACAGGGAAACCACATGTTCCTCCACAATCCACATCATTCACCAATCACTACAAACGCACAACTGGTTTCTAAACTATAAAATCTAAGTAACATGTTATAACTGTAAAAACATATCTAAAACAATGAAAACCAAGTGGATTGATATATACACGAGCCTTCATATGATGGACATGGCACATTATCAAACTCAATGACAATGCCACACCAGCTCCCCCCCTCAATCAAATAGGGTTGTTGTGTTCCCAATGGAGCAGGGTGCAGTGGGAACTACTCCCCAGTCTGAGAGGGAGCGAGAAAAAAAATTGTTTAGTTACTGACCGCGTGTCTGGTTTCTCCGCCTTAGCTGTCATATGTGTGCACCTTTACCACCAACATCTGTGAGCAGGCAGTGTAAGGTCATCCATAAGGTGCCAAAGCCCTCTCTTAGTTAGTGCATCCCACTCTTCACTTCACATTTGGGCGCTCCCTCACCACAGAGCTCAGATGCCCATTGCTGTGCTATCCCATGGTAAGGCAAGGGTCAGGCCAGCATGCATACATCCAGAGTGTACTGGTATTCACGTGGGAGAGCCCCATTTTTCCACTCTGTTGTCTGACAACAGGAAGCTGCTCCTGCTCATTTTCCCTTTAAACAGGTGCCACAGGCACCTGTAATGGTTCGCTGTAATGATAGCCAGGAAGAGTCAGGCCTGTGAATTAGCCAAATTAGTAGGTTTCAAATAAGGGCTCCTGAAGCACCCAGCGCATGTGAATTAGTATTTATTATGGGAAGACTGTGGTGGGGGGGAGGGGGGGTGAACGCTGTCACTGCCAAGTGGTTACAATATACAAACAGTTCCTGATCTGCAACATTGTAATAAAAAAATGAAGTAAAATTGATACTAGTTTACTGAGCTGAAAGACTTTAGTGAAAAGTATGTACCATAGTTCAGAGTTCAATTAAAAAGGTCTATTACAAAGGTTTTAATTAAAAGATGCATGACCAAGGTTGTGAACATAGTTAAGCTGGAATTTCCATCTCTTGCCGTCTGTTGAAAGTTTTCTGCATAGTTCATGGAATGAGCTGATGCTGATGGCTGGAAGACTGTGAAAATCATTGAGGGGAATTGCAGCAGTATGTTATGTTGAAGTGGAATTTGTCCTGCAGGGTGGTCTTCCATAACACTGAATTTTCTTTCCCCTGCAGGGTGGGTGGGTGGAAATTTTCTTCACTCCCTCTTGGAAAGTTTTTTAGTGTGGAAACATCATAAAAAGATTTCTGCTGGGAATGCAATCTACGAATGCTTCCCAGTCCCCGAGCAACTACCTCCCCCTTTCTGGGTGGATCTTGTAACTGCTGCACCCATACACTACCGGACTCCTCAGGGTCTTGAATGTCAACTTCATCTACCTTTTGCTGTGCTGATGTGGCTAAATGTCTAGAAAACAAGGATCCTACCTGTGTAGTGGGGCGTGAATTAAAATGGCCCACTGCTTTTTGCAGCATGCTGAGCCACCCCTTGAGCATGTTGCTGGGTGTAAGCATGCGCAACCTTTGCTTGAGGAGACCATTCATTCTTTCAATGAGACCTGATGCTTGTGGATGGTAAAGGGTGTGCAAGAGCCACAAGGTACCAGCCTCTGTCACCCAGTTTTGCAACAATTTTGTTGGCGGCAGCAAATCCCCTATCTTACCATGCTGCTGTGCCCACTGTATGTTGTCTCCATATTTCACAAGGACCCTGAGTAGCATAGTAGCATTCAAGATGGCAAAACAAGCCATGGAGCATAGCTAGGTATTCGCCTGGCCACTGGTGGTATCAGTCACCTCGACCACATAGCTCCTTGGCAGGGTAATCCTGGGACTCTGTAATTTCACAGTGACAGTATGTGTAATTTCCAAGTCGGAAGAAAAGAAGCCAGTGGAGGGTATAAGCAAGGATGGATATGGTAAATAGAATGGTGGAAAGGAGAAGGTGAAGATGGGGTAGTGGAGAGATTACATACTGCTGCCAGAGAGGACAGAAGAGGTAGCAAAGGAGGGATCAGTGGGCAACTATAGCTCAGACTCCCCCCTCATCTTAAGTAACCTTCCTGTTTTGGAGGGTCAACAGGGTGCTCTCGTGACGGATCTGGGACTGCATAATCACTGTGTGGGCTTGCAAAGGCTCGGGCATGCAGGTGGGAGGACGTGTGTTGTAGGACTCATGGTCATCACCATCCATCCACACATACCCATCCCCTAACCATGTGTCGATCCCCTCCCCTCACTAGACAATGGCTTAAATTTTGCCTGGGTCAAGCTGCCAGCCAGACCAGTGACCTGCTTGCAGCTGCTGCATTTCAATCACCCTGGAAGCTGTCTCCATGACTTTCATTTCTAGGTTTGTCACTCGCACTTGGGCAGTCAGCGTTGTGTCCTGTAGTGCACAGCAGTGATGCTGCAGGGATTCTATCTCCCTATCTTTCTGGGCACCCTGTTGGCCTAATTTTCCTGCAATTCCATGTTGGTATCTCAGGACAGACATGATAAGCCAAAGGACCCCTCCATGACTCCCTTAGTCTCTGGAAATCTCAATTTATCAAGGAGCAATACCATGTGGTGCCCTATCTTTTCTCCATGGAGTTCCAGCTTGTTGATCCAGTTGACTGGCATGGCGTGATTTGCCAGCCATGCTACAAAATGGCTGAACCTCTGGTGGTCGTCGGTCCACCCGGGTATTATATATTCCAACTCAGGGTTCTTTTACTAGCTGTAGGTTACCTCCTGCTGCCCCTGTTGGTGAGCTGGAACACAATAATGCATGCACCCGACAGAACACCCACACACACACACTTGTTAGCACCATCTCCCACATGGCTAGGACTCTCTTTTGTTCAATTAACCCTTCTGTGCGCCCATTCAGTTTCACTGTCTGGTTTTTATCATGAACAAATGTGGATGTGTAACATTCAGTCACCTCATCAAAAGTAAATGATTGAGGGCTAAGTACTGACCCTTGCAATTTCCAACATTGCAGCACGCAGACATTAAACAATGGTCATATCCTCAATACATAGTGATATATTGTCCTATTCCAATGAAGCCCAATGTTGTGTAATTAAAAACTGAATTGCAGCAGTTCAAAGTTGGATTGGAGCTCTTATTTAGATCATGATAAATGGCTTTCTAGATTAACATTATCACCATTTTACTGGCTGATAGATTTTTAAAAAGTGCATTGCTTAATTGCTCTAAAAGGGAAATAAGCCCACTAAAATGGCTTTCATGACCTAGAATGTCTGTGTTTAGATCCAGTTACATTCTCTGAAATGTTATCATTGTCATGTCAGAAACCTAGCCAGAATTTTATGCCCAAGAAGCTCACACTAACACCATTATGAAGAAGGCAAGGTAACCTTTTTTCATGTGATGTTCACTGAGGAATAAATATTGGCAGTGACAATGGACTTTTCTTTCCCAAAATTGCCTTCAATTGTACCATATTATAATAATTTTATTTCAGCTATTTCAAGTCTAATGCTTTGTGTTTTTTATCATATATTAATAAATTTGAAGTTAATATTCCTTATAATTCCACTGTGATATTTTTATTGCTTCCTAGCTTTCTTTGTTATGTTTCTGAAGCTGTATGTTGTGCTTGAATTGTAACAAACCAAGAAAATCTGCTTGACTTTGCACAGCACTAATTTTGCACAAACATTTTCCATAACTACAATTCACTTATGCTTGGAGAGAGAAATCTGTTTCTGAATTTCAATGCCCCTGAAAGCTTTGCCCTTTTATGAATTGTGCCATTCTGCAATTTTAAATTACAACCATATGAATTTAATAGATTCCAGCTAGATGAACAAATTTGGTTGGTTGTGGTTCTTGGCTCCAACTCATCTGATGTTTTTAACCATGTGATAGCCACTGAACATTATACTGGTTAAGGATAGACATGCAGAAATGCCTCTCTTAATCCAACAAATCTACTGTGTCTGTTTCCAGTGTTCATTATTGAAAATTACATTTGCTAAAGAATATATACCAAATGTAAGTATATTTCCTTTCAAGGAGTATGCATCAATATTTGATTTGATATCTTAAGGCTGAAGTGACAATGTTATATCATCCATTTTGGAGATGATTGGCCAATTCTGCTCTCAATCAAGAGTGGTCTGCCATCAAAAATCAACATGATTTTACATGCATAATGTTAATAGCTGCATTTTTCTAAAAACAATCTCATTTTGATAAAAGTAGTTGTCATTTTTCTTTGCTCTTGAAGTAAATTTTACAATTATATCAGCTTTGCTCTATTACAGTCTGCAGTAAGAGTTGCATTTTGCCCACCTCCAACTCATTGGTTGGTAGACTGTCATTAATTAATACCCTGATATCTTTTTGTTCTGACAAAGTGAATTTATGAGAGAATTGAAATGCAATCACTACACTATGTTCTTGTTAATTTTAGTAATAACTTCAGAAAATATATAGAAACTATTTTGAAGATTGTGCAGCACAGTTGAGACGGCTGCAAGTCTTCAGTAATAATCCAGAATTGCACGAGAAGGGACCCTTAAAAACCCATTTATCTGACTGCTAACCTAGTGGTTATACTAATCCTGAGATTGTGGGACCACAGTCAGTGAAGAACCTCTCCTCTACAATCTCCATCAGTACTGGAATACCACAGGGCTGTGTTCTTAGCCTCCTGCTCTACTCATTTTACACCGATAACTGTGTAGCTCAGTACGACAATATCACCATCTACAAATTTGCTGATGATGCCATGGTAGTGGGTTGTATAAAGGATGGGGATGAGTCGGCCTACAGGATGGAGATTGAAAACTTGGCTGAATGGTGCACCAACAACAACCTTGCACTCAATGTCACCAAAACTAAGGAGCTGATTGTTGACTTCAGGAAAGGAAAGCCAGAGGTATTCAATTCAGTGATCACTGGGGGATCAGAGGTGGAGAGGATGAACAAATTTAAGTTCTTTAGAGTCGCTATCTTGGAGGATCTTTCCTGGATCCAACACACCAATGGCATCATGAAGAAAGCATGTCAATGCCTCTACATCCTCAGGAGTTTGTGGAGGTTTGGTATGACTTCAGAAACCCTGGAAATTTTTACAGAGCTGTAGTGGAAAGTGTGCTGTCTGTCTGCATTACCATCTGGTTTGGGAACACCAATATCCCTGGGTGTAAAGCCCTCTAAAAGGTAATGGGCAAAACCCTCCCCACTATTGAGTCTTCTTCTTCTTCTTCTTCTTCTTCTTCTGGCTCTCCATCCCATAGGATGATGATGGTTCCTTTCAATCAGTTTGTGAGGTTTGATATGTGTGCAGCCTGGAGTTGCTGGACAGGCCAATCCTTGACTGGCCCTGCTTGCCACATACTTGGCAGGTGAGGCCTGGAGGGGTACGGGGCAGAAGCTCTGTCGTGGTGCTTCCTATGTCTTTCCTCTGCTGCCTCTTTGAGCTTGTTCTCAGCAGTACCACACCTTTTCTGATGGCGTCCCTCCACTGTGAATGATTTTGAGCCAAATCCTTCCATGGTGATGGGGCAATGTCAGCTTTCTTAAGGCTCCTGTGCACACCATCTTTGTACTGTAGTCGATGGCTTCCTTGTTTTCGGATACCAGTTGGTCATACAAAATGTCCTTGGGCAGTCTTCCATCTGGCATTCTGACAACATGTCCTGCCCAGCGTAGTTGGGCTGATAACCAAGGTTGAAACTGCTAGCATTCTGGCTCGAGAAAGGACCTCGATTTTGGAGACATTGTCTCACTAGGTGATCTTCATTAGGGAATGTAGGTGAAGCTGCTGCAGTTGGTCAAACTGATATAAGTGTCTCTGACATGGGCACCACATCTCACATCCATATAGCAAGGCTGTTATGACAACAGCCCTGTACACCTTGCTAACCTGATGTTCTGTGACCAAACCTGGTTTTTTTTCAGCTGTCCAAAGGCAAAGCAGGCCTTTCTGGTTCTTGACTCAATTTCTACATCTTGAGAAGCTGAAGATGTTACTGTGTTGCCTAGATCGGAAAATGTTTTTAAAATATTTTATTTAAATCAACACATATATGACAATTAATAAAATCATAAATCACATTGTTACAAAACTTACAAATATATGTTGATTTATATAAAAGAAAGAAAAAAGAAAAACAAAAAAAACCAACATGTAAACATTAACTAATTCCCTACCTTTCACCCTAACCCCTACTACCCCTACTAAAAAAATTACTAAAATATATAATAACATAGTATATATTGAATTGGATTGCTTCAGAAGATGCTCAAAGATCCAAAAAAATTTCTAAAAAAAACACATTACTAATTTTTAAGGGAAGACTTCTCTGGTCTGGATGACTCAAAGGAACTATTTATAATTTTAATCCCATTGTTCGAGCATAGGGGCTCCAAATCTGTAAAATTACAGAATATTTACCCCTCAGATTGTATGTAATATTTTTCTAATGGAATACAATTTTGAATCTCTGTATACCATCTTCTTAATGTTAATGAAATGTCTTATTTTCAATTAACAGCAATATATTCCCTTGCTATTATCAAAGCTAATTTAACAAATTTCAATTGAAATTCTGATAAAGGTAATTGAGGAGTTATATTCTCAAAATTTCCCATCAACAATAATTCAGGATTTAATGGAAAAACAACACAGGTAATCTGTTGTAAAAATTTACTAATGGAAATCCAAAAAGGTTTAACCTTTAAACAAGACCATGTGGAATGAATAAAAATTCCAATATCTTCTCCATATATAAAACATTGATCAACAATAATTCAGGATTTAATGGAAAAACAACACAGGTAATCTGTTGTAAAAATTTACTAATGGAAATCCAAAAAGGTTTAACCTTTAAACAAGACCATGTGGAATGAATAAAAGTTCCAATATCTTCTCCACATCTAAAACCTTGATCCGATATATTCAATTTCCATCAATTCAATTTTTGAGGCATAATATATAACTAATGTAAAAAATTATAATGAAGTAATCTGTATCTTACATTAATTGTATTAGATAATTTATTTACATAAATCTTGCCAAATCTGTTGATCTATTGATATATTTAAATCTTGTTCCCAACTTTCTTTGGTCTTAAACAAACCTAATTTAGATTTTTTTTGTACCATCATATATGCTGTTGAAATAATTTTTTTAGCCACTCCATCAACAATTAACTATTCAAAGACTGTAGGATCTTTTACCAGATCCTAATTTCTCTCTTAAATTAATTGAAAATAACAAAAAAGGGTATTATGTTGAATATCATATTTAGTTTTTAATTGATCAAATGACATCAATCTACCATTCTCATAACAATCCCTTACTTTAGAAAACCCTTTATTATTTCAAATGTACAAAAAAGGATAATTTTTTGAAAAAATTAAAAGAGGATATTCAATGCCATTTTTAATGACAAAAGAGTTCCATCATTTTCTAATTTGATTTTATTCAAAACATTAATCAAATGCTTCAACAATGGAGCATCTCTGTCAGTAGTCATTAACCTTGGTTCCCATTTATAAATAAATTCTTCTGATATAGTTTCTCTGATTTTATTTAATTCAATTTCTACCCATGATGGTTTAACTCCCCCAAATAAAGAAACAAGAAATCTTAATTGTGTTGCTTTAAAATAATTATTAAAATTAGGAAGATGTAATCCCCTAATTCATATTTCCATGTTAATATTTCTAATGATATTCTTCCCATTTTCCATTTCCAAAGAAATTTCCTAACTTGTTTATTTAAATCCTGAAAAAAAATTGAGGTATTGAGATGGGTAAAGTCTGAAATTGATATTTAATTCATGGAAAAATATTAATTTTAATACAATTAATTCTTCCAGTTAAAGTAATAGATAAATTTACCCACTTTTTAAAATCTTCATTATTTTCTAAAATAATATAATATAGTTTAATTCATATAAAACTTTCAAATCATTATCTCTACGTATACCTAAATATTTAATCTTATCCGTTCATTAAAATTGAACATCTTTTTAACATTGTGAATAATCACCCTGTACTAATTCCATTACCTCACTTTTATCCTAATTTATTTTATATCCTGAAACTCTTCCATATTCTATCAACAGTCTATATAGTCTCGATAATGATAATTGTGGTTGAGTTAAATATACTAACACATCATCTGCAAATAAACTAATCTTATGTTCGGTTTGATTTACTACAAACCCTTTCAACTGTTGATCTGTACAAATCCTTTGTGCAAGAGGATCTATACCCAAAGCAAACAAAGCCAGAGATAAGGGACATCCCTGTCTACTTGGATCTAGTCAAATTAAATGATTGAGATATCTGTCCATTAATTATTACTTAGCCTTAGGATTTTTATAAAGAGTTTTAATGCCATTTACAAAATTCAATCCGAAACCAAACTTACTCAAAAGCTTAAATAAAAAATCCCAATTCTAACCTTTTTCTGCATCCAATACTTCCGCTACACCTAAATCATTTTTCTTTTGTGTGAAATGAATTATACTTAATAACTTTACTATATTTTCAAAAGTTTGTCTATTTTTAACAAAACCCGTTTGGTCCACATTTATTCATTCAGGAAGATAATTATTAATTCTACTTGCTAATACCTTTGCTCTAATTTTATAATCAACATTTAACAATGAAACAGGTTTATATGAAGCTGGTTTTAATGGGTTTCTATTTTTTTAGGAATACCATAATTATTGCTGTTAAAAAAG
The DNA here is from genome assembly GCF_036971445.1 of Narcine bancroftii. Classification (NCBI taxonomy): domain Eukaryota; kingdom Metazoa; phylum Chordata; class Chondrichthyes; order Torpediniformes; family Narcinidae; genus Narcine; species Narcine bancroftii. The sequence continues at coordinate 297,006,352 of NC_091470.1, read as the reverse complement.
TTTTTGAAAGATTATGTAATCTGAAAACTTGTTCTATTACCTTCATAAATAAAGGAATTAATAAATCTTTAAATTCTTTATAAAATTCAAATGGAAATCCATCTTCTCCAAGAAATTTATTATTTTATAAACAATCAATTGCTTCATAAATTTCTTGTTCAGTAAAAAGTCTATGTAAGTAATCTTTACCTATCTCAGTTAGTCTCAGTAATATCATTTGTGGCAGTAGTCATCTATGACCATTTCATCTTGTAATGATTCAGATGTATATAATTTTTCATAAAATTCCTTAAAAGTTTCATTTATTTCTTGTGGTTTAAATGTCACTTTTTTATTATTTTGTTGTATTGCATTAATCATTCTAGAAGTCTGTAATGTTTTTAATTGCCAGGATAAAACTTTATGAGATCTTTCTCCTAGTTCATAAAATTTCTGTTTAGATTGTAGTATCATTTTCTCTGTTCTATAAGTCAACATTGTATTATATTGTAATTTCTTAATAGTTAAACATCTATATTTATCCTCTGATGATGATTTTTGAATTTATTTTTCCAATGGTATTGTTTCTTTTTCTAATTTATCTATCTTTCGTAGTCATTTTTATCTTTTGAAGTATAACATGATTTGTTTTCATAAATAAGCTTTTAAAGCATCCCAAATGATAAACTTATCTTCTATTGAATGTAAATTTGTATCACAAAATAATTCTATATGTTGTCTTACAAAGGCACAAAAAATCTTCCCTTTTCAATAATAAAGAGTTTAATCTCCACCTGCATACTGACTGTTGCTTTTCAGTAAATTCTAATTCAATAAATAATGGAAAATGATCAGATATTATTCTTGCTTTATACTCAATGTTCAAAATTCTCGATTGGCTTTGAGCTGAAAACAAAAACAATCAATTCTAGCATATGTATCAAATCTATTAGAATAAAAGGAATAATCTCTATCTATGGGACATATCCTTCTCCGTATATCAATTAAATTTAAATCCTTCATTAAATATAACAGTTTTAGCTGCTTTAGATTGAACCATTGTTCTTGATGATCTATCTAATGTAAGATCTAAACAAAAATTGAAATCACCTCCTACCGAATGTCCACCAAATTCAAAAAAATATCTTGTATAAATTTTTCATCAAGGTAGGAAAACCTGTTGGCAGCATTGAGATGAATGTCATCAATGAGGACTGTCGGTTCTTTGTAGCTTGAGCCAGGGGCCAGTTGGTACAAAATTTATGTCTTTTTCAGGCTGATTGTCAATCTGTAGCTCTTAGGCGCACTAGAAAAGTGACAGGTAAGTCTTCGAGAGAGCAGGCAATCAGTGCACAATCATCAGCAAATTGTAGCTTGTGTGCCACAATGTCCTTGACTTCTGTTTTTACCCTCAGTCTTGTAAGGTTGAGGAGCATGCCATCAGCCTCGTTTGTACGAAGACTCATATCTTCATGTCTGATGTGACATCCTGAAGAACAGCAGTGAAAAATAGTCCAAACAGAGTATGAGCCAAAACACAACCTTGTTTTATGCCGTTGTTGATGGGAAATCTATCTGACAACTCACATACACATTGATGCAGCCTTCACGGAACTGATGGATGATGTTGGTTAGGTGCAGGGGTCAACCAAATTTTGGTAAGAGCTTTCACAGGCCATCTCTACCAATAGTATCAAATGCTTTGGTTAGAACAACAAATGTGATATAGAGACTTCTCTGCTGCTCAAAACATTTCTTTTGGAGTTGCCTTAGTGAGAAGATCATATCCACTATACTATAGCCTGTTCAAAAACCACACTGGCTTTCTGGAAGGATGTTGTCATTGACGTTGGGCACCAAATGTCTAAGGATGGTCTTTGCAAGGCATTTTCCCACAACTGACAGAGAGATGCCATGATAATATTTGCAATCTCTCTTGTCTCCCTTGTTCTTGTGGATGGTCATGAGTGATGCGGCTTTGAAGTATTGCGTTAGTTCTGCATTTCTTTACAACTTTGTGAACAGCTGGTGTAGGCATGACATCAGTGTGTTACCACCATACTGGTAGATCCCGGCTGCAATACCATCAGGCTCTGGTGCTTTGTTGGGTTTTAGCTGTTTGATAGCTTTGGTGACCAAGTGAAGAATAGGGGACCACCTAGCTTGAATGATAAGGGTCGAGGGTGTCCTCTGCTCAGTAGTTCATCGGTGATGGTTCCTGGTCTATTCAACAGCTCGTAGAAGCATTCTTGCTATCTTTTCATGTTGTCTGACTTCTCAATGAAGGTGGATGTACTGTCTTTGCTCAGAAGTTGTGAGGTACCTTGCTTTGATGAACAATACAAAATGTTGATTGCTTCATAGATGCTTCTTGAGTCATTACAGTAGTTGAAGGCTTGTAACTCCTTGGCCTTATTCACCCACCACTTGTCTTTCATAGTGGAGCTGCCTCTGCAAAGTTGATTTTGCATTCAAAAGGTACGCTGTTTGAAACTTGAGTTTGGGTGTCGAAGAAGATCTTAGTGTGCAACTGCCTTAGCTCTTAGAAGGTCTTGTGCAGATTGGTTTTTCTCATCAAACCAGTCCTGGTGCTTGCACTTGACTTTCACCAAGGTGTCCTGGGCAGTGCTGTAGACTGTTTCTTTGGAAGCATTCCAGTGCTCAGTAATATCATCTGGTGGTTTCTCAACCAGTCTGCTCAGCGTAGTTTCCATGGAAGATTTCAGGGCAGCTTTTTAGGTGATCTTCAGCAATCAGTCTGTGTTGAGGTTTGATCGATATACATAGATCCAACCATACCATCTGATGATCAGTTCAGCTCCATACTTAACTCTAGTGATACCAACATCAGAGATGTCTTGTTTTTGGGTGATAACATAGTCAATTGCATGTCAGTTTTTAGATCGTGGATTCATCCATGTGCATTTGAGCTTGTTTAGCAATCTGAACAATCTACCCTCCCACTATTGAGTACATTTACAGAGAACACTGTTGTCAGAGGGTAGCAGTAATCATTAAAGACCCACACCATCCATTACACGCTCTGTTCTCGCTGCTGCCATCAGTAAAGAGGTCTAGGTGCCACAAGACTCCCACCACCATGTTCAGAAGCAGTTGCTACCCCTCCACCTTCAGACTCCTCAACGACAAACTCAGAGACTCACTTAAAAACTTTTACTTGTGTTCTTTATCGATTTTCTTTTTGTTCTCTGTATTGCATAGTCAGTTTATAGTTCTTTTATTTGTTTACATGTTTATGCTGTGAACATTTTATTTTTGCACTGCCAATTAGTGGTAATTCTGCCGCGCCCCCAGGAAGAAGAATCTCAGGGTGGTATGTGATAGCATGTACGTTCTCTGACAATAAATCTGAAATCTATTGTAGTTTCTCAACCCAAAATGTCAACTATCCTTTTGCCTCCACAGATGCTGCCTAACCTGTTGAATTTCTCCTGCAGCTCTTTTGTTTGCTCTGAATTTCACCAGTTTCTTGTATATCCTGGATTTGTGGTTGAAGCAACTGAATTTAGTTGCGTCCAAATTGTTGTGAAAGTTAATTTACTAAAGCCCGATTGGTAATCAATGTGGAGTGGTTCCCACTGGTGTTATAACTGATATAAATGTAGCAGAAACTCTCAATCTACAATGAAATAAGGGAAATTCCTCTTGTTCTACCTAGATCACGAGACAGCCAATCTGTGAGATGAAATGCTTCCAGGCCATGAAGAAGACGTGTTGTTCTGCTTGAATCAGAATAAAGCAAATGACAGATGCTGTGCTTGAAAGAAAAGGTACTTTATCTAATCAGTTTTCCATGGGAAGATTTTAATTTACATCATGAGATTCTTACTATTGAACAAATTTTTCAAGTGTATTGTATTTTTATAAACTGGGTCAATGCACCCATCAGAGTATCTCTATGAAAATAGCAGGGACTGAGAATGTTCTTTTTGTAGGGACCAGCAACTCTGTTTCTTCTTTCCATCAGACTGCATTTATGAAAGTGAACAGAGAATGATTTATTGACAGACAATAATCAAAATCTGAATTTGTCGTCATGAGCAAGTCACGAAATTTGGAGTTTTGCGTCAACACAACAGTGCAAATAGTCATATCGTGAACCATCTTTCAACAATAATATATATATATAAAAAATTTAAAACAGTACTGCGCAAAAAGTAAGGTTGTGTCTTTGGTTCATTGACCATTCAGGAATCTGATGGCAGCGGGGAAGTCAAAAAGATGTAATGTTACATCTTCTGAACTTATCTTCAATGTAGAAAAAGAGAACAAAAAACATATCTTTCTGATTTTATATGAGCAACCGAGGAGTACACAATTTCCTCCTAAATATTGTGACTGCTGTAATAGATACAGCTAATGTTTCCCCAATGGTGAGGTAGCTTCTAGTATATGCTGTGGCTGAGTAATTAAGTCATGAGTTGTTTACTGCCTGATAAACTTGGAAAATTGCAACTAATAATAAAAAAATCACTGATTTATGTTTTTATATCTGAATAATTCATAACTATGGAGCTAAGGAGATGTCATGAAAATATCATTCACCTCCTCCCCACCTTGCCATATACTGTGTAAAAAAAAATCTTTAATTTGTCCAATCACAATATTGTCACTTAAAATCTAAGAGACTCTTTGACCCCAAATAAAAGAAAAAAATTTCAGAAAAGATCATGTTAGAAAACTGACAGGAAATATCTTCAAACAGAAAACAATTAGGAAATTCTGGAAACATTACGACTTAGAAATTGGATTTCAAGTTTTTTTGAGCAGCTAGATTGTCAATATGTTTTATGCTAACACTTAGTCTCCAAATTAAATCTGAAAATAGCCAGATACATTTTAAAGACATTTGGTTGTTATACACAGAATTAAATGTAGAAGCAGAAAGTGCATGGGTCTTTATGGGACCCAAAGCCAGCAATGAGCAATCCACCAATTCGAGAAGGGAGGAGAGTTTAGTGGAGACATCTGGAATGCCTTGTCAGGGGTGATGGTGGAAGCTGAAACATTAGGGACATTTAAGAAACTCTTAGACAGGGACGTAGATGAAAGGCAAATAGAGGGTTATGAGGAAGAAAGGGCTTAGTTTTTGTTTTGGTAGGATTATATAGGTCGGCACAACATCGAGGGCTGAAGGTCCTGTACTGTTTTATGTTTTAACCATTGAAGGCAAACTGTGAATATTAAGCAAACACTAATAAAACACAATAAGAACTCTACACCAATATATTGTTGTACATACACACACACACACACACACACACACACACGCACACACACATGCACACACACACACACACACGCGCACACGCACACACACATGCACACACACACACGCGCACACACACACACACGCACACACACATGCACACACACACGCGCACACGCACACACACACTTCTCTGCCCTCAGTTAGAAAAAGACAGCAAAGTATAGAAAGGAGGAAACTCATACAGAGTGCAGTGAGTAATCTTAAAGGAGAACATCCTCCGGCTAATAAGCATGAGCACGGAGCCCACATAATCTCATATCACAAAAAGCAAGTGCAATCCACAGCCTGCAGGTGTGCCCTGTAAGGAGTTTGTATGTTCTCCCCGTGTCTGCATGGGATTTCCCCAGGAGCTCTGGTTTCCTCCCACCATTCAAAATGTACCGGGGATTTTAGGTTAATTGGGTGTAATTGGGCAGCACTGACTCATGGGCCAAAATGGCCTGTTACTGTGCTGTATGTCTAAATTTAAATTTTAAATTTAATATTTTGTGATTACAAATATCCCATTGCTTTTATCAATCATTGACTTCATCGTTACCACCTGCACCTGCTACCTCACCATGTAGGTGATTTTACTACAGCTTCTGTACAGCTCTCGTGTTTTGTCTTTGTAGGCTATCAACTAATTCTCCCTCCTTAAAGGAGGAGGGCACAGAAGAGAAAAGGCAAAGAAAGGAACAGGAGGACAATAATGATGATATTGTCACCAACATGCACAACACCCAACCACATCACTTCAGAGACTGGAACTGTAAGGGATAACCAGATTAGATTTGAGGACTGTGCATCCCAGAGGCTGAGGTCTGCGATTAGGCATTGGAATGCTGAAGCAGTATGACACTGAAGGGAAAGCGTGAGTATCTGTACCTGCCCCAAATTGCTTAGAAGAGCACCATGATTGGAAGGTTTTTGCAACAAGATGCAGATAAAATAATTCAACAATTCGATAATAGAAAGAAAGCAGGGAAAGCATAGAAGGTTCATCGTGGAATTGGCAGGTGTAAGGGGGATACAAACAGACAAAAAGTTAAGAAAATAGATGGTGCATGGATTTGTTGTGGATAGTACTTGGTGATGCAGTGAAGCCAACTATCATTGATAGAATAACCAAGTAATATGTAAAAAAGGCTGTAAATTTGACAACAAAAATTGAAAATTCTTAATAAAAACACCCACCAAAACAAAGGTCCAAATGGTTAGCCTGGAGAGGGGATCAAGCTTGCCACCCCTCCCCCCACCACTGGAGGTATGAAGATTTGTTATAGCTGGTCAGTGGAAAGTAAAGGAAACTTCAGATGTCTGTGGACGGATAAAGATTGAGAACCAATGATCTAGAACATGTAGAGAAATGTAAAGCAATCCACTGTACAGGAAATGTAGAAAACAAAACATTTTTCAAACTGTGAGGCATTGGGAGATTGATAGTTAACCTACTTCATAGGTTGCAAATCTGAAATTAAAATATGCTAAAGAAATGTTCGAAATATTCAGCAAGGCATGCAAAAAAGTCATAGAACTATAGAATACAACAGCACTGAAACAAACAATTAGGCTCATCTAGTTTTTGCTGAACTGTTACTCTGCATTGACCTGCACCTGGTCCACAGCCCTCCAAACTCCTCCTATCCATCTACCTTTCAAAATTATTCTTAATGTTAAAATCAAGCCTACATTCACCACTTGGACGGGCAGCTCGTTACACACATTCGCCATTCTCTGAATGAAGAAGTTCCCCCCCCATGTCCCCCTAAACATCTCATATTTCATCTTTAACCCATGTCCTCTGATTTGTATCTCACCTAACCTCAATCGAAAAAGCCTGTTTGCATTTACTCTATCTATACCCCTCAATTTTAAATACCTCTATCAAATCTCCCCCTCATTCTTCTACGCTCTAAGGAAAAAAGTTCCAACCTGTTTAATCTTTCCCTGTTACTCAAATCCTGAAGACACGGCAACATCCTTGTAAATCTTCTCAGCACTGTTTCAATCTTACTGAAATCCTTCCTGTAGTTAGGCAACCAAAACTGCATATAACTCTCCAAATTTGGCCTCACCGATGACTTATATAACTTTACCATAGCACCCAAACTCCTATACTCGATACTTTCATTTATGAAGGCCAACATGCCAAAAACTCTCTTTATGGTCCTATCCACCTGTGACAGCGCTTTCCCAGATCCATCTGTTCTACTGCACTCCTCAGTTCCCTACATTCTCCATGCACATCCAACCTTGGTTCATCCTCCCAAAGCACAACACATCATACTTGTCCACATTAAATTGCATCTGCTATTTTGCAGCCCATTTTTCCAGCTGGTCCAGATCCTGCTACAAGCTTTGAAAGCCTTCCTCACTGTTCATTACACCTCAATCTTTGTGTCATCTGCAAACTTGTTGATCCAGTTTATCACTTTATCATCTGGATCGTTGATACATTAACACTGAAACATTAACAATATGTAGAATCAGCCAGACCTGCTCAGTGTTTCCAACATGTTCTGACACTAGGAGACTCTGGTTTTCAGGGAGATCTAGTTTTCTCATACATGAATCACAGAAAGTTAGCTCACAGGTTACAGAGAGTAGTCAAGGGAACAAGGAAGCCTTTATTACATTGGATTGGAGTATAAGAGAAAATAAATCTTACTGCAACTTGCAACCAAAACTGTTGAAACTGTTAATTCTTTATCAAATTTAAAGTAACAAGGTTCATTTTATCCTCACACATAGGAGGTAATTTTGGCCCATTGAGCAAATGCTGGCTTCTATCACTCGATTCTATGACCCATTCTGTCTTGAATGTACTTCAATCCTCTGCTCCAAGTTATTAAGGGCAATTTCACACAAGCTAATTGAACATTAGCCAATATTTTAGATAAAATGCAAATATTTCAAGTGACTGCATTACCTTTAAAGTCCTGTAAACCCTTTGGAGATGCATCTTAGCTCTGAACAACCCTTTCACGAGAACCAGTTTACATGTTAAACAAAATCAAATCAGTAAGTGTACAGGCAAAAGTGAATTTTGGTCGTAATTATTTAATATCACTGTTACAATATGATCTTCGTTGATGTCCAGCGTTGTATGTAAGAAGTAAAATACTGTTGATTCTTTTGTTTACAGTTAAGGTTGTGACATGTTTGGATTACACAATATCTCTATGTTTTATTGTAAGTGTTGCTGCTGTGGTATTTAGGATTAACAATTCTTTTCAGAACATCATACATTCTCAGCTGTCAATGTAAGGTGATTTCAGGATCAGATCTGGTGGAAAGTGTAACGATTTCACACTCCATGAGGTGAGAAGACATATTTGACTGGAACTAGAAATATAAAATACAATATCAACAAAATAAAAGCTGTGGGAAGAGAGATCTTTGGAATCTGTGAAATGATGAAAGACTCATGATAGAGAGGAATAAAGTCTGATGAATTGTGAGCTGGAAAATATTGTATGAATTTATAAGCTTTCTAAACTTACAGTTCAGTTAACATACCTCGGGAGTCTTCAAGTGGTAATTAGCTTTTGGATTGTGGGCGAGAAATTTCTAAAATATACTTTCATGTTTTCTTCTGTTTGATTAGAAGAAACTGCAATCAAATGCTATTTTTTCCACCTCTTTTTGAGCAACCCTTTGAGAAATGCACGCAGTTTTGCAAATTATACTTCTGCCAGCCACTTCTACATGGAAGGGGTGGCATGTGGGATTGATTGCCCTCTGCCCTATCCACTGTTGAAGTGGGGGAGAGGAATAGATGTACAGGTGTTTTCTAGAACAATGTAGGTTCTACACTGCCAGCGGAAGAACCAAACCATCTGCTATTCAGTGTAGGCTACAGGGAAGATGTGCATTGTTCACAGAGTGACACAGGGTAAAAGCAGATCTCTCAGTGGCTTTGTATTCCATAAATCCCTGTAAGAAATTTAAACAATGTTTCTATCATATTGCCAATGTTTGGCACAGTTTATCAAGCTTGTAGACGTAGACCCTTAAAAGATGCCTTAAAATTGTGTGAACATTACATATTTACTTATCTGTGGAATCACCTCATCTCTCTGGCCCCCACAAAGATACAGCTGACTGCTTTGGCCCAGTCTTGACTCGGTCTGTGTAATCTGCTGTCAACCCACAGAGGTTGGGGACCATCCTGAGATAAGATCAAATTTGCAGTAGGCACTTCTCCCAATCCTGAGCTAGTGAGCTGGATCAGAAAGTTTGATACCTAGTATAAAACACTTACACAGATACCCCAAGCCTAGTTTTTCTCAATTCCCCAGGGCAATGTCCTTTAGTAAATATTCCAAATATGTTGCTTACTTTCAGGTGATACCTTCATTTTTTGCTAATGTGTAAATTCCAACTTTAATTATTCATCTGACTTCAATGCTATGACAGTAGTTGTAGGATCTGTCCTGCAATCTGCAAGGATTGCTGATATCTCTGTCTGGGGTGAGTGCGAGATTTTACTCTTCTCTCTGGACAGCAGTAGTGCTGTGTTTCCAAAACCTTCATAACTTAATTCCACAGCAGGATGAGAAATCTGATTTAGGTGAGGAACTATTGAGAGATAACTCTCAGTCCCAAGAGCTAGTCCTCTATCCTGCCCTCAGGTCAATGGACTGTTGAGACTGAAAGAGTCATGTAAGTTTTATGCATGGATAGCTTTCACCATGAGGAATATCTTTGTCACTGGGGCAGCTGAATATTAAAGCCTCTGTTCACAAGAGGTGGCTGGAGCACCTCAAGCCCTGAAATTGGAGTTTTTGCCCATTCTAAAGCAGATTATTGCATCAGAATGGATAATCCAGGGGCACAGATTTTACAGGTTTAGAGTTCCCACTTTTGCAAAAGAGTCAAATGACATTTAGACAATACACAAATGTGTTGGAGAAACTCAGCAGGCCATGCAGCATCCATAGGAAGTAAAAAGTAACCAATGTTTCAAGCCTGAACCCTTTGTCAGGTTTCAGAAAATAAAACAGACAGACACCTGCATAAAAATGTGGGGGGATAGGGGAGGAGGAGTGGAGAAGAGGGAGGAAGGGGAAAGGGGAGGTGCACATGCTAACAGATGGGTACAGGTGGGAGGGTACAAGAGGAAAAAAAGCTGAGAATTGATGGGAGAGGACAGAAGGTAGCTCTCTGATAGGAAAAGGAAGGGTTTCCCTTCCTAAAGTCTACAATCTGCTCTTTGGTTTTGGTGATATTGAGTGAGAGGTTGTGATTAGTACACCATTCAGGAAATTTTCAATCTCCATTACAGGAAATGACTAAAATTCTCAGTAAATATTGAATAAATCTGGAAATTCGACTTTGTCAGATTCAAGAATACCATTCACTTTTGAGACTGTTAGAATGCTATAAGAGAGCTCATTCATGATCATAAGGGTTACAATGGATTTCAAGCTCACAAGCAGTTCTGTTTGTAGATTTCTGGCTGTTATTTAACACTTTTATGCTGTCTCCTAGCAACATCGTTGAGCAAAGGTTACAGCTGGTTTCTTGGCATGTTAGAAAGATAACATGTTTTAGTTTAGTTCTTTTGTTCTGCTAAACGGAGAGATCGGAAAAGCTCCAACAACTTTTATTGACCATCTAACAATGTTTTAATGGCTTGTAACAAAGTATAGCAACTAATAATAATGTTAACAATGTTTAATATTGTTTAATCAACTTTGGAAAACTCAGTTTAACTTTAGTATGAATTTGTTTGAATGAGTCATAGACAATAACAACAACAACATTCTGATATCCTCCAAGCGACTATAATGGAAATGAATTGCTACAATTAAGTCAATAGAAAAGTTGGAAATTGGGTTTGGAATTTGGACTGGATTGATTGGGCTCTGTTTAGAGCATTTCAAACTCAAGGAAGCACAACTGTCAACAGGATCATCAAGGCCATTGAAAAAGCATTAAGCCTTACTTAAGGATTCCTAGTGTGTGCTTATTTCAAGTTAGAACACAGTTTGGAGAAACTTCCACTTGTCCTTTAAGGACTATTTTGGATTTGGAGTATTGTTGTGCAAGTTTGATGCCTGAGTACGACAGTCGGTTGGATTTATAATATGGCAGCTGCCAAAAGAAGCTGCTGCCCCTGAGGAGCTATGTATCGAGGAGATGAAGGTCAAAGAACTTAAGGAAGAATTACAACATTGGGGATTAGATTTAAATGGAGCTAAAATTACTCTTCAAGCAAGACTGAAAGAGGCAATAGAAAGAGAGAAGGTTATGGCTGCTGGGAATACAAATCCCACAGAAATACTGCAAAAAAAATTAATAGAATCTAAGAGCAGCCACATGGAATTGTTTGAAGGTGTGTGACAAGATGGTTGTGTGGTGGATAGGCAATCCAGAGGGTAGACAAAATCCGATATTAAGCGGCATCTGAAATTAAGGACGATATACTGCCAGGTGATTGTGCATCAAATACAGGAACCAGGAGAAGCAAGGACAGTTCAAGAACAAGCTCCAGAGTTTCAAGTACTGCATCTACACCTTTAAAAGTTCAGGAAGAAGTGGCAGCTCTTGAAGCAGAATAAGAAAGGCTTCAAAATAAAATGGAAGAACAAGAGGGGCAGCTAAGGAGGAAAAAAGAACAGCTGGAACTGGAAACAAAAAATTGCTGATAATCAGGCCAGGGTGAGGGTACTAGAGGGCTCAGTGGTATCTGGTGTTTCAAGTAAATTATCTAAAGCGTCTATCTGAGGTACTACTTGAGGACAACAGGAAAAGAAAATATATAATGCCAAAGTAGAACCAATGCTATGGTTCTGAGATGTGTATGTACTTGAACAAAGCAGGTCAAGGTGTGGTGGTACCAGATCTCAAACCCCAATAATGACCCCAATGGTCAGAGATGAGAGCCAAATACCATTTTATGATGCAGAATACTTGCCGCTTCCATTAAGTAACAAAAATCTGGGTTGACAAAGCAACGATGAACAGGGCAATATTATTCATTTAGCAACAAGGTCTCTATTCCCTGCCCAAGAAGGGGGTTCAGATTTCTGATGGAGACCCACTTCAGTGTCAACCATTCAGTAAATCTTTTGAACACGATATTGAAAGTAAGAATAAAAACACCAGAGATAATTTTTATTATCTAGAACAGTATACTGAATGACAGCCAAAGGAACTTGTAAGGAGTTGCCTACATATAGATTCAGAAAAAGGATTCATGAAGGGAAGGGCTTTACTACAAGAGCATTTTGGTAATGAGCACAGAATTGCAACGGCTTAAAATAGGATGACAGAAAGGCTCTACAAGCATATGCTCTCTATTTAGAGAAGATGTTGTAATGCCATGGAAGATATTAACAACATATGTGAGTTTAACATGTTTTCTAATATGTTAACCATCACAAAGAAGTTGCCTTACTAGCTGAGGGATTTGTGGAGAGCAAGGGTTTGAGAACTTCAGATAAAATATATACAAAATGCTACCTTTGAGGATATTGTTTATTTTCTTGAATGACCCATGCAGACTGCAACTGTACCAGGATTTGGAGATATCAAGGATACTCCAAAGGTGAGCAATGTGGTGAAAGGGTTCAAGATGCCATCTCAACCAAAATTGAAAAAAAGTACATTTGCCACCTCCCTGGAGTTGTGGATAAAGGAAAAGGAAAGTTTGCCTGCTATGAAGAAATATTTGTTTTGTAATGATAAATATGCTTTGGAAAAATGTGCACAGTTGGAAAAAAAGATGGCACGGTTAGCAAGGTGGTTAGCACAATGCCTTTACAGCGCCAGCTATCGGGACTGGGGTTCGAATTCCGCGCTATCTGTAAGGAGTTTGTACGTTATCCCTGTGCCTGTATGGGTTTTCGCCGGGGACTCCAGTTTCCTTCCATCGTTCAAAACATACCAGGGGTGGGGGGTGTAGATTAATTGGGTATAAATTGTGCAGCATGGAATCGTGGGCTGAAACGGCCTGTAGCTCTGCTTTATGTGTATATATTAAAAAAAGAACAAAATTTAAAGACGCATAGTGAGAAAATCGCTTTTTGAAGGAAAATATTTTGTCTGTCTGTGTAAAGAACATATCAGCAAAAATTGCGAAAAGCAACTCAGTTATGACATATGCATTCAAAGGCATCCCAGAATGCTGCATAATATTCCAGGAAAAGAAGAATATGGAAAAGGAAGAAACAGCAAAAAAGGAAGCAGATGAAAACAGAGCTGAAGCCTCGGTACAGACAAACGATCTTACTGGGGCCAATGAGAACAACTGCAAACTTTTAATAGTACCTCTGTAAGTCAAGGCCAAGAAAGGGAGGTGCAATAGTGCATACTTATGCATTTCTCAATCCAGGAGGCACTACGTCATTTTGCACTGTAGAACTAATGAATAAGCTTAATCTTCAAGGAAGAAGGTCAAAAATTCCATTGAGAACTATAGGTCAAGTTAAACTCATTGAAACCAACGTTGATTTTGGGCCTAGAGATTGCTGGACTGGATAGTAACGATTTTGGTGAACTCCCAAGTCTATGCCTGTTCATAAAGGAAACATCCCACATCAAAACGACATTGAACCATGGATGCATTTGAAAAATGTTTACGCAAAATCAACTCTGAGATTGAGTTGCTGATTGATTCAGATGTACCAAAAGCTCTGGAACCACTAGATATGACAAGCAGCGTGAGAGATGGACCTTACACTGTCAAAACTATGCTTGGTTGGAGGATTAATGGACCATTAGGAGGAAGAAATGAGGTTCAGGACCAGTAGTTATAAGTGTCACAAGATATCGATTGTTAAACTTGATGAGCAGTGGGAGCAGCAGTTCATGATTAAATTTCCTGAGAGCCTCAGGGATGATCAAGAAAATTTCAGGGAAGGCCATCTGTTCTTGGAATCAGTGTCGAAATCTGCCAAGCTGATTAATGATCATTATTGCTTTGGATTACCTTTGAAAAAAAGGGAATTAGGCATGCCTGATAATAGAAGCATTGCTGATCAACATGCATTGAATTTAAAGAGAAGATTCAAGAAAGATTCTCCCTTTCTCTCACACTACACTAACTGCGTGTCTGACATGATATTTAAAGGTTATGCAGAAAAAGTACAGGATGGTATCTTGGGACATAGTGCTTGTAAAAAATCATGATGACCATACCATGGGGTTTTGCATACAAAAGAAAAAAGCTTTTCACTAAATTCTCAACTTTTGAAGGGTCCAGATTTGACCAGTAATAGATTCCATAAAGAACCCATTGGCATCACTGCAGACACTGAAGCAATGTTCCAGCTGGAGAAAGTACCGAAGGAAGACTATGACTTGTTACAATTCCTTTGGTGGCCTGATGTAAACTACAGTCAGAACATGGCAAAGGAGGAAAAACCCAACACCCAACCCCAACCCACCAATTTTCCCCTGCAGCCGCTGCAACCGTGCCTGCCTGTCCCGCATCGGACTTGTCAGCCACAAACGAGCCTGCAGCTGACGTGGACTTTTACCCCCTCCATAAATCTTCGTCCGCGAAGCCAAGCCAAAGAGACATGGTATAATACAGAATGACAGGACATTTATTTGGAATGACTTCATCACCAATTTGTGCAAATTTGTGCTGAGGACAATAAGGAACAGTTTAGCTCTCAAGCTATAAGCACCATTAGAAATAACTTCTATGTGGATGACTATCTCAGAAGATGAAGCAATAGTTCTTTATCATGCATGTGAGTTTAACTTACCAAATGGAAAAGTAACAGTCGTCATGTATTGGTGGCCATACCTGAAATAGAGAGGCCAAAAGAAATGAAAAATGAAAAAAGATCATGACAACCTTCCTATGTACACTGGTGTGTTCAGTGTGACGTTTTTAAGTTCAAAATTATTTTGAAGGACTGACCTCTCACAAGAAGGGGGATTCTGTCAATAATCAGTTCAATATTGGCACCAGTTATTTTGACAGTCAAGAAAGATCCTGCAAAATTAATGTAGGAACAAGATTGTTTGGGATGATGATATACCAGAATTCAATGTACAAAAATGGATGGGTTGGATTCAGGATCTTTCGATGCATGTGAAGACGATTACGGAACTGTTAGTTATTTAATATTGCGTGATAACCAGAATCAAAACTAAATCTGGATTTCTGAACAGACCAATTACCAAAATTTGTCTTTTACAAGAGGCAGAAAGCTTTGATAATTGACTTTTATTTTCTTTTGACATTTAACATACTACTATGTACAATGTTTGATTTTTTTTTCTTTGTGATGGTAATTATTATTTTTTAAACATAATAATTAGAGCTGCTATTGTTAAGGCTAAAATGGATTTTAAGCTTGCAAACGGTTCTGTTTCTGGCTTCGGGCTGTTACTTAACATATTTTTAATGCTGTCTCCTAGCAACATCTTTGAGCCAAGGTTATAGCTGGTTTCTCAACATGTTAGAGAGATAACATGTTTTAGCTTAGTACTTTTGTTCCACGAAATGGAGGGATTTGAAAAGCTCCACTAATTTCTATTGACCATCTAACAACTTTTTAACAGTTTGTAACAACATATAGCAACTGATAATAATGTTAACAATGTTTAATATTGTTTAATAAACTTTGGAAAACTAAACTTAACTTTAGAATGAATTTATTTGAATAAGTCATAGACAATAACAACATTCTGATATCCTCCAAGCAACTATAAAGGAAAGTAGTCGCTACAATGGTCAAGGATAAACTTTGAACTACTATTTAGTTAAAACCAGCAGTGGAACATTGAATGTTGTTTACTGTTCTGAGAGCATGTAAAACCTGTAATGCTGTTTCTAAATAGATCCAAATATACATTTTAGCTAGCCCTTACAATGGCAATGTCTGAATAATGAGGAACAATACATAGTCAACAAATATTTTAAAATTACATTAAAAGGATCAATCTGCTCTTCAATACAAAAACAATTTTTGGATGAGTTATTCTGAAAATGGATTGTGTACTGTTGCAAACATAAGAGGTGAATTCATTATATGAATTTAAAATGTACAAGTTTGCCCAAGTCATCTAGTGTTGACATAGTGAGCTGCATTTTGAACACTGCCAAAAGCTATTTAAATACCATCCCGGAAAGTAACTGAGATTGGTAAAACCCTTATGTCCATGGTGTTACCGATCTCTTGCTCACCAACTGTAAATGGGCATGGATTACATTTTTCTGTACTGTGGAAATGGATTTTCTATTTAGAACACTTTTCTTGTAGTATGAAGAGGATAAATAAATCATAAAATCAGAGGACAAATGCTACCATGGCTGTAAAGTCAGTTGCAGAGGAAGGCAGGCATAGATTTGAGGGGAGTTTGTTGAGAGTGGCTTGGACTTGGTATCTGGAGCTTTTGTAGAAAGTGAATTATTGATCATTGGGACCATTGGGAAAGGAAGCATCAGAGATCAAGGATGAGGACATGGGCTTCCACAATTGGATAGCAAAACAGGCTAGACACCAGGGTGAGATATATTCGATTAGGGTAACTTGCTCATATGAACAAGGGTCTTTGGGATTTTGATAGTGAAGATGGCAGTGACACTCTTCTGCTTCTCTTTCTCTTATGGTTAGGGGCGCTGGGCAATGATCACGGAGACTTCTTGATGGCAAAGAAAAGCTGAAGTATATGCACGTGCATTATATTTGAATGCATGACAATAAAAAGAACCTTTGAACTGTTGAATCTGTAAGAACAAACAGCATAAAAAATTCTGTAACTGAAGACTCATCTGCAAGACATTGAAAGCTTCAGACTCCATGGCAACAGACCCAGTAAGTAGGTCCCTATAACTAATGGTGAACTGGCTTGATCTCTTAAATTAAGACCAGCTTTGATGTCAGTGGTTTGCATCAGTTGTATAAGGAACCATTTGACATCAATGTACTTGCCTAAAAACCTTTATGCCCATGACTATCCAATAGGCAAATGGTCCAAAACAGATTTGTCAATATAAATTGTGACAGATTATATTATATTGTATATGGATATGTTTTAAAGGAGATAAATTGTGGCAGGTTTTTTTTTAGTGTAGGTCACACGCAGATACAAACACTTTAAAACAGATCTCATTTAAAATGCAAGCGCTTTACTCAAGCCAGACAATCCTGGCTCTGAGTGCCTTTGCAAAAACTTTGAAGAATGCCTACAGAGAATTCACAAGTAGGTGTTAATTGGACATGCTGTGGAGTATTGGATTATTATTTTGGAAAGCAGGAGATGAACAAACTCTGAAGATTGGGTCCGATGCTGCAGTCTGAGTGCAGTTTGCTGTTCTAAGAGGGTCATGAGGTTTTTCTCTGAGAGAGAGAGAGAGAGAGAGAGAGAGGGAGAGAGGGAGAGAGGGAGAGAGGGAGAGAGGGAGAGAGGGAGAGAGAGGGAGAGAGGGAGAGAGGGAATTCAGTTCTACAGTTCTAAAGTTCAGCAGCAGCAGCTGGGACTGGAACAGGACAAGCTGGCAAGCTTGTGGAAAAACCCCAGTTTGAAGGTGGGTTGTGAGTTATTAGTTCAGCCTGTTCAAAGCCCTTGTAGTCCATAGAAGAGGAGTTGGCTCCATACAAGAGGAGATGGCTGGCTGCATAATGTTTCACTTGAAATAAAGGAAACAAAAAGGAACTCTGCGGTGACCTGAAAGAAAGAGGTTATGATCTGGAAATCCCTGATAGGGCAAGTTTTTTTTTAGCAAGACACTGAAGTGGCTGATCAGAAGGAATCAGTTTGTGTCCAACAAGCAACAAATCTCTCTCTGAAAACTGACAAGGACCTTCCTGAGCGGTAACCATTTACCTTTCAAGCATCAAAGCCTGTTGAAAATTATACATGTTAAATTCTGAGCACAGTGTAAGAATTGCCTGATACCGGTAAACTTGGAGGAGTGAGAAGTGAGATGGACTGTGAATTAAAGAATTTTTATGAACTTACACTCACGTTACATACACATGCACTTAGAATTGGAAGGGGGTTAAGTTAGGTTAAGTTAAGTTAATAGTAATAAGTCAAAGTTTGATTCTGTTTTCATGTTTAAAGACAATTAAGAGCAACTTTTGTTTAAGTAACCATTTGTCTTGGTGAATTTCTATTGGTCCTGGGTTTTGGGGTCCTCTGGGCCCATAACAGTATTCTTCTTTGGCTTGGCTTCGCGGACGAAGATTTATGGAGGTGGTAAATGTCCACGTCAGCTGCAGGCTCGTTTGTGGCTGACAAGTCCGATGCGGGACAGGCAGACACGGTTGCAGCGGTTACAGGGGAAAATTGGTTGGTTGGGGTTGGGTGTTGGGTTTTTCCTCCTTTGCCTTTTGTCAGTGAGGTGGGCTCTGCGGTCTTCTTCAAAGGAGGTTGCTGCCCGCCAAACTGTGAGGCGCCAAAATGCACGGTTTGAGGCGATATCAGCCCACTGGCGGTAGTCAATATGACAGGCACCAAGAGATTTCTTTAGGCAGTCCTTGTACCTTTTCTTTGGTGCACCTCTGTCACGGTGGCCAGTGGAGAGCTCGCCATATAACACGATCTTGGGAAGGCGATGGTCCTCCATTCTGGAGACGTGACCCACCCAGCGCAGCTGGATCTTCAGCAGCGTGGACTCGATGCTGTCGACCTCTGCCATCTCGAGTACTTCGATATTAGGGATGAAAGCGCTCCAATGAATGTTGAGGATGGAGCGGAGACAACGCTGGTGGAAGCGTTCTAGGAGCCATAGGTGATGCCGATGGACCCATGATTCGGAGCCGAACAGGAGTGTGGGTATGACAATGGCTCTGTATACACTTATCTTTGTGAGGTTTTTCAGTTGGTTGTTTTTCCAGACTCTTTTGTGTAGTCTTCCAAAGGCGCTATTTGCCTTGGCGAGTCTGTTGTCTATCTTGTTGTCGATCCTTGCATCTGATGAAATGGTCCAGCCGAGATAGGTAAACTGGTTGACTGTTTTGAGTTTTGTGTGCCCGATGGAGATGTGGGGGGGCTGGTAGTCATGGTGGGGAGCTGGCTGATGGAGGACCTCAGTTTTCTTCAGGCTGACTTCCAGGCCAAACATTTTGGCAGTTTCCGCAAAACAGGACGTCAAGTGCTGAAGAGCTGGCTCTGAATGGGCAACTAAAGCGGCATCGTCTGCAAAGAGTAGTTCACGGACAAGTTTCTCTTGTGTCTTGGTGTGAGCTTGCAGGCGCCTCAGATTGAAGAGACTGCCATCCGTGCGGTATTGGATGTAAACAGTGTCTTCATTGTTGAGGTCTTTCATGGCTTGGTTCAGCATCATGCTGAAGAAGATTGAAAAGAGGGTTGGTGCAAGAACACAGCCTTTCTTCACGCCATTGTTAATGGAGAAGGGTTCAGAGAGCTCATTGCTGTATCTGACCCAACCTTGTTGGTTTTCGTGCAGTTGGATAACCATGTTGTGGAACTTTGGGGGGCATCCGATGCGCTCTAGTATTTGCCAAAGCCCTTTCCTGCTCACGGTGTCGAAGGCTTTGGTGAGGTCAACAAAGGTGATGTAGAGTCCTTTGTTTTGTTCTCTGCACTTTTCTTGGAGCTGTCTGAGGGCAAAGACCATGTCAGTAGTTCCTCTGTTTGCGCGAAAGCCGCACTGTGATTCTTGGAGAATATTCTCGGCGACAATAGGTATTATTCTATTTAGTAGAATCCTAGCGAAGATTTTGCCTGCAATGGAGAGCAGCGTGATTCCCCTGTAGTTTGAGCAGTCTGATTTCTCGCCTTTGTTTTTGTACAGGGTGATGATGGTGGCATCACGAAGGTCCCGAGGCAGTTTTCCTTGGTCCCAACAAAGCTTGAAAAACTCATGCAGTTTGACATGCAGAGTTTTGCCGCCAGCCTTCCAGACCTCTGGGGGGATTCCATCCATACCTGCTGCTTTGCCATTTTTCAGTTGTTCGATTGCCTTATATGTCTCATCCTGGGTGAGGACCTCATCCAGCTCTAGCCTTAGGGGCTGTTGAGGGAGCTGGAGCAGGGCGGAATCTTGGACTGAGCGGTTGGCACTGAAAAGATTTGAAATATTATAAACAATTAGGTTTTAGATTTAAAAAAATTTCTTCTCAAGTATATTTAAATATAGTGCTAAAGCAAGAGAATTTCCACCTCATGCAACTGTCCAGTCTGCCTATAGAATTGTCCCCAATCACCTTCTATTTTCAATTAATTTTGATCACACTTTGAATCAGATTCAACCAATTTTTCAGAGAATCTGTTTCAAATCAAATTAAACTAAAAAAATTGCTTTGCAACTTACCTTAAATTATAATTCTCACTATGCTTATGGTAAACCAATGTTGCATATAATTGTATGGTCAGGCACACCTATTCGTTGATTGTACCTGTGGCCCCTCCCCACAGGTTCCTGTATAAAGGTGACTGTTCCACAGCCCCCTGCCACTCAGTCAGGACAATCGAACAGTGTGGATGTGTCTTTGTTCTTAGGTGAATAAAAGCCTATTGGTTTCTCAACAACAGTCTTTTGAATAATTGATGATGCGTCAACTTTATTCACTTAAAGTTGTTTACAATGGAGCAGACCCTGAAGCCAGAAAAGCTGGAAATCTACCCTCAATCACCTGAGGCATCTACCAACTTTGAGTTCGAGCTGTGCTGTTTTGAAGCCTTCCTGCAGGCTTCCTCCACTATCGTGTGATCAGAGGATGATAAACTGCAAGTGCTGCATTCCTGGGTCGGCACCCTGCTGTACTCCATGATCAGAGATACCACATCATACCAGGAAGCCATGGACATACTTAAAGGACACTTTCTGCGTAAGATCAATGCTATCTTTGCCAGACATCTGCTAGTGATCAGCAAACAACGACCCGGTGAGTCCAACGCTGAATATCTTTAGGCCCTACGAGCTCTTGGCAGGGCCTGTGAATGCAAGGCTGAGTCCAACATGGAGTATACAGATGACCTGATCTGGGACACCTACATCGCGGGGATCAGGTTGACCTATATATGACAGAGAGTCTTGGAACAAGGGGAGCTCAGTCTGTTGAAAGCAGATGAGCTGGCAGAAACGCTGGAAGTGACCTCCAAAATATGGAGGCCTTCTCACCTGACAATGCAGCTGCCTCATGCTTGCCCAAGACACCATCATCTTGGGATGTGCCACCACTCCCCAAATCCACTGACTGTTCGACTACAGCAGCATGCTCCATGACCATCTCCTGTCACTCCCAGCTGGCTCCGGTAATAACCCAACCACAGCTGCGGTGCTCCAGGATCACCTAAAATGCTTCTTCTGCAGCCTGCGCAAGCATCAACAAAGCATTCAATGTGCTCCAGCTGCGGGACGAAGTGCCACTATACCAAGGTGTGTAAGTCAAAACCTCTTCCCAGCAGCACTGCGTCCAGATCATGGGGGCCGCCTTCCTGGACATCACCATCACCCAGGGCCAGCAGTGTCCTGTGCAATCCGTGGTACCACCATCTTCGGATATTCAGCGTTGGACTCACCGGGTGCCATCTTTGGACATTGTAGTGCTGCGTGCGGGCAGTGGAGGCTGCCATCTTCGGGGTCCAGCAACACTGCATGCAGGTCCTGGGGGCTGCCATCTTGGGCATTGCCATCTTCCACAACAGTGATATGCAACAATCTAACACCGGCCTCCATCACACTTGAGCAGGACAACCCACATCAACTCATATCCAGGTAAATGGTTATGTGATGAGTTGCTTATTTGAAATAATGAACACAGAGAGTTTATGCACCTGGATACAGTGCACCACCTCTCCCTCACAGTGCTGCCGGTGAATCAGAAGGTCTCCTTGGCATCCAAGTCACATACAGTAGATGTTTGTTGCTTCTGAAAAGTGATGTGGGGTACTGAATATAAGGGCTTTAGACTGATGGTAATGTCACAGCTCTGCGCTGCTGTGCTATTGGGACTCGATTTTCAATGTCACATTAAAAGCGTGACAATGGAATTCAATGGGCTCCATCCACCCCTCACTGTGTATAATCAGCAATTTTCCACTGACCACTGCGCGCCACAACCCTCCATCGCACACAGCCAACAACCCAAACGCTCACCACGCATGACCTGTGGGCTCTCCAGACTTAAAATTACCGCCCCCCCCCCCCCCCATAGTTATTCACCAACCTCACCCCCGACTGTAAGCCTGTTGCCACTTAAAGTAGACAGTACAGTGCTGGGAACAAGAATTTTATCTGGGCAGAGGTACAGTACTTAATCAAGGAGGGGATTATTAAAACTAGCACCATCCCTTGGAGAGGACAAGTAGAGGTCGTGTGGAACAGGAAAAAAGAATAGGATGGCCATCGACTATAGTCAGACTATCAACAGATACATGCAATTGGATCAATACCCCTTTCCATGTATTGCCAACATGGTCAACCAAATTGCCCAGAATTGGGTCTTTTTGACTATTGACCTAAAGTTAGCATACCACCAGCTAACCATCCGCCCAGAGAACCACCAGTATACAGTGTTCAAGGCGGATGGCCGCCTCTACCACTTCCTGTGGGTCCCCTTTGGTGTCACGGTTGGCGACTCAGTCTTTCAGCGGGAGATGGACTATATGGTGAATCAATACAAGTTGTGAGCCACTTTCTCAATAACATCGTCATCTGCGACCATGACCTGCAAGGCAATGATGCCAATCTCCAGAAGTTTCTTGAAACAGTCAAGCTCCTTAACCTGACATAAAATAAGGCCATGTGCATGTTCTGCACAACCCATCTGGCTATCCTTGACTGTGTCATGGAGAATGGCATAATTGGCCTGGGCCCTGACCACATGAAACCATTCCTGGAGCTTCCCCTTCCACACAGCCTCAAGACCGCTGAAGAGGAACCTCAGGTTATTTTCTTATTATGCATAATAGGTCCCCAATTAAGCAGACAAGGCCCACTCCCTCATCAAATCTACATCCTTCCCCCTGGCGGCGGAGGCTCGTGCAGCCTTCAATCGCATTAAGGCAGACATTGCCAAAGCCACAATGGATGAATCCACCTCATTCCAGGTGAAAAGTGATGCGTCAAGGCTTTGCCCTGGCAGCCACCCCTTAACCAAGCAGGCAAGCAAGCCGCATTTTTTTCACATATCCTGCAGGGCCCTTAGTTTCAACTCCTGGGTCGAGAAAGAGCCCCAAGCCATTACTTGGATGGTAAGAGATTCACCCTGCTGACTGATCAATGTGCTGTTGCGTCCATGTTTAACAATCAGCAGCGGGGCAAAATCAAAAATGATAAAATACTGAGGTGGAGAATTGAACTGTCCTCCTATAATTACAATATTATTGTACTAGCCGTGGAAACTTAATGAGTCGCCAGACGTCTTGTCTCGCTGGACCAGTGCCAGCACACAGATCGACCGGCTGCAAAATCTCCACAATGATCTCTGTCACCCTGGAGTTACCAGGTTTTTTCACTTTGTCAAAGTACACAACCTGCCAAACTCCATCGACAAGATCAGGTTCTTGACAAAGAACTGCCAGGTCTGTGCTGAGTGCAAGCCACCCTTCAACTGGCCAGACAGGGCACAATTAATTAAAGCTACCCGCCCCTCGATTTTAAAGGACCTCTGTCCTCCACTAACAGCAATGTATATTTTCTTAACATCATTGATGAATACTCCCATTTCCCATTTGCCATCCCCTGCTCGGACATGACTGCTGCCACAGTCATCAAGCCTCTGCGCAGTCTCTT
Source organism: Narcine bancroftii (assembly GCF_036971445.1). Taxonomy (NCBI): domain Eukaryota; kingdom Metazoa; phylum Chordata; class Chondrichthyes; order Torpediniformes; family Narcinidae; genus Narcine; species Narcine bancroftii. The sequence goes on along the minus strand of NC_091470.1, from coordinate 296,982,422 downwards.
CACTCTGTTTGGCTTCCCCAGTTATATCCCCAGTTATATCCCTTATGAGTGATAACCTGCGTCAGGACCTGTTGGCCAGGGTATTCGCCAAAAGCAGGACTACTAGTTACAACCCCCATGGTAACGGCCAAGGGGAGAGGGAGAATGCTGCGGTTTGGAAGGCGGTCCTCCTAGCCTTGCGGTCTAAGGGCCTCCTAGTTTCCCCACTGGCAGGAAGTCCTCCCAGAGGCATTCCACTCTATCAGGTCCTGCTATGTAATGCCACACTGCATGAACGTGTGTATTTCTTTCCCAGGAAATCTGTGACAGGGACCACACTAATGGCATGACTGACATCGCCAGAGCTCATCCTACTCCAGAAGCATGTGAGGAGCCATAAGTCTGACCTATTGTTTGAAAGGGCCAACCTCCTCCATGCCAACCCCCAATATGCTTACATGGCATACCCTGATGGACACGAAGACACCATTTCTGTCAGGGACCTGGCTCCCTCAGAGACCCTGGAGACTGCTGCTAATCACCCAACATCCCCCTCACTGATGAACACACACGATGCATCTGACCCCTGGTACCCTGCCTCTGTCCCAAATGAGATTACACCAGACTCATTGGCGCCTAAACACCAATACAACACTGATGAGTACATACAGGCACCCAAGATGGCCAGGACCCCACTGCTGTATCGCAATTACAACCGGTACTAAGATGGTCCCAATGAATGACCAGGCCACCTGAAAGACTGAATTTGTGACTTTTGAATTTGTAACTTTGTAAGTTTCATTTCACCCCACTGGACTTTATAAAAAACAAGGGATGAATTCGGTAAACCACTGTTGCACATAATTGTCTGGTCAGGCACACCTGTTGGCTGATTGCACCTAAGGCCCCTTCCCACAGGCATCTGTATAAAGGTGACTGTTCCACAGCCCCCTCCTCAGTGCAGGACAGTTGAACTGGATTTAGATGGCTCAGAGACAGGATTGGTTACTTCAAGTGCTGGGTTTTAGTTGTCTCAGAAAGGACAGGGAGGGAGCAAAAGAAGTGGGGGCATGGCACTGTTGATCAGAGATAGTGTAATGACTGCAGAGAAGGTGGACATCACGGAGGGATTGTCTACGGAGTCCCTGTGGGTGGAGGTTAGGAACAGGAAAGGGTCAATAACTTGATTGGGTGTTTTTTTATAAGCTGCCCAATAGGAACATGGATATCGAGGAGTAGATAGGGAAACAGATCCTGGAAAAGTGTAAAAATAACACAGTTGTCGTGATGGGAGATTTTAATTTCCAAAATGCCGATTGGCCTCTCCCTGGAGCAAGGGGTGGAATTTATCAGGAAGGTTTCTTTGCACAATTGTAGATAAGCCTACAAGAGGGGAGACTGTACTTGATTTGGTATTGGGAAATGAACATAGTCAAGTGTCAGATCTCTCAGTGGGAGGGCATTTAAGAGAGAGTGATCATAAGTCTATTTCTTTTACAATAGTATTGGAGAGAGATAGGACAGACGAGTTAGAAAAGTGTTTAATTGGAGTAAAGTAAATTATGAGGCAATCGGGCAGGAAATTGGAAGCTTAAATTGAGAACAGATGTTCTCAGGAAAAAGTATAGAAGAAATGTGGCAAATGTTCATGGCTATTTGTATAAAGCTCTTCATAGGTACATTCCAATGAGTCAGGGAAGTTATGTTAGAGTACAAGAACCATGGTGTACAAAAGCTGCAAAAAATCTAGTCAAGAAGAAAAGCTTACAAAAGGTTCAGAGAGCTAGGCCATGTAAGAGATAAGGCTATCAGGAAGGATCTTAAAAAGGAAATTAGGAGAGGCAGAAGAGACCATGAGAAGGTCTCGATGGGCAGGAATTCTACACATATGTGAAGAGCAAGAGGATAAGACGTGAAAGAATAGAACAAACCAAGGGTGGCAGTGGGGAAAGTGTGCATGGAACTGGAGGAAATAGCAGAGGTGCTTAATGAATACTTTACTTTAGTATTCACTACGGAAAAGGATGACTTGTAGCAAACTGAAAAGCTTGAGCATGTAGATATTAAGAGTGAGGATGTGCTGGAGCTTTTGGAAAGCATCGAGTTAGATAAGTCGCCGGGACCATGCGATGAGATGTACCCCAGGCTACTGTGGTTTATATGGAGAGATTTGAAAATAACAAAATAACGTGTTACGAGGAATATCATATATAATTTTTAATTGATCAAATGACATCAATCTATCATTATTATAACAATCTCCCAAATTAGAAATTCATTTATTATTCCAAATATTCAAAAGAAGATTATCTTTTGAAAAAATTAAGAGAATTAATTAATGGTGTTTTTATAGATAAAAGATTACTATCAATTTCTAATTTAACTTTATTCCAATTATTAAGCAAATGCTTCAATATTGGAGCATCTTTATCCATTGTTATTAATTTTGGTTCCCATTTATAAATGAACTCTTCTGATATAGTTTCTCTGATTTTATTTAATTCAATTTCCACCCAAGATGGTTTAGCTTTTACAAACAAAGAAACAAGAAATCTCAATTGTGCTGCCTTACAATAATAAGGATGGCTATGGACTGAGTGCTGGTTTGTGGAACTAGGCAAGAAAAAGTGGTTCAGCACAGACTAGCGGGGCCGAGGTGGCCTGTTTCTGTGCTGTCATTGTTCTATGGTTCGACATTCAAACACTTTTGTGAAAAATAGCCAGTTCGTGTCAGCTCTCTAAAAGTTACTGCAAAGAAAACCAGAGATCCAAGGAGTCTCTCTTGTACTACAATCTAGTGAAGGACAGCTCCTTAGATACACAAATAACCCAGGTGGCTAGACTTGGCAGCTCTCCACTGTCACATTGATGTTTTGTTTCTCATAACTCACATCATATTCAGAGCTTTCTGAAGCTTGGTCACTCAAGCACGAAGGGACATAAAAACACAATATTGAAACACAATTTTTCAACAATTATGGAATATGTCAGCTATTACATAATGCTTGTAAAATGACTTTTACAACCATTAATATGGTTACATTTCATAAAAATATAAAATGTGACAATTCATCCCAATTCAGGCTTGTTTAGCACTGCAACAAAGTGCCCACCTCTTCCAGGTTAACCATGATGCCAATCTAGGTAATCCCATTTGCACACTTAAGGCCCATAAGGCCCACAGGGTTATCCAAGTATCTGTCAAAATGTCTTTTAAATGTAATAATATCTGTGTTCACTTCCTCATATGGCAGCTTATTCCATATATTCACCACCTTCTGTGTGAAAAACTTACCACTCAGATCTTTTTCAATTTTTTCCCCTCTCTGTGTCCTCTAGTTCTGAACTCCCCTGTCATTGGAAAAAGATTCTGATTACCTATCGTATCTATATCCTTATTGATTTCTATAAATTCATTCAGCAATCTCATGACCTTATATACAAATTAATTTTGTCTATGTTAGTTTATCTTTGGTATTCCACTTTATAAGTTTTGCCAAATATAAAGCATTAATATATTTTCAATAAAATTAGAATTGCTATTTATGACGTCAAAAAACTCAAGTAAAATCACCCAATAAGTCCCTACAAAAATTCAATTGTCCTGTTTGATATGCTGTTTATACCCAGAAACTAGTGCTAACAAGGACTTGCAGAATACCTCTTGAAGCATCACCCAATCTTGACAATTTGGAGCACTTCAGGAGAGAAGCAGTCATATCCCAATGTCATGCAAATCCTATAGGATGGGTGTTAACTTTCAGAGTGGTACTGACAGGTTCAATTATGACCTTTGGTGTCTGTGAGGAGTCTTCACATTTCCCCTTGGTGATGTTCACTTTTTCTAGTTGATCCGGTCAGTAGGTGACGTTAATTGGCCACAGAAAATTGTCCAGAGGATGTCAGTGATGGAATTAGACATCAAAAATTCCCTTTATACTTCTCAGAATTAAATTTATCTATTATTCCTCTGCCCAACTTTTCAGCTGTGGGCTAAGACGATCGATCCTCCTCACCTATCAACAATACCACAAGTTTCTGTGTCATCTGGAATCATACTTCTTACATTTGCACATACAGTAATTGCTGAAGAAACTCAGCAAGTCATGCACTGGTCTTTGTGGGGCAAAGATAAAGATATAAAACCATATTTCAGGCCTGAGCCCTTCATCAAAGTATGAACAAAATACGGACAGGCATCTGAATAAAATGGTCAGAAACATTGGCTTTATCTTTGCAACATAAAGAATACTGTGACTTGCTGAGTTTATCCAGCATTTTGTATGAATTGCAATCAGTGTCTGCAGACCTTCTTATTTAACATTTTACATTTTCAGTCAAGTTGTGTATAAAAAGGCTTTCAGCATATTGGCTTTCATCAGTCATAATATTGGGTATAGAAGTTTGGAGTTCATGTTACAGTTGTATAAGACATTGGTGAGACCCATTTGGAGTAATGTGTTCAGATTTGTTCACGGTGCTATCACTGGAGAGAGTGCAGAGAAAATTGATGAGGATGTTGCCAGGACTTGGGGGTGGGAGGGTGGGGGGGGGGGGGGTGGGACTTGAGCTATCAGGAGAGGTTGAGCATTATTCTTTGAAGTGCAGGACCCTGTAGGGTCCTACTGCCCAGTCCTACAGCCTATGGTTCCATACAGGCTTTCAAAGGCCTGTTAAAGGAGCTGACGGGGTCTGGGCCCAAGATGGCAGCACCTGTGTGGCAGCAGCCAAGAGGGGTTGCAGACTCCGAGGGAGCAGCCAATTGAAAAGAAACCAGTAACAGGGAGAACACCACCTCCGCCCCCCCAATGAGAAGAAGAAGTAGAAGATATGACTTTAGGGATGGCGACCACAGTGGCAGACCACTGAGGGGCACTGCGGCTGAAGGACACAAACAGGCAGTGAGCTGTGGCGATTTGCGGATGACGAGCCCACTTGAAGCTGCAAGTTGCTGGAGACTGAGTCATGATAACTAGGTATTGGAATTGATGTTGACGCTGAGATGATGCTGAGAGGAAGTCAGGGACCCGAAGGGCTCTGTGCACTGAAGGCTTCTTGATCGCATTGGAGGTTTGGATCTAGGCTTGGGTTACCAATGGTCTGAGGCTGTGAGACTACCAAGGCTGCGGGAGTGCTGGAGGTGAATGCGGGGATACTCAGTGACTCTGAGGGGGCTCTCTTTTGCTTCTCTTTCTCTGACTATAAAGGGCTCTGGCAATTCTAATAGTGAATCTTTCTCTAACTTATGGCAATATTACATTTCTGTTTTATTACATTAAATAGTATCTGAACTGAGGAGAATAAGGAGTGATTTAATAGAATATATAAAATTATGATAGCAATAGGTAAATGCAGGGGATCTTTTGCCTAGAGTAGGAGAATCAGAGGAGAAAGGTTGAAGGTGAGGGGGAAGAGATTTAACAGGAACCTAAGAGGTAATTTTTTTACTTAGAGGGTGATGGGTGTATGGAATGGGTTGCCAGAATAGGTAGTTGAGACAGGTACTATTGCAATGTTTAAGAAAAAATTAGAACAGATTGGTTTGGTGAGATATGGCCTAATCCCAGGCAGGTGGGACTAGTATGGACAGGTTCTAAAGGGCCCAGTTCTAAGCTATTTGATTCTAAAAGAATATAAGTGACATATGATTCTATAAGTATCGCTGGAGGCGAATCTACAGACACTCAGTGACTCTGGGGTTCACTCACTCTGACTGTGTCTGACTGTAAGACTGTCTCCTTGAAGCAGGCAAAAAGAAATTTCATGTAATATGACATTGTTATATTACTATGATAATAAATTGAATCTTGAATCTTGAAGAAAACTCTTCAAGAGTCCCAGTGTTGATCCTTGAGGAACACTGTGCACTGCAAATCACTGTTTTCCAATAAGAAAAACAACCCTCCCCTACCACTCCCCATACCCTATTAATTGATGCAACGCGCCACAATATGTCACAGTGGAGAAATGCAGCAAATAGCTCAATGTCTGGCAATGGGGATCAAAGAAATTTATAGCGAAGGAAGAGAGCATTCAAAGCAAGAGTAAAAGAACCTTCAGAAAATAACTGCACAAGACTGAAAGAGACCTGAATATTTTTTTCTTAAGCTTAAAATTATGTAATAAGCTATTCAAACTAATTTGTTCAGCATTTAGGATGCACACCTAACAAGCAGAAATTTATTAGTTGGTAAATTCCATCCCAGTGGAATTTAAAAAGGCCACAAAAATAGACAATTGAACAAATGTGAAACATCAAATTTTAAACCTCATTTGAATCTCTTGAAAAATCATCACTGGGGACAGATCATTATAAAGCTGAAAAGAAAATAGGTATTAACATATTGATTTGATTAAAATGCATGAATTAAGTAAAAAATATAACCATCGTTCTGCTTATATTTAATTTGCTATTGTATTTGAAATGTTACCTGCCACTATTTAAACTGAAGGATAGTATCTTACCCACCCTCATGTTTACATTTAAATCCCCATCTCAGCCCAAAGCAGATATGCAGGCTGGCTGGATAGGGGTTAAAAGCAGAACAGTCGGCAACATTCTAAGCAGAAATCCCATATTGATCAGATTGATTCAGGCAGTGAGTGAAGTCTTCCTTGATGATGGAGGGGAAGGTATGGCTGGGTGATTTATTTTTTTTGGGGGGGGGATAGAAATGGGATAAATAAGGGAGATGATAACCAAGACCCCTACTTTTGTTAGGGGATAAGATAAGAAACTGTGATAATATTTTTAAAGTTATTTAAGATTGATTTATCAAACAATGAGCTTCTGGAGGAACTCAGCAATAAACGAGACTGAAGTAAAAAGAATAGGATATTCTGTATATAAATGGGGAAAGAAGCTGGAGGAGGGGTAAGAGATGAAAGGGTTTTTGATAGAGGATGTGAGAGGTGGAGAGACAGGTAGAGAGAGGAGAGAGAGAGAGTCCATTGGAAAGGAGAGGAAGAGAAGTAAATACAGGGATTGGTAAAGAAGAGATAGAAATGGTGGAATCAGAAGGAGGTGGAGCTTACTCAAACTCTGAATCAGCACTAAGTGCCAAAGGGGATGGAAGGATGGGTGGGGAATGAAGAGCGAAGCAGGGATTCTCGGAGAGACATCCATGTGAAAAACGGATGGAGATGGAGAGGCTCATGAATATGAGGCTGGATAAGGAAGTGTCAGAGTTCTAGTGTTGAATGTGGAGGGTGGTGAGGTAAAAAACGAGGACCAGAGGGGCAGAGTTTGTCTAGGGGGAGGTCGGGTGAGGGTGGAAGTACAAGAAATAGAGGAGATGGATAATAAAGGGGTCCCGCATTTTAAAGAAAGAAGACACTTTGAATATCCTGGAGTGGAGGACGTCACACTGGGAGCAGATGCAGCCACAGTGGAGGAATAGGAGCAGGGAATGGTGTCCTTCAAAGAGATAGGATGGGAAGAAGTATAATTCACGTTGCCCTGGGAGTCATTTGGTTTGTTATAGATGTGTGATAGACTGGGAGAAAGGTGACAGAAACAATTCAGGAATATTCAAGGAAGTTGGTAGTGAAGTTAATGAAATGATCAGTTAGAGGACCAGTTAGACCAACGTTCGGGACTGGTGTACGAATCAGGTGCTGTATGTAAAGAGTTTATTCGTTCTCCCCATATCTGTATGGGTTTCTTCCAGGTGCTTCAGTTTCCTCCCATCTTTCAAATCGAACCAGGGGTGTAAGTCAATTGGGTGTAATTGGGGTGGCATGGGATCATGGACCGAAAGGGCCTATTACCATGCTATATGTTGAAATTTAAAATTTTAATTTATATACAGTATATGGATAGAAGAGATAGCACCAATAGCAGAAGAAGGGTCAGGGAGAGAGGTACCTGAGTAGGTTTGGAACAGGATCTGTTACCTAACAAAAGTAGCTGGTGTCCATATGTTTGCCTCTGGTTTCACCCTGGATCTAAAGGAAATGGGAAGAGAGGTAGCATAAATTGTTAAAACTGAGGACATTCTGCTAAATGTTACTCAATGGGAATTGATTGACTCTGCATTTAAGAGGGAAGCATTCCTAATGGAAATGGAAATATAAAGGAATTGAACAAAGGCATGGGGACAGTAGAATTGGAACTCTTCAAGGAGCTGGAGAGTGTGTGTGGTATTCTGGATGTAGGTGGGAAGGGACTGGATGAGGGGGATAAGATAATGTTGAGGTACAAGGAAATAACTTAAGTGGAACAGGGCAGAGAGAAACAGCAGGTCTATCCTTGCTCAAATGGTATCTGTTATTGTTATTACTTTAAACAGGCAAAAGACCAGGCAAGAGGGCTGTTGAAAAATGTTTCAAAGGAAAACATACTCCCACGTCTTCCAAAGGACTCTTTTTTTGTCTTTATATTGGTGGCTGACTTGCTTTCCAGAAACTGGTCCCTGAATTAAACATTTTAGTAAGGCTCTTGTTAAATTGTGACCTTTTGTTGGGTGTTCTGAGGTCAGCTGTTTTGCAAACTTCAAATTATACAAAATTGTGCATCTTATTTCTTTTTTTACATTTAAGTCTTATTTCCCTGTATTCTTCACATGCTTCATTTGTTCGCTGTCTAGAACCCAGTTGGAAACTCTATCCTCTTTCAACAACTTCTTCCCCCATATTCTGCCTCCCCTTTAATTCCATCACCTCCCTCAGGACTGTTCCTACATGGACCAGACTTTTTTTCCTGCCTTTTTTTGCACCATGTCTGATGAATTTTCAATATTAAAGCCTTCAGGTATATCAAGCCAATGTTGGAAAATTCCTCCTGTTTGCCTCCTGTACTTCTCTCCCTATCTCCAAAAGCCTTTCAAAATTAACATATATTCATCACTTCAAATATTACTACTCATCTCTTTCCCTCCTTTGTTTGGTTTTATTTGCTGCTTTGAAGCAAATTGAGGTGTTCCTTCTTCTTCTTAAGTTATCCCTCAAGGCTGGTGATAACTCAGTTCTACTCCAGTTCAATAGGTTCAGAGTTGGATGAAGAGTTCCATGCTTCTTCTGCTATCTTCAATTAAGATCTTTCTTGAGGGACTGTCTATGGCCTTACCCATGTGTAATGACATGAAGATTCTAATTTGAAAGGGGAATACACATAAGTTCATCTCTATGATGTATCTCCTATTTCAAAGTGAGGCCAAGATTACATAAAGCAAGGAATAGGTGGGAGTCAGTATTGGGCACAACAATCCACATGCAGTGCTGGTCAGACCTTTGTTGGGACAGCACGACAGCAGTCATTAATGCCAGGAATAGATTGGTGCAATATAATTTCTTGCACCTCAAAAATTATATAAATCCAAACCAGAAATTTTGGAAATGAGCTTTAGGTGATGTGTGGAGATTGGAACCTTTATCCATTCAATGTGGTTGTGCACGAAGGTGAGATCCTTCTGGGAGGACCTGGGGGACATTCTGAAAAAAATGACAAAGGTGGATTTTCCACAGAATCTGAAATTGTACCTTCTGGGAAACAATATGGATGTGAGTTTTAAACTGTCCAGATGTCAAATTCAGTTTGTGAAGGTCACCTTGGCAGTAGCCAGGAAATGTATCACGGAGATGTGAAGTCCGACTGTCAACTAAATATTATACAATGGAATATGGAAATGCAGAATTGTATTTCCCTGGAGAAAATCATGTACAATTTAAGGAGGAAATATTCATTCCTATCTGAAACACATTTGTACACAGATATAATTATACCCCTTCTGAATAAAGAAAATGCAACAATCCATGCCAGTAGTGTAATGATTGAGATAAATGAAGTGGGTTGTGGCGCAGATGATATGCTCTTATATTTTGTTCCTTATCTTTTTTATTTCAGGGCACTTTGGGTTTCTAAGGGCCTTTAAGGGCCTGTGAATTTACTGATAATTGTTTTTTTGTGTTTGTTTAATTTGTATAAACTTTGTGATATTAGGGTATGGGAGGGAGGGGTTTAAAACAGACTCTATGTTTTACCATTGTTGAGAGAGATTGTATTGTTTGTTTGGATTTGTGTGAGTCTTTGAAAATCAAAACAAAATATTCAAAAAAAAGAGTTCCACGCTGAGTCCATTGATCTTCAAAGTATTTCATCTATCTTTATTGAACCAGACACAGCTCACATTGATTTCAGTGGCATCTTAACTGAATTGGAACTATTGAATTTATTTTCTCTTTAATGATTATTCATACATTGACCCCTTTAAAGATCGCTTGCTCCTCTTCACATTTGATGATACTTTAACTGTAAATTAAGTTATACGATTGAAGAACCTGTATATCAAATTAATAGCAGTATAATCTGATTTAAAATGAATAGTATGTGCACCAATGTAATCAAGACAATTAAATGACTTGAAATATTTGTCACACTCATATAATCTAAAGCAACATGGAGAATTAATAAGAAAACATTCACCTAAATGAGCAGTTTTCCTTCAAAAGGCCTAAGCACTAAGACTTTCCAATTTATTCCATCTCTTGAGGCACAGATCTACCTTCTCAGAAATCAAAGCTCCATTTTCACTTAGAACCACAAAGGTAATCAAACTGGAATATATTTCAATAGAACAGAATCATACTGAATGCTTCAGAAAACTACAAGTATTTTCCAAAGTTCAACTTACGTGTAAGATAATTATCAAAGTACTGTAATTATCAATCAGTTAAGCCTATTTGTAGGAATCGAAAAGCCATCGATATTTCCTTTCACACTAATGAATCACATCATTGTCTCAGCACGTAGCCTGTTGACAACAGCCAAAAGTAACATGTCCTCTGGGCCTGCTTTTTGCCTTTCACTATTTGTTTAATTTCCAGACTGATTCCTGGTGATCATTTAAACCATCTGGTTGTAATGTGGATCTGCTGAAACAAGCTAACCACAGCAACCTATCTGCTTTTCTACACCATAACCCCATCCAAATATCACTGCTTGGCTGAAAACGAATTCAGATTACTTTATTCTTCTCACCTCAATGAATCAGTTCAATCACAATTTTCTTACAACAGTTTAGTTGCAATGTTCACAGGCTTTACTTATCGTTTCACTTATTTTCAATATATTAAACATTCACACATCCAAATGCACTGAGCAATTTTATTCCTTCTTCGGTATCAGAATAGGAAAAAAATAATGATTTCAAAATATACTTTTATTAAACTAAAATAATATTGGATCTTTTGAAAACAATATTCAAATTGATATGTGAAATATCAATATTAATATGAATGGCTTACTGCTGGATAACAAACAAGCAAGACACCAATTAAAGTCTGCAATAAAAAGGGTGAAAATAATAAAATGGTGCAAAGTCTTCCATTTAAATACATTTTTTTAATCAATGTGCTTGTCGGTGATATCTCCAATTTGTCAAGTAGTGCAAATCTTTCTTTGGCTTGGCTTCGCGGACGAAGATTTATGGAGGGGGTAAAAAGTCCACGTCAACTGCAGGCTCGTTTGTGGCTGACCAGTCCGATGCGGGACAGCAAATACCAGAGCATTATTAACTGTGCGATTCAGAGCAAATAATTTTACCTAAAATTGACAAGTTAAGAAAAGCTTGATTCATTTCCTGTATCTTCTGCTATTAATGTTCTTATTGACAAAATATTGCAGATCTGACATTGTACTAAAGAAATATCTTTTCATACCTGCCCACAGTTGTGTGAAAAACAATGATCGATATTCCTGTCCTTGAAAATAACTAACTAATGTCAAACTGTGTAAACCTTACCCTGGTTGATTTAATTAATACCACAAGGAATTGTCAAAGAGATGTATTCCATCATCCTTTATTGCACTTATAAAGTGGAAGATATTTTTTTCCAAATGATTTAACAGTAGTTCGCAAAGATGTAAAAATTAATGCGAGTAGGGAATGCAGACATCCTCCACGTTATGGCCTTTGGATCATGAAATACCCCCTCACGGAATTTACAGATCACTATTCAAAATTCTGAAATGTAGAATAAAGTTCGCTCTTATGAAATATATATGCTGCTTCTTCCTTAGTGATAGCTTCAAGCATTTTTCTGACTACAGACTTTAAGCTAACTGGCCTATAATTACCTACCTTTTGTCTACACCCTTTTACAAACAGGACCGTTTGCTGTCTTCCAGTTCACCAAGACCTGCCCAGAATTCAGAGAATTTTGGTAAATTACCACAAACTCATCTACTATAATTTCCACCATGCCTGGGATGCATTCCATCAGGACCTATTTACCTTTAGACCAACTAGTGTGCTCAGCACTGCCTCTTTAATGAAAGTGATTGTATTAAGGTCCTCACCTCCCATTGCATCCTTAACATCATTCTTTGGCATGTTAGACGATTCTTCCATTGTGAAGCCTGACACAAAATAATTGTTCAAGGCCTCGACCATTTCCACATTTTTATTATTAACCCTAGCAATAAAGCTTGTCATTGCCGAAGGGTGGTCGTGGGGATGAGCTCCCACTGCTGCACAAATGCTCTTTATGGCGTGCGATTCAAACAGCCTCTAACAACCAAGTCCAACTCCTGGCCTTCACGTGTAGCACAGTTCTTATGCCTGGCAGAGCTGTTCTCACTGACAGAAGAAGGGGAAAAGGCGGGTCACTGGCACCTTGAAACCTGTTGCTCTGGGCAGATGTGGCTCGTTAACCATGGATGGTAACTCATCTAAGAGAGGGGAAAATCCAATTTCAATACTCCACTGGCTTGAGGCTATACCCACTCACAAGAAAGGCTTTGGGAGTAGACCCCAAGGAAAAATCCGGAGTCGGAGTCCCAAAGACGGCTGTCTGCTGTACTCAGCACCAGCTCGGAAACTCCTGCAATGTTGTTGGCACCAGACTGTATGGACCTTCTCCGTTCCTTCGGACCTATTATTAGCATAGAGAGGAAAATCCCACTGCATGGGCAACAAAAGGATCTCTATATCAACTCTGCCTTGGAGAGCCCATTCCACAGTGACTATCAGAGGCGCAGTACCCATGGTCGACCACGACTAACAGAGGCCAAAGAAGAAGATTATTAATCCCCCTTCTCAACGTTCAAGGGACCTATATTCACTTTTGCCATCTTTTTCCGCTTTATATATTAATAAAAATGTACTGTTAGTAGTACATCATTGTTGAGAGAGAAACATCCCCTTAGGAACACATTTTTATTTATAATATGGGAATTTTATTTATAATATGGGAAATCCGGTTTCACAATGCAGAAGGGTTTCCGGTCAGAAAACTCCTTTGAAATGTGGGCATCACCTGTGATGAGTAAAATTTGTTCAATGAGTATTTGTCGATTGACATTTATTGTAAAATAATCAATATGCTATTGATTATTATTAAATTAACAAATATATGTAAAATATTTTATAGATTTAATTATATATATATATATATATATCTCCAAATCTCATATAATGCTCAATCCTGAACACCTGCCTTTCAGCCATTTTTTAAAAATGTATAAAGCACTTCCAGTTTCTATAATATATCTATTTCTCTGTAAACATGACCTTCTCAAGTAAGCCAAACTCCTTACTCTATTCGTACAATGTAAGATCTGCAATATTTTGGCTGGGAGATTTATACCACATGTATAAGCAGTAAATGTTTTTATCTTAATAAATATACTGGCTGAATAGTTGCTGTGAAATGCACCAATGATTATTTTGGTCTGAGCTCACAACTGTAAACTTCAGGGGTAAGCAGCCCTCCACACATTTCTTTACACATAGGAGAGTATACAATGAGAAAAAAATTACCCAGTCCAGAGAGTCCTAGCTAAGACAAGGCCAGCAATCAGGAACCCAGCCTGGGCCTTGATAAGAACTGGTGATAACTGTCCAGAGATAGTCACCTAACTGCTGCAGGGTTGGGGGGGTGGGGGGGAAAGAGCTGAAATTGCAGCCTTGATCAGGGAGCTAGAATGCCTGGATCAAAGAGTAAAGGGGTTAGCACTTGAGCTAATTGGAGATCAAAGCACAAATTAGTTGCGAAATGCAGATCACCGACTTGAGGGCTGCTTTGATGCACTATTGGGCAGAGGCCACAATGGAGAGGAAGGAAGTAACAGGAGATACTTAAGTAGGTTCTCAGCCAAAGTAGCTCAATATAATTGTGACAGTTAAAACTACAGATGCTGGAAGTCTGAAACTAAAACAGAAAATTCTGGAAAATCCCAGTTCTGATGAAGATCCAAAATGTTGACTGCTTCTCTTTCCACAGGTGTGCCTCACCTGCTAAGCTTTTTCATCATTTTCCGGATTTATTTTGTTTCAATAAAATGAGGGTTTTCTCAGGAGTTCCCAACAATGGGTGAATTTGGGAAAATATTAGACGTTGGTGCTGCCTAATTTGGAGTTCTGTGTGCAGTTCTGGTCGCCTAATTATAGGAAGGATATAAACAGAGTGGAGAGAGTGCAGAGAAGGTTTACCAGAATGTTACCTGGGTTTAAGCATGTAGAGTATAGGGAGAGATTGGACAGATTAGGTCTTTATTCTTTGGAGCGTAGAAGGTTGAGAGGGGATTTGATAGAAGTATTTAAGATTATGAAAGGGATAGACAGAGTGGATGTGGATAGACTATTTCCGTTAAGAGGAGGAAAGATTAAAACAAGAGGACATGAGTTAAGAATTAAGGGGCAGAGGTTTAGAGGTAACATGAGGGGGAACTTCTTTACTCAGAGAGTGGTAGCCGTGTGGAATGAGCTTCCGGGAGAAATAGTGGCAGCGGAGTCAATTGTATTATTTAAGAAAAGGTTGGACAGGTATATGGATGAGAAGAAGATGGAGGGTTATGGGCATTGTGCAGGGAGGTGGGACTAGAGAGGGGTGTTTGGTTCGGTGCGGACTAGAAGGGCCTAATGGCCTGTTTCTGTGCGATGTTATGTTATGTTATTTTCCCAGCAAAGGCCTTTGCATGTGAAATGACAACATTCAATGCATATCTTGAAATATATAAACCTTAAATTGTGCAATGATGGGTTTCAACTCAAAGTTTCCGGTCAAAAATCCAGAATGGTGTGAAAGTTCCCTCAATTGGAGTTTTAAAAAAACCTTTGTGAAAATGTCACTGAAAAAAATAACCTTCCAGCTAGTGATGAGTCAAAGAAGAGGAACGTGCAAGATGCCAGATCTGAGGAATGGAGATCTCTGAGAAATGTGTAAGGTTGAAAGAAGCTACAAGGATTGGCGATGATCATAAATTGATTTAAACAGAAGGATAACGATATGGGATGGAGTTGGTTGTAAAAGATTGGGTTTTCATGAGGAGGGGTAGCAGGTTGACCAGTTCAGAATCAAATGGAAGTATTCAGGAGCAAACATTCTGATTCAGGTTGAGCTGTGGGTCAGGAATGAGAGAGAGAAGGAAAATAGAAGGCAAGGATATGAAGTTGATGGCAGGAAGGAAGGCTACAACCTTAGTTTTAATGCTTAGTTTGAGGTACTTGTGATTCATCTAATGCAGGGTAACCATGGGGAGGCAGGCATTGGAGACTCAACATGTCAAGTCAGTGAATTTTGATAGACATTAACAGAACAATTTAAAGGAGATAAATCCAGTTAGTAATCAACGTTGAATGTTCTCATGCTACACATCACTATGAGGAACAAAGCCATAGCTCACCTCTCCAAAGGGAAAAATAAATGTATCCTTATGGCCTAGTGACAAAGCAAGGAAGGCAATGGGTACTCAGCTCAGCCACTGTGCAAACCATTAACACTGACTTTTACAGAGACGGAGTTCTACAGCATGGAAACTTGTCCATGTCATTAAAACTAGTCCTATTTTTCTTGCATTAAGACCATATCCCTTTAATCCTTTCCTATTCATGTATTTTTGTAAATGCTTTTGAAACCTGCAGAAAGGTTTATAATTTTTTTAAATATTAGACCATTCACATTACTAAAAAAAAGAATCAAGATATCATAACCTACTTTTTGTCTTAATCTGTAATGTGAGTTTTCAAGATTGATGAGCTTTTGAACAAAAATAAAAACTATTAACAAATCTCATTTGAAGTAGATAGAATGCTGTAAGTATCGTTACATGGAATGCAAGTTAAATACACAATTAATTCTGAATTCATAATAAAAAACCTACCTAACTACTGTAACATCACAGCTTTCATGGTTCAGAATTATGCACAAAATTGCCTGGATGATGAGATTGACATGTAATTTTATTCTTGCCAACAGTGTTTAATGGATACTTCATGAACCAAAGCAATCATTGCAGGTGTTACAATACGAGCATCCTGCACTACCATGACAACAGCAAAGGTGGCCAAGTGCTAATACTGTTGTCTTATCATTCTACAAAGGAATCAAGTCTTTGATGAAAGTATTGATAAAATTTCAGGGACATTACCAAGAACTCTTAAGGACTGCTGCTAGGATTTATATTATCAACTGTTATTGCAGGATTATGCAGATAAAACAATGCAACAAAGCCTACCCGCTAGAACATGAAATTATTCCTTGATTGATTGATTATCAATACCCTTATTATGGTGACTTTTTCATTAGAATAAATACAGGTTGATAAATACAGACCAATAAAATGGGAAATTGTGCAGCCACTTTCAATATTGGATCAGCATCCCCATGGTTTGAAAATGATTCCAGAAAGGAAGCATCTGAGCATTCTCATTTTATGCTGTGTAGTAAGGCTCATTTATACTCAGATGCTTCTGCAGTACTCGTTTTTGAGGATGTTGAGAGAGATGGGTTAATGATCTGGATGAGGGGATTGGATGTCATATCTCCAAATTTGCAGATGACACTAAGCTAGGAGGGGTTGTGTGCACGGAAGAGGGGGTCAGGAAGCTCCAGTGTGATTTGGATAAATTGAGGGACTGGGCAGATACATGGCAAATGCACTACAATGTGGATAAATGTGAGGTTATCCACTTTGGTAATACAAACCGGAGGGCAGATTACTATTTGAATGGCAATAGATTAAGAGATGGGGAAGTGCAGAGAGACCTAGGGGTACTTGTACATCAGTCTCTGAAGGCGAGCATGCAGGTACAGCAGGCGGTTAAAAAGGCAATTGGTCTGTTGGCCTTCATATCAAGAGGGTTTGAGTAGAGGAACAAGGATACCTTACTGCAGCTGTACAGGGCCTTGGTGAGACCCCACCTGGAGTATTGTGTGCAGTTTTGGTCACCTGATCTAAGGAAGGATGTTCTTGCAATGGAGGGAGTGCAGAGGCGATTCACCAGGCTGATACCTGGAATGGCAGGAATGACTTATGAGGAAAGATTGCGCAAATTGGGATTGTACTCGCTGGAGTTTGGAAGATTGAGAGGGGATCTCATAGAGACATATAAAATTCTGGCAGGACTGGACAGAATGGATGCAGATGGGATGTTTCCAAGGATGGGAAAATCCAGAACCCGGGGCCATGGTTTGAGGATAATAGGCAAACCATTTAGGACCGAGATGAGGAGAAATTTCTTTACCCAGAGGGTGGTGAATCTGTGGAATTCATTGCCACAGAGGGCAATAGAGGCAGGTTCATTAAATCTATTTAAGAGGGAATTAGATCTATTTCTTCAGTATAAGGGTATTAAAGGTTACGGAGAGAAGGCGGGGACGGGGTACTGAACTTTAAGATCAGCCATGATCTCGTTGAATGGCGGAGCAGGCTCGAAGGGTCTATCTCCTGCTCCTATCTTCTATGTTTCTATGTTTCTAAGGTGCCTGCTATGAACTAATAAACCCTTTTAGTACTAACAAAGGAACAGCAATGGAAAAATTACCAGATAGTAGTAAATTCAAAATAATAGTTTTATTAAACTATTAATAACATAACATTTCTTATTTATCTCTAAATTTAACTCTAAATTTAACCCCACTATGCGCTAATGTAAATCTGCATGTGTATTAAAGTCCAAAACCATTACAGTTTAAAGTTGATTCTGAAAAAGTCACTTTTAAAAATCCAGTTTCAAATATCTTGTTGACTTCAGGATCCTTTTAAAATTATTTATGAAGCACTTTTAAACATTATATTTTCAGATTTCTTTCAAGTCACAATTTTCTCTTGATGAGCTGTCTTTCATAGAGATATTCTTCAAACAGGAGTGACCATTTTCTGGGCACAAATGAGAAGTGGTCTTAATTATTTAAAAGTCATTTATGTTGCATCTCCTGTGAATAGGATAATAAAAGCCCTGTCTTTCCAGGAGGTCAAGTTTTCTTCTTCTTCAGTTTTCTTCTTAAGAGTTATGGAGTTTCCTTCCACAATGAGGCTGCATTCTTTATTTTCAAAAGAATAGTTGGAAAGTGGGTTCCCTTTTGAAATCCACTTAATTTCTGTATTCTTCCTTTATGAGGAGTAACCTATTCTGATTACTGTCATTCAACCCTGCCTTTCACAAGTTTCTATATCCTGTGTGGGTCTCGGGGTCTTGACCTGAACTGATTCAAAATGTCTCTCTGCCGCCAGTATATCTTTTTTCTCTTTGGCTTGGCTTCGCAGACGAAGATTTATGGAGGGGGTAAAAGTCCACGTCAGCTGCAGGCTCGTTTGTGGCTGACAAGTCCGATGCGGGACAGGCAGACACGGTTGCAGCGGCTGCAGGGGAAAATTGGTTGGTTGGGGTTGGGTGTTGGGTTTTTCCTCCTTTGCCTTTTGTCAGTGAGGTGGGCTCTGCGGTCTTCTTCAAAGGAGGTTGCTGCCCGCCAAACTGTGAGGCGCCAAGATGCACGGTTTGAGGCGTTATCAGCCCACTGGCGGTGGTCAATGTGGCAGGCACCAAGAGATTTCTTTAGGCAGTCCTTGTACCTTTTCTTTGGTGCACCTCTGTCACGGTGGCCAGTGGAGAGCTCGCCATATAACACGATCTTGGGAAGGTGATGGTCCTCCATTCTAGAGACCTGACCCATCCAGCGCAGCTGGATCTTCAGCAGCGTGGACTCGATGCTGTCGACCTCTGCATCGGATGTCCCCCAAAGTTCCTCAACATGATTATCCAACTGCACGAAAACCAACAAGGTCGGGTCAGATACAGCAATGAGCTCTCTGAACCCTTCTCCATTAACAATGGCATGAAGCAAGGCTGTGTTCTCGCACCAACCCTCTTTTCAATCTTCTTCAGCCTCCAGTATATAGTTCTCTGACATCAGGTGATGTGACATTACCACAGTTTTAGTTTCATTTCTGCAAATCTTGTGGCCTTTTCCAAAACCACTCCATATCCATAACAACCTCTGACCTCATTTATGTTCAAGAAGCTTAATTGATTTTAAGAACCACACCTGGTACTTAAGTTTCAATTAAGAACACTTCTGTTCCATTATGGCTCTGCTTTCCAGACACATCGACTCTGAGAATGAACTCTCTTTTCTTATTACGATGGTTCTCTGTAAATGTACAGACCTGTGTGTGACTCTGTACCAGCGCATAATTCCCTCACTAGAAATACTTTTATCTCTATAATTTATTTTACTATTTTTATATGATATATAGCTTAACATTAACCTAAATATTAATATCAACGCAGATCCATTACAGAACCTCTTAATATTTAGAATTTATATGGGGAGGTGGGGCAAATTTGAACACAATGAAACAATTGCCTGATTCAGAAAATTCATAGTCATTTCAATTATTTAATTTCTATTGTGAAAACACTGATTATGGTTGTAACCTACAATGCTTTATCTGGATGTGAAGCAGTTATGGGAGTAGAGTAAAGATGTCCTTTATCTTATCTTCATTCTACATTCATATTTATTTACCTTATGGAAAGGATCATTCTTTACTCAATGGTTTGGCTAAATATATTCAATTGACTTCAAGCAAAACATTTCAGGCTTGATTGTCTCCATAGTTAAATATGAAGGAATGAAAGAAACTAGACAAATTAGTGTCAAAAATCTGGATGTCAGAAATCTGGACTACCCAAGAATTCGGACTTTTCAAAAAACTCTCAAACTTTTAAAATTTAGTAGGATTTTGTGTGTGTGCATGTGAGCATGCATGTGTAAACACCACAGATGCATAGCGACAACTAGTGACCATGCTTAATACAGATAATCTTAGACAAAGAAATTCATTTGTATAGTGTATTTTTTTAAAATTATGTTTATTTTTAAACATAATTTCAAGCATTACACGCTCTTTTATGTATTGAAAAATTTTATGTTTACATTTTTGTCAAGTGTTGAATTTATTTTTCTTTAAACTGATCATTTTGATAAATAAGTATGTTGTATTTGCTAATGAACAAAATATTAAAATTTACCTGTTCATCCCTTTTTTATTCCTTCTTAAATATGAATTTTAAAAGTACTGCCCGAGAATCCAGAAAATATGAAAATTCAGACTGACCCAATCCCCAAGCAGTCTGGATTTTAGGGCTTCTACTGTAGATTTAGTACATTATGAGAAGCTTGTGGGATTCAGATATTGCCTGCCATGGGACATCCAGCTATGTTGGTTGCCTGTTCAATTACATTACAGTTGGAGAGGTGTAAAGAGGCAGCTGGCTTGTTGTTTCTGGGAGATAAATCTAAGGAAAGAAGGCCATGGTTTCAAGAAATTGAGGATGGTGAAAATCCCATAATAGAAGAAAATCAATTGTTCCTTTTGGGACTGCTATAGCATTCCTACTCGTCTTGGGTTAGTCAACATGTTTAAAACTTATTGCAAAAATAATGTTGTAGATGTTAGTGAGCTGAATTTTTTTTTAAAAAAGTTTGCTGGATAAAACAACTTTAAAAATGGCCTTTTAAGAAATTTGTAAGTATCTAACATGTTTCACTATATTTTCAATATACTGTATTTGTCTTTAATCCCCCTTTCCCCTAATTTGAAAATATGTATTCAATGCAATGAAACAATTACAAATGAGCTCTAAATAAGAATGAAGACTTCATTTAATGTTTTATTGCATTGTAACACTGCAATTTAGTTCATAAATTAATTAAAAATTAGGTTAAAATAAAAAATGTGCCTCATAGTTCTTTCTACTAGCACTGCTTAAAACGGTTTAACTGAAAGTAGTCCGCTATCTCCCATGTACTCGTGCCTTTGGTAAGACTGTTGCCTATCATTTGCTGCAGTATTATTTGCATGTATTGCTTCTATTGCTCCTCACATAGTCTCACCATTGGTGTGTATTCTCCATTTTTTGTTCTGTTGTTGAATAAGATGCCAAGTGATTTGGCTTCAAGCTTTGCTCCATGATGCCCTGAATTGCCTTTGTGAGGGTCTTGTGTAATGGAATATATATTTGGGAGAATTTGGTAAAATTAGACTAGGTTACATACATGACGCACATTTAAAAACAGATCTTGTTTGAAATACTGAAGAATTCATATTCAGTGGACTTTACAGAAACTATTGAAAATGCTATGCACATTTCACAAATAGGTGCTAATTGAAATGATGTCATAAAATAAATAGACTATTGTTTGGACTGGATACACTTTGGTTGTTTACAAGGCTTCTGACCTTTCTACAAAGTGCTCACAGAAAGGTCACTCCTGGGTTTTGTTTACCTAAGACAACAGCTTGACCAAGAAGGATAACTCCTGTTGTTCACTGAAGAAGGTGGGGATTTTTGCAAGTGCGAGAGTCACATGGGCTTTCTAGCAGTCTCAGTTGGAGAGAGAGAGAGAGAGAGAGAGAGAGAGAGAGAGAGTGGGGGGGAGGGGGGGTAAAACAAGTTCTCTCAGCCAGAGTGTGTGTGATACTGAAAGTAGCTGAACAGTGCAAGCCAGGAGAAGCTTGTTGGAAACAGAAAGCTCCAGAGTGGCAGATGGCTGGAAGTGCTATCTGTCTTATGTTTCTTTTGGAACAAGCGGAATAGAAAGGAAATCTGCGGTAGCCTGAAAGAAAGAGGTTATCATCTGGAGAACCCTGATGGGCAAGTTTAATCAGCAAGACATTGAGGTGACTAATGATCGTACCTCAGTTGTGGAAATCCTGGAACAACAAATCTCTCTCTGCAAACCTTACAAGAACCTTCCTGAGCAGTAAACATTTACCTTTTGAGCACCAAAGCCTGGTGAACTTTATATATGTTAAATTCTATGCACAGTATAAGAATTGCCTACAACCAGTGAACTTGAAAGAATGAGGTGAGATTGAACTGTGAACCAAAGAACTTTTCTTAAATTTACACACACTTAACATACAAGTGCGCTTAGAATTAGAAGGGGGTTAAGGTTAGTTAAGAGAGATAAGTTAAAGTTTGATTCTGTTTTCATGTTTAAAGATAATTAAAAACAACTTTTGTTTAGGTAACCATTTGTCTTGGTGAATATCTATTCCTGCTGGGTTTTGGGGTCCTTTGGGCTCGTAACACTTGCCATATTTTAACACTGCTGAGGAACTGCGAGCATGATTTATTCTCTCAGGGAAGAGAAGAAATTCTGATGCTTAGCCAAGCTGGGAATGTTTAAGTTAAAAGTAAGAAGACAATTGCTTACAGAATAGTTATCAACAGGCAAGAAAAAACAGTCTGTGCTTTGGCCGGAAAGAATATTCTTTTTCCCTGCTCTATGGAAATCTTTTAACACACAAAGTCATAAGAGTTTTTTTTCTGAACAAAGTAAGTTGTCCCATTAATAACAGATGGTCAGGTCTCTCTGTTCCTAATACTAATGATTGGGGCTGATGTAACGTACAATCCTGAATAATATGTTAGCAAAAGGCTCCTGCCTGGATCAATCAGGTAGTCAGACAGCCAATACAATGGATGGAAGCAGAGTGCAAATAGGTTACTTCATTCCAATTTTACCCTTTCCTGCTAGTTTGTCACAGTCAATATTAGTTTCCTCATCTTTTCCTATTATCTTTCAGCCCGTTGCATGGACAGCCTCAGTTCAGGATTTCAGTGTGTGTTGGGAACTGTAAGCTCAGAGCTAAACCCAACTTTTGACTGAAATTGCAATTTTGAACATTCCTGGACCATTGAATCAATTGCTAAGAAGCATTAATTTCTCCCACAGTGTTGATCCATACTAATTCTGATTAATTAGTTCCTTACCATATGTCTGAGAAGATTTTATTACAGAGACTGAGACTGATGGTCCTGGTTCCTTTTAAGCTAACTGAAGTAAACCTGTCAACATTGCATCTGAGAAAACACAGATGTTATACATAAACTCACAACTAATTTCTCCAGTATGCGAACCTTTAGCCAGTCACATATGGTATTCACAAATCTGCCAAATGGACTTTTCTTTTTGTGGGAAACTTCCTCTTTTTGTGATTAATGCCATTCCTTTTCAATTTTGTTTAAAGCTGAAAGCACTCAATCTGAAAGCCACCCTGAACTTGGGAAAATCACATATCTCTGCTCTTACCCTCACTTAAATCTTCTGTATCAGTTGGATGCTCTGTATATTCTGTAACTCAGTCAATGTCATAGAGTCAGAGTTTTACAGCATGGAAACAACGCCTTTTTCCCCAATTTATCCACACTGACCATGTTGTTTACCCAGGTTAGTCCCATTTGCTATATCCTTCCAAACCTTTCTTATCCATGAACATTTCTGAATGCTCTTAAATATTATGATTGTACCCATCTCTACTACTTCCTGTCAGCTTATTCCATATGCCAACCACCTTCTGCATGTAAAAGGTGCCTTTGATTCCCCTTTAAATTTTTCTTATCTCACCTCTAGTTTTAGATTCCCCTACCCTAAGACTTATGACTGTTTACCTTATCTATTCCCCTCAGGATTTTATAAGCTCCACCCTTAGACTCCTGGGATCCTAGCCTATCCACCCTCTCCTAATAATTTAAACCCACCAGTCCCAACATTGTTGTGAATAATCTCTGCACCATTTCCATCTTAATGATATATTTCCTTTAGTTAGATGACCAGAATTGTCCATAATGTATTTTAGTTGAATTGTTAAAACTGTAATCAATTGAGAGGTGCCACTTCATAAACAGCTGAAATCAAACATAGACCATAAGCTATAGGGGCAGAAATAGGCTATTCAGCCCATCGAGTGTGTCCCACCATTTAATAATCTGATCTATTGTCCCACTCAACTTCACTGCCTGGCATTCTCCTCATAACCTTTGATGTGTTGGCTAATGAAGAACCTGTCAATCTCTGCTTTAAATATACCCCATGACCTGGCCTTCAGAATCGCTTGTGGCAACAAATTTCACAGATTTACCACCCTCTGGGTAAAGAAATTCCTCTGCATCTCTGTTCTAAGCAGACACCCGTTAATCCTGAAGTATTGCTCTCTTGTCCTTGACTCTCCCATCATGGAAAACAGCCTTTCTACATCTAATCAGTCCATGCCTCACAAAATCCGAAATGAAATCCCCCCCCCCCCCAACATTCTCCTAAATTCCAACGAGTACTAGCCAAGAGCTGTCAAATGCTCTTCATGTGATAACGCTTTCATTCCCAGAATCATTCTTGTGATACCCCTTTAAACCTCTCCAATATCACCACATCCTTTCTTAAATTATGAGCCCAAAATTGCTCACAATACTCCAAGTGAGGTCTCATCAGTACGTTATAAAGCCTCAATATCACATCCCTGCTCTTTTGTTCTATATCTCTTCAAATAAATGTTAGAACTATGTCCTTAATACTATCTCTTGAAATTATAGGGGGCAATATGAGATGGGATTTCAGCCCAGTGAGTATCTGGTTGATCCAGGAATGACAGTGAGCCCAAATCAAACCTTCACGCTTGGTTTCCAAATTTGCCTATACTCCTCAAGGTAGGAACATATAATTTCCACCTCAAATTTCCCTATTCAGGCAAATTGTCTTTCCTCATCCACAATATTCTTTAACTATCATTCATGTGAACAATAATTTTTTGACTGTCTTGGCTCTTTGGGTTGAAATGCTGTGTAATAGAAATTTTCAACGACAGATTGAAGATCTTTGAATGAAATGTACACCTTATTTAAGCTCCTCTCATTTCATGTGCATCAGTCTTTGTTAGTTAAGATGCAACTAGGGATATATAAAGTACTCTACAACTAATAAATCAAGGCAAGGCAAAACATATTGTAAATCATGGAAAAATTGTATCTAGGGAAAGATCAATGAAGTCATCAATGTGTAGAGCCACAGGAGATGGGAGAGATCCTTAATGAGTCATTCTCATCTATATCTACCATGGAGGCTAAGGAAATCAAGCAAGTAAACAGCATTATCCATAGGAGTTATTCAAATGAATAAATAGATAAATCCCTGAGGCTTGACCAAATATATCCTAAGATGTAATGGGAAGCTGGTGAAGAAAATAATTTGCAGAGATATTTGAATCATCATTAAGCATTGGTAAGGCTATCTTCTAATTTCCAGGTTGACATAATACATTTTTTTGCTACAGCTAAGGCTATCATAATAAATCTTTTTCGTGCTCCATCCAAATCGAGTCCAAGTTCTTTACTTCTTATATTACTTAGAAGAAAGATCTCTGGATTTTTTAGTATGTTGCTTTTTGTGATTTTATTTAATACCTGGTTTAGATCTTCCCAAAACTTTTCCACTTTCTCACATGCCCAAATTGCATGTACTGTTGTTCCCATTTCCTTCTTACAACGAAAACATCTGTCTGATACTGTTGGGTCCCATTTATTTAACTTTTGGGGCATGGTACAGCAATGGTACATAGAAATGAATAAATGTATTCCATTGGAAAAAATAACATATAATTTAAGAAATAACATCACAGTATTTGAACAAATTTGGGAACCGTACATGGAACACAACGGAGAAGTCCTACCGCAGACCTCCACCGCCTAAAATGACAGAAGGAGAAGAAGACGAAATGAACTGACCCAGTTTGTAAAAGTAGAAGACACAAATTTCTTGTTTATTTTCATTGTGTGATGACATTGTTTAATGGGTTTAATGTATCATATAAGTTGAGCTTTGAGTGGGTGGGGAGGGGGGTGAAGGAGGGAGGGTAGGGAGGGGGGAAAAGGGGAGAAAATGACACTGTATATATTCAAGAGGGAAATGTTTGTGTGTATTTTGGTTAGTATGGTTCATAGTGTGAAAAATATATATATTTTTTAAATTAAGCATTGGTAAGGAGCTGAAAGACATAGGATGGTTAATGCTGTGTCTATTTTAAGAAGGCAGCTAGGGAACTACAGGCCAGTGATCTTAAGTTATTGAAGTCATGAGTAAGCTACCAAAGGTGACAGGATCTTCGTGGCAACATGGTTGACATAGAGTTGCGGTTAGTGCGACACATTTACACGTTTTTCCAGGGACTCCGGTTTCCTCCCACCATTCAAAAATGTACCAGGGGTGTAAATTAATGGGGTGTAAATTGGGTTGCACAGACTGATGGGCTGAAATGGCCTGTTACCACACTGTATGTTTAAATTTAAAAAAAGATATAAATTTAAAAGAGCACTTAGAACAGCAAGGACTGATTAATGATTAAGTTTTTTGATGAAAAAAATCAATGAGGGCAGGGTGGTATATGTTGTCTACATGGACTTTAGCAAGGCCTTTAACAAGGTCTGCATAGTTGGCTGACACATCACATGGGACTCAGAGTGAACTGGCTAATTGACAACATCATATGAGACAGAAGGTAGTAATGGAGGTTGTTACTCAGATTGGAGGCCTGTTTGCCACAGGCATCATTGCTAAGTCCATCACAGTCACGTACATACCTTTGTTGGGAGCAGTGCCGGCCGCCGCTGATGTAATAAGCAATGCGACATGTAGGGGGGTAATAGTGCATGTGCGCGGGTGTGTTAATCGTCAGTTTACGGGTTATGAATCTCAGATGGAGGAGAGTGAGACCATTAGGATCACCGCCATGTGGCAGTGAGCCAATGAGAAGGTCAGAGGAGTTTAGCTGGTGGTGTTTGGGAAGTGGAAGAATGCAATGTTGTGTCCAGTGAAAAAGGAAAGTCGACTTCATGGTGCGCTGAAAGAAACAAGTGAGTGACTGTATTCTTTATTTGTAAGCTGTGGTAAATCAGTCCCATTACAAGTCCAGTGTTGTCAGTAGGTTTGCAGATGACACCTAAACTGGTGGTGTATGGACAATGAAGAACATGATCTGTGATTCCAGCAGGATTTAGATGAACTGGGAAAGTGGTCCAAAGAATGGTTGTTGGAATTTAACTTGAACAAGTTTAAGATGTTGCACTTTGGTATATTAAACCAGGGCAGGACTTTGACCCTGAATGGTAGGACTCTGGGGGTGTTGTAGAACAAGGAGACTTGAGGGGTTCAGGTACATATTTTGTGGTAGTGGATGCATACATAGGTAGACAGGGTGAAGAAGAGGGCATTTGACAAATTTGCCTTCATTGGTCACAGCAATGAGTATAGGAACTGGGACATCTTGTTACAACTGTTCAACACTTTGAAGTATTATGTATAGTTTTGGTTATCTAGCTACAGAAAAAAGTACCATTAAGTTAGATAAGGTACAGAAAAGATTCACAAGAATATTGTGGGACTGCTAGGTTTAAAGTATAAGGAGAAGCTGGATGTACTAGGACTTTTCTCCCTAGAGCGTAGAAGGCTAAGATGGAACTTATAAAGGTTATAAAATCATTTTATTTTATCTATACTCTTCATGAGCCTTATTCACAAGGGAAGGATATCTAAAACTAGAGGCAAAAGGGAAAGATTTTAAGGGAACCTGAGGGCCTCACGTGGAAGGTATATTGAACAAGCTGCCAGGGGAAGTGGTAGAAAGGTTATATACATTACAATAAAGGAATCTTGAATCTTAGATCTCTTTTGAACAGCTGTGATATAACCACTTTTCCATTTAGTAAAACAGTGTGTGTGTGGGATGGTATCTTAAAATTTCTGCTCATAAAACAGAAAGTGTCTAAAACATTCAGCAGTTCGGGCAGTATCTATAAAAAGAAAAACACAGTTAACATTTCTGAAAAATGTCAGATTGCTGAAATGAATTGAATTGAATAGTTTATTTACTGTCACATGTACTGAGATATAGTGAGTAACCTTGTGTTATGTGCGATCCAGGCAAGTCACCCCTTACTTAAGGACAACACGAGAAAAGTACAGAGTAGAGTCTTACAGTGAAAAATTCCATTAAAGCTGTGCAAAGACTGTGATGAGATAGGGTTTGTGAGATCAAAAGATCATCCTTTACTAATGAGAGATTCATTCAAGAGCCTGATAAGAGCAGGAAAGAAGCTGCCCTTGAATTTTGTGGTGTGTGTTTCAAACTCACTTATCTGCCCTTCTGGAAGTGGGTAGAAGAGAGAATAACCAGGGTGGGGATGGGTTCTTTGCCTGAGAGCCTGAGCTGCATTCACAACTCTGCAGTTTCACATGGTCTTGGGCTGCGCAGTTCCTGTACCAAGCTGTGATGCCTCTAGGTAGGATACTTTCTATAATGTATTTACGAAAATTGGTAAGCAACATTGAGCTCATGTCAAATTCCTTTATCTTCTGAGGAAGAGGAGGTGGTGGTGCGCCTTCTTGGCTGTAGCATCCGAATGGTTGTTGGTGATAGCTGCACTTAAATATGTAAAGTACTTCAGCACCATTGATTAGATGGAGGCATATTCTCCACCCTCCTTCCTGAAAACAATGTTCATTGCCCTTGTTTTAACTGACATTGAAGGACAGATTGTTGTCTTGTCATCAAGCCACTAAATTCTCCATCTCCTTCCTGTACTCTATCTCGTCATTGGTTGGGATCTTGCAAATGTGTAAATAGAGTTACAGCAGAATTTAACTTCTCAGTAATGAGTCTTTAAGAATTATAGTAAGGGACTGCCTTGCAGTGTATTAGTGTTGAAGATTATTGTGGAGGATGTGTTGTAGCCAATGTATAGTGGTCAGGAAATTGAGATTTCAATTGTAGAAGGAGCAACTGAGACAGTTCCAGAAGTTTGGTGATGAGTTGTTTGGAACTATGGTGTTAATGGCTGAGCAAAAGTCAATTTCTAGCATTTGCAGATTAAAAAAATTATTCACGTCATACCTCTGTTTCAATGTTCATGAGAGTTGGTGAAATTTATTGTCGGCATGCAGGGAAAAGGCACACTTTCATTGGGCCTAAGACCTGACAGAGACTTGATGGGCTGAATGACCTGTAAAAATTTCTATATGAATTGAAAAAAATGTGTAGGTGTTTGTAATCAAGAACATATATGGTGGAACAGTGGTGAACTCCAGTGATGTCTGTGTAGAAGTAGCATGTTCTCCCATTAGCGTGTACTCCAATTTCCTCCCACATCCAAAAGGCACATTGTCTGTTGTAAATTACTGCTAATGTTGGTGGGTGGCAGGAAACTCAAAGGGTGTTAATGACTGTGGGCAAGAAATAAAATGCAAGGAAATAAATACGAAATAAGATTGTTCTGAGAATTGACATGGACTTGATTGACTGAATGGCCTTCTGTGTTTTTTTTCTAATCGAAAAGTAGCATGATTACTTTTTAATTATGGCTCAGCAGCTGAGGAAGACTTTGAGCTATCTATGAGCTCGGTAGCTCTCGACTTCCAATGTTCTATTGCCAGTATCAAAATCTCTTTCATTATACAACTATCTGCATGAATCTGCAAATCTGCAATTAAGTGAATAACTGGGGTGGGGATGGGTCCTTTATTATAATTTGAGTTGTCCTCAAATGACACACCAACAAAAGTGAGAACCATGGTTTAAAATTAAAGGTAATCAAATATCGACTGAGAATGGAATGGCACAGGATATTGTGATTGGATGTTAATGTTTGAAGCAGTAAGGGAGATGACATGAATAGAATGTAAAACAAAACACAGAGAATTGAACTTCTGGAGCTAAAAACTCTTCAACTTGCTCCAACACTAACCACATTGGGTTGCAAGCTGTAATTTCAACATGAATTGGAAAATTTGAATCATGTTGGACTTGTTTCTTAGCCTGGAACTGCCATCAGGAATCTGCATTAACCCCTAGGCTGAACATCCCTTCAGTGCTTGTCAATGCACTGAGAGCGCAATTGAATGGTTTGGATAGTGGTGGACCAGGGACACCACTGAAACACGCTAATGTACTTGTCTTTGAAAGGTCATTGATTCTAACAGCTTTTAAATATGTCTGACATTTGGCCTTCTAGTATATTAGTGAGTCCAGCATTATATCAATTTGATTTCAGACTTTCCCTCCTGAACATCGTTAATCCAAATTCCAAATTATATTTGTGAGTCTAACACCAGATTTTAACACAACACATAATTATTCAGGGTGTACCTCAGTTTCAATGGTTCCAATGTGGAACTGCTGGAAAAAATTAATACATTCCAGCCCATGATTAATGCTGGAGAATTGGCATGCTGCTGCCTGGTACCCCACTGAAACAGCCTGGAGTACTGAGAGTAGCAGCTGCCCAGCTCTTGAGCCAGAAATAATATATTTTAATATTAAAGTCTTACCTGACAACTTGTCTGCTTCCACATAACTTCAGCCCATTGAAGCCACCACTCAGGTACTGAGACTCTCAAGCCCCAATTATATCTTTGTGGCCTAATGTTCCCTCTGAATTCAGGTAAGTGTCTGTGTTACCTTAAAATTTAGATCAGGGTGGGAAGCCACTGAACCACTTCAACTTCCACAGATTATCCAAAGTTGTCACTGGACAACAGAAGGAGAATGGAAGAATGTGTATAGTTCAAGAGATGGAATTAAAATGTGTACACATAAACGTGAACGAAATCCCCAGTGATAATTGCTTTATAGGTTTCAATGAAAGTTTTTTCACATGAAATAATTAATTTTTATGAATGAGAAATATCATATGATTTATTAAAGTTTTTAAGTTGATTCCAAAATTCTTCTCTTCAATCAACTCTTGCTTCAGAATCGGAATATATAGATTCAAGCTATGCACCAGAGTTCTCAGTAGAAAAATCTTGGTCGACACTTCAGTACAAAGGAATTACTGAGTTGACTGAATTGCTGCCTTTTAGAGGAGCCATTAAATTTAAACTCATTGATATTGAAACTCATTCATATCCAGATAAAAAGGATGACATGATATTACTTCGGCAGTTCAAGTGGTATATGTGAAATGAGAAACAGAGTTAATAATTTTGAGTTGCTATTCTGATTTTATCAGAACTAGGAAAAGTTAAAAATCAAACATATATTTACCAAATTAGGGAAGGAATGGAGAGGGAAAAGGGAATGTGTGCAACAGGAGACATGAGAGACTGCACATGATGGAATCTGTAGCAAAAAATAAACAAAATAACTGAGTGGGTCAAGAACCATCTATGGAGGCAAAGGACTGAAAGCAGAGAGATAGCCATTATGTTGGTGAAAGGAAGGGGTGAGGCAGAGGCTGGTAGATGATAGATGGAACCAGATAGGAGAAGAGTAATGGGTGGAAATAACAGGTGGGCCGGGGTAACATATTGCCAAAAAAAAGGTGTGGGGGGGAGGTTGGGCAATGGAAAAGGTGAATAAAGGGAGACAGAACCTGAGGGGATTGGTGGAAATGGGAAAGGAATACAGGTGTGGATTACCTGAAATTGGAAAATCCAATGTTTGTACCGTTAGATGGTAGGGTATCCTTCAGATTATGAGATGTTCTTGTGGCAATGGAGGTGACCAAGGACTGACAGGTCAGTGTAGGAATGGGAGGAGTTGTTCAAATGTACAAGCAGAAACTTAAAATGGCTGACATGGTCAGAGCAGAGATACTCTGCAAAATGTGCTTGATCTTACCAATGTTGAGGAGGTTACACCACGAGCACCAAATACAGTAGATCAGGTATGTCGGGGTGTAGGTGAATGTCTGTCTCACCTTGTAGGGCTATTTAGATTTCTGGATAGTGATGAAGGAGGTAATGTCAGGACAAATTCCTATCTGGGAATGTACGAGAGCAGAGGATGGGGTTCCAAGAGAAAATGATTGAGGGATGGTAAAGGCTTGTTAATTACTGCTGATCTGTTTGGAGGCAGTGTAAGTAAAGGGGATAAATAAGAACAGAAGAAAAAGAACTGAAATGCTGGAAATGAAAGTTCAAAGTCAAAGTTTTATTGTCAGATTTATGGTCAGAGTATATTACAAACATCTTTGAAATTCTTTTTCTTGCAAGCCAGGCAGAGTTTCTACCTATCATTAGTGTAAAAAAAAGTCTATTCAGGAAAAGATACGTATACAAAACAGAGAAATGCAAGCAAGAGGTAGTGTAAACAAACTGTGCATTCAGAAAATAAATATCCTTAAATAAGTTTCTGATTGAATTTGTTATTTAGGAGTGATGGTGGAGGGGTAGCATTGTTCCCGAACCTGGTGATACAAGTCTTGCGGCGCCTCTACTTCTTTCCTGATGGCATCAATGAGAACGGGCATGTCCTGGGTGCTGTGGATCTTTGATGATTGGTGCTGCTCTCTGACGACTTCCTCTTCCCTCTCCTCTTTGCATTCTGTAGGAAACACACCATCTGTGGCTCCCTTGACCCTTCATCCCTTCCCAATAATTAACCTCCTAGTACCTACCACTCTGGCCTCAAAAAGTATTATAATTGCACCTACACATCCTGCCATGCCAGACACTATTTCTGTGAAGCAAAACTTCACGTGTGAAGTTGAAGGGGTCATTTACTTCATCTGGTATGCCTGATGCAGCCTTCTCTACATCGAGACTGGACACAGACTGGGAGATCGGTTTCATTGAGTACCATCGCTCTGTCTACTGCCACAGCGAAGACCTCCTAGTGGCCAACCACCATTGCATATCCCATTGCCAAAGTGACATGTCTGTCCATGGCCTCATGTACTACCAGGTTGAAGCCACTGATCAATTGGAGGAATAAAATCTTATAATCTGTTTCAGCAGACTCAACCAGTCACCATCAATACTGACTTCTCCAATTTCCAATAATCTCTGCTAATATCGTTGGTCTCTCTCTTTCCTCCATCCCCTGATTCCCTTCCTTCAGCTGCCCAGCTGCTTCCCTAACTTCTCCCATCAGAGATCTATCTCTTTCAGACCTCTGCCTCACCTGTTCTCATCTCACAGCTCATTTCCCCTCAAGTCAAGTCTATTCCACATCTGATTGTTTAAGTACAGCCCGATGAAACAGCGTCCTCCGGTCCTTAGTGACAAAACACATAGACATACAACCAGACATAACACACCTTCAGACAAATATTACATATGCAGGACAAGTACTTCATCCATACAAATAAATAAATAAATATTGTTTCATGAATATCGGTTTCAGATGGTTAGTGTAAGCAGTTCCTTTGGTTGTTCAGAATTCTCAGTGCCTGAAGGAAGAAGCTGTTCCTCAGCCTAGTGGTGCTGATACTCCTGTATCTCTTTTCTGATGGGAGCAGCTGAAAGATGTTATGTGCAGGGTGGAAGGGGTCCTCAATGATTTTCCATGCCCTTTTTAGACAACGAACCTGGTAGATCACGTCAATGGAGGGAATGGAGACTCCAGTGATTCTCTCTGCAACTCTTATGTCCTGTGGATTGACCTCCAATCCATTTCTTGGCAGCAACCATGCCACACTGTAATGCTGTCAGCCAGGACACCCTCTATGAGCTCCTATAGAAGATTGACATAATGGTGGCCAGTAGCCTTGCCTGCTTCAGTCTTCTCAGGAAGTTCAGTTGCTGTTGCACCTCCTGACAAGTGAAGTGATGTTGAGTTGTGATGGAATATAGATATATTTTTTGGAGATAAATTGTTAGTGTAGGTCACATACAAACACTTTAAAACAGATCTTATTTGAAATACTGGAGCTCTGCTAATGCTAGACATATCGGCCCCACAGCATTTGCAAGAGGTTTGGAAAGTGTCCAAAAGACTTCACTAATGGATTGTTGTTTACATAAAGGCAATAGATAAAAGAGCTTGTCAGAGCCATCTTCTGTCTGGAGGGAAACTTACTGTTCTAAGAGGGTCATGTGGTTTTGCAAGCAGAGAGAGTCAAACAGGCTTTCTCTCAGAGGGAAAGACAGAGATCACTTCTACAGTGTTACAGTCATCAACAGCAGCTGGGAATGGAACAGGACAAGCTGTCAAGCTTGTGGAAAACCCCATTTGTGAGTTTTTAGTTCACCCTGGTCAAAGCCCTTGTTCATGCAAGAGGAGAGAACTGGCTGTCTAATGTTTCACTTGGAGAAGAGAAACAAGAAGGAACTCTGTGGTGACCTGAAAGAAAGAGATTATCATCTGGAGAACCATAAAGAGGCAAGTTTCGTCAGCAAGACACTGGAGTGGTTGATTAAAAAGGAATCAGTTGTGGGTGTCCTGGAACAACAAATCTCTCTTTGAAAACCGACAAGAATCTTCCTGAGTGGTAATCATTTACCTTTCAAACACCAAAGCCTGGTGAACTTTATACATGTTAAATGATGTGCACAATATAAGAATTGCCTGCAATCAGTGAACTTGGAGCAATGAGATGTGAGATTGGACTGTGAACCAAAGAACTTTTCTGAACTTACACACACATTACATACACGTGCTTAGAATTAGAAGGGAGTTAAGTCGGGTTAGTTAAATCAATAGTGATAAGTTAAAGTTTGATTTTGTTTTCATGTTTAAAGATAATTAAAAGCAACTTTTGTTTAAGTAACCATTTGTCTTGGCGATTATCTATTGCTGCTGGGTTTTGGGGTCCTCAGGGCTCATAACAGAGTGTTCACGATAGATCACTAGTTAAGTGAACTTCAAGGAACTAGGTGCTCTCCACTCTCTCTACGACAGAGTTGTTGATGTGTACTGGAGGATGGTCATTCCTGGTCCTGCTGAAGTCCATGATCATCTCCTTCATCTTGTCCACTTTGAGACTCACTTTGACCACTGTTATCATTTCATGAGTTTTTCCACCTCTTCTCTGTAGTGCCACTCATCTTTGTTGCAAAATACTGCATACTTGATGACACTGTTGAAGCTGGACGTGGCTTTGCAGTCATGGGTCAGTAGTGTGAACAGTAATGGGCTGAGCACACAGCTCTGAGATGCACCAGTGCTCAGAGTGATGATGCTTGATATTCTGCTATCAATCTAGATAAACTCTGGTCTTTCCATTAGGAAGTCAGGATCCAGTTACAGAGAAAGGTGTTGAATCCCAGCAAGGACTGCTTCTTCACCAGCCTCTGGAGAATGATTATATTGAATGCCGAGCTGAAGTCAATGAACAGCAACGTTCTCCAGGTGTGTCAGGACGGAGTGAAGCAACAAGGCTACAGCATCGTCTGTGGAACAGTTTCCTCTATAGGTGAATTGAAATGGGTCCAGCATCTCTGGGAGGTGAGCTTTGAAGCATTCTATCACCAGACACTTGAAGGATTTCATAATGGTGGAGGTTAGTGCCACACTGTGCAGTAGTTATTCAGGCCTGCTATTGTCGCCCTCTTGAGTACCAGGATGATGGTGACTGTCTTGAACCCTGCAGAAATGATGGACTGCTGCAGTGAAGTGTTGAAGATGTCCATGATGACTTCCATTAATTGGTCTGCGCAGTCCTTCAGTTCCCGACCAGGTATGTTATCTGGTCCTGCCGCCTTGTGTGGTTTCACCTTGGATAGGGTTCTCCTCACTTCAGCCATCGCTATGAAGGGGGCCCATTGATCAGGGGGACACGGAGCTTTCTTTGGCATCATTCTATTCTTCTCATCATGCACAGATGTTCAGTCTGTCCAGAAGGTAGACATCATTGTCCTTAACACGCAAGGTTGACTTGTGATCCTACCTGTATCCACATTTTACCTGCTTGCCTGTACTCCTTCCCACTTCCTTTCCCCTCCTCTCTCACCCATCCCCTGACTCACCTTTTTACTGAGCATCGATCTGATTTCAGCATTCCTGAAGAAGGGTTCAGGCCCAAACCATCAGTCGCCTTTTGCTTTCTATGAATGCTGCTGGGCCTGATGAGTTTCTCAAGCATTTCTTTGTACTGCAACCTCAGTTTGAAATCCCTGATACTGTTCACACTGAGGATCCATTCTCATTTAATTGTGAACCAAAAATATCTGCCCTAGATGAAGTGGTCAATAATGAATTATTGGGACAATAATTTCCCAAGATTTGCACATGGCATTCTGGCTGCAAATCGAGATTGACAGTCTATCTTTTGGATAACTATTCAACTACTTTACTTGGTGTCTTTAACTTGAACTGGGGAAAAAAGCAGAAAATAGTATGATTTGGTGTTTGGGAAATTTATTTCAGCTCCCTGCACACAGCAATTCTGTTTTGATATATTAGAAAGGCAAATGTATGCATCAGTAATTTTTGCAGCCATCAGGGACAAATGCTTGTGGTGTTTCTGTAGGACTCATCATTATAGAATTTTAGTCCTCACAATGATAGCTACCAGATTTGATCTGACAGAAAATTCCCTTAGGATATCAGCAGAGGATGCAGGATTTGGGGGCCTATGTTGATGAGATTAATCCTTATTCAGACATATTACATTGAGAATGGATTTCTGCTTCACACTCTTCTCGAACTCTACCAGGATACAATGGAATCCACCACTACGTCATATATGAACAAGGTAATACATTCAAGGCAACAATTAATCAGAAAATGTTGGGAATACACACGTAAAGGAAGAAAGCCAGGACAGGAAGGAAGAAAGCCAAGCTATTAATTATTGGAACAGGATAAAGATGTTACCTTGGCAACAATGAATGAAATGGAAGTAAAAATGTACAATTACAATATCCCCTTCTCAAAATCTATGCAGTGACTCTTTGGCAGATTAAACCATCAGACATATAAAATCATTCATGTGCAGTAACTACAAAATCTTCCTTACTGACCCAGAATATAAGACAAGCAGTCATGCAAGATAATTGATCTGAAAACAAAGAGTGGATGACAGAAGAGAAACTAATATCATAAGAAGGTTTCACACAAAGCTTTTGCTTTTGTAAAATAATGTTCATTGAGCTGGAAGGTATTGCAACACTTTTTTTGAATAATGAAATATTTGTTCAACGTGATGTGAAAATGAAGACAACTGGTGTGCGCCTGATGTCAGTGCATAACTACATAATACCATAAGTTAATTAAACATGACCTAAACCTTCCAAGAAGCCAAATAAAACTAGAGTAAAATAATATCCTAATATTAATAAATAAATAATAAGAAATAATAAACTGCAAGAGTGAATGATTGAATTAATACAGGTAGCAGACTGTTGTATCCAGGACAAGGTTGGAGTAGTTAACTCTGAAAGCCACACTAGGTGAGGGTCCCAGTAGCAGATGAACTGAGCCTATGATAGAACAGGATCTAAAAGATATCTTGTCTAGATCTCAGCTGTGACTCTGCTTAACAACAATAAACCTGATTAATTCTCTATTCCTAAACTATCACTAACTGAACTGCCATTTATCTTCAACTGGATTTGCTTCAACAGGTTTTGAGTTTCAGATTTCTATCACCCTTTGAATGAAATTAGCTCTAACTTTAATTTTATGTTTGCTTTATTCTATGTTTTCACAGTAGAGAATTCCTCTTTTATGAAATCAATTTAATTGTATTTTTGGGGGGAGGGGTTAAAAACCTGCGCAGATGCTATAAAATGAAGTAAATGCAGAAAATGTAAAAACTTAGCAGGTCAGGCAACATCCATTAGGAAGAGAAATGGATAACTTTTCAGGTTGACGTTTCATCATCAGATCTGAGAAAGACAGAAGGCAAGTTTGTCTAAATGGCAGAGAAAGTGGGAGAGGGTAATGGATGTAAAAAGGGAATGTCTATAATAGATTGAACTTCTATGGCCACTGAATGGACAAACTAGTCTGGTCCACTGGGACATGCTAGGCAGGTCAGAATATGAAAGAATAAAAAGGGAAGGAGGGAGAGGCATGTCAAACACAAGAATCCAGCTCTGATACAAATGGAAGGAAGTCACTTGAAGCAATGAGTTTTTCAGCCTGCAACATGCCCAGATGAAAAGAACAGTGTTTTCCTTGGGCTCAAATTTAGCATAATTATTACAGTGAAGCAGATACCATCCAATAGGTTAGAGTAGGAGGGATGGTGAATTAAAAAGGTAGCTAGCAAAAAAAGCTTGGGGTCATATCTGCAAATTGAGCAAATGCTCTGCAAAATGATCTCTTAATCTGCATTTGTTTTCTCTACTGTAGAGAAGCTCACACTTGGTTGGGAAAGTGCAAGTTAATCAATGCCATGAAAAACTGGTTACCTGGATGATGAAGGGAAGGGAAGAGATGAAAGGACAGGAATGCACCTCCTACAATTGCATGGAAGAGAGCTATAAAACAAGGGGAAGTAGATAGGGATAGAAGAGCAGACGGGGGGAGTGTGAAGGGAATAATCCTTTTGAAATGCTGAAAGGGAAGAGAAACTAATATCATAAGATGGTTTCACACAAAGCTTTTGCTTTTGTAAAATAATGTTCATTGAGCTGGAAGGTATTCCAACACTTTTTTTGAATAATGAAATATTTGTTCAACGTGATGTGAAAATGAAAAATCTTGGAGCTCGCATAAATTGTAAAATGCATTTTTAAAAATCATAATTAATTCCTCAACAACATCATGCCCAAATCACATTTTTCACAAGGGTCTACAAATGCAATTACATAGAAAATATCCTCAAAATGTTGTCAAACTTTGGTGAGTGGCCAAAATTTTACCTTCTCTGGCAGAGATCTTCGTGAACTAGAATTATGTATTTTCTGAAGGGACCACAGAGTAGGAATGATGTGTGGGATGAGCAGATGCAGTTTTTAAATGCTCTAAAATCTCTTATGAAGCTTTGTCTTTAATTTTTAAAGATAAGGAGCATTAAGATGGAAGATTTATGTTACATTTATCGCCTAACTGGAAAAACCTTGATGATGGCAGCAAGAAAACTTTTTACAAGAAATGAAAATGTTCAGCTTACCTCCTCAATTTCTCTAACTTCAGGTAACTTGTCATTTCTTTCTGTTTGCATCAGGGCTGGATATTGGTGTTTACCAATTCCCTCTGTTCTTGTTCTCAACTCATGCATTGCATTTGGCAAATATTCTAATAAAAAAAAGCAAGATTACTTTTTAATGTGTGGCTTAGCAGTTGAGAAAGGCTTTGACTAGCTATGAGCTCAATAGCTTTGTTCTTTCAATGCCCTATTTATTAAACAACCATCTGCATGAATAGTTTGACTACAATTAAGTGAATATAATGCTCTGAGTTATTCTCAAATAACACACAAACAAAAGCGAGAAGCATAGATTAAAATTATAGGTCCTCAAATATTCAACTGAGAATAGAATGCCACAGAATATTGTGCTTGGATGTTAATCTGCAGGCAGTAAGGGAGAGAATATGAATAGAATGTAAAACAAAACACAGAGAATTGAACCTATGGAGCTGAAAAAAGTCTCCAACTTGCTTAACTCTAACCACATTGGGTTGCAAGCTATAATTTCAATATGAATTGAGAAGATAAAAACTTAAGGATAACATATTACAGAATCCACAGTTAATTGAAGATATAAGTGTAACATATTATAGGTACACGATCCTTTATCCAGACATCTAAAATCCAGAAAGTTCCAAATTTCGGTAAGTGGGAAGAGAGGCGGCTGGCGCTTGGGGAAGCAGCCAGGCGACTGGCGTTTGGGGGAGGTGGCCAAGGGACTGATGCTTGTGGGAGGTGGCCGAGGGGCCGACGCTTGGGGGTGACGGCCGGGCGACTGGAAAGGGGTGGGGGTGAATATGGCAGCATAATTCGGGTGGGCTTTCCGAAATCCGTAAAAATCTGAATTGTACCTGTATTGGTCATGGGGTTTCATTTGAGAATAACTGTAGTGTGCAGAGGAAACATGGGCTTCCCACCTGTCTGGAATGTATGTATTGTGGGTGGTCACATGTCCTCCCTGTCTGAAATTTATTTGGAAGTCACATCACCTGTTAGTCAAGGTTGGACTCCAGCCACACATTAGTGCACACCTTGCCCGTTAACTAATTTAAATCACCTAGGGACATTATTGGCTTTCCAGATTAGCAATGTATATAACACCAACATGCAGCACATTCTTTCTCTCTGCCTCATGATCCAAGCCCTGGACATCACTCCATGACAGGTCACTACTGTGAACATCGCTGGAAGTGTTGTGGGTAAGTTGTGCACTACACTGAAGCAGAACCGTAGAACAGAGAGTCCCCAGAATATGAACATCCGACTTACAGACAACTCATACTTAACTACAAATTGTGTCCCAATTCATGCATGAATATAATGTTACCTCACGAATGCCCCTTCCAGTATGCAAGACATCGATGGAATGAGAGTAAGTATTAACTTTTAATCATAATCTTTTTACTTTTTTTTCTATCTACACCATTTTAAGAACTATTTCTTTAATTTTCTTTACAGTACTAAGACCAACATTTGACTAAATGATGCTAAATAAGAACCATATGTACCTCTTCTGACTTATCTACAAATTCGACAAAGACAGATGTAAGAATGGATCTTGTTCATAATCCGCAGAGTATCTATATTAAACTAGATCAATACTTGCAGAAATCCACATTCCCATTGGTACAGGGAACTGGATGTGTGTAAGAGCCCTTGTTTATAGTGTGCACATACTCAAGTTTGTAAGCACGTCAAATATAAGTTCATTATTGATGGAGTCCAACCTACGTCCAAGGTGAATGTCTATATTGTTGCTTAAGTAAAATAGTAATCAAGTACCATTTAAAGTTCTCCCCTGTTTGCAATTAAAGGTATGTGTGATCGTAACACTTGTGTCCAGACTTGTCTCTGTGAACCCACCAAACCTGATACTCTTCCCAACACAACAGTACTCAATCTACTGTGCTAAACATGCATTCCTTCCACCAAAGGCAGACGATAGATGTGGTCTGTGCCCCCTGCAAAATGCAAAGCAGCTATTCATCAAGGTTATTTCATTAATATCCCTCAAAATCATGAACTATACCACCAAAAAGGAGAAGACCAGCAAGCACTACCTATAAGTTCATTTCCAAGACATATTCCACTCTGATTTAGAAATGCATCACTGTTCTATCAGCATTCATGGTTTGACCAAATTTCCCACCATCAACAATTTAATATTATTTGGAGTAGGAATTTAGGTAATTGGGAAAGAAAAGGCCCACAATGTAAACCAAGGGGGAAAACTAAATAAGAAAATTCATAAAGTACCATAATAATTAATAGATTGGAGAGGATTAAAATAATATTAACTAAATACAAGCTGGCAGGATGGAATAATAAATGTGGGAGAATGGTGCAAGACTAAAATATAAGTAGGTAGATGTTTAAGAACATTTGAGGGACAGCTGAGGCATATTTCCTAGAATTCCCCTTGACCCAATGTGAGAATTCTGGAATACTTCATGTACTCTGGATATCTTGTTAATGGAAAATGCTTGAGTTTATTTCAAGAGTGGCATTGATTGGACAGTGGCAGTTAAAATGTTGAAACCAAAACTACTGGAAATATTCAGTGAGTCAGGAAGGATTTGTTGTAAAGAGGAACTGGATCAGCATTTCAGTTCCATGGTCAGAATTTGATGTCTTGCATGTTTCATGAGAGTCATGTCAGAGCTGCAATACATTCTAGAACACAGTAATAGGAAAAGGTAGATAGAGACTTTTAGATTACCATGTGCAGAGTAAACAAAAATTAGTTTTTGAATTTTTCCCTTCACCTGATCTTTTGATCAATATTCTTTCAGGTTATAGGTCTTCAGACTGCTCATTCAAGTATAAATGAAATAAATTGAGACTTTGTGGTTCCATCAGGCAGGGAGCTTTATGAGTGAAAACATTTCTCATAAACCTTCTTTGAATTACTTTCAATCCATGGCCCCAACATTTTAACCTCATTGCCAAGAAAAATAGTTTTTTTTCTAATTTGCCCTGTCAATGCCTCTTGTGACTTTATAAACCTTAATTAAATCTCCCTGAGCTTCAACTGTTATGATGAAAATAATCCTGATGTGGACAAATCTCCTTGTAAAAGAAATTTCCCAGCTGGCAATCATCTTCATGAATCTTTCAAGCCTCCTTACTGCATTCACTTTCTTCTTGTATTATGCTGATCAGAACTGTGTTCTTCCATTCATATCCTGAATACTGTTTCATTCAGTCTTTACACTCAGGATCCTCCAGAGTGCCACTCACAATGTTGTTTCTGATGCGAATACTGGTGAAGATGACAGTCACTCCAGGGTGGATAGTCTGGAATGAATGCATAATGCCATGGGCAAATATCTATCCAGAGAACAATATAAATATATACATGCAAAAATCAGTGAGAATCAAATAATCCTGCTGACTAGGGTTCCACATGATAAGTTCCCTGCCTGTTGGCAAGATAAAAGCCAACACTCAATGGATGGAAAATATTTTGAGGGAAATAGTTGTCTATGTGGGAATTAACAACATGAATAGAAAGAGGGTTGAAGTGTAGATCATGTGCTCTAGCTGTAAAGAAGAAATTTAAAACAACAAGATCTCTAGATTATATCCAGCGTCAGAAACAAGTGAGTTTTGAAACAACTTTACATATGGTTGGAGGAATTCGCAGGAGGAAAGACTTCATTCATCTTTGACATTGGGTCTGATTCCAGGGTAAGGTGGATGGAATAAACTCCATAAAGATGGAGCCACAATCTTTGGTGGAAGGTTACTGGTATAGGCAGAAGGATTAAAGTATTGGTAACCTATCTGGAGAATTGAGCAACAGATTGAAATAGTAGGAAGAAGAATTAAGAATGGGTTGGAAGAGTTCTCTGTGAAGATTGATTAAAAGCATGATTCAAAGTCATCAAATTAAAAAAAGTTTTGTGCTAAAACTAAAAGAATGATGGGTAAGAAAAGTAAGACCCAAAACAATAAAACTGAGGAAGTTCAAAAGTCACCGAGATCATTAACAGAAAATCCACAAGGGAGTGGTGAAGAAGGTGCCACCATGATGTCGGAAGAAACCCAGTCATCACAAGATCTTCA
The DNA here is from genome assembly GCF_036971445.1 of Narcine bancroftii. Lineage (NCBI taxonomy): Eukaryota > Metazoa > Chordata > Chondrichthyes > Torpediniformes > Narcinidae > Narcine > Narcine bancroftii. Next base: position 296,939,514 of record NC_091470.1, on the reverse strand, counting down.
AAAAGTGCTGGAAAAGATGAAGATTTTGAGCAGACGATTTTCTAAAATGGAAAATGTACTAAGAGGTGTGGCTGAAAAAGTAGTAGTGATGTTGACAGCAATCGAAAACCTAACAACTCGAGTGGGCCAGGTCAAAAATAACCCATGACAAATAAAGACCCTGGAGGAAAGTGCAAAGAAACAGAAACTGGATAAACAACTGCTACTGGGCAAAATTGACCATATGGAAAACTTCAGTAGAAGATATAATGTCCGAATCATTGGACTAAAGGAAGGGACTGAAGGGAACAACTCAGTGAGCTTCATTGAAGAATAGTCTCCATTAATGCTCGGAGCAGGAAGATTCAAGGAGTGCCTGCTTGTGGAGAGAACTCACCGGACCTTCAGCCCCAGAAGCCTGAAGGATCGGGAGGCAACATTAAAAGCAGCAGCCAAATATGCCAGGGAAAATAATGGCCAAATCAAGTTGGAAGGAGGAAAAGTTCTATTCTTTCAAAATTTAAGGGCAAATTTGGTTAAACAAAGAAAGGAATTTAATGTCGTTAAAAGACAATTGAGAACACGGAATATAAAGTACTCGATGCTATACCCAGCGATGCTGAGGATTGATGTATCAGAGGGACCCAAAAGATTATATAATTCCACAAAGAAAGTAGAGAAGTTTCTACAAGAACTATAAGGGGGTCCAAGAATGGACTCCGGAAAGAATAATTGGAAAAAGACAAAGTGAACTGTAAATGTTAAAGTCTGGATAAAAGTAAAAAGAGAGTTATATTTTGAATTGTTTTGAGTGGTTAACTAAAGTAATATGGAAATTTAAATAGAAGAGCTCAAAAGAGGGTTAATATTTAAGAAAATAGTAGCAAGGCAGATACCCCTATTTAATGGGGTTATTGGCGCCAGAGAAGGAGAGTTTTTACAAACGGGTTCTGAACTTAAGGGGAAGGGTTCTTTCTCGGATGGTACTGTGGGCTTTTTCTTGCGGGCTTCCGGTGTTTCTTGTATACGTCACCATCAGAGGAGGGGCATTGCACATGTTTTTAATAGGGAAAAACCACTGTACTGTGTGGATAATCAAAAGGGTTAATATTGTAGAGCTGGATCTTTGTGAATATGAATATGAGCAAAACATTAAAATTTGTTAGTTATAATATTAATCATTTAAACAGATACATAAAAAAGAAAAGTCTTAGCACATTAAAAAAATTAAAGGCAGATGTAGTTTTCCTACAGGAAATACATCTTACAAAACTGGAACATAATAAATCAAAAAGGGATGGATGGGAAAAGTCATATCCTCCTCTTTTAATTCCAAAATGAGGGGTGTAGCAATTTTATTTAATAAAAATATACTGGTGTTGGTTGAAGATGCATCCAATGATCCAGCAGGCAGATTTGTAATGGCACATTGTCGAATATATGCAGAATCCTGGACACTTATGAATACTCATGCTCCAAACTTTGATGATGAATCCTTTATACAGAACGTCTTTTTAAAAACAGTAGAAGGAAGACAAAATGAACTGGTTGGGGGAGATTTTAATTTTTGTTTAGATCCCATACTTGATAAATCAGCAAAGATAGTGACAAAGGCAAAAGCTGCGAAAGTTAATTTATCTTTTATTTAGATTTAAACCTGAGAGATATATGGAGACAGTCACACTCCAGGGCAAGAGATTATTAATTCTACTCAAAGTTTCATGATTCTTATATGAAAATCGATCTTTTACTATTGTCTGCACAATCTAAAAACAGAGTAGTTGAAATGGAATATCTATCTGACCATGGTCCACTGACTTTAATAATAACAATGTCAGAAAGGTAAGAGAGTGTTTAAAGGTGGCCTATTAATCACACACTGTTGAGAAGGACAGATTTCTGTAATTTCATTAGGGGACAAATAGAATTGTTTAGTGAAATGAATCAACCGTCTACTAACAATAGTTTTTTTTTAATATGGGATACTCTCAAGGTTTATTTAAGAGGACAGATAATTTCATATATCATTAAAAAAAGGAACATGTGGCAGAGGTCAGTGATCTGGAGAGATATTAGAGGGAAAAAGAATACTTTCTGGATCATGTTCAAAAGATAAATACAAAATTTTGGAAAATTTTAAAAAAATGAAAATTACAAATATATAAAATAGAAAAAAACTATTTTAAAATCAAAGCATAAATATTACAAATTGGGAAATAGAGCACATAAAGTTTTATCATGGCAATTAAAGGTGGAGGAGACATCAAGGGTAATCAATGCAATTCAAATAGAGCCTGACAAATTAACAGACAATCAGAGGGAAATCAATGAAACTTTAAAAAATTATACAAAATTGTATCAATCAGAACTCCAGGGGGATTCTAATAAGATGTATGAATTTCTCTTGGTGATTGAGCTGCCAAAATTGGAAAATGGAGATCAAATGGAATTTAATGCCCCTATCCTCAAGAGGAGATTGAAAAAGCCCTGAATATATTACAGGCAAATAAATTACTGGGAGAAGATGGTTTTTGCCCAGATTTCATGGACAATTTAAGGATCTTTTGATGCTTCTTATTATGGATATGTTAGACTGGGCAGTAGAGACTCAATTTCTCCTGGAAACCTTCTCAACAACTATTATTACGGTGATATTGGAAAGAAAAACCCAGAGATCCACTAAAACCATCTTTTTATAGACCTATTTCCTTGTTAAATACAGATTATAAGATTTTAGCCAAAGCACTAGCTAATAGACTAGGGCCAAATCTACCTAAATTGATAAATCTGGATCAGGTAGGCTTCATTAAAAAAATACACTGCGGACAATTTGGGCAGACTATTTAATATGATTCATTTGGCTAAGTCTAAAGTGAACCCAAGTATAACTGTATCTCTAGATGCAGAAAAGGCATTTGACTGGCTAGAGTGGCTGTTCCTATTTAAAGTATTAGAAAATTTTGGAATGAGCTGAGTATTTATTGATTGGGAAAAAAAACTATTTACCATAAGGCACAGGACAAAATTATAACTAATGGACAGATGTTGTCAATGTTTCCTTTGAGTAGATCCAGCAGGAAGGGGTGCCCACTGTCTCCAGGTCTCTTTGTTCTGACGATTGAACCGCTAGCAGAACTTATAAGGAGGGACCCAGGCATAAAGGTATTCAGAGTTTGCCAGGAAGTGCATAAAATTAATTTATTTGCAGGTGATGTGCTGTTATATCTATCTGACCTGGTCGAGTCTTTAGCTAAACTATAGACCACACTGGAAAATTATGGGAGAGTTTCAGGTTACAAAATTAATTTGGAAAAAAGTGAAATCACGCCATTAACAAATTTTGATTATGAAAGATATCAAAAAGGAAGCCGGTTTAAATGGAAACTGGAAGGAATTATATATTTAGGAATAATGTTAGTGTTATGGGCTCAAAAACCAGCAGTAACAGAAATTCACCAAGACAATGGCTACTTAGACAAAATTGCTTTTATTTTCTTAATACAGAATAATAAGATCAATATTTAATTTATTACTATTAAGCTACTTAACTTAATCCCCTCCTAATTCTAAGCACATGTGTGTGTGTGTGTGTGTGTGTGTGTGTGTGTGTGTGTGTGTGTATCAAGATGGTTCTTTTTCACTGTCCAGTCACTTACTGTTCACTTGTCCAAATTTATTGGTATCAGGCAGTTTTCAGTACTGTACATAGAATTAAACACTCAACAGGCTCTTAAGCTGTTACCAGACAGGAAGGCCTTTGGTAGGTGCAGAGAGGGGTTTGTTGTTCATTGGACACGCAAACTGATTTCCTTCAATCAGCAACTGAAGTGTCTTTCCGAAGAAATGTGCCTTCTTCCAGGTTACTGCAAAGAGTTCTTCTTTTCCCCTATCTCAGGAGAAACACAATAACCAACTACTACAGAGATTTCGAATAGGAACTCAAAATCCTTCTTGAAATGGGATCTTTAGGAGGCTTTTCACTGACTGCTGGAGCTTTTATTTTCCTCTCTCTCTCTTTCTTTCAGTTTCTGTTCCTGTCTCTGTTTCCGCTCTTGTCTTTGTTTCTGTTGCTGTTTGCTTATGAAAAGTGATCCAAGCTACTTATTCCCCCTTTTAAACATATATTTTATTAACAACCTGTTACAGTAGATAATAATCTACCAAATTTATGTAATCTTAATTATCTCCCTTTGCAAATAAAATTCAGAACTATTTGAAATGTGCTTTGGGTGTGGCATCAAAATTGGAACTTTCCTCATTCTGTTTGTTCATGTGCGAAGGTAGGATCATTCTGGCATGATATCGCTGAACCACTACAAGAATAACAGGAGTGACCGTCACATATGAGCCACAGCTGTACTTTCTGGGCAACTTTATGGAAGTGAGCAATAAACTAACTAATATTCAAATTTATTTTCTTAAAGTAGCCCTGGCTGTTGTCATGATAATGAATATGTATGAGATGTACCGGAAGTCACGTGGTATGAGAGAGAGATAAGAACACAAGCAGGAGAACAAAGGAAACGGGAAAATAAAGCCACTGAGAAGTTTACCTGATAAAACTTGTGTTTAATGTTTTATTAACTTCACATTTCGGGCCACAAATGTGACACTGGCAACGAGGATGAAAGAAGCTTGAAGAAAATTAAAGACTAAACAAGATTACAGAGGATTACAGGCAACTTCAAGGTGATAAGAATTTTCTCTTTGTCTCAGTACTTTTGGGGCTGGAATATTTCCTCATGGCTGGTGCAAACTGTGACTTTCTAACACATAGTGGAATTGCTCATTTTGACCCAATGGGTGATGCAAGCACTGTAAGTGTGAAGTGGAAGGCATGGCTGGAAGAATTTGAATCCTACGCCGACAGTCATGGCCTATTTCTAGATACCGGTACAGTTGAACAAAAAGCGCAGAGGAGGGCGTTACTTCTTTTCACTGCGGGACCCTCAGTTCGGGAAACATTTAAGACACTTTTGAATACTGGAAGAAAGGATGAGTACCGGAAAGCGGTAGATGCATTAAATGCACACTATGTAGTGACACCGAATGCTACATTTCAACGCCATTTGTTTCGGAGAACGAGACAAGAAGATGGCCAGACAATTGCTCAGTATGTGACGAGACTACGCCAGCTAGCTGTTGGATGTAATTACATGCCAGCTGATTTGGACAACCAATTATTGGATCAAGTCGTACAGCACTGTAGATCAGATAAACTCAGAAGACGTCTACTGGAAAGAGGGAGTGAGTTGGAACTCACCGATGCTTTAACCATTGCTACTGCATTAGAGGCTGTTGAAGGGCAATTTCATACCATGACCCTGAAAGACAACTCAAGCCAGCAAATTAAGAGGCTCTCACATCGCCATAACCAGCCAAGATATACGTCGACACAGGACGTGGAGTGTTATCGATGTGGAAACCGAGGTCACTTTGGAAAAGACCCATATTGCCTGGCCAAAGGCAAAGTTTGCAGAAAGTGTGGAGGTAAGGACCACTTTGCAAAGAAGTGCAAAAGCAAGTCTAATGCAGACCAGAAGAGGAAGAGTGCAACTTCCAAAGGCAAAGCCTGGGGGAAAGGAAAGTATCCTGGAAAGAAAGATACCATTCGGCAGATAGACGGTGACGATGATGATACCCAGGAGGGACAGAGTTGTTACCAATTTACGTTGAATGATGTACATCATGAGAAGGTCCCAGTGATCATTGGTGGAGTGACAGTGCAGGTCATTGTAGACTCAGGCAGTGACAGTAATGTGATTGATCGACATTTATGGGAGAAGTTGAAAAGGAAAAAGATCATCTGTACCTCAAAGAAGTGTTCCAAGAAACTGTATCCATACACAGCAACCAAGCCATTGCAGACCATTGGATGTTTTACTACAACTGTTGAAGCTGGAGATAAGTACACCGAAGCAGAGTTTATGGTCATAGAAGAGAGGGGAGAACCATTACTGAGTAGAAGCACAGCACAAGACCTGGCAATACTTTATATTGGAGCTTGTGTCAATTCAATTCAGTCATACGAGGATATGAAGCAAGAATTCCCCGCAGTCTTCCAAGGAGTAGGAAAGCTGAAAGGTCGACAATTGAAGCTAGCGGTAGATGAAACGGTCAAACCCAAGGCACAACCAATGCGCCAAACTCCGTTTGGACTTCGTGGGAAAGTCGAAGCCAAAATTAAAGAATTGATCGAACAAGACATTATTGAACCTGTGGAACATTCGACGCAATGGGTCAGTCCAGTAGTGATTGTGCCCAAACCAAAGGGTGACATAAGACTATGTGTTGACATGAGAATGGCCAATGAAGCTATAATTAGAGAACGACACCCTATACCAACAGTGGAGGAAATACTTCAAGAACTAACTACCAGCAAGGTATTCTCAAAAATTGATCTGAAAATGGGGCTATCATCAATTAGAGCTGGATCCAGGTTCCCGAGATGTAACAACATTTGTGACTCACTGTGGATTGTATCGTTACAAGAGACTATCATTTGGAATTAATGCAGCTTCGGAGATCTACCAGTATGAAATCCATCGAGTGATTCAAGGCATTCCTGGAGTTGCCAACATTTCTGACGACATCATAGTCCATACACCAACGAAGAAAGAGCATGACAAACGGTTGAGGCGTGTACTATCTAGACTACAGGAGGCAGGCCTTACCGTGAATGGAAACAAGTGCCAGTTCGGTGTGTCAGAAATGGACTTCATGGGACACAGACTTACACGGAAAGGACTAAACCCTGCAGAGGCCAAGGTGAAAGCTATTGAAGAGGCACGTGCACCTCAGAATGCAACAGAGGTGAGGAGTTTCCTGGGATTGGTCAATTTTTGTGCAAAGTTTATTCCTAATTTCACTACAGTGGCAGAACCACTAAGGAAACTAACCTGGAAAGGTGTACCATTTCATTTTGGATCTGAGCAGAAGAAAGCGTTCACAGCGCTGAAGCAAAGCCTGACAGATGCAAAAACTCTTGGATATTACGATCCGGCGGCATCAACCAAAGTCATAGCGGATGCCAGCCCAGTTGGTTTAGGAGCCGTATTGGTCCAGATGCATGATGGAGGACCAAGAATCATTGCCTATGCCAGCAGATCGTTATCAGATGTGGAAAGAAGATACTCTCAGACTGAGGAAGAAGCACTCGGACTTGTATGGGCCTGTGAGAGGTTCCATGCATATTTATATGGCATTGAATTTGAACTCATCACAGATCATAAGCCATTAGAGGTGATCTATGCACCTAGATCCAAACCATGTGCCAGAATAGAGAGATGGGTACTCAGACTACATCCCTACAAATATAAAGTAATCCACATTGCAGGGAAAGCAAACATTGCTGATCCGTTGTCCAGATTGGTGAAGGTTGGTGGTCCACAATCCAAGTCAGAATTGGGAACAGAAACAGAGAGCTTTGTACGCTTCGTAGCTATTCAGTCGACACCGAAAGCTGTGACTACGAAGGAAGACGAGAGAGAATCCGAACGTGATCCAGAACTCATGGAAGTAAGAGAATGCATACAGAGTGGACAATGGGACAAGTGTACTCATAAGGCTTACATTCCCATTAGAGATGAACTTTGTTGCATCGGACAGTGTGTATTAAGAGGTTGCAGATTGGTGATTCCGAAAGATTGAGACCGAAGATCGTATCCTTAGCGCATGAAGGACACCTAGGTATTGTTGGTACCAAGCAAAACCTCAGGACCAAGGTATGGTGGCCAAGTTGTGATAAAGACACAGAGAAATTTGTTAAAACTTGTCACGGATGTCAAATCACAAGTAGGAGTAATCCGCCAGAACCGATCCAGAGGTCGCAACTTCTGACAGGACCATGGATCGACGTTGCTGTTGACTTTCTTGGACCTTTACCGACGGGTGAATCAATTATGGTAGTGATAGATTACTACAGCAGATACTATGAGTACGTGGTGTTGAAGTCCACAACCACTGAAAAAACAATACAAGCGTTAGCAGAGATATTCGCAAGATATGGATTACCTGTTACATTATACTCTGACAATGGTCCACAATTCATTTCAGAGACATTTGCAGAATACATGAGGACCACAGGTATCCACCATCATAAAGTAACTCCGAAATGGCCACAAGCCAACGGAGAAGTAGAGAGACAAAATCAGTCCATTGAAAAATGATTGAGGATTGCATACGCAGAAGGACAAAATTGGCGAGAAGCATTGCTATCTTATGTGGCTGTCTATCGAGCAACGCCTCATGCAACCACTGGAAAAAGTCCTGCAGAAGCATTTTTTGGGAGAAAAATCCGCACAAAAATGCCAGAAATAAAGGAAATCCGAGACGACCAGGAGATGAGGGACCACGATGCTGAAAAGAAAGGTGCAGCAAAGCTGTACACAGATTCGAAACGTGGAGCCAAGTACTCAGACATCATGCCAGGAGATAATGTTCTAGTGAGGCATGAAACTGGTGGTAAGCTAGACACACCTTATTACCATCAACCCTATACTGTCGTATCCAGAAGTGGCAGTATGGTGACAGTCAAGTCTCCGACTGGAGTCCTGTATAAGAGAAATGTATCAGGTGTAAAAAGGTACCAGTCCAGAGATACATCGAGCGAAGAGGTTGAAAGGCCAATACGAGATGCTGAAACTGAGAGACCTGATGATGTTCCAGAGGCAGTTACCAGCACTCCTGATGAAGTGACTAGAGTGCCAGAAACACCCGAAGCCGTGGCGAGCAGTATTTCTGACGCTGAGAGTGAACAACCGAGAAGCGACGACAATATCGCAGGCAGGCCGAAACGAAACCGGAAAGTGCCCAAACGATACGAAGACTTTATGCCATAGTTTTATTAAGAACTTTGGGACAGTATTTTAATCTTATATCATAAAGTGCATGTATGAGTGGTGTAGGAAGTAAATTTTATGTAGTTGAGTTATAGTATTACCATTAGTTACGATGTTTGTAGGTTTCCGAGGGATATTGGTAAGTGAAGGTAAAGTTTATTTCTGATTAAAGGAGGGATGTCATGATAATGAATATGTATGAGATGTACCGGAAGTCACGTGGTATGAGAGAGAGATAAGAACACAAGCAGGAGAACAAAGGAAACGGGAAAATAAAGCCACTGAGAAGTTTACCTGATAAAACTTGTGTTTAATGTTTTATTAACTTCACATTTCGGGCCACAAATGTGACAGCTGTGGCCAAAAAAATGTATAGCAATCACTTGGAAGTTTGACTTCCCCCTATTTATACCCATGGAGAAAATAACATAACTTTAAAAATAAATATGATGTACTCATTAAGATAGGGTAACCATACCTGGATTACGCAGGGGTCCAATTATAAATCTGGTCCTTCAATGTATCCATGTATGTATGTAAAGATGTGATATCCCAGAAAGAGAACCATGAAAAAAATTGAGAGCTCTGATGGTGTGTGAAGTTATATTTTTGTATTTGTGGGAGGGGGAGGGGGGAGGGAAAAAGGGCATTTTTTTTTGTTTAGTTTTCTAAACATTTAATATATTTGATGTGTATAAAAGTTTAAAGATTTTATAAATATATTTATGGAAAAAGGAATATATTTATGAAAATAGAAAAATAAAATATTTTTAAAAAGAATTAAGAATTACAGAGGACATAGATGAACAATTAACATTTGAGTAAACAATGGTTTAAAATAAGACTGACCAAAAGTATGAGGATAAGTTAACCACCTAAGTCTGTAAATGCATTGTTGTACCATCAATCACTCAGACTATTGTGGAGAAGCCAATGGGCTTTAATTCACTTGAGAACATAGCATATCCCTTCTGTTCGGTTATACACTGAGTTGCAGGGGGATATGAAACAGTCACCTTTATACAGGAGCCTGTGGGGAGGGCCCCAGGTACAACTGGCAAATAGGTGTGCTTCACCAAATAATTATACATTACAATGGTTTACCACATGCGTTTAGTACATTTGGTAAGATAGTCACAGGATGACTATCCAAAACAAAACAGTCTCAAATTACAAAAAGGGATGGCCTCAAGAATAGAGGCAAGGGGTGCTGGTATAGGTCAAGGCCCAGACAGGGAAAATGTTAATAATAATGTGAGAAAGTAAAACTGCTCGTAGATGTAAACTTTAGGTTGTCAATTTGTATAAATGGGATAGAGGAACAAATTAATGTAGTGATAACAAAGTTGTACTTCAATTAGATTAGGCCTGTCACAAGATTTGGAGTTTTAAGAGGGAGAGAATTCCAAAAATATATCCCATAAAATTTATTTGAGAGGTGTGTTTCCAGTCTAATGAGCAGAGCTGAAACACAAGCATGTGTGGACAGGGGCAGGCCACTTGGCCTCTCAAGTCTGCCTCACCATTCAGTACAATCATGGCTTATCTGTCCCAAATCTCAACTCCTCCTCTGCACCAGATTCAAAAGCACCCACTTTTCTACATCTTCAAAAGTTTATCTACCTACACTAATAATGAACTTGCCTAATAATGAGATTTGGGTCTGAGATTACATTTAGACTTGTAGAGTATGTTTTAGATGGGAGCATGGGGTTTCAGTGACTGTAATCTCATCAAGTTTGTCACCATTGTGAAAAAGCAGTGGGTAGTCAAGTGTGAAAAGAATATATCTGGAGGAAGGCTAAATACAGTGAACTGAAAAATGATCCAATACAAATGGAATCAAAATTGGTTGGAACACAATATCTGATAGTCAGAGAGATGATTTAGCAGTGAATAAACAAATTACCTACAGTGGGGAAGGAAGAGCATTTTCTACACCTGAAATTCTTATGCCCTTGAGATTAAAATGAAACAGAAGGTGGACCTATGACAAATGAAAGGTTCAAGAGCCAATTAGAGAACACAGTTTGACTTAAGTTCAGAGAAATCCAGAAATCAGAATGAGAGGCAAAGACTAAATAAGGGAAATTAAGAGCCATTTACGAATATATAAATAGCAAAATCACTGGCAAAAGAAACTTGGAGCCCATAAAGGACAAATTGTAGAGACAGAAGGTTCTGCAGAGTTGTTAACAACAGAATTGTTAGAGGAGCCGATGGTGTTTTTAAATAAAAGTCCTGGAATTACGGATCTGTGCCAAGATGGCGGCGCCTGTGCCGGCAGCGGCCACGAGGGTTTACAGTCTCCAGGAAGCAGTGGACTTGCGCAGGGCACCAGAAATGGGGATAACACCCCTTGTTGAGAAGGAGAAGTAGAGGAGATGACCCTACAGGATTGTGACCACAGCGGTGACTAGCGAAGAGCTCTGCAGTTGAAGGATCCACACACAGGTTGTGGGCAACTTGAAGTTGAGGTCCTGCATGGGCAGCAAGCTGCTGGAGACTGGCTCAGGGGAACCAGGTATTAGAGCCAGGATTTGAGAGGGTGATGAGGGCAAGAAGGGATCCTGTAGAGCCTCAGGCGCTGAAGGCTTCCTGATTGTGTCAAAGGTTTGAATCTGGAGCTTGGCTTGCCGATGAAGCGAGGCTGCGGGGGTGGTGAAGATGAATCTATGAATGCTCAGTGACTCTTAAAGGACTCTCTTTTGTTTATTTTTCTCTTGTACTGCAAAGGGCGCCAGGCAATGCTAATAGCAACTCCTTGCCTGCTGCTTGGCAAGCAGAAGACAATTTCATGTAATATTACATGTTCTGTACCATTTCATGACAATAAAGGAATCCTGAATATTGAATCTTGAACTGACCAAATACTAGAGAAAATATTACTCCTGAGGATGGATCTTTTGTAAAGATTAAACATAGTGAAAAGAAGATATAAAGAGGTGGGAGATCACTAAATATATAAATCCCCTTCACTGCTTTCTATGTTATTGAGAGTAATAAAGGTGGAAATACAAAGGCTTTTGCCACAATATTCCAATCTTCCATAGCTATACCAGAAATTTAGAGGATGGTAAATGTCTAAATGGGGCTTGGGAATAACTTGGACATTACTGGTAGTCAGTTTAATGTCATTGATGGGACAACAGTGGCACAAATGCAAGACAAAATCAACTGACAGTTGAAAAAATGTGACAAAAATCCAAGAAAAAAATATCAACTGATAGTGGGAAAACTAAGAGCTTGTAACAGCCCACATAGGAAACAGCCGTCAAACACGACAATTGAGAAAACAGCACGCAGGATGAGACACCCGCTCCTATAGACTGAGGAATAGCGGTTGAATCGACCAATCACCGCCAGCAGATCGCAGGGGGTCCAATCCAAGCCCGCGCATCTGGGACAACTAATCAGCAGGCAGCACTGCTCAAGCCACGTCCCGGTGGTGATATGGCTGGCTGCAGCCCAATAAAGTCAGTGTTGATTACACTCCCTTCGTGTGAGAATCTTCTTTCTTCAACCTCAAGCCATGACCCCATTATACCTCAAGCTATAACCGTAGAAACCCTGCTATCGTGGTGACCCTGATTGGTTCAAATGGTGCTTTGGACCTGATGATGGAGGACCAATCTACAATCAATGCCATATCATTGAAGCTGCTGGGCTTCTGGATGTCGCAACCACAAGTGAGGTTCCAGCAAGCTGAGATCCAGTTAGCCATTCACCAGATCTCCGCCGATGACACATGCTACTACCATGAGGTCAGCACCCTCGATCAAGGTACCACAGCCTGCATCATCGACTTCCGTCAGCAGCCCCCAGGGAAAGAGAAGTATGTGGCCATCAAGGAGCTATTGACCCTCACTTTTGGGCTCTTGAAGAGTGAGTGCGCAGCCCAACTACTGCACATTGAAGGTTTGGGGGGCAGGGCTCCTTCTGTCCTCATGAATGACAAGCTCGCTCTCAATGATGGCCACACCTTTTGCCCGCTGTTCCAGCAGATCTTCCTGGAGCAGCTACCTGAAGAAATATGTCTGCTCATTGTAAAAGAAGATTTCGGAAAACCCCAGGAAGGTGGCTGCCCGAGCAAACGTGCTATGGGTGGGGAAGAGGAACACCAGTGCTATGCTTGAGCAGGTGTTGGCACCTTGTCAGTAATACCCAGCAGGGAAGCCTGCTTACCGACCATCCGACCAACCGACCTCCCACCCGAACAACGAACTCCACTGGTGAGAAGTACTGTTTCTATCATCAATGGTGGGTTTTCAAGGCTCGTTGATGCCGCTCCCCCTGCGCGTTCCAGAGAAATGCCAAGACTGACTGTCGTTGATGGCTGTGGCAACCAGTCAACTGCATAGCCTCCACCATATCGAAGACTCCCTGTCAGGCCAACGTTTCTTGGTGGACACTGGGGCACAGTACAGTGTCCTCCCCCTGTCCATCCTAGAGGCTCACAGCAGCAAAGTGAGCTGAGAGCTTTGAGCAACAAATGACTCCAACATTCTGACATTTGGCACCCGTACAATTCCCCTCCACTTTGGGGACAGACAATTCCCTAGTAAGTTTACGGTGGCAGCTGTACAACAACTGTTTCTGGGTGCCAATTTCCTGAGAGCTAACTCAGGGGCAACAGCTGGTACACACCCAGAAATTTCAGACACTCTTGCTCAAGAGCACTGAACTTACTAACCCACACCTGCACTCAGTGAGTACTGCTGACAATGAATTTGCTTGAGTCTTAGCAGAATTCCCCTCCATTACTATGCCTCATTTCAACTCGTTTGAACTTACACACAGGATGAGACACCAAATCATTATGAGGGCACTCCCCTCCACACCAGGATGCAGCATCTTCCCCCTGAGAAACTCAACCTGGCTAGAGAAGAGTTTCAAAAGATGGAGGAACTTAGCATTGTGCGGTGATCCGATAGACCATGGGCCTCCCCCCTCCATATGGTACCCAAGACAGCAGGCGGTTGAAAGCCGTGCAGAGACGACCGCCACCTTAACGAGGCCACCATGTGTGACAGATATCCCATGCCCCACATCCAAGACTTCACCACTAACCTGCAAGGGGCGCAGATATTCTCTAATGTGAACCTCATCAGGGGATATCATCAGATCCAAAGACATTCCCAAAACTGCCATCATAACCCCCTCTGGATTGTATGAATTCCTCCACATGTCATTCGGGCTGAAAAATGCAGCTCAGACTTTCCAGAGGTTGATGGACGCAGAGGGCCAGGATCTCCAACTTGCCTTTGTCTACCTCGATGCCATTTTAATAGACAACCACATCTGCACCAACCACGCTGCTCACTTAAGACTTGTTTTTGAGGCTAAATGAGTTTGGTTTAACCATCAATCCGGCCAAGTGCCAGTTTTGCTAAGAGACAATTGATTTCCTGGGCCATCACATTGACTAACATGAGTGAATGCCATTTGTTCCTTCCCCAGACCATCAACTATGAAGGGCCTGCAAGAGTTTGCAGATATGGTCAATTTTTATCATCTCTTTATATCTGTAGTGGCCCGCATCATGAGCCCCTTATTTCCCCTCATGGCATGGTCCAGTAAAGACATACAATGAACACAGGAGGTGACCAAGACTTTCCAAGCAACTAAAGATGTCCTAGCCAAGGCCACCCTCCTTATGCACCTGAGGATAGATGCCCCAACCACCTTCACAATAGGTGTCTCCAGCACAGCGGTCGGGGGTGTACTTGAGCAACTGGTTAATGGACAGTGGCAGCCGCTGGCCTTTTTCTGTAAACATCTCATGCCACCAGCGCTCAAGTACAATGCATTTGATAGGGAGCTGTTAGCCTTACACCTGGCAATTCAGCATTTCCGTTAATTCCTGGAGGGAAGGAAGTTCAAAATTTACACAGACCACAAACCACTCACCTTTGCTTTCAGCAAGGTCCCAGACACATGGTCAGTTTGGTGATATGTATATAATGTGGCTGCTCTGTGTTTAAGTGGCTGGCCTGCCCACTGTTGTCTCCATCCCCTGTGACCTGACCATAAATGTCGACCTCCCTGCCCCCTTCCATTCATTTGAGCACTTGGAGTTGTGTATTAAACCCTATCATTCCTCACTCAGTCTTTGGAATCATTGATAGTGTGTATCAATTTAATACTCATTAATTTTCCACACGGGATGGACAAGCTGCTGAGAACTGACAGACTCAAAATCGATCCATAGATGCCCCGAGCAGCTGAATGGTATGAGCCTGCTTCACAAACTTCCTTGAAGTCGCAGTGGGCCTGGTTGGCTCTGATGAGAAGAAATTCAAGGTCCTGCAAGCTAGAGTGAGCCACTGAGCGTACCTGGCAATCCAGAACTGCATAACCTACCCAGAGACCAATGATTGAACTCTGCAATCTCTACTGTTCCTGGGTGAACGAAGTGTACTCACGGTACCGGCTGGCCTCAAGGAGACAGCAACTCAGTGAGTTCATGGATAAGTTCCTCCGAGCACTGTACAACCTGGGAAGAGACTGCTGGGGCACTGCTACAGCCCCCATTCCCAGTGTGTAGAGGAGCTGGTCCAAGATGCCTGCGTGGCTGGAGTGAGGTCTGACTACATTCGTCAGTGACTGCTCGAGGAGGACAAGCTGCCCCTGAAGAGAGCCTTCCAGTTTGGCAGGATCCTTGACTCGGCCCAAAGCCAACGAGATTGCTGGTAAGAATGGGACCTACACATACGGACCACAGCTGCCACCATGTTGGGACCCAGCATCACAGACGTCCTCTATGATAGCGAGACACAACCCCACCACTGCCGCCGCTGCAATTGGTCACCTGAGGTGCCAGTTCTGCAGCCAGCAGAAGCACCCCCGACAACTCTGTTCAGCTAAGGAGGTGATCTGTTCAGGATGTGGTAAGAAGGGACATTACCAGCATGTCTGTAAGTCCAAATCTTCCCAAGCGAGCAGCGCAGCACTGACGTCACATCTGGCCCCAAATAACTCGACCATGTGCGTGACTCGGGAGTTGCCATCTTACCTAGTGCCTCCTCTGCCTTCCCGGATGATGTCACTCCACCTTCTGCTGCCCAGATGACATCACTTCCTCCTTCTTTCACCAATATGACAGCGTGGTCAACGCTGTCATCTTACTGGTCGAGCCTCCCCTCTGACAGTGACTACGACAACCTGATCCTGGCCTTCATGACTCTGAACCAGGGCAGCCCTCATCTGATTACCCACTCAATGATGGAGATCGAGGTAAACAGGAAAAGAACAAACTGTCTGTTTGACAGTGGGGCCACAGAGAGCTTTATTCACCTGGACGCTGTCCAGAAACTCTCTCTCTCTCTATCAGATCCACGAGCAGCACCATCTCTATGGCCACAAAGGAACAATCCGTGGAGATCTGGGGGTACTGTGTAGCATCCTTAACGGTGGTGGGGTGAATGCTATGATAACTTTGATTTGTTTGTAATGCTACAGCTCTTTGCGCCGCTACTCCTGGGTCTTGACTTCCAGAGCCAGTTTAGGAGTGCAATGAAGGTGTTAGGAAGACCACAACCACCCATAATGGTATACAACCCCTGACTCACAACCCCCTCCCACTGCAGTCGGCCCCTGCCTGAGACCTCTCCACCCTCCACATATCCCCTCAATCATTATTTGAGAACCTGACCCCAGACTGCAAGCCCATTGCGACGAAAAGGTGCTATAGTGCCAAGGATCAGGCATTTATAAAGTCTGAGGTGCAGCGACTCCTGGCGGAGGGGATCATAGCTTCCAGTTTGAGTCCATGGCGAGCCCAAGTTGTGGTGGTCAGGGGTGGGAGCAAACCTCGTAAGGTGATTGATCACAGCCAGTCGGTCAACCACTTCACTCTGCTAGACGCTTACCTCCTCCCCTGGATAGCTGATATGGTCAATAAAATAGCCCAGTACAAAGTATACTCCATGATTGACCTGAAGTCGGTGTACCACCAACTCCCAACTCCCCCTTCACCCAGGGACTGCAAATACACTGCCTTTGAAGCGGAAAGCAGACTTTTTCACTTCCTCGGTGCCCTTTGGAGTCATCAAAGGGGTCTCAGTGTTCCAAAGGGAGATGGATTGGATGGTAGACAGGCATAAACCGACAGCAATGTTCCCCTACCTTAACAATGTCACCATCTGCGGCCATGAACAGCAGGATCACGACACAAACCTGGCAAAATTTCTAAGCACAGTCAAGTCTCTTAATTTGACATAACAAGGAGAAGTGTGTGTTTATTACCACTCACCTGGCCCTTCTTAGATGCATCGTGGCTCATGGTGTCATTGCCTCCGACCCCAACTGCATGTGTCCCCTCAGGGAGCTCCAGATACCACACAACCTCAAGGTGCTGAAATGGTGCCTGGGGTCCTTTTCTTACTATGCCTAATGAGCACCCAATTATGCCGATAAAGCCTACCCCTTAGTAAGGTCCATAAGCTTCCCCTTATTGGCAGAAGCCCAGGGAGCATTCAACCAAATCAAAGGAGACATTGCTAAAGCAATGATGCATGCCGTGGACGAATCCATCCCATTCCAGGTGGAGACCGATGCCTCTGACTTCGCACTGGCTGCCGCTCTCAACCTGGCAGACAGGCCAGTAGCATATTTTTCCCGCACCCTCTATGGCCCCAAGACACGGTACTCCTCAGTCAAAAAGGAGGCACAGGCGATCGTTGAGGCAGTACGCCTCTGACATCACTACCTGGCTGAGAAAAGATTTACCCTGCTGATGGACCAACATGCCATCAAGTTTAACACAAAACTGCGGGATAAAATCAGGAATGATAAAATCCTGAGGTGGAGAATTGAACTCTCCACCTATAATTATGATATCCTGTATCAGCCAGGCAAACTCAATGATCCCCCAGATGTCATATCCCAGGGGATGGGCACCAGAGCGCATCTTGACCATCTCCAGTCCTTCCACGATGACCTCCATCACTCCGGAGTCACGAGGTTGTTCCACTTCATAAAAGCCCGGAACCTCCTGTACTCCAGTGAGAACGTCAGGTCTCTGACCAAACACTGTCGGGTCTGCATGGAATGTAAACCGCAGTTCTTCAAGCCTGACAAGGTACATCTCACCAAGGCCACACGCCCCTTTGAGCGACTTAGTATTAATTTCAAGGGACCCCTGTCCTTGACCATTAGGAACGCCTATTTCTTTAACGTCATAGATGAGTTCTCCAGATTCCTGTTTGCCATCCCTTGTCCCAACATGACCTCTGCCTCAGTTATTAGGGCACTCTGCAGTATATTCACCCTCTTTGGGTACTGATATTCATAGAGATCGGAGGTCCTCCTTCATGCGGCAGTACCTATTGGCTAGAGGCAGAGCCACTAGTAGGACCACAAGCTATAACCCCAGGGAAATGGCCAGGTGAAGCAAGAAAATGCCACCATTTTGAAGGTGATCCTCCTGGCTCTTAAGTCAAAAGGTCTGGCTGTGTCTCACTGGTAGGAAGTCCTGCCAGAGGCACTTCATGCCATCCGATCTCTCCTATGCACTGCTACAAATATGACCCCACTTGAACACATATTTTCCTTCCCCAGGAGGTTGGCGACGGAACCACTCTGCCACCTTGGCTCTCATCTCCGAGACCCGTCCTACTAAGAAATCACTTGAGGGACCATAAGACCGACCCATTGGTGGAAGAAATGCAGGTCCTGCACACTAACCCACAATGCGCTTATGTCCAGTACCCCGATGACCATGAGGACACAGTCCCTGTTTGGAACCTGGCATGTGCCAGGCCTCAGCCACCATATACACACACATAAACCGCTACAAGGACTTGGTGCAGGTTAGTGACGCCCCCGGCACCCACACCACATGTCTGGGACACTCATCCAGCTGAGCCAACCACCTCAACCACCCCCACAGACAACCAAATCCCACCTACTACAGCAACAGCCTTGCCCCCCACCTCAAGACACCCGACCAGCAATGGAGCCAGCCAGTACACCACCGGTGGAGCTGTGCAGGTCACAGAGGCAGTGGAAGCCACCTGACTGGCTGAACCTTTAGGACAGATTCTTTATTAAAGAGGGGTTGATATATATACTGTTGCTGCTCTGTGTATAACTGGCTGGGATATGGAGTACTCACTGGAGTACGGGAGATTCTGGGCTTTTATGAAGTGGAACAACCTTGTGACTCTGGGGTGACAGAGGTCATCGTGGAGGGACTGGAGATCGTCAAGATGCGCTCTGGTGCACAACCCCTGGGATAGGACATCTGGGGGATCATTGAGTTTGCCTGGCTGATACAGGATATCATAATTATAGATGGAGAGTTCAATTCTCCACCTTGGGATTTTATCACTCCTGATTTTATCCCGTCCATTGATGACTCAACCCTCTCTTACCCCCTCCCCCTGTGACCTGGTCATAAAGGTTGACCTCCCTGCCCTCTTTCATTCATTCGAGCACATGGAGTTGAGCCAGCTGAAAGCTAATGTGTATTAAAGCCGATCGTTCCTCACTCAGCCTTTGAAGTATTTGATAGTGTGTATCAGTCAACCAGGCAACAGTGGCACCTGTCCTACATATCTGAATTTTCAACAGTCATTGAACATATCACTGGCAAGTCCAATGTGGGAGCCAATGCCTTATCCCCTCCCCTGATATCGACTATGTGGTCCTGGCTGATGTGCAGTAGGCAGACCCTGACATACCGGTACTTTCTAGCCTGCAACTAGAGGACATTCAGATCTCCCCAGGTAACCACAACTGGCAAACTATACCCCGATTTCTGGCTGCATGGAGGAGGTGAGTTTTTGATTCGCTCCACAATTTGGCTTACCCCACTATCAGCAATACAGTTAAAATGGTGGCCAACCGCTATGTCTGGCATGTCTCCATAAAGAGGTCACTCAGGAGCCAAAACATGTACTCAGTGCCAGGCATCCAAGGTCCAGACCCACATTAAAACCCCTCCACAGCTCTTTGAACCAACATACCGTCAGTTCAGCCATGTGCATATCGACATTGTGGGGCCCCTACCTATATCCAGAGGTGCATGTTATCTGTGGCCATGGTTGACTGGCTGACTAGATGGCCAGAGGCAGTGCCACTAACTGAAATCTCTATGGAGGCGCGTGCACAGGCATTACTGAGCACCTGGGTAGCACATTTCGGGATCCTTGAACATTTAACATCCGACAGGGGTGCCAAATTCACTTCCAGACTGTGGACTGCCTTAGCAAATGCCCTGGGGACCCAATTCCACCACCTGCAGGCCAACAGGTTGGTGGAGAGGTTACACTGGCACCTGAAGACAGCCTTGATGGCCCAACTCACTAGATCAAACAGGGCCAATGAACTCCCTTGGGTCCTGCTAGGCATCTGTACCACTCCAAAGAAGGATCTCGAGGCATTCTCTACCAAGTAGGTCTATGGCGCACCCCTGGTCATCTAGGGCAAATTTGTGGCTGCTTCTGAGGACTTGGGTGAGCTCCTTGCAGCCACATAGTCACGACTGTGTGAGTGCCTGGGCTCACTAGCCCCAGTTAAGCCCATAGCTCTCAGGCAACCCAGCACCTTTGTCCTAAAGAGTCTGCAGATTGTCACTATGCATTTATCCGATGTGGGGCTCACCAGCCACCTCTCTAGCGGCCTTACGAAGGGCCATACCGTGTCATCAGGCACAATGCCTCCACCTGCATGTTGGACATTGGCACCAGGGAAAAGACCTTCACGCTCAAGCAGTTGAAACCGGCCCACTTGGACTTTAACCAACCAGTCACTCACCCGACCCCACGGTGCAGGGATTGGCCCTCAAAAGACAGTGTCCTGATCTTTGGTTCTGGGGGGGAGGGTGGGGGGAGGGGTGGGGTGTTGTGTAGCAGCCCGCAGCCCACTCTGTGGGCCGACACAGAAAATAGCCATTGAACACAGCGATCGAACAAACTGCACGTGGGATGAGGCACCCACTCCTATAAGCCGCAGGAATAGCAGTCAAATCGACCAATCACCACCAGCGGATTGCAGGGCTTCCAACCCGAGTCCGTGCATCCAGGACAACCCAATTGGCAGCCAGTCCTGCTCAAGCCACACCCCGGTGGTGATGCAGCCGAATGCTTATAAAAGGAAGAGCTGCAGCCCAATAAAGTCAGTGTCAATTATATTCACTTCATGTGAGAGTCTTCTTTCTTGAACCTTGAGCTATAACCCCATTATACCTCGAGCTATAACCATAGCAACCCGCTACAAGTTTATAATTAAAAATCACCACAGACTTGTTAAAGGCATTCATGCCTGACTTTCATTCTTAAGTGAAATAACAAGAATCAATGAGTGTCCTATGATTAATTTATAAATGGACCATGAAAAAGCATCAGAGAAAAATCCACCTCTCAAATATATTAGGTGAGGGGGAGGAAGTTGGTGTGTTGGGCAAATGTTTACACAATGTTTTGAGTGCCTGGAATGGACTGCTAAGTATAGTGGTGGAAGCAGATACACTAATACCATATCAGAAGCTTCTAGATAGAATATGAAGGAAAGTGAGGGCTATTTATCATGTGCACAGAAGAGTTTTAGTTTGATTTGAACATCATGCTCGGCACAGCCATGTGGTACAAAGGGCCTGTTCCTGAGCTGTACTATTCTATGTTCTCTATCACCAAATGGCTCTGTGAGAACATTGAAATGGTGGCATTTTGATACAAAATTGGATACATAAAAACAAGCAGAGAAATTCTGAAGAGGAAGGTCGAACAGTCAGTCATTGTGGTAGATATTGGTACAGGCTGAATACAGAGAGCTAGAGGGTAAATTAAAATGTAGGTTATCAAATGTAGTAATCTCAGGACAACTTCCAGTGTCCTGTGCTGGTGTGACTACAACTAAGAAGATATATTGAATGAATACACGGATAGAGAGGTGGCAATAGAAATAGAGAGGAATTCTGATTCCTGGGACATCGGGAGCCAGTTCTGCAGGACAAATTAGGTGGGTTACACACAGGCAGGATGTTTGCTGGTGTTATCTGGGAGGGTTTAAACTCTATTTGGAGGGATAGAGTAACTTAAGCAGGGGAACCAAGAAAGGGGAAATGAGGAAAGAAATAACAGACAGAAAAGGAAGAAAAAAATGTGAAAGATAAAAACAAGAATGAGAGGTAAAGAGGCCATTAAGAAAAGCAAAATGGACTGATAATGTTAAAAAGGCAAGCTAACAGCATTATGTCTTAATGTGTGGAGAACTTGCAGTAAGATAGGTGAATTAAAAGTATGAACAAATATATACAATTATAATATTGTTTCTCTTGCAGAGAAATGGCTGCAGGCATTCAAGGATGTGAACTGATAGGCAAAACAAAGAAAGGAGGTGGGATGCTCTTGTCAATAAAGAAAGAAATCAATGTGAAAGTGAGGAAAGATGAGAATCACCTGTATGGAACTGTATGGAACACCAAAGGACAGAAAAATGTTGAAAGGATTTGTCTATAGCTCCCCAAACGGCAGAAGATTGAATTATACAGGAAATTTTAAAAACGGATGCAATAAGGGAAACATTATAATCATGGTGACTTTAATCTGCATATAGATTGGTCAAACAAAATTAGCAATAATAGAGGACATTATTACTGTAGGAGGAATTCCTGGAGAGTGTATATTTTTTAGACATACAGCATGGTATCAGGCCCTTTTGCTCCAAATGCCCATGCCATCCAATTACACCCAATTGGCCTACACCCCGATACATTTTGAAGGGTGGGAGGAAACTGGAGCACCCAGAGGAAACCCATGCAAACACGAGGAGAATATACTGTTACAGAGTTCTGTGTTGTGTATTGGTCTATGTGTTGTGTGGTTTTATGTTAAAAAGTGACAGTTTGCATTAGAGAGCCAAGGTGAAGGTGGATTGCTGAGAGAGTGGGAGGCGGACTGAGCATGTGCAGAAAAATGATCTAAAAATTTCTGGACTTGGATGATAAACCACCACTGGGGGTGCTGTGGAGTGGAAGGAGTCATGGTCTGGAGGACAATTTAGAATGTTGGGATTTCAAAAAGGATCAACATTATGAAGGCAGCCAGAAGGATCCGGACCAAGCAGTTGTTCCTCTCTCTGCAAGCAACACAAGACAACTTTGAATTTTGTGCTCTCTCTCAAAGATCTTTTGGCTTCAGTTTACCAAACAAATTGAATTTTGTTTATGATCTTTGCTTCAGTTGAGATCAAAGTTTTTGTGAGCCTTGTGTGTTTTGTGTCTAAGTTTTTTTCTGTGGGCTGGTTGGAAATATAACTTAGACTTTAATTACACATGTTATATTTAGGCTGGGGAATTTATTAGTTTTACACTGTTATAGAGATTTGCATAGTAACCAGTGGGCATTGTTATAAAGGGGGGGATTTTGAATTAAAGATTGAAGGTGAATTTTTGTTAATAAAGTAATTGTTCATCTTTACCCCTGTGTGATATCCCTTCTTTGTGGTTGCTGGTTTGATCTTGTAACAATACAAACTTCTTACAGAGAGCGTGGGATTCAAACCCCGGTCTCAATCGCTGGCGCTGTAACAGTGTTGCACTAATTGCTACGCCAACTGTGCTGCCCCGTGTATAAATTCATTTGAATAAAATAGTGAAGGACAATATAGAAAACAGCTTGTGAACTCCTCAATCCTGATGAAGAGTTTTGGCTCAAATATCAACCATTCTTTTTCTCTTATGACGCCACCATATGCTGATTTCTTTGATATTGCTGATTTCTTCCAGCAGATTCCAACATTTGCAGTCTCCTGTGTGTCTTCTGTGAATAGTGTCCAATGGGAAAGGAATAATTAACAATTTTGTGGTGTATGTTATCAGTTCAAGAAGAGCAATCATAACATGGTAAATACTTTGTTAAGATAAAGAGTAAAGTAATAGAATCAAAAACTCAGTGGGTCCTGAGTCTGAATAAAGGAAACTATGAACATATGAGCTACGAATACGCTGTGAATAAACATGAATTACAACATTTATTCATTCCTGACTGGCATAAAAATAATCAGGATAAAAGGCTCAACATAGCTTATGAAGAAAAATTAGGATATTATGAGATCCAAAGAAGAACCATGTAAAATTGTCAGCAAAAGCACCAGGCCTTTAGATTGGGACCAATTTGGAATTAAGCAAAAGAGGGCAAAATGAATAATTAAGAGGGGGTAATACGGGATGCGCATAAGAGTAAATTTGCAGGGAATATTAAAACTTGTGATTAGAAAAAAGAAAAATGTTCATCCCATAAAGTCAAAGGGAAAATTATATACAGGAACAAAGACATAGTGGAACAATGAACACATACTTTGGCTCTTTTTTTCAAATAGAAGAACACAAATAACCTACCAAATATGTTAGGGAACCAAGCGTCTAGAGAGAAAGGGAAAGATTCAAGGTTTAAGGTTCAATGTTCAAGGCAACAAAGTCAAATGTCAAAGTCAAAGGAGGTGAAGATGGAAACAGAGGATAGATGGTGACACAAAGACTGCATATGCTGGAACCTGATAATGGGAACCATTAAGGGAGAGATGAAGGGCAGATTGAAGTAGATGGGGGAGGAAATCTGGTGAGTGAAATGTGTGGGTAGTAGACGAATGGAACCAGGAGGAAGAGGTTTGAGAAAGGGAACAAAAATGGGAGAACCAGAGTAGATCAGAAGAAGAAAGAGAAGGAAGCAAAGGAGGCAAGGTTTACCTGAAATTGGACATTGCAATTTCATACCATTGGAGTTAGGCTATCCAGTTGGAATATGAGATATTTGCATATGGCTCTAGCTGTGGAAAAGGTTGTGAATGGACAGGCCAGTGTGGCAGTGGAAAGGAGTGTTGAAATGACTAGTAACTGGGAGCTCAGGATGGCCAATACGGATAGAGTGCAGGTTGGTCATCTTGACTGCACTTGGTCTTGTCAATATAGTGGAGGCTACATCAGGAGTACTAAGTGCAGTAGACAAGTTTGGAGGAGATGCACATGATTCTTTTTGCCTTGTGAGGAAATTCCATTTAGGTCCATGATGATAGTGGGGAAAAGGTGTGTCACACCCCCTGCAGTAATACTGGAATCCATAACCCTATTATCTTTCTCCTTTGTGAATACAGATGAGAAGTATTCACTTAAGATCTCACTGACATTCTCTGATTCTGTGGAATTCTTTTCATTAGGTTATATCTGACAAATCTCCAGGGCCTGATAGTGTACAAAAGGAAGGGGTGCAGGAAATCATAGGTCATCTTCCATAATTCTTTGGATACTGGAATAAGTGACAAATGTAACCCCACAATTTGAAAAAAGAAGTGGGAAGTTGTTGGGGGTGGGGGAGGAAATTACAGACCAATATACCCAATGTCAGAAATGATGAATAAGTTACTATCCATAATAAAAGGATTAATTACAGAATATTTGGGCAGCATTATTGGGATTGATCAATGTCAGCATGGGTTTTTGAAAAAGAAATTATAGTTACTGGGGCTTTATTTAAGGATGTAACTGGCAAACTGGATATGGTGCATTTAGAATTTCAGAACGCTTTTGAAAGGTTCCATATAGAAGGTTAGGGTGTAAACTTAAAATAGATGGGATTGGGTTAATATATTGATAGAGACTGAGAACTGATGACAAGCAGAAAATAAAAAGTGGTAATAGGCCTTTAATTTTCTAGAAATCAGGCAGGACTAGTGGTATGATGCAGGATCAGTGAGGTTTTGGCCTCCAGCTATTCCCAAAATGTATGAGAGAATAAAGTATAATATTTCTAAATTTACAGTAACACCAAGCATGGGGTGGAGAGATGCAGTGCATGCGATGAGGATTTAAAGAAACTCCAGTGTAATTTAGACAAGTTGGATGAATAGGCAACCGTCCGGCATATGCAATTCAACATGAATAAATGTGATGTTATCTACTTTGATTCTTAAAATAGAAACATTGTAAAACAAGAGATGCAGTGAGACCTGGGGCCCAGGCAACAGCATTTGTAGTTCTGCTCCACTTCATACCATGCATATTGGGAAGATCGATACATAATGTGACACTGTGACTGAAAGTCTTTTGTTGCCCTGAGAGCTGCTGGCTACCAAACAACCAAAGATGTGAGAAGGTGATTTCAAGAGAATCAAGAGCTACAAGAGAGAACATGATTTTACACACTATGCTGTGATTTGGAGTACTCTGCCTGAAAGCCTCTGGAAGTTGAGTCAATATAATTTTCATGGGGGAATTGGAAATGAATTTGAATGAAAAACATTTAGTGAGCTATGAGCAAAATGTCTGAAGTGATTTACTGATGAAGCTGCACTGATATGAGAGATCAAATGTTTCCTTCTCTGGCTTAGAAATTTTCAAATAAAGCTATTAGAACAAAGTTAATCACAACACAATTTTTTAAGATCTGGGTGGAAAGCCAGCATTCATTACCAATCACTAAATCTATGGTGAGCCACCTTCTTGAACTGTTGTAGACCTTTAGAGTAGAGGGAATGGGTTTAGGGTGACACATTTCTTGGAGCAGCTGACTCATAGCTTTAGCAAACTGGATTCAAATCTCACTTCTGAGCTCTCTGTGAGGAGTTTGTATGTCCTCCCTTTTACTGTGTAGATTTTCTCCAAATCCTCTGGTTTCCTCACATATGTCACAAACTTTTGAGGTAGAGGGTTAATTGTCCACTGTAAAATTCACCCACCATTTAGAAGAGTGGTTGAATCTTTGACGGGGGTGGGGGGGGGGGGTGGGAGGGCAGGGGGAAGGGGAGTTGGCAAGAATGTGGGAGAGTATAATGGTGAGAGGATTCGTGTAAATGGTGCATGATGGTCTGGATGGACGATAGCTTGAAGACCATGTACCTTTGCTGTGTGATGCTATTACTTCATATCCTTGGAATAGACTAAATGAAAAACTGCAGCCGTTGTTCACCATTCATGGAGAGAATTAATATTTAAAGGGATTGATGGACCTCTGTCCAATTGAGTGCTTTGTTCTGGATTGTGTCAAGCTCCTTGAAAGTGGTACAAGGACACTCATCTAAGCAAGAGAAGGGTATTACATCATGCCCAGCCTTATACCCTGGAGATGGTGGAAGGTTCTTGGGGCCCCAGTCACTCACTGAGGAACAACAAACCTAAACCTATCTTACAGTTACAGCATTTATGTGAATGGTCTAGTTGAGTTTCGAGTCAATGGTGACCTTGAGGATATTGATGGTGAGGCATATGATGAGTATATGTAATTGTTAATGATTACTGTTATACTCTCACCTGTTGGTCTTGCTTCATGTTGCTTGAGGTGTTGTGAATTGAGGGGGGATTATGATAGACAACTCAAGATGAACACAAAGATAATTTCAGATCTGCCTTATCATGTAGGAAATTGGAGAAACATTAAATTAACTTTTCTTGAATTTAGCCTGTTTCATCACATGATGATACTGACACATTGCATCAGTTCAACTGACCTAAAAATGTTTTGCTGTTGAGTTTTGTTTGAACTCAGCGTCTGATGCCTCTCATGTCACTGTCCAACAATCATCGACCAGCATTGATGGACTCCAGTTGCCATGATACCGGTTTCCATGGTTGCAATCTCCTGGTGAAACCTTTCACCATGTTCGTCACTGACTGCACCAAAGATCAGCAGGGAAGAAGTCCAAGTGTGAATGCAGAAAATAAATTTTCAATGACGTTGCACTTCATGGTTTTGTATGCTTGAAGTAGGCTTAAAATATGGCATGCAATAGGTTTTATCTAAAAAGCAGTATGTAATAGGAAATTTTTAAGGTGATTTTCATGATCAGCAGCCCAAAATCCATAAGATACACCCAAAAATGTTCAGGAAGCAAAAGCTTCGTTGTGCAATGTTATCTATCAACATCCCCTATTCTGACTTTATGATGGAATGAAGGTCATTGGTGAAACAGCTGAAGAGGGTTGGACCAAGGGCACTACCCTGAAAAACTTTTGTAATTTTGTCCTAAGCTGAGATGGTTAATGTCCAACAAACACAACCATGTTCCTTGGTGCTGGGTATGACTTTCTCCGGGTATTTTCTCTCCGATGCCTACTGACTTCACTTCAACTTTGGACTTTGATGACACACTTCATCAAATGCTGCCTTGATGTCAGGGGAATCTGGGCACATTAATCAAAGAACTATAGAAGATTACAGCACAGAAACAGGACCTTTAGCCCTTCTAGTCTGTGCCAAACTATTTTTTTCTGCCTTGTCCCACTGACTTGCACCCAGTTCATAGCCCTCCATACCCCTCCCATCCAAATTCTTCTTAAATGTTAAAATTGAGCTAGCATTCACCACTTCAGCTAGTAGCTTTCTCCACACTCCCACCACACTCTGCAGGAGTTCTCCCTCAAATTTTCCCTTTCACCCTTAACCCATGTCCTCTGGTTTGTATTTCACTTACCTTTAGTGGATGAAGCCTATCTACATTTCTTTGGCTTGGCTTCGCGGACGAAGATTTATGGAGGGGGTTAAAAAGTCCACGTTTGTGGCTGACAAGTCCGATGCGGGACAGGCAGACACGATTGCAGCGGTTGCAAGGGAAAATTGGTTGGTTGGGGTTGGGTGTTGGGTTTTTCCTCCTTTGCCTTTTGTCAGTGAGGTGGGCTCTGCGGTCTTCTTCAAAGGAGGTTGCTGCCCGCCAAACTGTGAGGCGCCAAGATGCACGGTTTGAGGCGTTATCAGCCCACTGGCGGTGGTCAATGTGGCAGGCACCAAGAGATTTCTTTAGGCAGTCCTTGTACCTTTTCTTTGGTGCACCTCTGTCACGGTGGCCAGTGGAGAGCTCGCCATATAACACGATCTTGGGAAGGCGATGGTCCTCCATTCTGGAGACATGACCCATCCAACGCAGCTGGATCTTCAGCAGCGTGGACTCGATGCTGTCGACCTCTGCCATCTCGAGTACTTCGACGTTAGGGGTGTAAGCGCTCCAATGGATGTTGAGGATGGAACGGAGACAATGCTGGTGGAAGCGTTCTAGGAGCCGTAGGTGGTGCCGGTAGAGGACCCATGATTCGGAGCCGAACAGGAGTGTGGGTATGACAACGGCTCTGTATACGCTTATCTTTGTGAGGTTTTTCAGTTGGTTGTTTTTCCAGACTCTTTTGTGTAGTCTTCCAAAGGCGCTATTTGCCTTGGCGAGTCTGTTGTCTATCTCATTGTCGATCCTTGCATCTGATGAAATGGTGCAGCCGAGATAGGTAAACTGGTTGACCGTTTTGAGTTTTGTGTGCCCGATGGAGATGTGGGGGGGCTGGTAGTCATGGTGGGGAGCTGGCTGATGGAGGACCTCAGTTTTCTTCAGGCTGACTTCCAGGCCAAACATTTTGGCAGTTTCCGCAAAGCAGGACGTCAAGCGCTGAAGAGCTGGCTCTGAATGGGCAACTAAAGCGGCATCATCTGCAAAGAGTAGTTCATGGACAAGTTTCTCTTGTGTCTTGGTGTGAGCTTGCAGGTGCCTCAGATTGAAGAGACTGCCATCCGTGCGGTACCGGATGTAAACAGCGTCTTCATTGTTGGGGTCTTTCATGGCTTGGTTCAGCATCACGCTGAAGAAGATTGAAAAGAGGGTTGGTGCGAGAACACAGCCTTGCTTCACGCCATTGTTAATGGAGAAGGGTTCAGAGAGCTCATTGCTGTATCTGACCCGACCTTGTTGGTTTTCGTGCAGTTGGATAATCATGTTGAGGAACTTTGGGGGACATCCGATGCGCTCTAGTATTTGCCAAAGCCCTTTCCTGCTCACGGTGTCGAAGGCTTTGGTGAGGTCAACAAAGGTGATGTAGAGTCCTTTGTTTTGTTCTCTGCACTTTTCTTGGAGCTGTCTGAGGGCAAAGACCATGTCAGTGGTTCCTCTGTTTGCGCGAAAGCCGCACTGTGATTCTGCTCTGTCTGTATCCCTCCTAATTTTATATACCTGTATCAAATCTCCCCTCATTTATCTATGCTTCAGGGAATAAAGTCTTAATCTGTTTTGCATCTCCCTGTAACTCAGTTCCTGAAGTCCTGGCAACATCCTTGTAAAATTCTCTGCACTCTTTCAATCTTTCCTGTAGTTAGTTGACCAAAACTGCACACAATACTCCATATTTAGCCTTACCAATGTCTTATACAATTTTACCATAACATCCCAACTCCTGGGGGGGGCGTGGCAAGATGACGTCGAGGGCATATGTGTGATCCCACCCCTCCACAGCCAGTTTTTTAAGCACCATCTTTAAAGTTTATCTAAGTGATTAAAAGTTGTATCTTTATTTTTGGGAACATTAGTGGGTCATAATGGCGACTAATGTTAAAAAAAGAAAGCTCAATTACAGAAGAAATTACCTTTTAAAAGTTTATCTAAGTGATTAAAAGTTGTATCTTTATTTTTGGGAACATTAGTGGGTCATAATGGCGACTAATGTTAAAAAAAGAAAGCTCAATTACAGGAGAAATTACCTTTTAAAAGTGCTGAAGAATTGAGGCCCACCTATCCAGCTGAAGCCACGGAATTGTCATTTGGAACCTCCAAGACACAGAGAACTCCTGCCAGGCTGAGTATTACACCGGCACCGACCTTGTCTCCACAAGATGGCGCCGGCATGATGACGAGCTCGGCCAGAGTTGATTCGCGCGTTTGCGATGTCGGATGCGCGGGCGACCCGGCTGAGAGAAGAGCCCTTGAGCCCGGGGTGCTGTCAGATGAGCTGGGGATGCGCAGAATGATGTTGGAAGCTGCCTCTGCGCAGTCCCTGGCCTTGCCGGGCATGCGCGGTGCTTCAAGGGTCCGTGAGTTACTGGACCGCATGTGGGGTGTGGGGGGGCCTGAGCAGACCTGCAGCTGCACCGGGAAGGGCCCGACAACTTTAGAAGAAGAGGAAGACTTACCTTTAATGAGCAGGTGGAGTCTAGAGAAGGTAGGCCTCAAAATGTGGAACTGGAATCTGAAATAGAGTCTGTTTGCACAGTCTTGGAAGGGATTACAATATGTCTAAACAAATGACTCAAGGATTTTTCGATGTGACAACTAAAATATCTAATATGTCTGAAGATATATCTACAATTAAGAGGAATGTCAGTAAATGTATTAAATCAATTGATACAGTGCAAGAAATTTTTTTTAAATTGAAACAGCTTTTTCTGAATGTAAAATTCAAGTTGAACGTAAAAAGGAGAAAATAGAGCAAGTGGAAGATTCGTTTGTGGATTGGGGAATCCAGAAGAAAGACTTAGTGAAAAAAATTGATTCATTGGAAAATCAAAGTCAGAGAAACAATGTGAAAATTGTGGGTCTCCCAGAAGACATTGAAGGGTCTGATCCAATAAAAATTTTCAAGAGTTGGATTCCCGAGGTGTTGGGCAAAGAGTTTTTTTCGGAAGGTTTAGTATTGGAGAGGGCATATAGAGTGTTACGAAAGAAACCATTAGCGGGACAACCACCACGAGCGGTCTTAGTTCGGTGCCTAAACTATCAAGAGAAAGAAATGATATTACGGTTGGCGGTACAGAAGGCAAGACAAAGTCAATCTCAAATGATGATTCAAAATAACAGAGTATTCTTTAATGCAGATTTGAGCCAAGAAATTATTAGGTGACGACAGGAATTTAATTCGGCTAAAGAAGTACTGTGGCAGAAGGGTTATAAATTTGCTTTTCAATATCCTGCTGTGTTAAAAGTATTTTATGGTAACATTTAATCTCAATGTTTTGAAAATGATCATGATGCATTCATTTTTGCTAATTCATTACCGGATTTACGAGGACATGAAAGATTTTCACCACCGACGCCTAAAAAGAGGGTAAATGGAAATGGGCAGAATGGGCAAAATGGAAAAAAAGAGGTTTTAACACAAAGTCTTATTGACATTGAAGATCTGGAACAATAATTGGGAATGGAGTCATTGGTTTGAATATATTTACAGTACTGGATTGTATTGATGTGAATGATGTATTTCTGGTGGGGTGGATAGCACTGAAATCTTTGATAGTCATCTGCCACTAGTGGGATTTACCACACCCAGTTTTTTAGGGCATTACTACCTTTGGGTAGTTTTTTTTTGGGGGGGATAATTATTTATAAATATATATATAATATATACACTTTCTTTTAAAAAATATTTAGGGGAGGGAGAGTGGTTTTAACTTACTAGAAGGGGAGTGATATTTTGTAGTAAGTGATTATATTGTTAGTTTATAAAAATGTTTAATTTGAAATTTGCAACTTTTAATGTTCAAGGGTTAAATAATCTGATTAAGCGAAAACGAGTTTTGTCTTATATCAAGAAAATTGATATTGCCTTTTTACAAGAAACACATCTGATTGAAAAAGAACATTTGAAATTGAAGAGAGATTGTGTTGGGCTTGTGTTTTTTTTCTTCATTTAATTCTAAGGCAAGGGGTGTAGCAATTTTAATTCATAAGAATTTGTCTTTTGAGTTGCAAACTATGGAAGGGAATGCTGGAAGGGTTTTAAAGGTGAATTGTAAATTTTTACTGAATCTTGGACTTTGCTTAATGTTTATGCACCTAACGTGGATGATGAGTGTTTTATTTCAGATGCTTTTTTGTTATTAAATCAAGCTAATGAAAATATTTTAGTTGGGGGAGATTTTAATTGTGTCTTGGATCCTTTTTTGGATAGATCCCCAAAAAGTATGAAGAAATCAAAGATGGCGATACAAATTGGGGCCTTGATGTAGGATTTAAATTTGGTGGATATTTGGAGAAGGGTTAATCCTACAGAGAAGGATTTTTCTTTTTACTCGTCTCGACATGATTCATTTTCTCGAATAGAATTTTTTTAGTATTGGCACATTTACAAGGAAGGGTATTACAGGCAGAATATAAAAGCAGGGTTATATCAGATCATTCTTTATTTTTTTTTCTTATGTAAGCTCAGAAGTGGTACGTTCATCTTATAGATGGAGATTTAACACAATGTTGTTGAAAAAACCATAGTTCGTTACCTTTGTTAAAGAAGATTACTTTTTTTTGTCTGAAAATGCTTATTCATTAAAAAGTCATTTTGTGTTATGGGATGCATTAAAAGCTTATTTAAGAGGACAGATTATTAGCTATACCACTAAAGTTAAGAGGCAGTATATGGCAGAAAGTTTAGAATTAGAAAAGCAAATAGATGAATTGGAGAAGGAATTTCAGAAGAAAGTGACCGAATATTAAAAAAAGTGGCTGTGATGAAATTGAAATTGCAAACATTGCAGACTTATCAATTTGAATGTTTAATTAATTGATCAAAGCAACAGGGTGAGGGGGCACATAAGGTACTTGCATGGCAGTTAAAGAAGGAACAGTTATATACTTTTGAGGGGAAACAGGATAGTGGTTCTATTAATTCTTATTTATCTAAGTTAACATTATCAGCATTAGAAGAGAAAGATGTTATGGATCTGGAAGCT
The DNA here is from genome assembly GCF_036971445.1 of Narcine bancroftii. Classification (NCBI taxonomy): domain Eukaryota; kingdom Metazoa; phylum Chordata; class Chondrichthyes; order Torpediniformes; family Narcinidae; genus Narcine; species Narcine bancroftii. The sequence goes on along the minus strand of NC_091470.1, from coordinate 296,906,291 downwards.
CAGTTTACAGAATTAGAGATTAAGGCGGCTATTTTGGAAATGCCCAATGGGCATTTGACGACATGTTTTCGGTGGAATTTTATAAAACTTTTTATGAAGATTTATCCTCTGTGTTTGAGGAGGTATTAGAACAAGTGACTGAACACCATAAGTTACCAGAATCTTGCTCTAGTGCTTTAATTACTGTAATCCCTAAAAAGATAGAGACCCGTTGAAAGTGTCTTCGTATAGACCTATTTCTTTATTGAATGTTGATTTTAAGATTATAGCAAAAGTGTTAGCAAATCGACTTGCTAAGTATTTACCTAAATTGATACATGTTGATCAAATAGGTTTTATTAAAAATAGAAATTCTTCAGATAATATTCTTTGATTGATTAGTTTGGTCAATGCATATCGACAGCAGCATTGGTGGTTGTGCTTGGAAAAAACCTCTGATGGGGTCGAATGGGATTTTTTATTTAAAGTATTGGAGAAGTTTAAATTTGGCACTTTTTTATTGGTTGGGTTAAAGCTTTATATACGAACCCGACTGCTAGGGTGGTGACAAATGGTCAAGTTTCATCATTGTTTTAATTGACACGTTCAACTTGACAAGTTGTCCATTGTCACCAGCTCTGTTTGCATTGGCTATTGAACCGCTAGCTCAAACAATAAGACAAAATGAACAGATAAGAGGGATGAGAGTTATGGATGAAGAGTATAAGATTTGCATATGATGTTTTGATATATTGAACAAACCCAGAACAATCATTGCCACATTTGCGGGAATGTTTATTACAATACGGAACATTATCTGGATGTAAAGTTAACTGGGACAAGAGTGAAATTTTGCCAGTTAGAGAAGGAGATTATTCAGAGCATAAAAATATTATAAAACTGAAATGGTCTGATAAAATTAAATATTTAGGAATAATTGTAAATACTGAGTATCAATCTTTATATAAGTTAAATTATGTTCCATTATTAAAAAAGATTAAAGCAGATTTAATTAAGTGGAAAAATATTTTGTTAACTTTAATTGGTCAAGTTAACTGTATTAAGATGAATATTTTTCCTCGTATTCAATATTTATTTCAATCAATACTGTGTTCTCTTTCAAGGAGTTTCTTTCAGGATTTAAATAAAGTTACGAGAGAATTTTTGGAAAGGTAATCTATCACAGGTAGCATTATATAAACTTACTTGGAAGTATGCATTAGGTGGGTTTCAATTACCTAATTTTCAAGATTATTATGAAGCACCCCAGTTGAAATTTATTAGTAGATTGATGGATTTGGACCAGTCCCTAAGTTGGGCTAAAGTTGAGATAGCTTGTATTTCTGAAGTCGAGGTGTATCAATTTATATTTCGATGGAATGTAAATTTGTTGAGGGAATATAATATGCCGATATTAAAACATCTATTAAAACTATGGATTAAAAAAATAAGATTTTAGGATCTAAAGGTAAATTGTCAATTTTAACTCCATTATATAATAATCAGCTTATTTATTTTTCAATGTTTAATAGTCATTTAAAGAGTTGGGATTCTAAGGGTATAAAAGCATTACAGGATTGTTTTGTAGAAGGACAGTTTCTTTCTTTTAATCAATTGAAAGAGCATTTTGATATTGCTGAAAATTCTTTATTTGTTTATTATCAACTTTTATCTTTGGTGAAAAATATGTGTGGTAGAGAGATGATTTTACCTGTATTGACGGAATTTGAGTCTTTGATTTCTTCTATACCACAAAGGGGTTATATTTCTGTTATGTACCAAGTATTACAAGACAATATGGATAAGCCGGAATGGGAGCAGTCTAAGCTTAAATGGGAAAATGATTTAGCTTTTGTTTTTCCTGAAGACTACTGAGCAGATACGTGTCACGATAGTGTTACTAAATTGACGAATGTGCGGTATGGAATGGTTAATTATAATTTTCTACATCAGTTGTATTTAACCTCAGAGAAATTGAAAAAATATGGTTTTAGTAATCGGATTCTTGCTTTAGATGTGGTGTATGTACTGGAACATTTTTACATGTTGTTTGGTCTTGTGTGCATGTACAACCATTCTGGGATGAAATTAAGTTAATTTTGGAAAATAAATTATATAATTTAAAGTTACTATTAGATCCATCTATTTTTTAATGGGTTATATGATTCATTTAAAGGGATTAGGGTTGGATAAATTTCAAATTGCATTTGTATATTTCGCATTGTCTATAGCTCGAAAATGTGTAGCAAGTACATGGAAAGGTAATATAGTGATTAATATAATGCAATGGCATATGAATTGAAAGCTTGTATTGTTAAGGAAAAAAATTACATATAATCTGGATGACAATTATTCTTTTTTTGTTAATAAGTGGTTACCATATTTGGAATATATGCTTTTAAATATTTTTTGATTTATTATATACTTTCAGTTTCTGTTTATATATTTTTAGCTCTCCTTAAGAGAGCTGGCTGATGGGATGGGAGTGGGGGGGGGGGGTTGTGGGGATTTGATTTTAAAAATTTTCTCTTATTTTTTTTCTTTCTTTTTGTTTTTTTAATATATATATATTCATATAAAATTCTCTTTATAGAATGTATTCTGTATTACTATTAATGATTCTTCAAATAAATAAAGTTTAATAAAAAAATCCCAACTCCTGTACTCAATACTTTGATTTACAAAGGCCAATATGCCAAAAGCTCTCTTTACAACCCTTTTTACCTGTGACACCATTTTCAGGGAATTATGCATCTGTATTCCCAGATCCCTCTGTTCTACCACACTCCTCAGTGCCCTACCATTACCATTACCATCTCTTGGTTTATCCTTCCAAAATGCAACACCTCTCACTTGTCTGCATTAAACTCCATCTGCCATTTTCAGCCCATTTTTCTAACTGGACCAGATCCCTCTGCAAGCTTTGAAAATCTTCCTTGATGTCCACAACACCTACAATTTTTGTGTATTCTGCAAACTTGCTGATCCAATTTACCACATTATTATCCAGATCATTGATATAGCTGACAATTAACAATGGTCCTAGTACCGATCCCTGAGGCACACAACTAGTCACAGCCCTCCAATTTGAGAAGCAATCATCCACCACCACTCTCTTGCTTCTCCTGTATAACCAATGCCAAATCCAGTTTTACAACCTCACCATGAACACCGAGCATCTGAACCTTCCTGACTAACCTCCCATGTGGGAATTTGTCAAAGGCCTTACTAAAGTCCATGTAGACAACACCCATAGCCTTTCTTTCATCAACTTTCCTTGTAATTTCCTTGAAATTCACTATCAGATTGGTTAAACAAGACCTATCATGCATTGACTATTCCTAATCAGTCCCTGGCTTGTCAGGTCCTGTAGATTTATCCACACTTATTTGCTTTAAGACACCAAGCGCCTCCTCCTCCTCTTTAATCTGTATAGGTTGCATGACATCTCTGCTGGTTTTCCTAACTTCCCTTGATTCTGTGGCAGTTTCCAAGTAAATACTGAATCAAAAAGCCCATTTAAGATCTCCCTCATCTCTTTTGTCTCCAAACATAGCCAACCATTCTGATCTTCAAGGGACTAATTTGTCCCTTACTGTCTATTTGTTCTTAATATACCTGTAGAAATCCTTAGGAATTTCCTTCTTATTGTCTGCCAAAGCAACCTCATGTCTCCTTTTAGCCTTTCAAATTTATTTCTTGAAGTTTTTCTTGCATTTTTTATACTCTTCAAGTACCATACTTTCTCTGTGTTGCCTATACCTGCTATACAACTCTCTCTTCTTCCAAACCAGATCACCAATATGGCTTGAAAACCAAGGATCCCTCTGCCTGTTAACTTTTCCTTTAATCCTAATAGGAACATATAAACTATATACTCTCAAAATTTCACCTTTGAAGGTCTTCCACTTAACTCGCACGTCTTTGCCAGAAAATAACTTATCCAAATCTACTCATTCTATATCCTTTCTCATTTCCTCAAAAATTGGCCTTTCTCCTGTTTAGAATCTCAACCTGAGGATCAGACTTCCCTTCTCCATAATTAACTTGAAACTAATGGCATTATGATCACTGGACCCAAAATGTTCCACTACGCATACTTCTGCCCCCTGCTCTGTCTCATTTCCTAATAGGAGATCCAATATTGCACTCTCTAAATATTGATTTAAAAAATTTTCCTAAATGTATTTGACAAACTCCAAGCCATCCAGCCCTTTTACAGTATGGGAGTCCCAGTCAATATGTGGAAAGTTAAAATCTCCTTCTATCACAACCTTATGTTTCCTATAGCTGTCTGCTATCTCTCTACAGATTTACTTCTATTCTCAGTGACAATTGGGAGGTCTATAATACAGCTCCATGAGTGTGATCATACCTTTCTCGTTCCTCAGCTCCACCCATGTAGCCTCAGTAGATGAGCCCTCTGGTCTGTCATGCCTGAGCACAGATGTGATATTTTCCCTGCTGAGCAATGTCACTCCTCCTCTTTTCATCTGCCTGGAAGCCCAGAACATTGAGCTGTCAGCCCTGCCCCTCCTGCAACCATTTTTCACTAATGGCCATAATGTCATAACATGCCAATCGACACTTTAAGCTCCTCTGTCTTTCCTACAATACTCAGAAGAAACCATTTGTTCCCACCCACGTGGAAGTCTTTTTTTGAACCCTACCACCCTCTTAGCCACAACTTCATTCTCATAACTTTTGACTTAGAAGCTGCAACTTCCCTGCATTTCTCCTCTGATCTATACAATATAAGGCCACAACGAAAGGTTTTGTGTACAACAGAAAATTGCTAAGCACTACACACTCAGTGATTAGCATGGGCCTCTACATCTCTCCTGCTTCATGCTTCTTTTGAAATGGAGGACAATTTCCAGGACCCTAATATCACTTAATCCTACATCATTTGGATTCTTAAAACAACATTGTGAGTAAGAATCCACTATGGTTGGTGTAGCGGTTAGCGCCAGCAATCAGGACTGGACCAGGGTTCAAATCCCGGACTGCCTGAAAGGAGTTTGTACGTTCTCCCCGTGACTGCGAGTGTTTTCTCTGCGGGCTCCGGTTTCCTGTCACCATTCAAAAAGTACCGGGAGTGTAGGTTAATGGGGTGTAAATTGGGTGGTACGAACTCATGGGCCAAAATGGCCTGTTACCATGCTGTATGTCTAAAGTTAAATTTAAAATTCTCTAAGCGGGCCACAGCATATTTAAGGGGGAGGCATGAACTGAAACCATAAAATTATGTTTGTTGATGTAGTTGATAGGAGAGAAGTACATAAAAAACCAACTAAACTTGACTGATTCACAGAAAAGGGGGCCCATAAACTTTGAGCAGAGTCCTAAAGGAGATCATAGCTGAGCTAGGTCGCCTCCATCCATAAACTCTGCACAATATAGACATGAAAGATGCCACTGGATGCCAAATAGAACCATTGTAACACCTCTAGCACCAAATTTATTCACTATATTCTTGCAAACTATAATAGAAAATAGGAGCTGGAGTAGGCCATTTGGCCCGTCGGGCCAGCACCACCATTTTAGATCATGGCTGATCATTACCATCAGTACCGCTTTCCAGCCTTATCCCCATAACCCTTAACTCCGTTACCCACAAGAGTCTTATCTAACTCTCTTTTGAACATAGTCAGCGAATCCGCCTCTACCACCCTCTGTGGCAGAGCATTCCACAGATTCACACTTCTCTGGGTAAAAAAATGCTTTCTCATCTCCGTCCTAAAGGGCCTACCCTGTATTCTTAAACTATGCCCTCTAGTCCTCTTCTCCCCCATCACTGGGAACAAGTAATCAGACTTCACCTTGTCTATCCCCCTGATGATTTTGTATACCTCAATCATGTCCCCCCTCATCCTTCTAAACTCCAATGGATACGTCCAGTTTTTCTAGCCTTGCTGCATATGACAACCCTGCCATCCCTGGAACTAACCTTGTAAATCTGCGCTGCACACCCTCTATAGCTAGTATGTCCTTCCTCAAGTTTGGAGACCAGAACTGGACGCAATACTCCAGGTGGGGTCTCACCAGGGCCCTGTATAACTGCAGAAGGGCGTCTCTGTTCGTATACTCCAATCCCCTCTTTATGAAAGCCAACATTCCATTTGCCTTCTTCACAGCTTTCTGAACCTGCATGCTAGCCTTCAGTGACCGGTGAACAAGTACACCCAGATCCATTTGCACTTCCCCACTCCCTAGCTTGTCTCCATTTAAATAATACTCAGTTTTCCTATTACTTCCCCCAAAATGAATAACCTCACATTTGTTCACATTGAAATTCATCTTCCATTTAGCTGCCCACTCCTCCAGCCTGTCCAAGTCCCTCTGCATTTTCCTTACATCCTCCTCACACCCCACACCGCCACCCAGTTTAGTGTCATCTGCAAATTTGCTCATGTTATTTATAATCCCCTCATCCAAATCATTAACATAAATTACAAACAACTGAGGACCCAACACCGATCCCTGAGGCACTCCACTCGTCACATCCTGCCATTCTGAAAAAGACCCATTTACTCCAACCCTTTGTTTCCTATCTCTTAACCAATTTCCTATCCATGTCAGCACCTTACCTCCAATACCATGCTCCCTGATCTTGCCCACTAGACTCCCGTGCGGTACCTTATCAAAGGCCTTCTGGAAGTCCAAATACACCACATCCACTGGCTCTCCCGAGTCCACCCTCTTTGTCACATCCTCAAAAAATTCCAGAAGGTTAGTCAAGCATGACTTACCCTTAAGGAATCCATGCTGACTAGCCCTTATACTATTATTACTGATTAAGTGTTCTGCTATTTCTCCTTTTATGATGGACTCCAATATCTTCCCCACCACTGATGTCAGGCTAACCGGTCTATAATTTCCCGTTTTCTCCCTCCCTCCTTTCTTAAAAAGCGGCACCACATCAGCCACTCTCCAATCCTCAGGGACCTCCCTGGAATCTATGGAACTTTGGAAAATGTCGACCAGTGCCTCCACAATTTCCATAGCCACCTCTTTAAGCACCCTAGGATGCAGCCCATCAGGCCCTGGGAATTTATCAGCCCTCAGTCCCAACAATTTACTCATAACCTCCTGCTTCTGGATCCGGATATCCATTAGATCCCCTACCTCCCCAGTAAAGTTCCCCAAGTCTCTTGGTACCGCATGACCACTACCCCCTAACTGACTATAACCTATATCCTCCTTGGTGAAGACAGTTGCAAAGTATTTGTTAAATTCCTCTGCCATCTCCTTGTTTCCGGTAATAATTTCACCCTTGCCCATTTTCAAAGGGCCAATTTTAGACCGAACCAATTTCTTCCTCTTCACATACTTAAAAAAGCTTTTGCTATCCTCCGCAATATTATCTGCTAATTTCCTCTCGTACTTCATTTTCCCGTCTCTTATGGCTTTCTTAGTTACCCTCTGATGTTCTTTGAAGGTTTCCCAATCCTCTAATTTCCCACTCCACTTCGCTATCTTATTACAAACAACTGAGGACCCAACACCGATCCCTGAGGCACTCCACTCGTCACATCCTGCCATTCTGAAAAAGACCCATTTACTCCAACCCTTTGTTTCCTATCTCTTAACCAATTTCCTATCCATGTCAGCACCTTACCTCCAATACCATGCTCCCTGATCTTGCCCACTAGACTCCCGTGCGGTACCTTATCAAAGGCCTTCTGGAAGTCCAAATACACCACATCCACTGGCTCCCTTTGGACTTGATAATGCACTTGATTTCTTTAGTTAGCCAGGGCTGCCATTTGCATCTCCTAGAGCCTTTCCTCCACTTTGGAATAAATTTGTCCTGAATCCTGTGCAAAATGTCCATAAAAACCTGCCATTTTTCCCCAGTTGTCCTCCCAGCTAGTGTATCTTCCCATTTTATTTTGGATAGCTCCTCCCTCATAGCTGCAAAATTCCCTTTATTTAACTGAAGTACAGATTCTTCCGACTTCCTTTCCATTTCTCTTTCTAATTGCAGATTAAAGTAACCATACCATGGTCACTATTCCCTAATGGCTCCCCTACATCAAGGTCACTTATTAAGTCTGCGTCGCTGCACAGCACCCAGTCCAGAATCGACTTCCCCCTGGTAGGTTCCTCCACTAGCTGTTCCAAGAAAGTATCTCGTAGACATTCTATAAACTCGCTCTCTTGTGTTCCTGCCCCCGTCTGATTATCCCAGTCCACCTTCATGTTGAAGTCCCCCATAACTACCGTATTGCTACCACTTTGACATGCCACTCTTAATTCCTGATTTATACTACTACCGATATCTGAGCTACTTTTCGGAGGCCTGTAAATGACCCCCATTATATTCCTCTTGCCCTTGCAATTTCTTAATTCAATCCAAACAGGCTCTACCTCACCTGTTTCAATGTCCTTCCTTTCAAACGCCTGAATCTCATTTCTTACCAACAGAGCTACCCCACCTCCTCTTCTTAACTTTCTGTCATTTCTAAAGGACGTGTACCCTGGAACATTTATTTCCCAATCCTGCCCTTCCCGCAGCCATGTCTCCGTTATTCCGACAATGTCATAACCTCCCATCGCCATTTGCGCCTCAAGCTCATCCATTTTATTCCTTACACTCCTTGCATTCATACACAATACCTTGATGCCATACCTCCTTTCTCCCTCCACCTTGGTTCTTGGTGCATTCGTTCTTATTCTCCGATCACTTTTAGCTCCCTTATTCCTTATTGTTTCACCGTCTATCGGAACCACCCCTATATTCTCTCTCCTATCTACTTCCCTATCAGTCCTGTTCCCTTCCCCCTGCCAAATTAGTTTAAATCAGCTCCGACAGCTTTATTAAACCTAACTGCCAGTATATTGGCCCCCTTCGCATTCAGGTGTAAACCATCCCTCCTGTATAGGTCCCGTCTTCCCCAGAAGAGATCCCAATGGTCAATGAACTTGAATCCCTGCACTCTGCACCATTCCCTCAGCCACATGTTTAACCTCTTGATTTTATTATTCTTTCCCCCACCCTCGCACAGTACAGGAAGCAGCCCCGAGATTACAATCCTGGAGGTCCTGCTTCTCAACCTCCTTCTGAGCTCACGGTAGTCTCTCTTCAGGATCTCCTCCTTCAATCTATCTACGTCATTTGTGCCCACGTGTATCAGGACCTCTGGCCGGTCTCCTTCCCCCCCCAGGATACTCTGAACCCTATCCGAGACGTCACGTACCCTGGCTCCTGGGAGGCAACACACCATACGGGAACACTTGTCAGGTTCGCAGAATCTTCTGTCCGTTCCCCTAACGATGGAGTCCCCAATGACCACCTTGTTCCCCTTCTTCTCCTTCCGTACCACTGTCTCCTTAGGCGCTACCTCTGGCAGGTTATCTTCCCCTACTTCATCCAATACTGTATATTCGTTGCTAAGATCTGTAGCCACTGGGGTGCTCTCCACAGAGCTAGCAACTTTTGCCCCACTCCTGACAGTAGTCCACTTTCCTGACCCCCCCCAATCCAGGGGTAAGCACTTCCCTGAGTGTTGAATCAATAAATTCCTCGCTCTCTCTGATTAGCCTCAGATCATCTAGCTGCATCTCCATTTCTTTAATTTTTTTCCTAAATGCTTGTGTCTCATTACATCCCCTGCAGGTATGTCCTGTGGAAATGTTTATGGTCTTGTCACCAACCTCCTCACACTCTCTGATGAGCCTAAGGTCATCTAGTTGGAGCTCCAGTACCTCAACTCGGCCCCTAAGGAACCCCACCTCCTTGCACCTGGCACAGATATGGTCTTTTGGGAGGGTGGAGGTCACCCATGGCTCCCACATCTGGCAACTTGAGCATAGCACCAACCCCATGGTCATGGCTCAGCCTTTTAATGGTAGGGTACTCACAATGCACTTTACCTAGGAAGGTCTTTCTCTACGCCTGCTTTCGCCGAAGCCTGATGAGCCAAAGCCTGGAAGTCCCACTCCTTCGCTGGGCCACTCACGCGCTGGGCCACTCACGCGCTGGGCCTCTTATTTATCTGCCTTTTACCCAATTAACCCCGACACGCTCACCTGCACGGCCTCCCGACCAATGGCTGCCTCCAATGCCGACTCCTCCCCTCAGGCCCTGGTAAGAGACTTTTTTAAAAAAAAGTTTTCCTACCTGCCCCCGACTCTTTTCTTTTCTGTCTTCTGTCTTCTGTCCTCTCCTCTCCCGACTGCTAGGCTAACATTATGGTCCATGATTTTTTTAAAAGTTGTTTTATGGAAATTCAAATTTAAGCCACAAAATTAAACCCTTGGGTGTTACAGAATGTGCATAATTACACTAGAAAACAATGTTGATTACAGGATCATTCATATTCTTGATCTGATGACAATTCACATCAATCAACATTTTTGCAGAAACTAATTTAGAATATGGAAGCATTTATGCACTCTGCTCTTTGCTGAAGATATTAATGGCCAAACTTGATGTAATGCCATGCTGCTGCTTAATTTGTTAAATTATTTTGCACTGCTATCCAGAACTGGATACATTGATGGATGTAACTGTAAAATGATTAGCTTGAAATAGCAGAAAATGACGTTTAATTTTTTTGAAGGAACTTGTGCCAACCATATTCTTCTTGAATACTACTTATGAGAGAGTTGGACATTGCTTTGATTGCATTTTTCTAATTCCTAACCAAGCATTTTAAGTATATTGTCAATCTTTTCAGTCCCATAAAAAATAATTTAATTCATCCTGCCTTTAAAACAGAGCAGACCAAAAAGTTTAAAAAATGTATTTTACTCTCTGTGTGAGTAGCATGAGCTAATGAAGAATGAAAAACTTTTGTTACACTCTCCAGCTTTCATCCCAGTGGTGTTAAATAACTCTGCAACAAATCTTTAGTTGCCTTTACACTGGCTATCAAGTTTCTAACATCTGTTCTGAAAAGAAATCTATCCAAACATTTCCAGGCTGTCCGTGACCCAGATGTGACCCACCTTCCTTCCCACTGGGGTTAGCTTACTCTCTTAAGCAATGCTGGAAATCTACTGTGAATTTCTCTGGTAATTCAGCTAGTCAAGTTAGTGTACGACTTTGCATGTGCCAACATGACCCAATATGTTCGAGTTAGAAAATAATGTCTACAAGTTTCATTTTGCTCCTTTGTTCCTTCTTTCTTCCTCCCTTCCTTAACTTTTTTCCATCCTTTTCTCCATTCATTCTCTCTCACTCTCTCGGTCTGTAGCAAGCTGAAGGCAGCGAAGACATCAGCTAAAACATTAGATTTGATCTAGGCAACTTTGCATTGGAAAGGAAACAAGTCAATCAGAGATTCTATTCATAATAAGTAATCAGTGACACCAATGGAAAAAAATAATGCAGATCAGATATTAGAACAGGATATGGCTCTGAAATTATGTCCCCAAAATTGAAAACCCTTTCAGATCCTTACAGTGGAAGGGATTTTAATTTCTGGCACTAGAGTACAGCAGACAAATTCAGATCAGCTACCTATTTTATATCTTTCCTGTTTCCATTATACAAACGTATGATTTGGAGAAGAAATCAGAAATTGGCCTACCCCAGTGGAGCTATCATTGCAACACACCAGTCTCCAAAGGAAAAACTGTGCTGAGGCCAGAGTGAAAGTGTGAGGCTGCATGAGAAACAAGTATGTAATTTATATTATGGTTATTAGCAGAGAGGGTAAGAATTGGTGGCATTAATTCAAAATGATTGGTAGATGAGATGAAAAGGTTGTAGAGACAGAAAACCCTCATCACACTCACAAACTACATTTTATATCCTGCTTGGGAATATAAATGTTGAATTTTCTAATGGTAACCCACATCCCCGGTATTTTCCCGCACACACTCATCTATCTGCTTAGTTTTTTTCTTTTTGTTTCACCTTTCCATCTCCTTCTCCTTTCCTCTTCACAGTTTCATCTACCCATCATCCTCTCCTTATCTGGTTCCACCAATATGTCACCAATCTCTGACCCATCCCATCTGGTTCCATCTATCATTTGTCAACTTCCATCTCACCACCCCTCCCCTTAATCTACTGCTAGACACTGGCAATCTTTTTGTCTTCCCTCCCAGTCCTCATGCAGGGTCCCAACCAGAAATATCAAATTATATATTTTGTTTCCGCAGATGCTGACTGACCTGGTGAGATCCTTCAGTGTTTCGGGTTTTTTTTGTTTCAGATTCCTGAAGTCTCTTTTTACTTCAAGCATACAGTGGCTATATTCAGGACACAGACAAAACATAGATTCAGATTATGATGTACCTACCATCTGATTTCACATTCAATTAAAGAGGCTTTTCTGTTCTTATGATCAAGTGAAGTGGCACTACCTCATGCAGACAGAGAATTGCTGGATAAATTGTTGGTACTGTCTCACCATAGGTGATGATTAGTGATAGATTCACTTCGAGGGGAATTGTCTATTTGTAGATTGAGGTTCAGATGCTGTCTGGTTTTCAGATTGAAATGCTGGGGTATGGCCTGTTCTACATTCAACTGGAAGAGCACTGACCACTTGTAGATTTAGATGGAGGACTGTTATCTAGTTGTAGATTCAGATGGTGAAGCATAGATTAATTGTAGTTGCATCTAGTTGTAGATTAAGATGAACAATATTGCCTGTTTGTAGATTCATGTGAAGGTAGCTCCCTGGTCACAGATTGAGGTGGAGAAAAATGACTTGTTGATCTTATTCATTGATATAATTCAACTAGGTTTGCTTTCTTTTGCCATATAATCTGTCTCCATTGTTTGTGGAAACTACATTAAGGGCTCTTTGACAGAAGAGTAAGAAGAAAATCATCTGTGCCTCAGACACATGAAAGGAATTTTAACAACACTTTCTTGTTAATAGAGTTAAAAAAACAATGTTGTCTAATAGTTTTAGTCAAAACAATAATGGAGACAGCTTGTTGTCAGTCTAAGTTTTGAATTCATCTGCTTCCTGTTTAAACAAAACATGAAGGTATCACACTCTCTGCCCTATATTGGATATTAACCATAATTTTTCAGCTATTTGAATTTATCAGCACCTTGGATGTAGGTGCATTTTCTGCCATCAGTCAATCTCCAGAATTTAGTTGCAGGTGTTACTCTTTTATCTGATTAATGAATTCCTGATCTTGACAATAAACATGTCATTTTTTCCCCTCAAAGGAAGTAAAAAATGTAAAGCCCTTGGTGTCTAGAATGTATTTTATTTTTCCACAGGTAATTCTCCAGAAATTATTTTGGAGGTATTTGTAATGTCATTGAAAAATACATAACAAATATTTTGTAATAATTGGTAGCTGATGTTTATTTTCACATACGTATATTTGGTAATTCCACATACGTATATTTGGTACATTTCTCTGGTTGGTAGTCATTCACCATTACTACCAGAACATGGAATTTTTATAGGTGTTTAAATGCATTCATAATAATATTGCAGAGCTGTTTTTCAGGATGCTTCTTGTACTTAAAATGATTATTACAACATGTCTTCAGTGAAAATACAAAATCATATGTAATACAATTCATTTATTTACTATGGCAGTTTATTGTTTCAATACAAAATGATAAATCATTCCAATAAGTTCTGCCTCTTAGTAAATTGTTCTGCTCTATTCAAATGTTGACCATCCCTGTCCATATATATCCTTATAGAGTAATCTGAAATTATAATTGTCCTAAGCCAAACATTTATTTAGCTTTTTTAAAAAAAAGTAAATTGGCTTAATGTTAACAATTTTTTGAAAATCTATTTATTATCATTATTATTCTGTGGTCAAAAGAACTACTTGCATTTAAACCTAAGTATCAGAATAAGTGTCGGTGCTGTGCAATTACTTAGCAAAAGGAGGTGGGGATCTTATAGAAACTTATAAAATTCTTAAGGGTTTAGACAGACTAGATGCAGGAAGGTTGTTTCCAATGCTGGGAAAAACCAGAACCAGGGGCCATAGTTTAAGGATAAGGGAGAAGTTTTTTAGGACTGAGATGAGGAAAAATTTCTTCTCTCAGAGAGTGGTAAATGTGTGGAATTCTTTGCCACAGGTAGTTGAGGCCGGTTCCCTGTCCATATTTAAGTGTAGGTTAGATTTGGCCCTTGTGGCCAAGGGGATTAGGGGGTTTAGGGAGAAAGCAGGAACCGGATACTGATCAGCCATGATTATAATGAATGGCGGTGTAGGCTTGAAAGGCCAAATGGCCTACTCCTATACCTATATTCTATGTTTCTAAAGTGCTCCTTCCATCCGATAGCCTAGAGGTCACCTTTGGACAAAGTGTAGTACCTCTTTAGCCTCCCAATCAGGGTCACATGAAGCCATAGATTGCAGATGGTGGATTATTTTTACAAGCAGATTCTACAAATTGGAATTTATTGTTGTAAAACTAAAAATGCTGGGCAGAAGAATCTACTGATCAATGACCAGTATGGACACTGCAGCTGAAGAAGACAATGGGAAACCACTTCAATATTTTTTCCGTTGTATAATCTTGAATTCAACATTGACTATGGTCTCAGCTCAAAGATAGAGCCTTCTCTGAAGGAGAACTGGGAGGTAACTGTGGTGTAAGACTATTGGTGGGACATTGAGCTGGTCGATGATGTCACGGGGCGGGTCTTCTGCATCATGAAGAGGCTCAAGACTCGCAGGGAAAAGCCTGTGTATGTAGCTATTTACAAAGTGTTTGGTAAAATAAAGCAAGCTACGAACGTGACTCCAGAATCAAGGTCATTTTTATTATGAGCGTGTTTGAACCCAACACGACATGGTGTCAGAAGTGGAGTTTTGAGTCACAGAGAGAAGGACGGGCTGTGAAAGAATAAAAGTGAAAGAGGTGAGCTAAGATGGAGGACGGGCCTGAACATGTGGAGGCACCCCGATTGGGAGTGGCGGCTCCTCCAATGGCGACTTTCACGATTAAACCTCCAGAACCCTTTGACTTCTCAAAGCCACAGGAGTGGGAGAAGTGGATAAGAAGATTCGAGTGCCTCAGACTGACAAGTAATTTAAATAATTCCTCTGAAGCTAACCAGGTGAATACACTGGTATACTGAATGGAGGACGAGGCTGAAGACGTGATATGGGACCTAGACTTAACAGACGTGTAGTGGCAGCAGTACGATGCAGTATGGAGAGGGTTTATTTTGCCTAAGAAGAACATAATTTACAAACAGGCGAAATTTAACAAGGGAATGCAGCAGCCTGCAGGAACAATAGACACGTTTATTGCCTTGTATGTACTGGTAGAGATCTGAGAGTATGGGGATCTGCACGACAAACTTTTCCACGACAGACTAGTAGTGGGTCTAAGAGATTCGTCACTGTCAGAGAAGATGCAACTCGACAAAGATCTCACCCTCATGAAAGCAGTCACAATGGCTAGACAGTCAGAGGCGATAAAGCCGCAGCAAACCGACTTATGAGAAATGTGTGCAAGCAAACTAGCAGTAGACGCAGTGCAGCTTAAGAGAGGAAGACAGCACAAGTTTAAAGGCAAAGGGCAAATGCCAGGACAGCAAAAAGTTAAAACAATGACGCGGAGCAAAATAGAGCGCAAGACATGCCCCAAGTGCAGAAAACTACCGTTCCACCCAGCATTTCAATGTCCAGCCAGGAGTGCAGAATGCCACAACTGAGGCAAATGAGGACACCATGGAAAAGTTTGTAGGTTAACCCACGGTGAATGAGGTAGTGGAGGACATGGACAGATTGTTCCTCAGAGAAATAGCATCAGGCGAGGAGCCCTGGATGGCTGACGTTAATGTAGGAGGCAACAAAATTACCTTCAAAACCAACTCGGGGCCAATTACAGCCATTCCTGAGCAGTGTTTAAAAGAATTATACCCGGAGATGGTAGGAGGGGAAAAGCACAGAAGCCACTCTACGGTCCAGGGGAGTGAAATTGATGGTCCTGCAATCGGCAAAAGAAAAACTCTCATACAGAGAGAAGAGCACAGAAGTGTAAGTGGTGAGAGACTTACAAGTGGCGCTGTTGAGCAGACCAGCTTTGGTGAGACTCCACCTCATGGCCGGATTGGACCCCCTAGACCAGGAGACGGTCAGGAAGGCATACCTCAAACTTTGCAATGGACTTGGGCTAGTACAGAAGCTATATGTCATTAAACTCAAGCCTGATGTGAAACCATTTTCACTGAAGGTACCTTGAAGGATCCCACTGCTGCTCATGCGCAGAGTGAAGAGAGAGCTTGAAAGAATGGAGAAGCTTGGAGTTATCAGCCGCATAGAGGAGCCTACAGAATGGTGTTGCGGCATGGTGGTAGCATCGAAAAAGAATAAAGAAGATGTTCACATTGTGTGGACTTGACACCCTTGAATGGATCAGTGTGTAGAGAAAAGTTTATACTTCCTTCGGTGGATCAAACCCTAGGCATGCTCACCAGTGCACAATATTTTACCAAGTTGGACGCGAACATGGGATTTTGGCAAATTCCTTTGTCCAAAGAATCATCTCCTTACATAACATTTATCATGCCATTCGGGTGTTACTATTTCAACTGCCTACCCTTTGTTATCTCTTCTGCCCCTTCACACTTTCAGAACAGAATGGTGACTGAGGTTACTGCAGGCCTGGAAGGGGTTGTCTGCCACATGGATGATATCCTCATTTGGGGGACCACGAAAGACCAATAAGTTGCAAGGATCCATGCAGTCCTAGAATGAGCAGAAAGAACAGGGGTTACTCTCAACATGTCAGTGGGAGTTTGGAAGGAGGCAGGTGACATTTCTGGGGTACATCATCTCAGCAGAAGGCATGAGACCAGACCCAGACAAGATGAGAGCTGTGCAGGACATAAAGGAGCCCAGTAAGGGTCTTTTGCTTTCTTGAGCACGAGTGAGCTCAGAAGTTTCCTCAGTATGGTGAACCAACTAAGGAAGTTCATACTAAACCTGGCTGAAAAGGACAAACCACTGAGAGATCTATTGTCCAAGAAAAACCAGTAGAGCTGGGGACATGAGCAACAGAGGACAATTAGTAATCTCAAGCAAGAGCTATCATCCACACCGGTACTTCAGTTGTATGATCCAAATAGGCAACTGAGAACATCAGCTGACAATTCATCATATGGACTGGGAGCAGTATTACTACAGAAGGATGGAGACAATTGGTCACCAGTCGCTTATGCTTCCAGATCGCTAACAGAAACAGAGCAACGGTACGTGCATCTGGGAAAAGAGGCATTGGCACTGACTTGCACTTGTGAGAGATTCAACAATTTTATTTTGGGACAATGGTTTGAGTTGGAGACGGACCACAAACCACTTGTGAGTCTGCTAGGTGGGCAAGTGCTGGATTGGCTGCCACCATGGATACAGAGGTTCAGGATGAAGCTGATGAGATACTCATACATGAGCTCACACACCCCTGGAAAGAACCTCACAACTGCAGATACACTCTCTCGCTCCCCACTACAAGAAGGAACCATGACAAAGAACTCATAGAGGACACCAATATTTACGTTGAGATGTTGATGGAAAACTTCCCACCAAACAACAGATACCTGACAGAGCTCCGAGAGCAACTATGTGCTGACAGTGTGTGCGTGCAGGTCTTGAAATACTGCATTGGAGGCTGGCCAGACAGAAACCAGCTACAAGGACCATACAAACACTACTGGCAAGAGGGGGTCATTCTGAGTGTGCACAATGGACTACTCCTGTGTGGTATGAGATTAGTTATTCCGGCTACTATACGGAATGAGGTACTCGAGAAAATACATGAGGGCCACCGGGGGTTGTTAAGTGCCAGGAACGTGCCCATCAAACAGTGTGGTGGCAAGGTCTGAGTAATCAAATAAGTGAAATTGTCTTGAGGTGCATCCAGGAAAGGACAAATGTAAGAGAATCGCTGATGCTGAGTAAATTTCTTGACATGGCGTGGGAAAAACTTGGCACAGACTTATTCACTCTTGGAGAGGACACATACTTATTCTTCTTTCTTTCTTCTTTCTTTGGCTTGGCTTCGCGGACGAAGATTTATGGAGGGGGTAAAAAAGTCCACGTCAGCTGCAGGCTCGTTTGTGGCTGACCAGTCCGATGCGGGACAGGCAGACACGATTGCAGCGGTTGCAAGGGAAAATTGGTTGGTTGGGGTTGGGTGTTGGGTTTTTCCTCCTTTGCCTTTTGTCAGTGAGGTGGGCTCTGCGGTCTTCTTCAAAGGAGGCTGCTGCCCGCCAAACTGTGAGGCGCCAAGATGCACGGTTTGAGGCGTTATCAGCCCACTGGCGGTGGTCAATGTGGCAGGCACCAAGAGATTTCTTTAGGCAGTCCTTGTACCTTTTCTTTGGTGCACCTCTGTCACGGTGGCCAGTGGAGAGCTCGCCATATAATACGATCTTGGGAAGGCGATGGTCCTCCATTCTGGAGACGTGACCCATCCAGCGCAGCTGGATCTTCAGCAGCGTGGACTCGATGCTGTCGACCTCTGCCATCTCGAGTACCTCGACGTTAGGGGTGTGAGCGCTCCAATGGATGTTGAGGATGGAGCGGAGACAACGCTGGTGGAAGCGTTCTAGGAGCCGTAGGTGGTGCCGGTAGAGGACCCATGATTCGGAGCCGAACAGGAGTGTGGGTATGACAACGGCTCTGTATACGCTTATCTTTGTGAGGTTTTTCAGTTGGTTGTTTTTCCAGACTCTTTTGTGTAGTCTTCCAAAGGCGCTATTTGCCTTGGCGAGTCTGTTGTCTATCTCATTGTCGATCCTTGCATCTGATGAAATGGTGCAGCCGAGATAGGTAAACTTATTAGTGGTGAACTATTTCTCTAGATTCATAGAAATAGCACAACTCAGCCTGACACAAACTACCGATGTAACCGTTAATTTAAAATCAGTGTTTGCATGGCATGGCATTCCAGAGATATTAGTAAGTGACAACAGTCCACAATTCTCTGGACAAAACTTGAAACCCTTTGAAGTAGATTACGGGTTCGAGCATGTGACCATTAGCCCTACGTATTCACAAAGTAATGGCGAGGCAGAGCAAGCAGTACAAACAGTGCTCAAGTAAGCAAAAGACCCTTACCGTGCACTATTGGCACACAGAGCCACACCACTGAGAAACACCTACAGTCCAACCCAGTTGCTAATGGGATGTCACCCTCACATGACTCTCCCGACTCTTCCAGAGAGGTTGCAGCCGGAACTCCCAGACCTGCTACAACTCCAGGAGAGGAAGAAGAAGTGTAAGAATATGAAGTGATATAATGAGAGATACAGAACGAGTGGCTTGGAAAAGCTAGCACCAGGAGATGAGGTGTGGATCTCCAATGCAAGACAGCAAGGTACAGTAACTTCCATGAACCACAGCCCATGATCGTTAGGGGACCACAAGGGACACCGAGATGGAATCGTCAACATCTCGTTCCCATTCCAGAATCTCCAGGTGAAAAACAACAAGAGCACAGGCTCTGGAACAGGTGCAGAGACTCTGCTGACTGAAACACAGAGCTCACCTGGAAAAATTAGAACGAATTTTGGATGAGAAGTAAAGAGACCACAGAGACTGAATCTGTAAAACACCCAGAGTCAATAAAGACGTGTATTGTAAATGTTGTATGTGTATTTGTAACAGAATGTGTAAAGGTAACTGTAATGGGTGAAGCCACAAAGTAAGGGTGATGTGGTGCAACACTATTGGTGGGACATCAAGCAGGCCGATGACGTCACGGGGTGGGGCTTCCGCGTCGTGGAGAGAGAGGCTCGGGACTAGCAGGGAAAAACCTGCACATGTAAGATATTCACCAAGTGTATGGTAAAATAAAGCAAGCCAAGAACACAACACCAAACACAAGATCATTTTTATTACGAGCATGTCTGAACCCAACACGACAGTAACAACTACAATTCGGAGGGTCAGAGCTCGTGATGGATGGAGAGACATGATCGCCCATGCTGTCAAGGCACCTGAATGATGATGATCAGAATTGACATCCTGTAATCTCTGCTTTCTGTTTGTTTCTACATCAGTCATTTCTGTTACAGCACTTCTCAATTTAAAATAAATCCAATTCAGTGGATGTCTCTTTACAACTGAAATATTCAAATCCCAGAATTATAAGATATAATGTCAAAGAATGGCATTTGAAGGTAAAATTTCCAAATTGCCATCCAAATGTTATCTCGCCAAAAGCCTCACTGTGTGGAAACAATGTAGATTAGGATATAACAAAGTTAGGTGATGCTCTTTGAGTAATTCGTGGTCCATTCATGGTGATTCCCAACATTCATTCTTGAAACGAATGTATTAAATGGCAGGGAAAGGAAATGTACTTGCATGTACTAATTCAATAATTGCTCAATTTTCATCCCAATTTACACTCATCCACTTTATCTCTTTAATGTACCAGTTCAAAGTAGCTGTGAATATACTATGGTAAAATTCTCTTTGGTGACCACATCAGTTTAAGATAAGTGGAGGAATGTTTAGGGGAGATGTCTGAGGTAGGTTTTTACACAGGAGAGTGATGGATGCCTGGAATAAATTGCCAGGGGTGTTGGTGGAAGATGGCACAATGGGGACATTCAAATGACTCTTACATGGTTTTTTTTTTACACAGAAACTCCACGATGTTGCCATACAGAAGATCCACCATTGAACTGGGTTTGGTTTTTTTACACTGAAACGAACAAAGCTGGAATTTTTACAGGCCAGTGTGTCTTTTTACACAGCAAGCCGGCATTTTGCAAGCAAAAGAGGCAGGACGTGAAATTCAACAGTATCAGAATCTAGTGTCAAGTATAACATCATATTTGATGGCACGTTAGACCCACAAAATTTTTCCCAAAAGATGGCTCAAAAATAGTCCTCCGGTCTTATATCTGAGGTTGAAATTGGGGTGATAATGGTGAGTAATGCCGACGGTAATGGTGTCGGTCCCCACATTTGTCATTGTTGTGTTTGGAAAGTGTCAGGTTCATTACAGACAAGTCTGGAAACAAGGGTTTGCAATCACAGAATAACAATTCATAGAAGAGCGTGAGAAAATCATAGCAGGAATAAAACACACAGGTGCACACATTATAAAAGAGCATGGGAAAATGCACAATTTAATAAAACATATACATGCAATGTATAAAAGAGCACAGGAACATCTACTGCAAGATTTGATCTACAGCAGTGATTTTCAAATTTTTTCTTTTCTTACTAATCCCCGCCATCTATCATTGGGGGATGGTGGCAAGCTGTTGAGGGGGGTGTGGACGGGTAACAGGGCGATAGGCTTCAGGCTGTTCAAACTGAGGACAAACCCACAGACCAGCTTGCTCACAGCACAGACACCTGGGGATAGCTGAGAGTGGGGCAGTGGAAACAGTGTGGGGTTGATCTTTTATCACCATGCCATTCCTTAACACTAAAGGTCTGTCAGTGATTGTGTTGAAGACATTCAGTAACTGAACATATTCACTCTCCTTCTGTAGAGTTCTAGATTCAGTACCCTTTGATACATAATTTTTAAATCTTATTCATGATCAAGCATTTTGAAAGACCAACAGCCACCCCACTTATCCTTGCAAAACTATGAATTATGTATTTATGAATTAAATATCTCATTCTCCTCCCAGCCATACATCTGTGCTTCATCCACAATGAAACAGTGAGTCTAGTATAGGATACATCACTATTTCATCAGATCATTTCATCTCTTGCTCCAGCCATTTCATTTCCAGCTCATTTCAGACTTCTGCATTTATGGGAGCATGCATAGACATCCAAGATGGGCTAAGCCCTAAGTGCCTGCCAAGTGAACTACTCACTGTCAGCTAGATTGACTCTGCCTTTTACCTTTGCTGTATAATTGCAGCTCATTCTGGCAGACTGAGTGTCAAATCAGTGATGTACTGGGAATGATACTTTGCCAGGTTAGTGTTGGACCCAGCCATGTTTTGTGATTGCCTTCACCCCTCTCCATGAGAGGCCCACAGCAAAAGAGAGCAGGCAGCAGGCTGCCAGGAGAGAACAGGACAGTGGGCCACTGGGAGAGAGCAGGACAGTGGGCTGCCGGGACAGAGTGGGACATCGGTATTATTATTAAAAAAATTTTTCCTGTTGTCCTACTTGCATGTTTTGTCCAAATTTTAAATACATTAATAAAATTATGGTACACATGTACATCCTTACCTGAATTGGTCCTGGAATGCCAGAAGCACCTTTTACACAGCCGACATTCCGGAACTGTTATTAGGTCTGTTGCCAGAAAAATACCAGGACTGGAATGATCCCCACAATTCTGTCTGCTTTTTAGATAGCAGACATTCTTTTAAAAAGGAGCAAATGTCCCAGAATTAAAGGACTGTATAAAAAGCATATAAGAGAAGAATTGGCTCGCATTTCAATAGAGTTCATGTGGATGAGTCAACTTGGCAGGAAGCCACTTTTAGCAGTAAACATTGATTCATTATTATACTCAAATATTGATGAAAATGCACAGTTTGTATAGCAGTTAGCACCATGCCTTTACAGCGGCAGCAATCAGGACCAGATCGGGGTTCAAATCCTGTGCTAACTGTAAGGAGTTTGTACATTTTTCCCATGTTTAAGTGGGTTTTCTCTGGGGGCTCCAGTTTCATCCCACCATTCAAAACATATTGGAGGTATAGGTTAATGGGGTGTAAAAATGGGTGCATGGACTCATGGGCCAAAATGGCCTGTTACTGTGCTGTATGTCTAAATTTAAAAATTTTAATTTAGTAACAGAAAATCATTAATAACCGGATCATCTGACAAACCTTTTCAAATAAGTGCAGATATCTCAAAACTTTATTTTTTTTCTCATATGATGTAAGTTAACCACCAAATCACAGTGGGAGGGTGGGGGGGGGGGGGCAGGGCTGCATGTTGAGTCCACTGCTATTCATTCTGCTGACCCATGACTGTGCAGCTAAACACAGCTCGAACCACATCAAGTTCGCTAATGACATGACCATGGTGGGCCTGATCAGTAAGAATGATGAGTCAGCATACAGAGATGAGGTGCAGCAACTAACAGACTGGTGCACAACTAACAACCTGCATCTGAACGTTAAAAAAAGAGATGGTTGCCAACTTCAAGAGGGCCAAGGAAACATACTCTGCTATCCATTGATGGCTCCATTGTTGAGATCATCAAGAGTATCAAGTTTCTTGAAGTGCACTTGGGGGAGAACCTCACATGGTCCCTTAACACCAGCTCCATAGCCAAGAAAGCCCTCCAGTTTCTTTACTTCCTAGAAAGGCAGAGGAAAGTTCATCTCCCACCCTCCATTCTCACTACATTCTACAGAGGATGTAAAGAAAGCATCCTGTGCAACTGCATCACCGCCTGGTTTAGAAGCTGTATCTCCTCAGACTCCAAGACCCTGCAGCGGATAGTGAAATCAGCATAAAAGATCATTGGGGTTCTCTTCCTACCATGAAGAACATTTACAATACATGATGCAGACAAAAGGCAATAAACATTGTGAAAGACTCCACACACTCCTCAAGGAAACTATTGTCCCTTCTGCCATCTGGTAAGAGGTACTGCACAACTTGGGGCCCTTAAGTCCAGATTGGGTACTGTGGACTTTTATTGTATATGTCTTAATATTTTAATGTGTTTAACTTCTATTCTAAAATACTTTTGTAAGTATGTTCCATGGTCCTGGAGAAATGCTATCTTGTCTTTACTGTGCAAGTGTGGTGATAAATAAAGGTGACTTGACAAATTAACATTGTATTAAAGCAAATAAGATTTATATTTTTATGTCAATATTTTCTTGTTATTTTTTTTAATTGTAAACTGTCATTAATATCTTTTTGCCCACATACCTAATTGGCAGCAGTTATTGAAAATTCAATAAAATGTATTAAAAAATAATTATCACTTTGCACCAAGCCCACAGATAAGTAAAGACAAGATTTAGTTCATCTTGTAACTTGATGGGACTGGGACTACAGCTGTGAGCCAAATAAAGATCCTAATAATTAAAGCTGTGACATTCTTCTATTTCTTATTTCCACTTCATCATATTTCAATTTAATTGGTTATTTGTTTGGGAAAGCACAATTAATTGTGTGAATTCTAAATCAATAAAGCAAGAACTGTTAACAACAGTAGTCATAAATCCATGCAATTTAATCATAAAATTAAATCAAATTTTACATGCGATCCACAGTTCAATGATACACATCATAAAGACCTATAATGTCAAAATGTTTTCTGAAATAAAACAAGCTCTTCTTTTCATCAGTCTCTAATTTCTCCGGATTGAAAGGTTTATTCGAATCTCCTATTTTCCTGACTGTATGACAATTCTCCTTCTTCTACACCAGAGTGCTGAATGTGTTTTCCTTTAGGCTCTACTTCATTTTGAATCTTCACATGGTTGAAAATATACTTCATTGTACACTTGTACAGCCTTTCTTCCCCCCCCCCCCCCACCCCCACCACCATCACCTTTAAGTGGTGCATATCCTTATTTCCTTTTTCCTTCTTATTACCAAGTTGGTACTGTTATGAGCCCAAAGGACCCCAAAACCCAGCAGCAACAGACATTCACCAAGACAAGTAGCAACTTAAACAAAAATTGTTTTTAATTATCTTTAAACATGAAAACAGAATCAAACTTTAACTTACCTCTATTAACTTAACTAACCTTAAACCCCTTCTAATTCTAAGCACATATGTATGTAATGTGTGTGTAAATTTAAGAAAAGTTCATTGATTCACAGTTCAATCTCACTTCTCATTCTTCCAAGTTCACTGGTTGCAGGCAATTCTTATACTGTGCACAAAATTTAACATGTATAAAGTTCACCAGGCTTCAGTGCTCGGAAGGTAAATGTTTACCGCTCAGGAAGGTTCTTTTAAGGTTTGCAGAAAGAGATCTGTTGTTCCAGGATTTCCACCACTGAGGTTCCACCATTAGCCACCTCAATGTCTTGCTGGTAAAACTTGCCCGATCAGAGTTCTCCAGATGATAACCTCTTTCTTTCAGGCTACCACAGAGTTCCTTTTTGTCCCATTTATTCCAAAAGAAACATCAGACAGATAGCACTTCCAGCCATCCGCCGTTCTAGAGCTTTTCTTTAGTTTCAACAAGCTTCCTGGCTTGCACTGTTCAGCTGCTTTCAGTGTCACATACAGTAGCTGAAAGAGCTTGTTTTACCTCTCTCCCTCCCTCTCTCTCTCTCCAACTGAGACTGCTAGAAAGCCCATGTGACTCTCTTACTTGAAAAAAAAACCCACCTTCTTCAGCAAACAACAGGAGTTAGTCCTCTTGGTCAAGCTGTTGCCTTTAAGTAAGTAAAGGAGTAACCTTTCTGTGAGCACTAAAGATACTTGCCAACAGCCAGTGTCTCCATTCCAAAACAATGGTCTATTTATTTTATGACATTATTTCAATTAGCACCTACTTGTTAAATATGCATAGCATTCTTCATAGCTTCTGTAAAGTCTACTGAATATGAATTCTTCAGTATTTCAAAAAAGATCTGTTTTCAAATGTGTGTATGTATGTAACCTACTCTAATTTTACCAATTTTTTTCCCAAATATATATTCCATTACAGTACAAACTAAGAATTATCTTTGACAAGTCACAGCTGTAATAAAATATATGCCACTTGCCTCGATGAGGGCAATTTCAACTATTCTAAAGAAACTTAACACTATTCAGAACAATCCTGTCTAGTTGATTAGCACCCAATGAAAAACTCTAATTATTAATTCCCTCAACTACCAACTCACCATAGTTACAGATTATAATATACAGAATATAATGTGGTTACTCTTTGGTCATACCAATAGCAATTTTCAAATCTGTGACCTATAACATCAAGAAGGACAAAAGCAGTGAATACATGATAACATCATCTGGACTGTAGTGGCACAGTAGCAAACCAATGAGGCCCTCAGCAGTTGAGAGGCTCACATCGGCTGCAAGCAACTTGGGGTCAGGTGACCCACACAAACTGTGGATTGCTGGAGATTGGCTCATGGGATTTGAGAAAGTGCAAGAACGGCTCCCAAAGAGCCTCAGATGCTGAAGGCTTTCTGATTGTGTCAGAGGTTTGGATCTGAACTGAGGCTACCAATAAATCGAGCAGAAGCTGCGGGAGTGCTGGAGGCCAATCCATGGGCATTCAATGAGTCTGAAGGGACTCTCTTCTGCTTCTCTTTTTCTCACTGTACAGGGTGCTAGGTGGCACTTTGCTGTTCAGCAAGCAGAAGACAATTTTGTGTGTTATTAAATGTTATGTACTATCGCATGACAATAAAGGAATCTTATAGGTTAGACTTCAAATCCCACATTATTTCAAGACTCAAGGTTTCAAGATTCCATTTATTATCTACATAAAATAAACATTTTTTCCTTTGTTTGGCCTACTATCACAACTTAGAAGTATCTTGCTGTTTCTTTATCATCTCTGATTCTAAATCCATGAATCCCCAACCAATGGCAGTGTGGGAGTACCTTCATGAGAAAGACTGTAGGTTGAAGAAGGTAACATAATACCTTCTCAAGTGCCATGAGGAATAGGCAATAAATACTGGTTTGACCAATGCTCCTGTTGGAAATGGCCAGAAATCCTAGCCCGAACCCCCTCACCTTGAATTACCATCTGCATTCATTCAATATCTTCACTTATCTAGGTTGGATGTGAGAGATTTTCTCAATGGACTTAAAGATCCTGGAATCTAGCAACATACTCTCAGTTGTGAATGAGGTTCTGATAGAACAAAGACCTGTCCCAAAATCTTTGACACCCGGAACATTTAGGAGAGGAACTCTGCCAAATGTAAAAGCTGTACATGATTTAACAGTTTTTACAAGTTCTACCTGACATTCAAAACATTTAAAAACTATTTTAAAAAGTTAATGATTGAAAAAACGCAAGTTAAAATAAAAACTAGACAGTCAAGTTTTACTAGACAGTTATAAAAAAATAAAATATCAGAGAAGAACAAAATAATTTAAAAACCTTTCCCTTTGCCTCCAAAATAATTCTCCACTATGTAGAGTTCAAATAACAGAGCAAACTAATTGACTTGGCTTTCTGAATACAGTATGTCAGAAATTCCCAGATTTTGTGTTTGTACATGCAGAGGGTTTACTGTAATTTTAACAGCTGAACATCAGCATTAGCCAACAAAATCCAATCCATATACTCCTAATATGGAACTATGCACAGGCTTGTATACAACATCTTCTGAGATTCATTAAGATTGCCCAATCATATTTAACTTCAGATCAAATGGAAACTTTCATCCCATCTGTAGTGTGAATTGTGGAAGGTCATGTGACCTCTCCATCGAGCATGTGGATTGTGAAGGGTCACATGACCTCTCTGCCTGGAACCTAGTCAGAAGTCGCAATCAAAGTTGGACTCTGCCCACCCATTAGTACACACCTGACCACTGGTCTCTTTAAACAGTTACAGATTACCTAGGCTGGACTCCCAGCTTACTTCACTTTAAAAGCCCACCATGTGCAGTTGACCAGTCTCTTTGCTCCTTGATCCTGACTACAAATACTGCTCTATGCTAGGTCGTGAACTATGGTCATCGCTGGAAGAATCGTTGGTAAGGTGTGCACAACAGTAGTAATCTGTGGGAATACTTATCATTGAGATGTGTTGAACTCCCTATCTTGTAAGAGTATTTTAGCAACTGAATATTACTGCACAAGTGTAATAAAGAGAGAGAGTAGGTGACCACTGGTATCGGAGATCACTGTATCCAATGTGAATGCCTATACAGGTACATGATCCTTTATCTGGACATCTAAAATCTGGAAAACTCCAAAATCTGGTAAGTGGGGAGAGAGGCGGCTGGGTGGCTGGCGCTTGGGGGAGGCGGCCAAGGGACCAGAGCTAGGGGAGGCGGCTGGGTGGCCGGCACTTGGGGGAGGCAGCCACCAGTGGACCAGTGCTTGGGGGAGGTGGCCGGGCGACTGATGCTTGGGGGAGGAGGTCGGGCGACCGCAGTTGGGGGAGGTGGCCGAGGGACCGGCAGTTGGGGGTGACGGCCAGACGACTGGAAAGGGGTGGGGGTGGATACGGCAGCACAATTCCGATGGGCTTTCTGAAATCCAGAAAAATCCAAAATTCAGAACACACTGTCCCCCAAGAGTTCCGGATAAAGGACTGTGTACCTGTATAGCTTTAGTATCAAGGGTTGTTTTGTGTCTTCCCCATTACAATTTCCCATGTGTCCAATAAAGATAATCCTTTGTTTGTTAGCCTGTGTCTGGACTCGCTTCTTTAAGAACTCAGTGAACCTGATTTAAATCTCACGTACACCATCACTTTAACTCCATGGTCAAGTTCTTCTCTCAGTGAATACCTGGCTGAAAGCATCTTTCCTCGAATGTTTCCCAATATGTTCACTCCTTTAAGTAGCTTCCTTCTGGCACACATTTGTGTGACTACCAACTGACATTTGTTTCAGATTATAAACCTCATTTCACTTGAATTATAATTTTACAAATATGTATTTGGAATAACTGCTTTTTCTCATAAGCAAAAGGAAACATTGACTGAAAGCATCAAATCAGAAATCAAATTGTCATGTACCAAATACATAAATGTAAATCAGGAAGTATAAGTTATGAAATAAGGCCTCAGAATGAGGCTCAGCAGGAATAAATCATTTGGAAATTCAATTCATCTACATCCATTGGTCTAAAGAATAAAGCACATTATAGTTAAAAGCCGCTTTCAGGTGCATTCTCCACCAAAAATGTGCCTTCAGAAGCAGATGCAGAGCTTTGGAATCGTCATTCATGTGGCAGTCCTGTAAGCGCTGCGCTGTCCGCCTGAAAGGGACAACTGCACGGGAGGTGCCTTAGAGTGCACTCAGGCTCCTGTCCATTGTATTTGTACTCACGCCCACTGATGGAGGAGAAGCAAAAGGAACACAGGATTACGGTGGACCCGGAGCAGGCTAGAGAAATACTGATGATGGTTTCAGCCTTTCTCAGTGTTCAGAACGAGATACCCTGCCTGTACACTGTGTTTCCAAATTCACGTCAAGCGTCTCAGGCTGACGACGTCACTGCAACGTCATCAGCCTGCCCCTTAGCAGCCTCTTTCAGGCAGCTGCATTCAGGTGCCTAGGGGGACTTCAGTGCTCTGGCAATTATCCCTCTTGGAGGAGGGTTACAAAGTGTGCCTCGGAGGCGCCTCCTGCTCTTTTAGGTGGGTACCCCAAGAACCGCATAAGGGTAGAATATGTGGCTTTACATCGGGGTATTCTGGCCACCTGAAAGAGCCTAAAATGAGTTTGTATTCAATCGCACTTGATTATATACTTCCAATGCTTCTTGACATTAACAGTTAGTAATACTGGGCATAACATTTTAGAAATTTCCACCCCTCATCATCTATGTCAACCAAAGTCAATTCTCTTTTCTCTTCTATCCTACTCCTTATTTGAATGTCAGTATTGAAACATTTATCAATTTTTCCATTGTTCCCACTTCTAATCAGTATTGGTACCAATAGAGGCACAGGCCTCTAGGCTGAGAAGCAATCATCCACCACTACCCTCTGGTTTCTCCCATCCAGCCATTGTCAAATCTTTGAACCTTCCTGACTAACCTCCCATGTGGGACCTTGTCGAAGGCCTTATCCAAGTCCATGTAGTAAACATCCACAGCCTTTCCTTCATCAACATTCCTGGCAACCTCCTTGAAAAACTCTATAAAGATTAGTTAAACATGACCTACCATGCACAAAGCCATGTTGACTATCGCTTATAAGTTTCTGGCTATCCAAATAATGGTAAATCTGACCACTTAGAACACCTTCCAATAATTTACCTACAATTGGCATCAGGCTCACCAGCCTATAATTTCGAGGGTTACTTTTGGTGCCTTTTTTAAACAACGGAATAACGTAAGCTACCCTCCAAGCTACCCTCTGCTAGACCCTCTGCAATTTCTACATGTCTTCCCCAAGATCCAAGGGAATATCTTGTCAAGCCAAAGGGACTTATGCACTTATATTTGCTTTAAGACAGCAAGCATTTCCTCCTCTTTAATCTGTATAGGTTCCATGAACTCACTGCTTGTTTTCCTTACTTCCCATGACTTTGTGCCTGTTTCCTGAGTGAAAACTAATGAAAAAAAATCATTTAAGATCTCCCCCATCACTTTTGTCTCCATAGAAAGCCGACCAATCTGATCTTCACAGGGACCAATTTTGTCCCTTACTATCCTTTTGCTCTTAATATACCTGTTGAAACCCTTAGGATTTTCCTTCACATTGTCTGCCAAAGCAACATCTTTTTTTTTGTCTTCCTGATTTCTTTCTTGAGGTTTTCTTGCATATTTTATACTCCACAAGTACCTCATTTGCTCAATGTTGCCTATACTTGCTATATACCTCTCTCTTCTGATCCCCAATATCCCTCGAAAACTAAGGTTCTCTATGCCTGCTAACCTTGCTGACAAGAACATACAAACGCTATAGTCTCAAATTTCACCTTTGAAGGTCCTCCACTTAACTTACACATCCTTGCCTGAAAACAAATGATCCCAATCCACACATTCTAGATCCTTTCTCATTTCTTTAAAATTAGCCTTTCTCCAATTTATCAATGTTACATGGACAAAATTGGGGACAGGGATTGTTATGGGCAAATGAAAGTCAGAAGACTATAGATATTGAAATAAAAGCAGATAGAAAGCAATTGTGGAAAGAAGAAGAGACATTTCATTTCAGGCCAAAGATTGTTCATTGGAATGATCTGATGAAGGGTGCCCAACCTGAAAAGTTAAGTGTTTGTCTTTTCAAAGATGCTGACAGCCAAAGCATCTTTTATGTTTTTATTTACCATGGCAAAGTTTGCTATGTCAGGATTGTTGTGACCAGGACATTTGTAACCAGTGTTTGTTCTGACTTGTCAGGCAGGACTCCTAGCAGTTCCCAGCTTCTATATCATTAGAAATAAGTGGATTGTGATCTCTTATCTCTTGACTGGAAAAACCTAGACTATTGTCTCTTTCCTAGCTCAGGTGCTGACCTGTGTAGGTTAACTGTCCAGATCATCAAAATTATAATTGAAAACTAGGTATCCTTTGCTGATCTTATCATAGATAGGTACAAAGGAAAACAGGCCAATCAAATCTGCTTTGACCATCGACCACACATTTACATCAATAGATATTAATCCCTATTTTTCTATTCTCTTGATATTCTCAATTACCCAAGATTCTACCTACTCACTTCTAGAGGAAACCCACACATTGGCAGACAGCACCCAAGGTCAGGATAGAACCTGAATCTCCAGTACTGAAGCAGCAGGACTACCCTACCCTATTGTGCTGTTGATGTATGACGTCAGCCAATTTCATACTGACATATGAGATGAGACTGTTCGCAATTATAAACATTACCCATCCATTTTGGTAAATTAAGATGTAACCATATAACCACTTACAGCACAGAACAGGCCAGTTCGGCCCTACTAGTCCATGCCGCAACAAATTCCCACCCTCCTAGTCCCACTGACCAGCACCCGGTCCATGTCCTCCCTGTATAATTACTCCATGAGCATTTATCTGCAGTATTTTGCTTTTGCCTTCATCATTTGTCCTTCCTATCGCTTTTCAACAGATTTATTAATATTTTAATTTTCACCTGCTCTCTCTCACTTTCTTTCTGCAGAATTCATTGATGTAATTTTTTTCTTCATTTAAATTGCAATAAAATTATTAAATCATTTGGAGGTGTGCAGTGAATAATTTTCTTCAAGATATTTACTTAAACCATTCTCTTATTTCATCAGTATTTCAAAATGACATATTTTGCCCTGGTCCTTGAGATTATGAACCTAGCTCATAAAATTATAAAGTGTATCATAAGGGCTAGATTATATAAAAGTAATGAGGACCCTGTATGAAATTTTAATGAAGTTTATGCTCTGAATAGCATGAAGCTCTACAAAACAGAGGTTTGAGAGAGCTTATACTGTGGATTCAGATATCTTTCTGAGATGTTAAAGAATCTGATTTACCACTTCCAAAGGCAAGAATATTGAACACAATATTATCCTGTACTTGACCTTTACAGTATCCATGGCTGCAATGACCATTTATAGTGTACCTTCTTTGACGGTTGCCAAAACGTTAAGCTGGATAATGCTGCAGTCTATGGAGACAATTGGCTCACTGCAATGAGTATAACATTACATTCCAGACTTCTGTGCCTGTATACTGCAGAACAGAACTGCAAAACTTGCAAAAGTCCATTGCAAGCAATTTTAAGTTTTAAGTTTCAGCTGATTTGTCGCACAATACCTTGTACAGAAGGGTTCTTTTATTACTTTCAGCATCACAGCCGTGCATTGAGCACAATCTACAGAATATGAGATTACAATGAAAAGGAAGATCAAATAGCACCAAGCAAGGGCAATGTGACAGCACTGTTATGGGTTTCGTTCAGAAGTCTGATGGCTGTAGGGAAGAAACTGTACTTAAGCCTTCAGGGCATGTTTTCACACTCTTAAGTCTTCTCTCCAATGGCAGGAGGGAAGATAGTACCCAGGATGTGATGGGGCTTTCAGTATGTTGGCTACCTTTGTTAGTCAGCAGAGATGCAGATGTAGTCCATGGAGGGGAGGGGTTGGCAATATGTTCTGAGCTTTGTTCACTTCCTCCTGTAGTTTCTTCCAATCTTGATCAAAGCAGCTCCCATGCCAGGCTATGATGTTTCTAGCAAGTATACTTTTGATGGTGTACCTGTAGAAATTGTTAAAGGATGGGGGTGGGGGGAGGGGGAACACAACATGCAAAACTTCGTTAGTCTTCTGAGAAAGTAGAGGCATTGGAGCATTTTCTGGATAATTGCATCAGCATACTTGCCCCAGGTCATGCGATCTGAAGAATTTGAAGCTATCTACTCTTTTGACTTAAGCACCATTAATGTGACAAAGGTGAGGACTCGGCTCCCTCTTCTGAAATCAACGATCATCTCCTTCATCTCACTGATGTTTAGAGAAGTTTCATTCTCTTTCCCGTATTCTGTTTCATCATTGCCTGCCACTCAGTCAGTCCCTTATTGTGGTATGACTGGTAAATTTAAAGCTGGAGTTGGAATGGTATTTAGATATACAGTCATGGATGTGCATGGAATATATAGAGGATTGAGCGACTTTCATTGAAGAGAGTTGGTGATGAGCATGATCCTGGAGGAGATATTGTTAAGAGTCCAGGAAGATTTCATATCGTACAAATTTGTTCCCTCAGCTGTTATATCTAGATCAAAAGGCCAGCAAGACAAGTGAATTATTTTTCTATTGCTTTCTTTAATTTTGTTATTTCTTTATCTAATTTACACGTTAATTTGTTGGAAGTGAACTTTAAAAAAAATTTTCATTCATACATTTTAATTTCTTAAATTATTTCACTTTTTCTGATCATCAGAGACTTAAAAACTGAACAATTACAAAAATCATATGTCCACTCAATGATAGCAGACTGCGCTACCTTACACTAGGAAATTGCAGTGATGTAATATTTGCTTCACAAGGAACCTGACGTAATGATGCAGCTGTGGAGCTAGACTGAGGTGTGGAGGAGACTGAGAGGTGATTTGGCATAATGGCATAGATTGATCCACCATGCATTTGTCAGTGAGCTTAATGCCAGAAGCCACAGTGGCTTAGACAATAAGCTCTCATTAACTTTCAGCCAGCACTATCCGAATGGAAAACAAAGCTACAGAGCAATCCACAACAGGCAACTCAATGCCTTCCATCAAACAAAGAATTGCTGGAGAAAGTCATCAGGTTAGACAACATTCATGGGCAGAAATGGTGAGTCAACATTTTGGGTCTGGACCCTTTATCAAGTTTTTAAATGGACCTTTTATCTTAATGGTAGCTAAAGAACAATCTACTTTCAGATGGAGACTTAGTTCAGTCTTATTAAAAAGACCAAATTTTTGTGATTTTATTAGAAGGCAAATTCAGATTTTCTTTCAGACTAATTCTAATTCGCTTAATGATGCTTATTTTATGGGATGCAATGAAAGCTTACTTAAGGGGACAAATTATGTTATACTTCTAAAATTAAGGAGGTGTAACTAACTGCTACAAGCTTTGGCTCTGCGGATCCTAAAGCACAGAAGATATAGCTGCATGCAGGTTAGCTCAGAAAGAACACGCTGTTCCCAGAAAAAATGGCACAAACCCAGTTGAGCATAGTTAACCCTGAGTTTTATTGGGCTCACAGCCCTGCTTTTATTCTCAAATTGACGGGCGTGGTCAAAACTCTCTCAGCACTGATTGGTGTGTTTATGATCCGCTTTTCCTGATAGGCCAGTTAAGCTCTTTTGGCTATGGCCAATTGGAGGGCAGTGCTGTGGGCCTCATGCAGCCTGCTGGATTGTCGTGTTCATCCTTCATTTTGTGAGGCCCCATGGGGGAGCTGCGAAGGGCCACCACAGAGGATTATATGAAAGAATTGGACCAATTGGAGAAAGAGGTAACATATTGAAAAAAGGATTTACAAAGATGTGTCTCAGAAAAAAAGTCAGAGATTTATAAATAAGAAACTTCATTATAATATATTACAAACATATAGAATGGAGAAAGCAATAATGAGAACGAAGCAGAGATATTATGTTAGGTGAAAGGGTTCGTAATGTCCTTGCTTGGTAACTGAAAACAGAACAAATTTCAAGAACTATTAATACACTTAAAACAGAGTCAAATCTGACTACTTATAAGCCTCATGAAATTAATGAGGCTTTTAAACAATTTTATTCTCAATTGTACAAATCTGAATTGCAGAGAAATGATAATAAAATAGAGGATTTTTTGTCACAGAAGGGTTAATTTTACAAGAGCAAAGGGAGTTGGATGCCTCTTTCACCTCACGGGAAGTGGGGGAAGCATTGAACGCATTACAAAGTAATAAATCTCTGGGAGAGGATGTTTTTTACCACCTTAATTTTATAAAGAATTTGAAGATTTATTAATTCCTCCTTTTATGGATATATTAGAACAGACAATCATAACACATATGTTCTTGGAAACTTTCTCTACTGCAATAATAATGGTAATACTTAAAAAAGAGAGAGACCCTTTAAAACCAGCATTTTATAGACCAATTTCTTTGTTAAATCTAGATTATAAGATAATTGCAAACATTTTAGCTAATAGATTGATGAAATTTTTACCAAAATTGATACATATGGATCAGACAGGCTTTGTGAAAATGAGAAAATCTGTGGATAATTAACTAGGTTGCTTAGCATAATACATTTAGCACAAGAGAGGGGAGATTTGAGTGTGGCAGTGGCTTTGGATCCAGTAAAAGCATTTGATATATTAGAGTGGGACTTTTTGGTTAGGGTGTTTGAGAAATTTGGGATGGTCTGGTGTTTATAAATTGGGTTAAAGCTTTATACAACAACCCTAAAACTAAAGTTGTTATGAATGGGCAGTTTTCAACATTGTTTCACTGACTAGATCTAGTGAGCAAGGATGCCCTTTATCACCTGCACCATTTATTTCAACAATTAAACCTCTATTATGAGCTGATCCAGATATTAAAGAGTTTAAAGTTAATCAAGAAGAATAGAAAATTAATTTATTCGCTGATGATGTTTTGAATTATTTGTCAGGGTCAATAGGTTTGTTACATAAATTATTTTTAAGATTGGAGGAACATGGTAAGGTTTCAAGTTATAAAGTAAATTGGGATAAAAGTGAAATTATGCCTCTTACTATAGGGGCACTATTATATTCAATGTCAATGAGTTACTCAAATGGCCAGTGTTATATAGAGAATTTAGGTTAAAAAGACTTAAGTTAAAATGTGATGATTAATCATAAACAGGGAAGCCAGAACGGACAGAGAGTTTACTAGCAGTCAAGGACAGAAGGATCTGCTGAATATGTTTTTTTAAACCTATCTTTTCATGGTCATAGTGAGAGACATGCAGGAGACAAAGGATTGATAAGAAGTGTGAGAAACAGAATTTAGTGAATGTAGAGTTCACAGTGTACGTAACGAACGTGATAATTAATAATGCAGTTATACTTAGAATGTTTTTGTAATACTAACCAATTAAAACAGTATTAATAAGAAGGGAAGGGCAAATAATAAGGGTATAAAAATCAATGCACTGTATGTATCGGGGCTTAACTGGTGAGAAACCAGTTGAGTCCAACTCTGCAGACTTGTAAATAAAGCTTGTCGTGTCATCAGTTTTAAAGAGACTCATGTGTGAGAAGTTTTATTTCTGACAGCCAGTGAATGGGATAAAATATTTATGTATATGGATAGACAATAGATTAGAGAATGTATATAAACTGAACTATACACCCTACTTAGGAAAATCAATGAGATTTGAATAAGTGGAAGATGTTGTCAATTACATTATTGGGTAGGATTAATTGTATTAAAATGAATATATTTTCTAGGGTTCAATTTTTATTTCAAACATTTCCAGTAATGATACCACAAAAGTTTTTTCAAGAAGTAAATAAATATATTAGAAATGTTCTTTGGAAGGATAAGATGTCAAAAATTTCTTTAGATACATTGACATAAATTTGAGTTGGGGGTTTGAAATGACCAAATTTTAAAAATAATTATAAGGAAGTTCAATTGAGATTTTTAACTTCTTTCTTTGATGAGGAGAAAAAACAGCATGGATTACAATAGAAATTGATAAAATAGGAGAGAGGAAATCAAAAGATTTTAAATATAAATGGGAAGTGAAGTTATTATCTGGAGAAAGGGA
Source organism: Narcine bancroftii (assembly GCF_036971445.1). NCBI lineage: Eukaryota > Metazoa > Chordata > Chondrichthyes > Torpediniformes > Narcinidae > Narcine > Narcine bancroftii. The sequence continues at coordinate 296,869,590 of NC_091470.1, read as the reverse complement.
AGCACTCTTGCATTTGATTAATATTTGGAATAAAGTAAGTGCCTTTGATGCAAAAGTGACATTCCATTTTCAATGGATAATCAATTTTTAAATATTTGGTTTCAGAAAGGAATGAGATATATAGAAGTTTAATGACATTTGATCAATTAAAAAAGACATGGGATACAAAATAATACCTTTATTGTTACTATCAATGCTGGTTTATTTGAGAAATAAACTGGGTCCAACAATCTAATTACCAAAATGTGGTGATGTAGAAATATTGATACATAGTAAATATATTATGAAATTAATTTTTGGCTATGTCTACTTCACTGCAGAAGTGAAATATTAAACAGGGGATACATAAGTCCAGACAATGTTGGGAGACAGACTGAAATGTTAATATTGATGAAATAAATTAGTTCAGAGTTGTGTTGGGACTGTTTGACAAATTCTATAAATGTTAGATATAGGTTAGTTCAATACAATTTTTTTACATCAGCTAGATCTTACTCTGCAAAAACTAAATAAATTGAAATTGGATTTATCTGATCAGTGTTTTAGATGTGCTCAGAAGGTAGACACTTTTTTATATTCTACTTGGTCTTGCTCCAAAGAGAGACCCTTTTGGATAAATTTGGCATTTTATTTAGAACGGTTTATGGGAATTAAAATTCCACAAACTCCAATGTTATTTTTATTAGGTAATATTAAGGGAATAACACTGAAACTGAAGCTATCTACATATCAAAAGCAATCTTTAAAGACTGCCTTTGCAGTAGCAAAAAAATGTATAGCAGTGACATGGAAATCAGATACCCACTTGGGTATGAACATTGGAATGCAGAAATGCATCACTGTATTCCTTTAGAGAAGAAAACATAATTTGAGAAATAAATATGGCACCCATGCTTTAGAATTGTGGGAATTAATTTGTAGTCCTTTTCTTTAAGCCTCAAACTTCGTTAAATTCCTTGAAAGTATTAAAAGTTGTAAATGATTAATTCCATGAACTTGCATCAACCAGGTTTCAATTCTAGGTTTTACTTTTTTTTTCTTATGTTTTCTTACTTATTTCATTTTTTAAACTTATAAATAAGTTTAACTAAACTAACCCCAAAAGAGAAAAATAAATATTTAGTGGGGGAGGGGGTGGGGGTGGGGTTTATATAATCATGTTATGGATTTTATATTAATATTTGAATTGTTGTATTTTGTTCTTGGATATTATGGCATGTATGGAAAACATTTAAATAAAATTTTCAAAAATAAAGAATGTGTTTAAATAATTCTTCAGGTCAATTTCTTAGCTTTCTGACATTGTGAAGGAATCTAACTGCTGCAATAAATATGACACTAGACATTGGTTTTATTTCATTTATAGAAACTACCATTTCAATCAGGAGGAAATTCTTAGAGAAATAGAACATCAACTGAAACAGGATGAGAATAGAGCATTAATTACACCACACCATTTTCAGGCCACTGTGGGAAAAGTCTCAAAATCTATTCAATTGTTTTCAGGTTGTTATTATCCATGCAGTACAAGCACAAACATTTCTAATGAATAAGTGTGTCCTTTTCTTTATTGCAACAAATGAGCTCAAGAAGAGATTCCTTTTTTTTTTGTTTTGGTCTGAAGTTACAGCAATCAGGAGTTCATAGCAGGAAGTTGTGTATGCTAAGCATTTTAATCCATGTATATTAAGAGACAACAAAATGATGGGACCCATTGGTCTCTGACTGAATTTCTAACATGCTCAACATCAGAATCATTTGTTTATAAATGTCCCTCTTGTGTGCTCTTTTGTAATTGAATTGTCTAAATGTGTAGTCCTCTCCAATAAAACCAACTAAGCACATTTTAGTTTTGAATCGATTTTTGGATTAGATGCAAATAAAAAAAATATACATTTAATTTTCATTGCAATTTAATTAATTTGATGATGCCACCAAATGATCCAAGAGAGAGTGGTTCAGCAACGTTTATAGTTTTGTTACAATATGCACATTACATTGTATTATTCTCTAGTTTTCTTGGAATAAATGTAATCTGCCAGTATTATCGACTGAGAAGGAGAGACCATTGTGCTCTGACTGGTATCTTTCCATGAAGAAAGGAGAAGGCTTCTTATACTACTTAGAAGAAAGATCTCTGGATTTTTTGGTATGTTGCTTTATTTAATACCTGGTTTAGATCTTCCCAAAACTTTTCTACTTTCTCACATGCCCAAATTGAATGTACTGTTGTTCCCGTTTCCTTCTTACAATGAAAACATCTGTCTGATACTGTTGGGCCCCATTTATTTAACTTTTAGGGCATGGTGTATAGCCTGTGTAACCAATTATATTTTATCATGCGTAACCTCATGTTTATTGTATTTCTCATAGTTCCAGAGCATAGCTTTTCCCATGTTTCATTCTTTATCTTTATGTTTAGATCTTGTTCCCATTTTTGTTTGGGTTTACAGCTTGTTTCCTCGTTCTCTTTTTCTTGCAGTTTGATGTACATGTTTGTTATAAATCTTTTAATTATCATTGTGTCTGTAATCACATATTCAAAATTGCTTTCTTCTGGTAACCTCAGTCTGCTTCCCAATTTGTCCTTCAAGTAGGTTTTCAGTTGGTGGTATGCAAACATTGTACCATGATTTATACCATATTTGTCCTTCATTTGTTCAAAAGATAATAATTTATTTCTCGAAAAACAGTTTTTTATTCTTTTGATCCCTCTTCTCTCCCATTCTCTAAAGGAAAGGTTATCTATTGTGAAAGGGATTAGTTGATTTTGGATGAAGCACAAAAAAGATTTATTATGATAGCCTTAGCTATAGCAAAAAAATGTATTATGTCAACCTGGAAATTAGAAGATAGCTTGAGAATACAGCAATGGTACATAGAAATGAATAAATGTATTCCATTGGAAAAAATAACATATAATTTAAGAAATAACATCACAGTATTCGAACAAATTTGGGAACCATACATGGAACACAACAGAGAAGTCCTACTGCGGATCTCCACCGCCTAAAATGACAGAAGGAGTAGAAGACGAAATGAACTGACCCAGTATGTAAAAGTAGAAGACACAAATTTCTTGTTTATGTTCATTGTGTGATGACATTGTTTAATGGGTTTAATGTATCATATAGGTTGAACTTTGAGTGGGTGGGGAGGGGGGTGGGTGAAGGAGGGAGGGAAGGGAGGGGGGAAAAAGGGGAGAAATGTTTGTGTGTATTTTGGTTTTGTGTATATTTTGGTTAGTATGGTTCATAGTGTGAAAAATTTAAAAAAATTTTTAAAAAAAAGAAAGAAGGCAAACTATTTATTCAGTGGTCATGAATAAACTTTAGGGATGCAGCCTCTGTCAATTAAGGGAGAATACTGTTCATTTACTTAATTAGAAAAACTAAACTATGAGAGGATGATTCCTTTGTCAAAGACCCTAACACAGGCAGCGACCTTACTTAATGAAGAAGAGGGAAAAAAAAATGTTTTAATCAGCAAATAGTGATTCCTTATTTTGTAATTTTGCTGCTTTTACTCAATGTGAAATGTGGAAGAGATACCCATCCCAAGGATTTACACAATATGTTTCAGTTTTCTTTCATTGTTGTAAATCACAATTCTTTAAGTCACCTGGACTCAAGTGTTGCAACAAAGAAACGGGAGTGGAAAACAAAATTTTGGAAATGCTCAACAACAGTGTAGAAAGAAACTGATTTAACAATTCAGGTCAATTAAATGGCCTGAAATGAGTCATGAAATGTAAACTCGGTTTCTCACTTTACACATTTGCCTGACTTATTGAATATTTCCAAACATCTCCTGACTTCTAGCATCTGACTTCTAGCAGCTTTTATAAACAAAACATTCATGTCCAGATGTTAGATGGCTGAGAAAGTATTAACTCTGAGAATGAGAGATTTTGGTTGAAGATGCTTTTCAATGATCAGAACACATATGAACATTTACATTTAAGCAGGTAGACTGTGGTACTGCAGTGTCATGACAACACAAATAAAATACTTGCATCATATTTTTGAAAAAGATCCCAAAAAAACAGGCCATAAAGACACCAGACAGTGTAGTTGCCATTTGCCTTGTGATAGTACAGATTCTATCACCGATGTGTATATATATATATATATATATATATGTATATTGTAGTATAGGATGGCTGTGATTGACTGAGCATCGAGTCCACGCTGCTGAAGATCCAGCTGCGCTGGATGGGTCACGTCTCCAGAATGGAGGACCATCGCCTTCCCAAGATCGTGTTATATGGCGAGCTCTCCACTGGCCACCGTGACAGAGGTGGACCAAAGAAAAGGTACAAGGACTGCCTAAAGAAATCTCTTGGTGCCTGCCACATTGACCACCGCCAGTGGGCTGATAATGCCTCAAACCGTGCATCTTGGCGCCTCACAGTTTGGCGGGCAGCAACCTCCTTTGAAGAAGACTGCAGAGCCCACCTCACTGCCAAAAGGCAAAGGAGGAAAAACCCAACACCCAACCCCAACCAACCAATTTTCCCCTGCAACCCGCTGCAACCGTGTCTGCCTGTCCCGCATCGGACTTGTCAGCCACAAACGAGCCTGCAGCTGACGTGGACTTTTTACCCCCTCCATAAATCTTCGTCCGCGAAGCCAAGCCAAAGAAAAAAGAAAGGAAGATTGACTGAGAGTGTAGCCATGCCTACTGGCAGGTCTTAAAGGGTTGCTCCCAGCGAGACCCAGATCATTCTGGATTGGTCGACCTACATGTGATATGCTCCAGTCTTTTAATAAAAGCCTTGGTTTGGATCAACAAGGCTTTGATTCATTTGACGTGCACTACAATTTTATTAACAAAAAACTTTTCTAGGGATGGAGTGTATGCTGCGACCGGAACGCCTCAACATCGACCCGCAGTCAGCTACTGCCCCAAATGACTTCAAGCGCTGGGTGAGGTGTTTCGAGTTTTACCTACAGCTCTCTGACCCTGCCGTGGAGGACGGCCATTGGCTGCTAGTATTGATGTCTATGGTGTCCCCAAGGGTCTATGAGAACATCCAGGATGCAGCCACCTACACAGCAGCCATGAAGGTGCTGAAAGGACACTATGAGCGACCTGTGAACAGGGTCTACACCTGGTAAAAGCTAGCAACCAGGAGTCAACTGCCCAGTAAGTCCTGTAGAGCTTACCTCCAAGCACTAAGGTTACTGGGCAGAGCCTGTGCTTGCACAGACAGAACTGCAGCTGAGATTACCGACAATCTCATTCTGGATGCTTATGTGGCTGCCTCACCTCATTCCAATCGAATGAGGTGAGGCAGCGCCTGCTAGAGCACGGGGGAGAAAACCTAGAGGAGGCAACCCAGATTGTAGAGACGATGGAGGCTGCGGTCTTAAGTATGGACGCTTACTCTCAGGGCTGGACCCCACGCTATGAAGTGAGTAGGATGCCTGCTTTTAACCCTACTACCCCACGGCCCTCCGATGGCTTGGCTGCTGCTGCTACCCTGCCTGATGTGACCCCGAAGTGCTACTTCTGCGGGAGGGACAAGCACAGGTCCTAGTGTCCTGCAAGAAAAGCCAGGTGCCAGAGTGCCACTTTGCTGTAGTCTGTAGTTCCAAAATGGCCGCTGCCAAACACAGTGCCTTGTGTGAGGCCCAACCTCCATCCCCCCATTCAAACTTCTCTTCATCAGAGCTCTCGTCCAATGAGAGCGAGGGCTCGATCGCGCAGCAGTGTCTGATGTTACGGTGCAGGCACCACACACGGAAGGGACACTCCACCCTTGCCGCGATGACGTTGGCCTGCTTGGACCGCCCAGATGAAGCAACGGCCGCCCAGGCCCTGGCCCTGACCCTGATGATGGCTGCCCCACCTCCGACTCAAGCGACGGCCACACCAGCTCCAGCTCTGACCTCAGTGACAGTCGCCTCAGCTTTGACTCCTGTGACGACCGCCCCAGCTCTGACCCTGGCCCTGACTTCAGCGACTGCTGCTACTGACCAGGTATCTGCTGCTGCCGCTACCGGTGCCGCCAACCGGGTACTCACCGCCACCACCGACCAGGTATCCGCCGCCGATACCGATGCCGTCGACCAGGTACCCGCCACTGCTACTGATGCTATCGATCCGGTACCCACCACCGCTACCGCCGACTGCCCGACCAACTGACCCACGCCGACTGCAAGCAGCGGCTCCCAGCACTTACCGTTGGCAGCCAGACGTCCCCAGCCGGCTGCAAGCAGCAGCCCCAGCCATTCGCCACTGACAGCTCCAGCCCGACTGCTCCAGTGATGTCACCACACGCATAGAGTCCACTTCAAGCCTGACGCTGCATGACATCATCTCACAAGACTCCACAGTCCTGAGTACAGGTCGCTGCATCAGTGACCCTGGACCAGGACTGCCCCCATCCCCTTAAAAAAGTGATGCAATTGATTAAAATGCATGGACACTGTACTAATTGCTTATTTGATTCAGGGTCAACTGAGAGTTTTATCCGTCCAGACCTGGCCCAACGTTGCAGACTGGTCATTCTCCCCAGTGACCAAAAGATTTAATTGGTGACCAGATCACACTCGACTGGGATAAAGGGGTATTGCGTAGTGACCCTGAAAGTACAGGGCATCACATTTAGTGATTTTAAACTGTTAGTCCTCCCTCGACTATGAGCACCCGTATTGCTGGGATTGGATTTTCAGTGCCAGTTCCGAACTGTTTCCCTGCACTATGGGGGGCCCCACTCTCTGACTATAACCACTCCACCTGTCAGCAAGAGCCCACACCACCAGCCCCCGCGTCCCAGCGCTCCACTTGCAGCCTCTCCACCTTCCCGGTCACTCCTCCAGCACTCTTCGCAAACCTCATCCCTGGCTGGAAACCAGTGGCCACCAAAAGGCAGCAGTATAGTTACAAAGACAAGCGAGGTACGCAGACTGCTGGACGAGGGCATTATCGAACCCAGCTCAAGTCCCTGAAGGGCTCAGGTGGTGGCTGTTAAAAATGGGGAGAAGCTGCGGATGGTGGTTGACTTCAGCCAGACAATCAACCGCTTCACGCTTCTGGACGCGTACCCCCTCTCATGGATCATGGATGTGGTGAATCAGATCACCCAATACCATGTGTTCTCCACCATTGACCTACGTTTGGCCTATCACCAGATCCCGATCCGCCAAGAAGACCGACCTTTCATGGCCTTCGAAGCTAATGCGCGGCTGCACCAATTCTTCAGGGTACCCTTTGGGGTCATGAACGGTATCGCGGTTTTCCAATGGGAAATGGACTGGATGGTAGATCAGAACGGGCTAACAGCTACTTTCCCATATCTCTACAACGTCACCATCTGCGGCCATGACACGCAGGATTATGATGCCAACCTCGAGAAATGTTTTCAGACAGCGATTCAGCTGAACTTAACCTAAAATTTCGACAAGTGTGTCTTCCGGACCACTCGGCTCGCAATTCTAGGTTGCGTGGTGGAGAACAGGGTAGTAATGCTGGACCTTGACCGCATGCATCGTCTCACAGACCTGCCACCCCCCCACACCCAAAAGGCACTCAGACACTGCCTGGCCTTCTTTTCGTACTACGCCCAATGGGTTCCACGCTACGCCAACAAGGCAAGGCCACTTATCAAGACCACCTCCTTCCCCCTGTCAACCGAAGCCAGAGCGGTCTTCGACCACATCAAATCAGACATCGCCACTGAAACACTGCATACCATAGACGAGTCCATTCTATTCCAAGTAGAGAGCGATGTCTGCCACCTTGAACCAGGCTGGCCGGCCGGTAGCCTTCTTCTCCAGGACACTCCAGGGCCCAGAGAGCCGACACTCCTCTGTCGAGAAGAAGGCCCAGGCCATAGTCGAAGCGGTATGTTGTTGGAGGCACTACCTCACTGGCAGGCGCTTTACATTACTGACCAACCAACGCACAGTCTCGTTCATGTTTAGCAGCACCCAGCGAGGTAAGATCAAGAACGACAAGATCGCTAGGTGGAGAATCGAACTCTCCACTTTCAATTATGACATATTGTACCGGCCTGGTAAGCTCAACGACCCACCAGACGTGCTCTCCAGGGGGACTTGTGCCAACATACAACTGGACAGGCTGCAGAGACTCCACGAGGAGCTCTGTCATCCAGGGGTCACTAGGTTCGCGCACTTTGTTAAGGCCCTACACGGTCGAGGAGATTCACTCCATGACCAGAGCCTGTCCGGTGTGCGCTGAGTGCAAGCCCCACTTCTTCCGCCCGGAGAACACTCAGGTCATCAAAGCCACCTGGCCATTTGAACATCTAAGCTTGGACTTCAAGGGGCCCCTACCATCGACCAACTGTAACACTTGGAGTACTGTATCCAGTTCTGGATGTTTTGTTATAGTAAAGATGCGGAAGAGTTGGAAAGAGTGTAGAGGAGATTTACCAGGATGATACCTGGTTTAGAAATTATGCATTATGAGCATAATTATGAGCATTATGAGAGCCATACCTTGATGAAGGGCTCAAGTCAGAAACTTTGGTGATATATCTTTACCTTTGCTACATAAAGGCACTGTTTAACCTGCTGAGTTTCTCCAGCATTTGTGTGTTTCTTCACTTAACCACTGGTGTCAACAGAATCCTGTGTCTTACCTTAAGGGAGCTCAGGCTTTACTCTTTGGAGAGAAGGATGAGAGAAGACATGATAGAAGTATACAAGATATTAAGAGAAATAGATAGAGTGGACAGCCAGCGCCTCCTTCCAAGGGCAACACTGCTCAATACAAGAGGGCATGGCTTTAACGTAATGGGTGGAAAGTTCAAGGGAGATATTAGAGAAAGTTTTTTTTTTATCCAGAGAGTGGTTGGTGCGCGAAGTGCACTACCTGGGTCAGTTGTGGAAGCAGGGACATTGATGAATTTCAAGAGACCCCTAGACAAGCATACGGAGGAATTTAAAATTAAGAGTTATGTGGGAGGCAAGGTCTAAAGGTCGGCACAACATTGTGGGCTGAAGGGCCTGTACTGTGCTTTACTGTTCTATGTTCTAACTAATCCAAATAAAATTACCTTACAAATTTCAAAACATCATTTGTATTTTGTTGAGTATAAAAACTGGAAAGGTCATCTAATTAGATAACATACTTGAGTCGACAAATATAAACAAATATTGTTGTGGAGGTATTCAGTGCATGGGCATATATTCTTAATATTGGAAACATACTTTTTCTAGAAGCACACAATAGGTATTGCTGTGATTCAAGCAGGCAATTCAACATCACTTTCTCACCATTTAAAAAATACATTGCTTTTACTCTTTCTCTACCAAAGTTGATGACCTCACATTTTCCACTTCATATTCTATGTGCCATAACTTTGCTCATTAATTTAACCTGTTTATCTCTCCCTGAAGCCTCTTTGCAACCTCCTGATAATCCACATGGTCAACCCTCTTAGTATCAACAGCAAATTCAGATATTTTGCAATTAATCTCCTGAACCAAGTTGTTGATATAGATTGTGAACAGTTGGGGCCCTTGCACTGATCCTTGAAGCATCCAATTTGCTATTGTGACAGAGTATATTGATATGTTTTTGTGAGATAAATTGGGAAAGGTTTGTTAGAGTAGGTTACATGCAAACACTTAAAACAGATCTTATTTAAAATACTGGAGCTCTGTCCCATGCTAGACATATCTGGGCATCAGAGCTTTTGCAAGAGCTTTGAAGAGTACTCAAGAGACTTTACTAATAGATTGTTGTTTACAAAAGGCAACAGATGAAAAACCATGTCAGAGCCACTGCTGTCTGGAAGAGAGCTTGCTGTTTTAAGACGGTCATGTGGCTTTGCAAGCAGAGAGAGTGAAAGAGGTTTTTCTCTCTGAGAGAGAGAGACAGAGATCACTTGTACAGTGTTACAGCCAGCAGAAAGCAGCTGGGACTAGAACAGGACAAGCTAGCAAGCATATGAAAAGTCCACTACTTGGAAGACAGCCTGGTCAAGGCCCTTGTGGTTCATGCAAGAGGAGAGGACTGGCTGTCTAATGTTTCACTTGAAATGACAAACAGAAAGGAACTTTGTGGTGACCTGAAAGAAATAAGTTATCATCTGGAGAACCCTGAAGGGGCAAGATTCATCAGCAAGACATTGAAGTGGCTGATTAAAAAGGAACAACTAATCTCTCTCTGAAAACCGACAAGAATATTCCTGAGCGGTAACCATTTACCTTTCAAGCACTAAAGCCTGGTGAACTTTATAAATGTTAAATTCTTGCACAGTCTATGAATTGCCTGCAACCAGTGAACTTGAAGGAATGAGAAGTGAGATTGGTCTGTGAACCAAAGAACTTTTCTGAACTTACACACACACATTACATACACGTACGCTTAGATTTAGAAGGGGGTTAAGTTTGGTTAAGTAAGTCACTGGAGATAAGTTAAAGTTTGATTCTATTTTCATGTTTAAAGATAATTAAAAGTAACTTTTGCTTATATAACCATTTGTCTTGGTGAATATCTATTGTGCTGCTGGGTTTTGGGGTCCTCTGGGCTCATAACACTACCATCTCCCATATTATATATTCCCACTTTCATTTTCTGCCTGTTAATAAATTCTAAATCCATAGCTATACATTATGTCACTCCCAATTATGTACACACTAATTTTGCTTAATAAGAACAAAAGAGACGACTATGTTGGCTTCTGGAACAAAAAGAAATTGGAGAAAGGTGGAAGAAGTCATCAAATTAAGCAGTATCTTTGGAGGTGAAGGCTGTAAATCAATGTTTCGGTTGAAATCCTGCATCAGAACTGAAAATGTAGTGAAAAGATTGGCAGTATGTAGCTGTACAAAAGATAGAAAATGGCAGGTGATAGATGGAACCAAATGGGGAGCAATGAAAGATAGAACCAGGTGTGGATGAAAGGGAGACTAAAGTTGGGAGGTGTTAATGAACCGTGTGAGATGGGGATGATGAGTAGACAGAATTAGGTGGAGGAGGAAGGGTGGGAGAGGTGGACAAAGGTGAATGTGTGAATGTCTATGTGAGAATACTTGGGGTGAAATAGTTAAATTTAATGTCCTAACTTCTTTGATGTGGCATCTTCAAGATTTTCTGAAAGTCCAATCATCCACATTAACTATTTGTCTTTACCTATTCTACAAGATAAAAACTAAAAAAAACTTTCATAAATTTATCAAACATGAGTTCCTTTTCATAACTTTATGTTCTCTATCAACTCCTCTTATTGTTCTCTGAGTGTCCTTTTACTGATTCCTTAATAAATAATTTGAATAATTTCCCTGCCGCTGATGATAGGCCAATTGGCCTATATTTTTCTGTTTTCACCATCCTAAGAATGGAACTGCATTTCTATCTTCCAACATATGGGAATCACTCTAGAATCAATGGAATTTAGGAAGGCAACAATCAGTGCACCTGCCTTTCTTGGTGACCACTTCTTTCAAACCCCTAGGATATTGGCCGATACTTGGGGTTTATTCTCTTTCAGTCCCAATGATTTCTCAAACTATTTTTAAAATAATACCCATTTCTTTGGGCTGTAATTTTCCCACAACTTTTAGGTGTTCTTCCACAAGACAGATATGTACTGCTTGTTGAATTTCTCTTCCCCTTATTGTTCCCTATACTACCTTTCATCCCTAAGTCTGTAAAGAACCCACATTAACTTTTAGTAATATTTTCCTTTTTACATGTCTATGGATTGTACCCTCTTAAACCTAATCATGTAACTCTTAACTTCATTCTCAACTGCTCTAACTACAAGAGGTCTGAAAATGAACATTGTAGTCCAGATGCAATTTGCGCTAAGCTAGTAGAGCTGCTCCTTCACATGTTCACAAACCTCCCGAGCCCTACCTCCATCATCTCTCTGAACTGCCTGCCGCCTTGGAAAAACAGTCAATGTATTAAAATACTTTTGACACCCTGCCACACCCTCTTCTCCCTCCCACTGAGAAGAAGATACATGGGAATGCAAATACACACCACCAGATTCAGGGATATTTTATTTTCCACCATTATCATAGTCCTGAATAAACCTCACAATCATAAAATTGTATCGCCTTTGCTCTGTCCCAACTGATCTCTATCTATGACTCTGCACTTGCTGTACTACGTATGGGTTGTCAAGCTGGACTGCTCATAAAACAAACTTTCTCACTTCATCTTGCTACACACTGTATGATAATAATCTTGAATTTGAACTAGAAATTCTTACTTGCTGCAGCCAAACATGAACTAATAAACAATAAGTATAAATTAAATTAACACAATTTAATTGTGTTAATTTATGCAGCATGCCAATGCAGCACGGTTGGCGTAGCGGTTAGCACAGTGCCTTTACAGTGCCAGTGATCGGGACTGGGGTTTGAATCCACGCTGTCTGTAAGGAGCTTGTACATTCTCCCCATGTCCCTGGAGGTTCCGGTTTCCTCCCACTGTTTGAAACATACCCAAGGTGTAGGTCAATTAGATGCAAATTGGGCGGCATGGACTCGTGGGCTGAAAAGGCTGTATGTCTAATTTTTAAAAAAATGCTCTGTTACAATAATGTGGACAGACCTTTGGTAGTATTACTGTCAGGGTAGAATGGGGAGATTCAAGTGGCTGACAGTTGTTGCAAAAATTAAATTCTTGAACCTAGAGGTGCCTCTGTAACTTCTGCCTGAAGGTAGCAGTGAGAAGAGATTGTGACTGGCCTAAAGGGGGTTGTTTATGATGTTGACTGCTTTCATGAGGCTGAGCATGATGCAAATATCTTCAATGGACCAAAGGTTAGTGCTTGTAATGGACTTCGCTATGTTTGTCACTTTCTGCATCCTTCTGTGTTCCTGGGTACCTAAGCTTCCAAACCAGATGATGATGCAACCAGTCAGTACAGCTGTTTGATAGAGTATTCGATGACATGATGAATCATCTGAGAAAGTAGAGACTTGCTGTGCCAGGATTGGTCCTCTGATATTGGTCCCAGGAAATTGAAACTACTAACCATCTCCACTGCTGTCCCTCTAATAAAGACAGGTGCATGGTTTCTCAACTTCCCCTTCATAAAGTCCATAATAAGCTCCTTGGTCTTGCTGATGCTGAGAGAAAGGTTGTTGATCTGGCACCATGCAACCAGGTATATTCATCCAACAACAGTCATGTCATCAGCAAATTTATAGATTGTGTTGGAGCCAATCTTGGCTATGCAATTGTGCAAGATGATGGGAATGTGAGTGAATAAAATGGGATACATGTGAATAAGTGTTTCATGGTTGCTGCCGATTCGGTCAACCAGAGGTCCTATTTAGTGCTGCATGACTGTTTCATTTGGGAGAATCAAAACATCACTTCCTTACTTTTGTGTTTTGAGATAAAGGCCAACATACCATGAGCATCTGTTTTGAATTTTGTAAATGTGAGCCTGTGAAAGCTGCAGACTAATTTCATAGTCAGCTTATAAATAAGCCTTCATGCTCTTTACATTTTCACAAAGTAGTTAACATTTGTCCCTCAGGCTAAGAATTCTGCAGCATATCAACCATGATAAATTTCTTTTCAACTCAGACCAACAAGGATCAATATCAGTATTCTAAACATTCATATTTTTCTTTGCTTGAGACCAGCTTGTGTGATTTCCTGTGGTAGATTAATAGTGTCAAAAAGATCACCATAAATAAACAATATGGTTTTGAATTAAGGTTAGTTAAGAATTAGTTCAAAGTATATAAAATATAGTAAGAAATAAAAAGCATTCAGTTTCAATTGGCGTTTAGCAAATGCAGTATGGATGAAATTGTGTGAGACAGAGGCTGTGATATTGCTGATGTGAGACAATAGTCTGTGAGATCTACAATTATGTTGAAATAACAGCAACAACTGAATCAGTAAACTTATAAAATGTGTCAAACATGTTTATTCAATTTTAACATGTCTTTGAAGATAAAAGGGAAGAAATATTGTATGTTTAGGGACAATAATAAATTGTGTTAAAACTAAATTATTTGTGCTGTGTGCTCTTTGGAAGCAACAATGTAGAAAGTTGCAGAGAAGAAGTTTGTGAGGAGCCTATGAATAAAAATGACACCTTGTTCAGAGCTTTGGGTGCCTCATGAAACAACTAGCATGGTTTGCAAATGAATTTCACTGGGTGTTAGGAATGCACAAGTGAACAAAGATACACAATCACAAAGCATGAGAAATCACAATGTTAACCTGTTGGTTGTGTGGTTGTTGACTGCCATCTAGTGTTTAAGTAATCTCAAAAATTACATGTAATCCTTGACACATATATGAACAGCAGTTAATTAAGTAGATGCAAACATCAAAACTCTATGTTTCTTATTGTTGAACTTTGTTAAGCTTTGGATGCAAATCCTTAATTTAAACTTAAATCCAGTGAAGTCCTACATGAGGACAAGCCTATTTCTGTTAGACAGCAACTTACAAAGATTGTTTGGGAGAAGTTGTTTGTAGGTGAAAGGGCAACTTTTAAAAGAGACATAGGGAAAGTTCAGTGAAAGCATGAGCCTGTTAGTGTGAACAGCAAGGCTGGCAAGATTAGGAAACCCTAGACAACCAGAGATAATTAGGGAGGTATATATCAGTTGTAGACAGTTAAAATGAGGAGGGAAAGAGGTAAAAGTAGAGGTAACCAAAGAAGTATTTGTAGTGAATATTCTCTTAAGTGCATATATTTTAATGCAAGAGCATTGTAAATAAGGAGGATGAGCTTAAGGCATGGAGAGACAATTGGAAATACGATATTGTGGCCATCGGTGAAACCTGGTTGCAGGTAGGGCAGGTTTGGCAGTTAAATATTCCAGGATTCCATAATTTAAGACATGATAGAACTGGGCGGATAAAAGGTGGAGTTGCATTGCTTATTAGAGAGAACATTACAGCAGTGCTGTGACAGGAAGGTGTGGAAGGATCGTCCAGCGAGGCTATTTGGGTAGAATTGAGGAATGGCAGAGGCATGAAAACATTAATGGGATTGTATTATTGACCACCAAATGGGCTGAGGGAATTAGAGGTACAAATTTGTAAGGAAATTGCATATATGTGTAATAAACACAAGGTGGTAGTTATGGGAGATTTCAACTTTCCACACATTAAGTGGGATGCCCACACAGTAAGAGGGCTGGATGGGTTAAAGTGTGTTCGGGAAAGTTTTCTTAACCAGTACGTTGAAGAACCGACTAGAGAGGGGGCAGTATTAGATTTCCTATTAGGGAACGAGATAGGTCAGATGACAGAGGTTTGTGTTGGGTAACACTTTGGGACTAGTGATCACAATACTATTAGACTAGTAATGGAAAAGAAAAGAGGTGGGCCAATATATATGTGTATATATTTACACATACACACATATGCTACATTTGGTCCTCTCTTCCAAATCATTAATACACACATATATTATATATATATTTATACATTTTTTTTTAAATATCAAAAATGAAAAGTTGTGACTCCCTACAGCACTCTGCTCACCACTGATTGCCAACTAGAGAAACACCCATTTATCATAATGCTCTTCCTTTCATGGGGCAACCAATTCTCTATCCGTGTTGATATATTATAACAACATCATGTGTTAACCAGAGGATTATCAAAAAGATCGGACAGGAAACAGCTCCAAACAAAGGAATTTCCATGTGCTTACTCCTGGAGGATCATCTAACCAGGCAGGTTGAAAGTCATTTCTCCATGTCAATCAAGGTTAGATCCACCCACTGGTGAGGCTACCTTAAGGTTGGCTCTCTTAATACATTATCTCAAATGGACATATCTAAACCAGGCCCTCCAGCCGGTTGCAGTTTAAAGCCCACCACATGGAGCAGCTCTTTCACTTTTTCCCTGGGAACGAGACTTACTCCACTCCAGTTTGTGAGCTGAAGAGGCAACTGTAAAGTGTGAGCTTGTAAAGAGGGAGGGGGGGGGGGCTATTGTGGTGCATACTGTTGTACCTTATTCATTATCATCAGTGTAATTATATTCTGTAATGTGCCATGCCTGCTGGTGAGCGAGGGACGGTGGGTACTGTTTGCTTCGTCCTCGCATTTAGCTTGTGAGAACCACGATTAGTAATGATTTGTCAGCGGTAGTGAGCATCAGTTGTGTCGCTGTATCCGACGTGCATGAATTATGTAAGGTTCTTTGTGTGTGTGAGTCTGATTCCCGTTCCGATTCTGCCCCCCCCCCCCCCCCCCCCCCACCGTGTGTAAATAAAGATCCTTATTTGTGGTTAAACTGCGTTCAGATTATATAGCACTTGAATGAACATCTTCTAGAAACCCAAGGATATAATATCCATCTCTCCCCCTCTATCCATTTCAATTATTATAACCTCAAAGAACTCAAATAAACTTGTCTAACACCACCTGTGCCTCCTGAATCCAAGCAGTGTCTTGCCGATGGAACAATTTTCATTGAGATGTTTCGTTATTTGTTATTCAAGAATTTTCTGACTATAAACATTAGGCTAACTGGCCTCCAATTACCTGCCTTTTGCCTTCTTTCTTTTTTTCCAATAGTGGTGCGACATTTGCTGTCTTTCAATAACTGGGTGGCAAAGTTAGTGTAGCAGTTAGTGTGACACAAGAGCGTCAGCTACCCAAGTTTCTAATCCATCGCAGTCTGTAAGGAATTTGTTCTCCCAACGTCAGCATGGGTTTTCTCTGGTTTCCTCCTACCCTCCAAAATGTTCAGGGTTGTAGGTTAATTTGGGTGTAATTGGGTAGGCCTGGAAGTCAGCCTGAAGAAAACTGAGGTCCTCCATCAGCCAGCTCCCCACCATGACTACCAGCCCCCCCACATCTCCATCGGGCACACAAAACTCAAAACGGTCAACCAGTTTACCTATCTCGGCTGCACCATTTCATCAGATGCAAGGATCGACAATGAGATAGACAACAGACTCGCCAAGGCAAATAGCGCCTTTGGAAGACTACACAAAAGAGTCTGGAAAAACAACCAACTGAAAAACCTCACAAAGATAAGCGTATACAGAGCCGTTGTCATACCCACACTCCTGTTCGGCTCCGAATCATGGGTCCTCTACCGGCACCACCTACGGCTCCTAGAACGCTTCCACCAGCGTTGTCTCCGCTCCATCCTCAACATCCATTGGAGCGCTCACACCCCTAACGTCGAGGTACTCGAGATGGCAGAGGTCGACAGCATCGAGTCCACGCTGCTGAAGATCCAGCTGCGCTGGATGGGTCACGTCTCCAGAATGGAGGACCATCGCCTTCCCAAGATCGTATTATATGGCGAGCTCTCCACTGGCCACCGTGACAGAGGTGCACCAAAGAAAAGGTACAAGGACTGCCTAAAGAAATCTCTTGGTGCCTGCCACATTGACCACCGACAGTGGGCTGATAACGCCTCAAACCGTGCATCTTGGCGCCTCACAGTTTGGCGGGCAGCAGCCTCCTTTGAAGAAGACTGCAGAGCCCACCTCACTGACAAAAGGCAAAGGAGGAAAAACCCAACACCCAACCCCAACCAACCAATTTTCCCTTGCAACCGCTGCAATCGTGTCTGCCTGTCCCGCATCGGACTGGTCAGCCACAAACGAGCCTGCAGCTGACGTGGACTTTTTACCCCCTCCATAAATCTTCGTCCGCGAAGCCAAGCCAAAGAATTGGGTAGGCTTGAGTTTAAATGGCCAAAATTGGCTTCTGGTTCAAGTTCGTTTATTTATCATTCTATTGTACCAATACAACCTGACAAAATTGTGTTCTCTGGTCCAAAATCAGTGCAAACACACATACAGACAAATTATACATATAGACAGAACCTATGCACACATCTTATATACATTTATCAAAAATAAATATGATTAATAAATCGTAGGGTCATGTGGAGTTTTAGCAGTTCAACGGTCATTCAGCAGCCTCACTGTCCATGGGAAGAAGCTATTCCTCAGCATCGTGGATCTGGCTCTAGTACTTCTGCATCTCTTTCCCATTGGAAAGATACTGTGTGTGGTGGGATGGCTCCTTACAGATTTAAACAATGATCCCATTAAATCACATTGTTGGGGGAAGGGGGAGGAGGGTGGGAGGGAGACCTCAGTGATCCTCTCTGCCATGTTAATGGTCCTATGGAATGATCTATGATCCAGTGCTCTACAACAACTATACCACACAGTGATGCAGCTGGCCAAGACACTTGTGGACCCTGAGGTGGTCCTAGCATCTACCACCTTAAAAAGGGACATTCCCCACGGACATCGCTGTCAACGGGAAGGTAACAAAATGCCTTTTCGATAGCGATAGCGATAGTACTGAGAGCTTCGTGCACCCGAACATAGCCCGGGTCTTAAGGCATTAAGGCTCAAAATCTACCCCACCAACTTTGCTATAGCATTTGCAGCCCAGGACCGGTCCATCACAGCCCTCAGGCACTGCTCGGTGGATCTGACGGTGGGGGAGGGTCCCTCCCCGAGGCACTCCATGCCATTAGATCGCTCTTGTGCATGGCTACAAATCAAACCCCTAACACCTTTTCTCATTCCCCAGGAAATTGGCAACTGGAATCTCACTCCCAGCTTGGCTCACATCTCCAGGACCGGTGCTCCTCTGCAAAAACATGCGGGGCCACAAGGCTGATCTACTGGTTGAGCAGGTGTACCTCCTCCAAGCCAACCACAACTACGCCTACATCAGGTACCCCAGTGGCCATGAGGACACCGTCTCAAATAGGGATCTGGCAGCAGCAGGGGAACCACCCCCCCAGCATCATGACTACCCAACCCAGCTCCCCCACCATGAGTACCCTTGGCCCACCCAGGATCTGGGGGCTGAACCACTCTCTCCACCCCTCCAGCGAACCCCACTCCTGCTGATCAACACCTACCCGGCCACACCCCCACACCAGCGCCCGCCCCAACCTTGCCGGACCCAGCCAACCCTCAGGCAGCAACCACACCCTCACCGACCTATGACCAGGAGGCAACCCTGCGACGGTTAGAGACTCCGACGGCCGCCAGACCGTTTAAACTTGTAGATCATTTGTAAATATCACTTGGCACCGTTTTACACCCCACCCCCCCCCCTCCCAGGACAATTTTACAAAGTGGGTGAATGTGGTGATACGATCACCAGCCTACTGCAAGGGTGATCTCTGTACCTGCAGGAGGACCACCTGAGGGCTGACTCCACCTGGACGGCTGTCAATCAGCCGACCTGAAAATAGACCTGAGCCAGTCACACGGGAACCATCGAAGCATGAACTGGTGTTCAGTCTTTTATCTGAATAAAGCCTGTTGTACAGTCTTTTGAGTTTTGTGCTTGCTTGCTGCTACCCCAGCACACCACAGTTTCCTCAGCATGACCTCTTTTGTGACAAAATTGTATTGAGGTCCTCACTTCCCTTCGCATCCCTTAACATCACACTTTGGCATGTTAGATGTACCTTCCACTGTGAAGATTGTAACAAAATATATTCCCACATTACACAATATTAATTCTCCCTTCTTCCGAGGGACTGATGTTCACTTCAGTCACCCTTTTCCATTTTATATCACAGCATTTACTATGTGTTTTTATATTTTATGCTAGTTTACTTTCACAATATATCTTCCCTTTCTTTTTTTTGTTTGCTTCGTGGCTCTTTGTTGCTTTTAAAGTTTTCCAAGTTCCCACGACTCTTGGCAATTTTGTATGCATGAGCTTTTCGGTGGATGCCTTCTTTCATTTTCTTAGTATTCCCAGGCTGTCTCTCCCCACTTTTTTTTTTAATCCTTGCTTTTGTTGGACTCTGTGCTTTGAAAACTGTTCCTCCAACGTGGCACAATCGAGCCTGTGTTCTCAGTCTGTGGCCAACCTCTCCCTCATCACACTGTGTCGACACGAGGTTCAATGCGAACGACTGCACCCTCCACTTGGATGAGCAGCGCGCTTGAAACCTCAGGTCTGCGGACAGATTTGGGAAGGGGGGGGGGGGGTTGGCAGAGGGACGCTAGAGTTTGCAAGGTGGCAGAGAACACGAGGGACCGGGAGACTTTTCCTCACAGAAACTGCAGGGGCCGGAATCCTGAGTGAACAAAGAGGAGCTGCAGGAACTCCGCGGGCCACGGAGCCCAACGAGCAGTCAACCTTCCTACTTTCGTCTCATTGTTTACCCAAGATTTCAACAGCTGTATTTCTCTCTCTCTCTGTGAGTCAATAAATTGGGTTGGGGGGTGCCCTTATTGAGATTCCGAGCACGCTGGAGTCGCTCCGCTTGACCTTGCTCCTCGTCGGTCGCCTGAGCTCTGGCCTGCAGGTGGCGCGCCGGGCGAGCGGGGGCGCGGTTGCGCCAAGATGGCGGAAGGCGCTGAGCGTGAGGAGCGGTTGCCCGGGGTAGCAGGGGCTGGAGGCCGCTTGGAGGCGGCCGGCTGGGATGTGCAGGTGACGGGCTCGCTTTCCGGGGTCGGCGTGGCGGGGTGTAGGTTGGTGGGGTTGGGGGGGGTGGGGGGAGAGGGGGCTCAGCTGTCCCGGGGTTGGACAGTGTTGGACGTGAGAGAAGCCTATCCCTCCCTGCTCTCCCCACTGTAATTCACTCCTCTCGTCAGCACCAAACATGTTGCTCGGCCGCAGGGTTGTGTTTCTCTTGCAAGACTACAACTGAGAGCCACAGTTTCAGAGCAAGGGTTATGCTATGGACTGAAAGCATTTTTCCCACTTAAAGGGTGGCCAGTCTTTGGTATTCCACCTTGGAGGGAGGGTTGGGGAGGTGCAGTCATTGCTTTTATTCAAAGCCGACACCCATGTTTCATTATTTTAGGATATTCAAACCATCTAGGGATGATAATGCAACTGAAGAAGATTAGCCAAGATGTAGTTGTATGGTGACAAAGGATCGGGAGGCTGAATGGTCTATTCCTGTCGTTGTTTATGTTCTTATTTCTCTTGGCCCACTTTTATCTGCAAGATAAAGTATCGGAAAACACTAAACACTTCTTTCTTCTTGATTGATCTCATTCTCAGTGGGACAGATATTTTTTTCTCCAGAGATTTTTCTCAATATTATAATTTGCTGACTTCAGAGCTTGTGGAGATTTATCTTGGCCCAGATTTTGCATTAATATTAATTTGTCACTATTATTAGATTGCAAATAAAATGTATATTTCTGCTGTCTGAATTTCAAGTATGAAAATTGTTCTCGGTGTTGCTTTGCTCAGATTTCTGTTGGTGTTATTCTTTTGAAATTGCCATTAACAAAATAAAGGTACATGCATCCTCTCAATTTGTTGCAGAATTGTGCTGTTGATAAAATTAAATTCATCATGAAGCAGCACAGCACAGTAACAGGCCCTTTGACCCTCCATGTCTAGCTGTCATAATGTAAAAATGAACTTTATATCCCACACATTGTACACTACATATCAGACACTCATTTTGATACTCATCTTGCCATCATTTATTTTATCCTCCCCACATTTCCATAAACTCCCTCCAGAGTCTTCCATTCGTCTTTGGGATGTGGGAGGAAACAGGAGAAAGTGGAGGAAATCCATAGTCTCATGAAGGGCATACATCAATAAAGGAAGGTTAACTCCGCACAGAGGGCACTGGTGATCAGGATCAAAAAGGTCGCTGGAGCTGGGCAGCAGCAGCTGTACCAGTAATGCTACTGGGAATCCTTTGTTCAGATGTACAATGGTTTGTAGCCAAAAACACGAAGAAGCACAGCTACCTAGGATATTTATAATTGATTTAAAATGGTCATGGATATTTTGTTCATACCCTCATATTAGCAATTTTTAAAGTTATTTCATTTCCTTTTTACTTCCCCTTTCTTTCACGTTCTGTAATTTTTTTTACTAAGGATTGAAATTGTGGTTTAGGGTACAGTGGAACTTCTATCTCGAGAACTACCTATTTTCTAACCTTTTAAATTTGATAAAAATTTATTGGGTGCTGGATTAGTTATGGTTTTGTGGGTCGATGGGTGGTTGATAGCAGGAGGTGGCATCTTCTGAATGAACTACTGTTGCTAAACTCCATGGATTTGATTCTGTTGGACTAATTTATATTTTCCCCTAAATGTTGCACTCTAACATTTTAACAACCTTTACATAATACTTAATAGTGAACTTTGTGGATCTCAGGAATGAAATGGTTATCTTGTGAGGACCATTTGACAACTCTTGGCCTGTACTCATTGGAATTTGGGAGAGGGTGGGGTGGTGGAGAGATATCATTGAAACATTTTGAAAATTGAAAGGCATGGACAGAGTAGATATAGAAAGGTTGTTCCTCATGTTGGGAAAGTCTAGAACAGAGATGGCCCTTTTTGGTGTGGCTGCATTCAGTAAAATGTAAGGAATCACAGGCCAAACAATATTAAACCTGGCAGTTTTTAACCAGTTACACTGCAAGAAAATTGGTGTTTTTAGACCAGAAAACCCCTGAGCCATTGAAAATTCATTTTCTATCAGAATAACTAAACTACTGAATAGTTTAACTGCTGGCATTACATGATGCAATGTGTAAATCTGCAGATAGGCTATTAAAGTTAATAGATTCCTCGCAAATCAAACAAACACTTCCCATTGACTTTTGTGAAAAGGTATTCATTTTCTCACCATGCCTGAAATTTTGGGCACTCCCTTGCTATTTCCATCTTTTTTGTTCTGGCATGTTTAATCAACTGAGATAAATGTTTTCATCCATGAGTAACATTTGCAACAGTCAGTTTAGCTTTGAGACTATGAAATGCAATGTATATACAGTGCAATTTATTATTAGAGACTATGTTCTAACGACCATATTAGATTTTATTTTTAAAATTCACCCCAGGCCACTTAAAAATAGGCAACAGGCTATCCCAGGTGGACCAGGGATCAGTAGTTTAGCCACCCCCATCAAGGACAAGAGGACACAACTTCAGGGTTGAAGGGCATTCGCTTAGAACAGAGATGTGGAGGAATTTCTTTCATAGAGGGTGAAATTTGAAATTTCACTACTCTCGTCAGCACAAAAAATGTTGCTCGGCCGCAGGGTTGTGTTTCTCTTGCAAGACTAATCTGAAATTTGTTGCCCCAGGTGGTTGTGGAGGCCAATCATTAAATGTATTTAAGGCAGAAATTAATGGGTCTTGATCATATGAGGAAAAAGGCAGGCAGTGGGGCTGAGTGGCGGGGGGGGGGGGTGGGGGGAATGATAAAGGATCAGCTCATGATTGAATGACTTGATGGGCTGAATAGCCCATTACTGCTCCATTTTTTATGGTCTTGTAGTTTCGTCTAAACTTATATATGTAATGTTGAGACACCCAAGATTGTAGATGTTCGAACCTGGAGCAACATGATAAGCTGGATATACTCAACAGTTGAGCAGCATCAATGGAACACAAAAGAATTGTTAATGTTGTGGGTCTGAACCCTTCATCAAGGCATTTTAGTTTCCCACTGTTTTTACTTGATATGCTGAGTTCTTCCAGCAGATTATGGATATCTTGTATTGCAATCTCAAATATTAGTAATTTAGTCACCAGGAAAAATACAAATTTTCAGAGTATAAATTAATTTAAGGAATAATTAGGAAGGATTTGTTTTTCCAGGCCTAATGGTCCTAATCAGTTGAATAAACACTAGTGTAATATAAAAGCTTTAATTTTGATTGTGTGGATATCTATATATCTTTGAAGTCCACTTAACGTGAACACACATCTCCCCATGACCAGAAGGTGCAACAGAGACTGCACATCCTGAGAAGACTGAAGCGGGCAAGGCTACCGGCCGCCATCATGTCAACTTTCTACAGGAGCTCCATCAAGAGCATCCTGGCTGGCTGCATCACAGAGTGGTATGATTGTTGCCGAGAAATGGATTGGAAGTCAATTCACAGGACCATAAGAAGGGATCACTAGATCAATGGAGTCACCCTCCACATAGCAACCCCCCCCACCACCCCCTGACGTGATCTACTGAGATTGTTGTCTGAAGAAGGTGTGAAAAATTATTGAGGACCCTTTCCACCCTGCACACAGCATCTTTCACCTGCTCCCACTGGGAAAGAGAAAGGAGTATTAGCACCACTTGGCTGAGAAACTTCTTCCCACAGGTAGTGAAAATGCTGAACAACCAAAGGAACTACTCACACTATACATCGGAGACTCTCTTATGTATAAAAGAATAGTTATTTTTATTTATATACATGAATTGTTGTCCTGCATATGTATGTGCATCATGTCTGGTTGTGTGCTGTTTTATTGAGTTGTACTTGTGCAATCAGACGATAATAAACTTGACTTGAAAACAAATCAACTACTATATCCTCTTTTCTGAAGTGTGACTGTGTTCTGGATTCTTTATTGAAGTTAGTACTTGAACAAACTAAAAGGCTTAACTTTCAGTAATCACTGTGGACTGGCATATTGTATCTGATTATCGTTATTTTGATAACTAATCACAAGATGATTTTGGTTAACAAGTCAAAACAATATGCTGAGGGTAATTTTTGCAATCCAGTGTTTGCATACCAAATCAGTTTGCATGTGATTACACACTTAAGTATTTATTTGACTTGAATATCAGCCTATTGATCTTGACCTCTTTTGAATATAATAGATTGCTATAATAATATTGTATCATGATCCTTGTTATAATGTTTGGTCTGGGCAGAATTAACATACCTGAGTAAAGATATGGACCCACTGCAATTCACCTACCGTCACAATTGTTCCACAGCAGATACAATTTCACTGGCTCTCCACTCAGCCCTGGATCAGCCCAACAACAGCAACATATAAATCAGATTGCTTTTCATTGACTACAGCTCAGCTTTCAAACTCCTCATCCCTCATTGCTGATCAACAAACTCCAAAACCTGGGCCTCTGCACCCCCATCTGCAACTGGATCCTTGACTTCTTCATCAGACGAGCACAGTCAGTATGAATCAGAAACATCTCCTCCTCACTGACAGTCAACGCTGACGCATCTCAAGGATACGTGCTTGGCTCACTACTCACTTTACACACATGACTGCGTGGCTATGCATACAAGAGGGAGATGGATCAGATAGTTGAATGCTGTCAAAACGTTAGCAAAACTAAGGAGCTGATTGTGGACTTTAGGAGTGAGAAATCAGGGGAATATGAACCAGTCCTCATTGAGGGATTAGCAGTAGAAAGGGTCTTGAACTTCACATTCCTGGCTGCCAGCAGCATGAGGAATTATGGGTAAGGAAGGCAGCCATTATTTCCACACTCCAGCATTGAGCTGTCACCGCAAACCTGAGTGGCATTCGCAGCAGTGGCACATCGAGGCAGCGGCCTCTCTTCCCTGGATCACAGCAATGGCACCTCAGCCAGGGGTTTCCCCTGTGACGTATGTGCTAAAGTCACCAGGGTAACCGGGTCAGCCATTTCCCTTTTTAAACTGCTGGAGCAGGACGCCCAGGAAAGTTTTACTGGGTTCCCTGATCACCTCTGGGCTTTGACCGGATTGACCCATTTGGACCCTTTTAAATCATCATGTACCTACATCGCTAACCGTGCAAATCTCCCAGTTAACCCCATTTTACATGGCAGTTTGAAAGGGCCTTGTGTCTCTGAAGATCTGTTTTGGGGCATCCATGCTGATCCAATTACAAAGAAGGCTCACCAGTGGCTAAACTTCGTGAGGAGATTTGGTATATCACCAAAGACTCTTACAAATGACTATAGGTGTACCATGGAGTGCAATCTGACTGGTTTCCTGTCTAGTATGGAGGTGCCAATGCACAGGACAAGAAAAAGCTACAGATTCTTCATTTTGCCATCAGACATGACCTCACTTTCTGTTCTTTTTACACTAATTTATTTATTTTTAAAAACATAATTGATATCAATATTTGCACATGTAATGCTGCTGTAAAACCACAGATTCTGTGACACCTGTTCATGACAAATTCTGATTACGATTCAGTCTTGTGTTTGACTCTCTGTATCTGGATATTGGAAATTTAGGATTTTTCTTCCATAATGTTTGATTATATTATAGTTACACAAATGTAATTATCTTTAGAGAGTAAAATCATTTCCCTGATGTGTGAACATTTTAAGGTTTGGGAGCTGGAACAAAGTCGACTGCAAATTAATGGTGTTCATTTAAACCTATGTTCACAAACTTTCTGTGGACTTTTTAGATTGTAACGCACTGATTGAATCTGTATCTTCTTTATCAATCTGATTAAAGAATCCTTACTGAAACAGCTTCTTCCCCTTTGCCATCAGATTTCTGAACGGACACTACCTCATTTTTTTCCTTTTATTGGCACATTTTAAAAATCTTGTACTTGCATAATTGTAATTTTAGAGTAATTTTGCACCTTGTTCTGCACCATACAACTGCCGCAAAACAAACTTCATGTCACATCTTCAGGACAATAAACCTGATTCTGATTCCCAAAAAAAGGTGTGGTTGGGATTGCTTCAGAAACTACTATCAAAAAATGTTAGGCTCTCCCTTCACTCCTCTGAATTTGGTAGCGGTGGGATAGAATAGGTTCCTGACCCAACCCGAGGTCAATTAGCAGTTTAAATATTTTAACAATGCTGCTCGTAGTCTTTGATTCAACCTGTTCTACAGGTTTATCAGAGTTGTGTCAGACTGGGAATCAGAACAACTGCAGGGAATTGAAGAGCCTGGAAGAGCAAGATGATTCTTCCTCTATCCATTCCCTCAGTCTGCCCTCCTATCCATCCATATAAATTGGGGCTTGAGTAGTGGACCTGACATTTATATGCTTGTTGTGGCTGTGTTCATTCCTCTCTGGTTTGCCAGTCTGCCTAGTGTGCTGCCTCCAACCATTGCCAAGTCTATAATTTGGATTGACTTTCAGCATAATGAATATGTTACAACTAAAAAAAAAACACTTAAGACCTAATCATTTGGTCCTGTTAATATCCTTTCTACAGAGTCTGAATCGGGAAATATAAGTCAGAATGATTCATTCAAAGTTAAGTTGTATCCCTCCAGGTAAAGAAAATTCATCCATTCAAACATGAGACAATTCATGAACTTTAAGCTGTGTCTTTCTGATTCTGGACTCGACAGTGCAAGGGTAATTTCAATGATTTAAGCTCCCAATCTTCTACTGCAAAGAGCATCAGTACAATGCCTAATTTTCCTTTCGATACTTGCTCTATTCAAGGAATTTGATGAAACTTTATTGGATTCCCCTCTGCAACAGGTATAGCTTTCCTTAGATAGAGACTAAACCTGCAAACACTTAGTCTTAACTCAAATCCTTTTGCAATTAAGGACAATATGCTGTTTGTTTTCTGTATTGTGATCTTCTGTACATTATTTCATCTACAGTGTCATCATCTAGACTGTTTGTATTCATACTGTAGCCCCACCTACATTTGTCTCTCAACTCTCACTGCAACATGAGCTTTGTGTTTATCAGCACATTAGAATATATTACACTTGGAAGCAGCTGGAGTCCCAGCTCTGAACTCTCAGTATCCCATAGATAACGAACCCTCAGTTCATACCAGTGATGTCAAGGCTCTCCAATGCCATCACAGCCATACCAAGGAACCCCATCAATGCTATCACTTAAATATCAAGATCCAAAACCAATGGCACCAGTTCTAGTTCAGCCAGCTCCATTGACAACAAGACAACCAGTTGCAAGCCATGGTGGACCAGACCATATATTATCACTCATAGCAAAACAAAATGAAATTTCTGCTATGCTAGCACAGCAATAAGGTTCTTATGGTTTACCTAAGAAGGAAATTCCAGTTTTTAATGGAGATCCATTGCAATATCATGTTCATGAATAACTTTGAATATCACATTGAAAGTAATACTGAAAACACCAAAGATCGTCTGTATTACCTGGAGCAGTATACTGGAGGACAAGTGAAGGAAATAGTCAAAAGTTGCCAATATATGGATCCAGACCAAGGTTTCAAAAGGGCAAAAGAATTATTATATTATCATTATGCCTGTGGTGAATGTCTGCCAAGCTGCCTGTCTCCCCTTTGGTGAGCCTTGCTGTACTAACATTGGCTGTGCATTATCTCTACTGTTAAGGACACTCCCCTTGGGTATAACTGTATATGCACCTATTGTCTTTCATTATTGTACCATGAGTTTCTGCTAATAAAAGCCATGATTATTGTTTGACCACATTGTCTTTGTCTACTTCATCAACTGGCACTTCAATTTTATTAGCAGAAACTCATGGTACAATAATGAAAGACAATAAGTGTATATCCAAGGGGAGTGTCCTTAACAGCAGAGATAATGCACAGCCAATGTTAGTGCAGCAAGGCTTGCCAGAGGGGAGACAGGCAGCTTGGCAGACATTCACCACAGTCTTCTCCCAGCAGAAGAAGGGTTAAAATCTAAAGGTCAGCTGCAAGCAATACATGGATACCATGTTTGGAATTGAGAATACTCTAACAGCCAAAATACACCAGTACCTAGCAAGCAGTCGAAATATAATGAGATGTTTTATGAATATGTCAGCCTATCAGGTTGTTTACGAATTCTGGTGCTCCTTCTCAAAACAGGTGGCTCCTTTGCAACCTTGGGAACTGGTACAGGAGAGCTGGAACCCCGAAGGAAAGAAAAGGGAATGGCCCTATACGACTTTTGAGGCTAATGGGGGGTTATACCAATTTAAAAGGGTACCTTTTGTGGTCACTAATGTTGTGTCCGTGTTTCAGAGAGAAATGAATGAGATTGTTAAGACTTATGAGTTACAGGGTACGTTTCCCTATCTGGATAATGTCACTATCTGTAGGAAAACACAGGCTGAACATGAAAACAACTTAAAGAAATTTTTAGCAACAGCTAAAGAACTCAACCTTGCATTTAACGAGGGCAAATGTGTGTTCAATGCGACAGAGCTACCCATTCTGGGCTACATTGTCCGCAAGGGCGAAATCCGCCCCGACCTGGAAAGAATGGCCCCCCTTAAGAAGTTACCATCCCCAGACTCAGCAAAAGCCCTTAAAAGGTGTATGGGATTCTTTTCCTACTACTGCAAATGGGTTCAGGACTACGCCACGAAGGCACGCCCTCTGTTTGACACTAAATCTTTTCCTCTCTCTCCAATAGCCTTGAAGGCTTTCGAGAGAATTAAAGCTGATATTGCCAAAGCTGCACTCTCGTCCATTGACGAGGATGTCCTATTCCAAGAGGAAACTGATGCCTCAGATTGTGCCTTGGCAGGAACCCTTAATCAAAAGGGCAGACCTGTGGCATTCTTCTCCTGCATGTTACGCGGACCTGAACTTAAACATCCTGTCATTGAAAAAGAAACCCAGGCTATTATTAAAGCTGTTCACTACTGGAGACGCTTTCTCGCCGGCAGAAAATTTAATCTTGTCACTGATCAGAAATCTGTAGCCAACATGTTCAGTACTAAACACAAAAGTAAAATCAAGAATGATAAGATGGCACGCTGGCGAATAGAACTCTCAACATAATTATGAGATCCAGTACAGACCAGGCAGGTTAAATGATCCCTCTGATGCATTGTCATGATCTGCTGCTGGTGCTCAGTTGGAGGGGCTAAAAGTGATCCATAGCAGACTGTGCCACCCAGGAGTCAAGAGGTTCTTCCACTACATAAGGGCTAACAACCTTCCTTACTCTCTGGAAGAAGTCAGGAAACTGACTAAAAGCTGTCCTGTTTGCGCAGAATGCAAACCGCAATGCTTCAAAGCTCCGGAGGCCACTCTCATCAAGGTAACCTGACCTTTTGAGAGGATTAGCTTTGATTTTAAAGGACCGTTACCTTCCAACAACAAAAATGTATATTTCCTTACTCTCTTTTTTATTTTGGCTTGGCTTCGCGGACGAAGATTTATGGAGGGGGTAAAAGTCCACGTCAGCTGCAGGCTCGTTTGTGGCTGACAAGTCCGACGCGGGACAGGCAGACACGGTTGCAGGGGAAAATTGGTTGGTTGGGGTTGGGTGTTGGGTTTTTCCTCCTTTGCCTTTTGTCAGTGAGGTGGGCTCTGCGGTCTTCTTCAAAGGAGGTTGCTGCCTGCTGAACTGTGAGGTGCCAAGATGCACGGTTGGAGGTGAGATCAGCCCACTGGCGGTGGTCAATGTGGCAAGCACCAAGAGATTTCTTTAGGCCGTCCTCGTACCTCTTCTTTGGTGCACCTCTGTCTTGGTGGCCACTGGAGAGCTCGCCATATAACACGATCTTGGGAAGGCGATGGTCCTTCATTCTGGAGACGTGATCCACCCAGCGCAGTTGGGTCTTCAGCAGAGTGGATTTGATGCTTGCGGACTCTGCCAGCTCGAGTACTTCGATGTTGGTGATGAAGTCACTCCAATGAATGTTGAGGATGGAGCGGAGACAGCGCTGATGGAAGCGTTCTAGGAGCCGTAGGTGATGCCATTAGAGGACCCATGATTTATATAGCAAAGATAAAGATTCATAACATTTCAAGCTTGACCCTTCATCAACGTATGATTTCACTGAAACTGATCTTGTTTAGAATGCATACCATTGACAACTCCTTGGCTAAGTGAACAGGAAAGAGAT
This sequence comes from Narcine bancroftii, assembly GCF_036971445.1. Classification (NCBI taxonomy): domain Eukaryota; kingdom Metazoa; phylum Chordata; class Chondrichthyes; order Torpediniformes; family Narcinidae; genus Narcine; species Narcine bancroftii. The sequence continues at coordinate 296,839,124 of NC_091470.1, read as the reverse complement.
CAGCTGTGGAAACTCAATGCATAAGGGGATTTTGATTTATTTTCTTTATTTCCTTGTTCTTCCTCTGGCACTTGGACAAAATCTTGAGTAAATGGAAATTTGTTGAAAAGGAATGATAAAAATTAGTTGGTTACTAGGTTTTCAATATTAATGCTGGAAAAGATCCAGAAAGGAGAACATTTTAATGATCCTATTTATATGATTTAGACATGTTGAACTGAAGAATTTAATGTAGTTTTCATCTGTAGTAATTTTCAAAGAGAATTTCATCTACTTCAAGTATTGATTTTCAAATAAAACTATTCAGCAATTGGTTATTCTGAATGGTGGTCCTTGCAATCTAAATGTTATTTTTAAAACAGCAGGGAACATGAGCAGTTACAAATTACTAATTCTAGATTTTACTGTGTTTCGAAATAGTCTAAGAATCAGGGCACTTAAATTTAAAATCTGCTGTTTATTGTTAATTGTAACTTTGGAAACTACTTTGAGTAATTTTAAATTGATTCTGTGTATATTCTTTTCAGGAATATTCTAATAATTTCAACAAAATCTATTGATGTTATATAATCTGGAATCTAGATAATTTTGAAATGATTTTCTGGATTTTAATTTTTTTTGTCCTGCTTTCTTGTACAGCTGGCTCTAACTAGCTTCTGTGAGGAAGGCACTGATGAACCAGTTCAAGATGTGCCAACATTTAATAAAGCTACTAATTTTAGACCTGCAAATCGTAGGTAAGAAGTAACAAAATATATCCAGCTTCTATTTATGGATTTGTCTTTTCAGTTGCTTTAGGTTTTATTTCACAGGATACATTAGCACTTAAATCACTGGACTAGCCACTGGACCATTGATGAAGGCATGAGTTCAAGTCCTGTTATAGGACATTTAACCAAGCATTTGAATGAAACCGAATGTTTTTTAATCTCTTTTTAGTACCAGTTACCAGGAAACTACTCTATCTGGTTCACGCCAAAGTCCTTCAGGAAAGGAGATCTTCTGTTGTTACCTTGTCAGGCCCATGTGAGTCCAGACTTACCTATGTGGTTTTAATTTCCTCTTCAGTTCAGGATCAATTAGGGAAGAAATAATAAGTACCCGAGATTCAGACTGCAGGTGGTTGAGTGACAACTAGGTAGAGGATAGACAGTTCAGGATTCCTCTGTGGCCCTCTTATCAAGAGGGATGGATTGCATCTGAAATGGAGGGAGTGTCTTGGCTTATTGTCCAGAGGGGGCTGTGAGGAAAGGTCAGAACTCTTTTACCAATTCCTTTTCTTTCAACAAATCTAAAATATTAAATATTGAATGACATTAAATGAAACTATGAACTGCATATTATTGTTTATCTTTTAACCCAATGATCGAAAAATAGAAGATTTCTAATTTGTATTTCCAGCAGTGGTACCTCCCGAATATCTTCCTTGAAAGACTTGAAGAATGAGCAAAGTAACAGTTCAACTGACAAAGGTGAACGGTAAGAGTTTGTGACATTTTATTGAAATTTATATGAGCGTTTACAGACAAAAGCTTGTTTTAATGTCAAAATTAATATTCCAGTGACTTCATTGTGAAATAGATATCAGAACATTTTCTGTAAGATCTTCAAAATGTTGATTTTCCATAATTATGCTAAGGTGGTTTCTTTGAGGTTAATTGCTAATCATCTGATTAATTGAATAAAGTATAATTTGTTTATAAATTTTTGTCTGCATTCAGCTGGAGATTCTGTTTCACATGATGGGGCAGTTATAATTGATGTATTTTGTATCATGATTGTATCATTTCAGCAGATGGCAAAAAAAATCGAACATATTATAAATCAATGCCAAAATAACTCTTGTCCACTTTATCCTTCTTTCAACCCCATCTGCATCCCTCAAAGATGAATGAGTTCTGAGCTCTTGACTGAAAGCAATATCCTATCATTTTCACATACAGCTCGTAAGCAACATTTCAAAACCCATGATAACAATGAACTTGTCATCAGTGAAGCAAATTTATTTATTATAGACCACAGCGATCCAATACAAATTTAGCCTTTTTATCAGATCAAGACATTCATGGCATCCAGCAAAAATAAAGTTGTTAAACTTGCTGAGGCAACATCAATTTGAAGAAGTCTTTTGTACACAGGAAAATATTTTTAATCAATTTTAAGTTAATATTTTTTAAAAATCAGTGAGATCTCAAAATAAAGCAATGAGCCAATACCCACGGTTAAGGTGGAATTTAAAGCATCAAAAATGTTTCAATTGTTTTATTTCATATATTTTAAATATTTATGAATAGTTACTAAGATCTAGCATATTCACTGGCCCTTAAGTAAATGATACAGTTAAGTGTTGATTTTTGTTTTTGAATGCCACTTTATAAAACTGTTCTGAGTTTTTAGTACTGGTAGTGGTTTGAATTTTAAACTTGGCACGGAGGAGTGCTGAGACTTCTCTCTTAAAGTTCAGATTTTAAACTTGGCGCAGGGAGTGCTAAGACTTCACTGTTAAGGTTCAGTTTTATACTTGGTGTGTAAGGCAACCCTAGTTTCGGGGTGACATTTACTGGCATATACAGTAAAAGCTTGTTTATTTGCTTGCAGTTTGTGATCCTGTTGCTCCAGAATGACTTTTGGGATAGGCAACATATTACATAAGTTATTAACCATAAATCCTTTAGTATATAACACATTATTTAAATCTATATTTTTTCTTCCTCTTTCATTTTATTTGGAAGTACACAAAACAGATTTAATCCACTGCAACAGAGTTGCACATATTCAAATATATGTAATTGTTTGAGAGATGTACCTTGTATTTCATAATGATGAAATAATCAAATTGTTTCAAGGGAGGAGTTCTCTGTAACAGACATGTGTACTCTTATCTGCTTTTGGAGCGTGTGATAATGGAAATTGTAATTTGTTAATGTTCCTTGTTCTGCTGTTGTCAATTTATGAAAACAATGGATTTCACTCAGTGTACATTTTAAGCTTTTATGCAGGTGGTTCTGAACACAGTGGCCAACAAATAGTTGAACCGTCAAAGAAAAAGAATCTAAATGAAATTGTGGATGACCTTTTTAAAGGAGCTAAGGAACATGGGGCAGTTCCAGTGGATCACTGGACAGAAAGTGTAGGCGAGGCAAACAGAGCTGTGGTAAGAGAATACTGGAATACCTTATGAGGCATTATGAATTTGTATGTCTCAAACTATTGTTCAATTTAAAAGTTAATTAATTACAAGTAATTAAAAGTTACCATGCTGGATTTTTGAACAGAATTTTTAAAAATTCAATATAAAGGAATATAACCATCATTTTTTTTGGCATAAGTATGAGAACCTTTCTTTGGGGAAGAAAAACCAGCAAGTGACAATTTCTTTAAAAGAAAATAAAAAAGATACCTATTGCTGCTGGAAATCTGAAATAAGAATAGTAAATGCTGAAAATAGCACGTTAGACAGTATCTATGGAAAGAGAAACTGTTAATGTTTGAGATTACATATCTTTTGTCAAAAGTCAGCATTATTTCTCTAAATTATTAAATTAATGGTACAATATAGAAAAACACCAAAGATTAATGTTGCATTCAGATATTATAGGATGTTATAGTACTATTATGCAAATATAAGTGAAACATAATGCTGCACAACAGAATTCAGTTGCATCATGCTCTTGTTAAAATTCAGAAAGGACTGGACCATTCCACAATTGGTGAAGCACTCATTTTGATTTTTTTTTAAGTGTAAGATCGACGCAAACAAATGCAAGTTGAACATCATCTGGGGGAAAAAAAATTGTGATGGAGGAAAGATAACGATGACAAGTAGTTCATTGCAGCAGTTGCTTGTAAAGCTTACTACTGCACCCAAATTATTTTTTTCAAAATTTCATGAATTTTTAAATCCTATGAAGCTTGAACAGTACTTAAAAATTCTGAGACGTTCACAGTGCCTGCAAAATGCTGTTAGTAAATACTTGAGTTAGTATGTAAAATTGTATATTTGTTAGGTACAATGGGAAACTATTCACCCCTGAAGTTTATGCCATCAGAGATGTCTGTTCTGTCTTATTTATTCTTTCTAATCTTTTTCTCTATAACATTGCAAAGTATGTTCCCTTGGGTACCAATGCCATTACATTTTCAAAGCCTTGATTAACTACTTCTAATGCCCCTACCAGCAGTGAATTTTTGATACATTATTCTGCATTTTAGTGATACTAGGACAATTTTTTTGTCAGCATTTTGAATCAGAAATTGTTTATCAGCATATATTTTGAAAGATTATTAGACTTAAAAGTAATAAAGCTACTTTCTTGATGTAATATTTTGCTACTATTGTGTCAACAACAGAGGTTAGCTGCTCCATGAGGCACTTTTCTTCTGGAAATTGCAGGATACTTATTTCTCATAGCTCCAATAAAAGAAACCTCAATTGTTAAATTAAAGCACCTTTCACACTTGCATCCTAGTAAATCGGCCATTCAGTGTCCCGGGATAGGAATAGGGATTTGGCCTTTCACATTAGACCATTCTTAACCAGGACACTGAACGCTTTCACACTTGCAAGGGTTTATCCCCAGCGTTTGTCTGTTCTACCTTTAATAGGAAGTGCCTGTAATGCAATTGCCCATTTCACACTTGCCTGATTTCAACGCTGGCATCTGCAGATGCTTGGGATTGTATTAGGGGTCAAGGCCGGCAATCTTCAGCGTGAGATGACGTCATCTGACGCTGGCGTTGAGCTGATTTTGCTTTCACACTAGACATTTTAAAGGCTGATTGGCATTTGATTCCTGGGATCTTTGGCAAGTGTGAAAGGGTCTTAAGATTGGTTTATTAATTTGATTATAGTAAAACTATCAGAATTTATAGTCTGAATGTTCAGAAATCTTAATGAATCTGCATCTCTTAATGGTTTTCCCCTCCTTCCTCTCCCTCTCAAACTTGCCTGATTTGGTGGAAAATGTATTATAATATTGTGTAATGTGTAAAAATTGTTCCTTAAAAGAGTGTTGAGGTATAAATAGAAACCATATCCAATAATCTGGAAAATCTGCCATTTCAAAACCATAAATCCTAAGCATGTTAGATTATTTCAGTTTTACTGTATTTTGAATTTTTATATTTGGGAATGAATTCAGAGAGTACAGAAAATAATTCTTCTACCTATGCCAGCTGCCTCATATTTTAAAATTTTTGTTTCACATGTGAGCTTTAGGATCAAGAGCTCTGGCAACTTTGCTGATGTAAATTATACCGTCTTTTGGATAAAGAGGTTTTCATGTTCCATTAATTTATTTCAACACAAACCAAGATGTATTATGATGAGATTAATTGCAAGGTTTTTAATTTATTTTATAGCCATTTGCGGGTGGTGGATACCGTCTGGGAGTGTCGTCACAAGAATTATCTGAATATGTTTCACAAGATCAAAAAAATGAATCTAATCTTGATGTAAGTTGTTACTGGAAGTCCAGTTTCTGGGCACTGCAAAATCGAAATGTCATCCCACTATTCAAGAAGGCAGGGATACAGCATAAAGGAAATTGCAGACCAGTTAGCCTGATGTCAGTGGTTAGGAAGATATTGGAGTTGATGTCAAGGATGAAGTTATGGAGTTCTTGGAGACACAAGACAAGATAGGGCAAAGCCAGCATAGTTTCCTTAAGAAAAAATTGACAAACTTATTGGAATTCTTTGAAGAAGTAACAAGCAGACTGGATAAGAGAGATGCAGTGGATGTTGTGTGATAGGTGGGGAGGGATGAGTGCATGAGGGAATCATGAAAGGAGCATTCCCTGTGGAAGACCGATAGGGAAGGAGAAGGAATAATGTGTCTGTTGGTGGGATCCTGTAGTAAAGTGCCAGAAATTCCGGCGAATAATGTTTTGGATGCGGAGGCTAGTAGAGTGGTAGATGAAGATTTCAGATTTATTGTCAGGGAATAAAGATGACATGACATACAACTCTGAAATTCCTTTTTCCTGTAGACACGACAGAATTGCCACTAATTGCTAGGGGAAAAATTAACTGCACACAGCGTGAACATGTAAACATGAGGGGGATTCTATGTTTGTTGCATCTGGGGGCAGAGGGGGCCAGGGCAAATGTGTGGCAAGATGAGCGGGAAATGGAGGAGATGCAAGTGAGGGCTGAGTTGATAGTGGTGGAGGGGAAGCCATGTTTGTGGAAGAAGGCAGACATTTTGGAAGATCTGGACTGGAAGACTTCATCTGGGGAACAGATGTGGTGGAGATGGAGAAATTGAGAGAAGGGGATGAAATCGTTGCAGGGGACAGGGTGAGAGGAAGTGTAGTCAAGGTAGTTGTGGGAGTTAGAGGGTTCGTAATATACATCAGTGGAAAGCTTGTCTCCAAGATGGAGACAGAGAGATCCAGGAAGGAGAGAGTGTTATCGGAGATGGACCAGGTGATGTCTGCCTTCTTCCACAAACTTTGCATCCCCTCCACCATGATAAACTCAGTCCTCACCTGTATCTGCTCCATTTCCCGCACATTTGCCCTGACCCCCTCTTCCCCCAGATGCAACGAACATAGAATCCCCCTCATCCTCACCCCACCAGCCTCCGCATCCAGCACATTATCCGCTGGAATTTCCTGCATTTACTTCAGAATCCCACCACCATACACATTTTTCCTTCTCCTGGAGGGATGCACGTATGCTTGGCATTCCAGAATGCTTTCAAATCATGAACTAAGACACTTAATATATTTGGCGTGCACGAGAAGAGCTAAGAATCATTTTATTGTTTAAATGCCTCATGTATTTTTTTAAAAATTAGGCAACTTTATTGACAAAATAAAGAACATTAAATTTCTTGAAACATTATGATATCACTTTTGTCATAGAATTTTGTACACCACAGTAAAGGGCCCTTGGCATAAAACATTCATGGCAATCTTTTTGCCCATCTTTCATTTACCTGCATTAGGTTCATATTTTTTTATGCCTTTGTTTACTGAATGTTTCTTAAACATGGTGATCCACCATTTCTGCCACAAAGTTCTCGATATCAAATACTGCTTAAAGGAAAAATTTCCTTCAAATATCCTTTAAAACTCTTTCCTTGGGCGTACCATATTATTTTTGATATCCTTATCGTGAGAAATAGACTGACTGTTGACACCTCCTAAAATTTGATCTAGCTCTGTTACATAACCCTTCAGCTTTCTTTACTCCAAGCACAACAAACCGAGCCATCCCCACATCTAGTATCCTCTAATCCAGGAAATAGCCTGGTGAATCTATAGTGTGAGCACATTCTTTGTTATGATTAGACTGGACACAATACTTCAAGGGCAATTTAACTAATATTTTGTAAAGTTGCAACATAATGTCCCAACCTTTTTATTCCATGCTTCACACTTGCCATGTGCCGCCTTTGTCACTTTCAGGGAATGATGAACTTGATTGTGATTGTCCCTCTGTTTATCAGCATTTTTTTGGTGCCACAGGATGACTATATATCTCCTACCCACATATTTGACATTATCTTACAGTTGTCAGAATTAAATTCCATCTGCCAAATGCCTTCTGCCAAACTCAATCCAATATGCTTCTTGCTATTGCCATGTATAATCTTCTTTGTTAGTCACCAACCACCAACTTTGGTGTCATTGGCAAACTTACTCATCATACTTCCTACATTCATATTTAAGGTAAACAATAAAATGTGCAAATGCTGAGAGCTACTGCAGTACACAAAAGTGCTGGAGAAACCCCACAGCTTGTGCAGCATCTACAGGAAGCAAAAGGCAGTCGACATTTTGAGCCTAAGCCTGAGTCTTTCGTCAGGAATTTCTCCAGCATCTTTGTGAACTGCACATTCAAATCCAAGTTATTAATGAATTTCACAAATAACACCTATTCCTGACCGCATGGGTCTCAAACTTCCAGTTAGAAAAGAGTCCTTCCATTCTTTGGCCCCTATCACCAAGCTATGTTTGGATCCAATTTGCTAGCTCACCTTGCATCCCATGTGCCTTAACATCTGGAACAGTCTACTATGGGGGATCTTGTCAAATGCCTTAATAAATCAATATAAAAACAGAATATACTGGAAATGCACAGTGGGTCAGGCCCACGTGGGAGGAGAATCAGAGTTAATGTTTCACCTTGAGTGGGAAGGAAGATGGGGAAGGGGTGGGTGTCTCTGCCAGATAAAAGCAGGATTACCCTAGGGACAAGCTATAAACAAAGTTATCTGGTTATTGAGTGAATAGGACCAATTAGAGAGAGAGAATATGGACAAAATAACTTAACAGTTGTGAAGTGCAGATTAAGAAGAGGTTCTAAAGCCCATCTAGACAATGTCCACCAACTTGCTTTCATCAGTCTTCGATACCTTTTAAATATATATTAAAAAAAACAATTAATGAGGCAGGATTTCCCTCACACAAAGCAATCAATACTGACTATATCAATATTTAGGACCTAAGCCGCCCTCCTCCTATTCTGTTTTATTTCCTCTTCTCCCCTCCCACCTATATCCACGAGACTTCTTACCTGTTAGCCTGTGCTCCTCCTCCTCCCTGCTCCTCCTTCCACTTTATTATTCAGGCACCTGGCTGCCTTTTGCTAATTCTTGATGAAGGGTTCAGGCCCAAAGCATTGGTTATCCTCTAGTTCCTATAGATACTTCTGAATTTCTCGAGCACTTTTGTACAAGCCCAGCATCTGCAGACTTTCTTCTTTAACTGTCTTAATCAGAATAGCTCCTCTCTCACAAATGTGCATAAACCTTATCCTTTTCTCTATTACTGCCTAAGGTTCACCAACCAGCAGTTACCTGGCTTATCCCTGCTGCCCATCATAAGTAAAGGAACTGCATTACAGATTTTCAAGTTTCTGGCATCTTATCTGTAGCTATAGAAGATGCTAATATCTTCATTTGGTTGGTAGCTTTCTCCCCTTATTTCCCAAAGCAAGTTCAAGTTTACTGTAATCTGATTGTGTGTGTGTGTGTATATATATATATATATATATATATATAATATATATATATTATATTATATATATATCCAACCAAACAAAACAGCATGTATCTGGACCATAGTACACACACACAGATTCACAGGACACCCTTCACAGAAACAACATGTATACATAACAGTCCAAAATAAATATGTATCAAAATAATTTATGGGTTTCTAACGGAATGAGAGATTGCACCATTATTCGGAGCTGGAATAGCTACTGCAACCAGGTACACTGCCATTTATTTTTTTGCTTAGGGGGACAAAAAAGGATGGATTAAATCTCATCCAGCCTGATAATTTATCAATCCTTGTGCATCCCATGATATCTAACACTTCTTCCTCCTTAATATCAACTGCTCTAAATTCTTGAAATATGTTTTCTGAATTCACAATCTTATACATGGTGAGTGCAGATAAGAAATATTAATTTGGGACCTCATCTAATAGCTCGCCCCTCATATTGGTTACCCTTTTGTTCCCATAGGAACCCATTCTTTTGCTGGCTAACCTCTTTGTCGAAATATGAAATGCCTTAGGATTCTCCTTAATCTTATGACCCCCTTTTACCCTCCTATTTTCTTTAAGTTCTCTACTGCACCCTCTATGCTCTTTAAGAGACTCCCTTGATCCCAGTTGCCAAATGTTTCTTTTTTCCCTGATCAAACTGTCAGAAGTGATAGCAATTGTACGTGTAACTAATCCCTTCCTCCTGCACTAGTCCTTAAGCCAGGTGCTCGTATGTCCTTTTTTTTACCCTCCATTTAACATTTTACTTAATTCTCTCAACTCGCTTTGTAGAACCTTATCCTTCTTTCTGCCCATGACTTTTGTACCTATGTATACTATTTTCTGTACCCAATCTAAGCTATCCCAACAGACTTTTACCTCCCCTACTGAGCATCAGCGTCAACCATGGTGCCACAAATTTGGCTATCGTGATGCTCACCAAAGCCTGGACTATCCCTTTTGCCATTGGTTTTTCAGGTGCTGCAGTTTCTAGGTCTTGATTTGCTTACTCAGTCACCTTGTTTATTTGAGTAGTTTCTGTTAAATGTCAAAGTTAAACCATTTAGTTTTTTGCTTTTCAAAGTGATATTTATAACATTTCCTATTAATGATTCTGTATTCTTGAATTTCTCTTCCCAAAACTTTGTATGACTGGAGTATGTGATTCTTTTCAGGTTCAGATTTTGCTTAAGCTCTGGAAAAATGGATTTAGTTTGGATGATGGAGAGCTCCGAACCTATACAGACCCTAAAAATGCAGAGTTTTTAGAATCCATTGGCAGGGGGTAAGTTGGTTCATACTGTGATTCTGGTGGGTTTTTATAAAAATGACTAAAATGTGAATATTTGATACAAATATGATTTGACATAGAACCATAGTACACTACAGCAAATAAACAGGCCCTTTGGCCCATCTAGTCCATGCTAAACTATTGTTCCACCTACTCCTGTTTACCTATAACTATAACTATAGTTATAACTATAACCATAACTATAAAATGCTCAGCTGAAAGACAAAATGTTCCTCGAGTCTACTTTCTGCTCTTTTTGATCATAAAAGCTTTGAAAATTAGTGATTCTGGGTCCTGGGGCTTCCTGTATGTGGAAGAGAGTAGAAGTGGCCAACTGCACTGAAAGAAGCCCTACATTTGGGCCCCCAAGTGGAAGAGATGGCATGATATCCAGCAATCTTGAGGTCAGCAGAACAAATCTGACTCCAATATTCTGCTTTCCCATTCTTTTCACTTAAGATTTCTCAACATTATACTTTATTTGCAATAATTTGGCCAATCAGCAAACAAGGATTGAATATTTACTTCTTCCATTCGCGTCCCTTTTATATCATTAGAAAGTGAGATTTTCTAGTCATGGGGTGATGCTTTATATTTGTCTTATGTACTTTTAGTTATGCTACATAAAAATGCATCAAAGGCAGGACTTTCGGTAGCTTTAACTAATCAAATTGTTTGTCTGTTGTTATTTGTTGCTTGTGTATATGTGCTTTTTTTACCCCCTCCATAAATCTTCGTCCGCGAAGCCAAGCCAAAGAAGAAAGAGAAAGATATGTGCTTTGAGTCATGACAAATCAACCTTCCCTTTTTATTGTGTGCTTCCTGTTTTGCTGATGTTTTTCTTTCTTCTTTTGCTATTCCACTTATTTTACTTGCTCACCTATCCTTTTCATGTTTCATTCTAATTCTAATTTTACTCATTATCTGCATGTACTCAACAATTTCAAGCTTGTTGTTCACGTGATATTTAAGTTTTGTTTCTTATGTGCATGGTTTAATCCAGAGAGATTCCCATAGAACTTCAAAAATTGGTTCGTGGAAGTCAAGTAAGTTTGGATATGGAGGATCACAGAAGTGAAGAATATTTAAAGCACAAAATGAAGTTCAAGGCATTTTCTGGAGATGGACAAAAATTGGGAAGGTGGGGAAGAGCTTTTGATGATTTCTTGATCTGTTTTGTAGATTTAACAGATCTACAGTTCTTTAGTAGATAGTTGCTGGAGAAATGTTACTTAACCCTTAGTTAAAGCTTAAAATGACTGCAAACTTTGTCCTTATATTAAAAAAAATGTGCTTAGCCAGAGTTTAAAAGATGGAATTTTCTGTAAAGGCACCAAATAATTTGAAGTTATGGGAGTCTTTCTTTAAAATAATTGAAATTATATTTGAATTGACAACCTTTTGATAATTATGTAAATTTTATATTGTGGCGGTGCACATCCTCGTGGCGAACTGGCCCCACTTGTATCGCCACGTGGTGGGGCAGCCATGGGGAAATGGCGTCATCAGAGGTTTCTCTCTGACTCCAGCATCCCTTTCATCACACACCCTGGGCAGTGATTATGATGTCACAATGCACCAGATGACTGAGCTCATGCTGCCCTTAAAGGGGAGCGCTGAATTTGAATAAAAACAGTTATTAACGTCCCTCAACATGGTGGTTGTGTTTCTTCCACTGCTCACACCACCACAGTGGTGACCCCGACAAGCCCAGTCGTTTTTCAGCAGAGGTTAACGCTGTCTCCATCAAGCTTCCCCCCTTTTGGACCCACCGACCGAGAATGTGGTTTGGGTAGGCGGAAGCACAATTTCAACTCCGCAACATCTCCTCAGACGCCACGATGTTCTATCATGTCGTGAGCTCTCAGGACCAAGATACAGCAGTGAGGGTGGATGACATCATTCACCACCCCCCGGCTACGGGCAAGTACACAGCCCTCAAAGACCTGCTGTTTGGAACTTTCGGGCTAACTCCCCAGCCTTCCAGGCTCCTTCACCTTGATGGGCTTGGGGACCGTAGTCTGGCCCTGGCAGAAGACCACAAGCCTTGTTTTCTCTTCCGCCAGATATTCCTGGAACAGATGCCGGAGGACATCAGCTTCTCCTCACAGATGAAGACTTCTCGAACCCAAGGAAAGTAGCAGCCCGTGCGGATGCCCTCTGGTGCACGAAGAGGGAGAACGAGGCAGCCCTCAACCAGGTGGCATGACCAGGAGCCAGCCGACCGCAAGCCGCTCCCAAGACCAAGCCAGAGGAGGGCCAGTCGACCTGGTGTTTCTACCAACAGTGCTGGGGAGTGCAAGCCTCTATGTGCTGCCAGCCCTGCGGGTTTCAGGGAAACGACCAGGTCAGCCGCCGTTGATGACTGCGACGGCTGGCCATACAAACAGCCTCCTTCGTGTGACGGACAGATCCCTCGGCCGCCAATTCCTGGTGGATTCGGGCTGAGCTCAGCGTTCTTCCCCCCTCCACGGCACTAGAGACTCTCACCCGATCTCGAGGTCCAACCCTGCGGACGGCCAACGGTTCCACTGTCAGGACCTACAGCACAGATCAGGAAAGAGAAGTTCCACTGGAGGTTCGTCCTAGCCTACATGGGCACCGCACTGTTAGGGGCCGACCTCCTCAGAGCTCACAGCCTACTGGTTGACATGAAGGGCAAAAGGCTGGTCAACGCCCGAACGTTCCACTCCACCCAAGTGGACACAGCAGAAGCCCGCAGACCTGAAATCCCTAGCCACCGCCAGGGATGAGTTCGATGAGATCCTCCACAAATTCCCTGCCATCTTAGAGCCACGGTTCCACGCTGCTCTGCCCCAGCATGTGGTCTTCCACCACATTGCCACATAGGGCCCCCCCATTGCACGCTAGACCCAGACGGCTGCCGCCCGAAAAGCTCCAGCAGGCAAAGGAGGAGTTCTCCAGGCTCCAAGAACTGGGAATCGTTCAGCGCTCGGACAGCGCCTGAGCATCGCCGCTCCACATGGTCCCGAAATCGTCCAGGGGCTGGAGACCATGCGTGGACTACCGTCCGTTGAACAACGCAACTATCCCAGACAGGTACATATACAGGACTTCTCCGCCAACCTCCACGGCGCACGGGTCTTCTCCAAAGTGGACCTCGTGCAGGGATACCATCAGATCCCGGTGCATCCAGACGACGTGGGTAAGATGCCCATTATCACCCCTTTCAGCCTCTTCGAGTTCCTGCGTATGCCCTTTGGTCTAAAGAACGCGGCCCAAACATTCCAGCGCCTCATGGACTTCCTGTTCATTTACCTGGACAATATTCTCATTCCCAGTTGCAACCACGACGAACACAAAGCCCACCACCGCACACTCTTTGCCCGGCTGGCGGACTTCGGCCTCGCGGTCAATGCAACCAAATGCCAGTTTGGCAAGGAGTCCCTTCAGTTCCTGGGGATCACCATTTCAGCAGATGAGGCTGTGCCAGCGCCAGAGAAGTAGCGACTGTTCAACGATTTCCCAACCCATCCACCCTGAAAGGCCTCCAAGAGTTCGCGGGGATTGTGAACTTTTACCATGGTTTCATCCCTGGAGTCACGCGCACCATGTGCCCATTGTTCATGCTCATGGCCGCCAAAGAAAAGACTTTATCGTGGTCAGAGGAGGCGGACAGGGCTTTCATCGTGACAAAGTAGGCTCTAGCCAGCACAACGCTGTTGGTGCACCCGCGGCCGGAGGCACACACTGCACTCTCCATGGACGTCTCAGCTATGGCAGTGGTGGGGGGGTGGTTCTGGAACAGTGGCTCGATGGACAATGGCACCCGCTTGCTTTTTTCAGCAAGCAGCTGTATCCGCCGGAGCTCAAATACAGCGCTTTTGACCGGGAGCTCCTGGCACTGTATTTGGCCATCTGCCATTTCCGCTACTTCCTCGAGGGCAGGCTGTTCACAGTCTTCACGGATCACAAGCCACTCACTCAAGGGTGGCCAAGGATCCGCAGTCTGTCAGACAGCAGTGCCACCTCTCGTATGTGTCTGAGTTCACGACTGACATCCGACACAGGGCCAGCAAGGACAATAGTGGCAGATGCTCTCGCCCGTCCAGCCATCAACACTCTCACGTCCGGCCTGAATTACGAGCAACTGGCTCAGGCACAGAGGAATGATGCGGAGATGCAGGCCTTGTGGACTGCCATCTTGGGCCTCAAACTCAAGGATGTCCGGGTGCCCAGCAACCCAGACATTTTGTTCTGCGACATCTCAACAGGCATGCCACGCCTGGTGGTTCCGCCGCACTGGAAGGTGAAGGTCTTCAGTCTGGTCCATGACCTTGCTCACCCAGCGGTAAAGACAACCATGCGGATGGTCATGGAGGGGTTTGTGTGGCACAGGCTGAAGAAGGAGGTGGTGGAACTGGCCAGGAATTGTACCAGGTGTCAGACCTCCAAGATCCAGTGACACACGTGAGCCCCCATTCAGAACTTCAACCCGGCGGTTTGCAGATTCCAACACATCCACGTTGATGTCGTCGGGCTCCTCGTGGAGGTGGATCGGGCCACAAGGTGGCCAGAGGTCGTCCCAATTAAGGAGGCCTCCGTAGAGATGTGCACCAGGATTCTGATCAGCCAATGGATTTCCCATTTCGAAGTCCTGGCACACATCACTAGCGGCAGAAGGGTGCAGTTCACGTCTGCCCTGTGAACAGAGATGGCAAAACTCCTGAGGGTCAAGCTCCACCACACCACAGCATATCACCCGCAGTCCAACGGGTTGGTGGAGAGGTTCCACAGGCACCTGAAGGCATTGCTTATGGCCAGGCTCTCTGGACGAGACTGGGCAGACGAACTACCCTGGGTCCTCCTCTGGATTAAGACGGCACCCAAGGAGGACCTGCAGGCTTCAACAACGGAGATGATCTATGGCGCACCGCTTTCCCTGCCAGGTGAGTTTTTCAGCCCAGACTCTGACACCACAGCCACCGACAAAAACGTGCTGGCGGACCTACACAGGTGACTGGCCTCCCAAGCTCCCCCACTCCCAGTATGCCAAGGCACCCGGCTGTTTCATCTCGCCAAAGAACTCAACTCGGCCCAGTTCGTTTTCGTGCAGAGGGGACCATAAGGTGCACTGCTACAGCGACCGTACGAGGAGCCATACAAAGTCTTGCACCGGTCCGGCAGAACCTTCACCCTGGACGTTGGGGGGGAGAGAGGAACTTTTTATGGTGGACCGCTTGAAGTTGGCCCATCTGGACTTGTCACAGCTGGTGCAGACGGCCGCAACCAAGCACCGGAACCGGCAGCCAAAGCGACAGGTTTCTCTCTGACTCCAACATCGCTTCCAGCATGCACCCTGGGCAGTGATTATGATGTCACAATGCACCAGGTGACTGAGCTCATGTTGCCCTTAAATGGGCATGCTGAATGTGAATAAAAACAGTCGTTAACGACCCTCAACGTGGTGGTTGTGTTTCTTCCACTGCTCACACCCCCACAATATCATAAAATTCCATTAATCTGACATGCCAGGGATTTGGTGGTGCCAAGATGGTACATTTTCCAGATTATTCCAATACTCCAACACACTAATTCACTCTTTAAAACAAAAATTATAATAATAAATTTTCTAGTGGGTTTAAAGAGAGTGTGGGAAATAAGGCTCCAATGAGTTTAAAGGGAGCCAAGATTTCAGTGCATTAAATGAGAGTTTGGAAACTGGGGCCCTGGTATATTAAGTAGTGAAATTGCTGAACCTTTGGAATTTCCAAACAATCAGATAGTGGATTATTGGATTTTAACTGTCTTTGACTATATTTCCTCCTCTTAATCTTAATTTTTAACCCAGCCCTTTGTTAATCAATTGAATTATTTTATTTCCTATCACCAGCCTTCTAATATCTGATGGGAGTGAGAACAGTGTACAATCTATTCTTTAAAAAAATTGATTAAAGATTGGACAGGACTGAGGGTTAACAATATTTTAAATAAAAATAATTTGTATTTTATGTGGTTTAAATAAATAATTGTTTTTCGTATTATTTTAAAAATTCTATCTTATCCAGGAAATGGTTGTATTTTTGGCAATTTTGAGCCATAACATGCATTTTTTTCCTTTGTGCAGCCCCACTCCAACTATAGTTAGTACACCTTCTTCTCCAGAAGAGGAGTTCAAATATTTTGTTAATGTTTTGAATGTGAATGAATCTGAGCCAACCACCAATGTTCAAATTCGGCTAGCAGATGGGAGTCGCTTAGTGCAAAAATTCAATCAAACTCATAGGTAAGGAACTGTGGTCTCACTCTGTAATGATCAAAATATGGCTTTTGTGTGATTTGCGTAGATTGGATAGCAATTTCAAAGCTCAGTCAGCTAATTCTTGTTTTTAATTGGAGCACTTTCTCAATTGATATTGTGGCCACAGGACTGAGAACATCTTGGAATGTTTGTTTAAAAAAAAATAGATTTTAGAGGTCTGAGCAATAGGGAGGGGTGGTGGTAGGTGATGGTCAATTTTTTTTCCCTCTATAAAAACAAATCCATGCATTGCTTTCATGAAGCAGTAAATTAAATGGGATCCTGTCTCAACACATTAATCTTGCAATTGAACCAAGTATCTTTAGTCTCGATGATTTGTGTGAGTAGTAGAAGATGTAAAATACCTTGTGAATTTGGTTTTGTGGTTAATATACATTCTTCTAATCAACAATATAGCCTGTATAAACTGGAGGCAGGTAGTTAAAAGCTAAAAATAACTTTTCCTGAAAATTAATTTACTAAATCTTGTCAGCTTTCATCGACAGTGAAATTTTTCAAAAAAATAGTCTTCCACAATTCAATGTGACACACTGTGGCTTCTGTGAGCAGAGAAAGCACAAGTTTCATCAATCAATCAGTTTGAAGGCCCCTCAAATATATAGGATATCAAGTACAAAAATGGTTTAATATTTGCACATAAAAGTCAATAAAGATGATTAATTAGAATTAGGATAGCAAGCTAAAAGCATATGTTAAAAATACAAATAATCCTCAGCACTTCTGAAGGAAAGAGACCGTAATAGTAACTTGTGTTTGCAGGACCAAAAAATGTATTTTAGCAGAAAATGATTTCTTCCAGCTTATGTAAGCCTAAAGTTACCATAACTCCATGGTATTACTTGAATGTCAGAAATGTTTTTGGTGTGGTTCTATTACAGTAGAATCTTTAAAGTAGGGAAGCTCACTACCGTTGCTTAATTTCCACAATTAAGTCTGTATACGTGCACTCTGAGAAGCTTTGTACAGTCTTCTCCAGGTAAGCCATGAGCTTGGACAGTTACTTTTCTAATGTCAGCATCAGTGCGTGCATTTTTTTTCTCTGAAGTTTGTCAAGCTGACAGTAGTGATTCTTTATCATCAGATCAGTGGTTCAACAAGATTCTGATTTTAGACAGATAACTAATCAATTTTGCTAGACCATTGCTTATTTGATTTCTCTCACTTCTATTTACAAAGAACCAACTCAGTAATATTGCTCCATTCTTCGAAGACAAAGGGAAAGTTGCTTTTATTGGGATCCATTTGAAAAGACAATATTCTATTAAAGCACAATATTTGATAGATGTGTTCACAATTGCTTTGTATGGTGTCACTTGCAGCTGAACTTGTAACCCATTGATAAAACAGTGCTTGAAGATGATGCCAAGGAACCTTAAAGAAGTTTTTTAATTCTATTTTGATTGTTAACTTACTCCTTTCTCTTTTATTGGTGAATATATGAATAATATATGAACAACAACAACCTTGCACTCAGTGTCACCAAAACTAAGGAACTGATTGTTGACTTCAGGAAGGGAAAATCAGATGTGTACAATCCAGTGATCATTGGGGGATCAGAGTTGCAGAGGGTGAGCAATTTTAAGTTCTTGGGAGTCACTATCTTGGAGAATCTTTTCTGGAGCCAACATACCTATGGAATTATGAAGAAAGCACATCAGGGCCTCTATTTCCTCAGGTGGTTTGGTATGACACCAGAAATGCTGGTATGGTGGAAAGTGTACTGAGTGGCTTCATCAAGGTCTGGTGTGAAGACACCAATACCCCTGAGCATAAAGCCCTCAAAAGGTAGTGGACACGGCCCAGGACATCACAGGCAAAACCTTCCCAGGGAATGCTGCCATCAGAGAGCAGCAGCAATCATCAAAGATCCACACCACCCAACACATGCTCTATTCTCACTGCTGCCATCAGGAAAGAAGTATAGGTGCCACAAGCAGGTTCAGGAACAGCTACTACCCCTCCACCATCAGACTCCTCAATCAGAGACTCATTTAAGGACTCTTATTTGTGCACTTTATTGATTTTCTTTTTGTTCTCTCTGTATGGCACAGTCAATTTGTTTATATTCACTATCTGTTTACAGTTTTTTGTTTACATGTTTACGTTGTGTATAGTTTTTGCACTACCAATTAGTGGTAATTCTGCCATGTCCGCAGGAAAAAGAATCTCAGGGTTGTTTGTGATCTCATGTATGTACTCTGACGTTAAATCTAAAATCTGAATCTGATGTTACTTGAATCATTATTTAACAAATAATTTTGGATATTTCTCATAATTTGAAAACAATACAGCTGTCAGGTCTCTCCCTCCTTGAATATCATATGGCAAGAAATTCATTCCAAGTGCATAATATGCTTCAAAATGTGAATTGCAAAGTCATATAACTATACATCATGGCAATAGGCCATTTAGCCTGCTGAGTCCACGTCAACTGTCCACCTGGATGAAACTCAATGGACATTGGAACTGAAGGTTGTTGGTGCTGTGGTGCAGCAGTTTGACAAACGATACCACTGTGGGAAAGACTCTTGAAATAAGGTGATGTGGATGCAGCTTCAATTAAAAAAAAACCTTGGGATCACTTTGTAGGGATTATACAAACCTCTTCAACAGTCAGCAGGAGAGGAGGTAGAGGAGTAGACGTAAGGAAATCAAAATGGAGAGATACAAAAGAAGCAAGAGGGGATTTCAAATCCCTCCTTATTAATTGGGATTGCCTTAGTGCAAGGACAACACAAGATAGATTTTCTAAAGTGAGGCCAGGAGAGATTTTTGTGCCAATATATAGATAGGCCTTTTAGAAATGTGGAGTGGCAGACTTAATCTGAGGGAATGAAGGAGGGCAACTGTATGTATGAAGTGTCAGTGAATAATCACTTCAGCCATAGTGGCCATAACTTGATGAGCTTCAAAGTAGTTATGGAAAGGGATAAGGATAATCCAGAGCTTCTGAATTGGAGGCAGGAAGTGGGGGAGGTGTGGTTGGGTTGATTTCAGTATCAGTAGACAGGACCTGGCAGGAGTATACTGAGACCAGCTAGTTAGATAATTCTACATCCTGGAATTGGGAGTTTTTTTTTAAGTGAAATAATGAGTGCTCAGGACCTGTGTGTCAACCAAAAGATGAAAGGAAAGGATGGCAAGTTCAAGGAGCTCAAGGGAAAAGAAGAATGTGGTAAGTATAGAACACTAAAAATGGGAAGTATAGATAATGTAAGTGGGATGCTTAAAGTAGGTACTGTACTTGAAAATAAGAGGGGCCACAAAATAAGATCAAGAAAACTCCTAAGGAATTTTATAAATGTATTGAGCACAAGAGGGTAACCAGGAAAAGAGTGAGGGTTACTAGGGACGAAAGGGGCATTTTGAGAGTATAAGGATAGAATAATCCTTGGGGTCTGATGAGATGCATCCAAGGGTTCTGTGGGATCCAAGAGTGTAGATTGCTGGAACCCACCAGAGATGTACAAATCTCTGTTGGTCACATCTGAGGTGCTAGATTACAAGAAAACCATGAATGTGATACCTTTATTCAAGAAAGAAAGCTGGGAAAAACTAGGTAATTATACGGCAGTTAATATAACATTAGTAGTAGGGACATTAGAAAAATTATCTGAAGGGCTAAATTAATCTACACTTG
Organism: Narcine bancroftii; assembly: GCF_036971445.1. Lineage (NCBI taxonomy): Eukaryota > Metazoa > Chordata > Chondrichthyes > Torpediniformes > Narcinidae > Narcine > Narcine bancroftii. The sequence goes on along the minus strand of NC_091470.1, from coordinate 296,818,905 downwards.
GAAAGGTAGTAATAATCATTACAGATTTATTTGTGGGAGATTCTGTCCAAATAATTTGTTTTTTGAAGAGCTAACAAAATGTATCAGTGTGGTTTACATAGAAGTTATTGCACTGGAAAAGGTGCATCTTCTCTGCCCCAAAATATTGCTTGGTATAGAATGTTTCTGTTATAAGGACCAACTGGATGGGCTGGGTATGTTTTCCTTGCAGCAGAGATGGCTGATGGAGTCCTGATAGAAGTACACCAGATTATGAGGGCAGAGAAAAAAATCACTTTTCCTCATGGCAGAGATATCATGACCAGAAAGCATAGGTTTTAGGTGAGGTGTAAATGGTATCAACAGATTTTGAGGATTTTTTTTCAGGTGGAGGATGTTTGATGGTCAGCATGGAAATAGTGGGCCATAGGGCCTGCTTTTCTGTGCAAAATGGCTTTGACTTTATTTTTTCACTCTATGTTCAGTGTCATCTTGATTTTATCACAGGCTGAGGGCAACATTGGGTAAATACAGTTTAGAATAAATTTTTTTCAATCATTCTTCAACAAAGTTTCAATCCAAACTGGACAAAAAAAAAATACTCCCTTCCCCTTTGGATTTCTCTCCATGCTGATACGAAGATGAGCAATAGAAATGGAAGTTCCTGGAGTTCTACATCTTGAGGGGTAATGTGACCAAGTGAAAAGATTCTGCTTAGAATATTGTGTAGTGGGATGGTCTAACCTGCAGAGCTATGGAACATATGGAACAGCACAATACAGGCTGTTCAGCCCACAATGTTATGCCAATGTATGTGAACCTGTACCACAACCATCTAGTCCTTCCAATCTCTTATTTGTAACCCTCTATTTTAGAGACTGAAATTTACTATGGTTTGGGGCTAAAACATAGGCTTTAGATAGTGTCTTTGTTGAGATTTGGGTTGTTTAGAGGATTGAGGTTATGGTGTGGTATGTTGTGACTGCAATTAGAGTCCTGCAGAAATTACTCCTCTTTAGAAGTAAATGAGTAACTGGTAGCCAGAGAGTGGGGAAATGGGTAGGGAAAATAGGACTACCTGGATTGATTGGACTCAATAGGGACACATTGCTTCTTCCTTTAAACATTGTGATGCTTGAGCCATTCCATGCAAAATCATTTGTGCACAAGCATCTTTTCTCCTCAAAACTGGAGTGGAAGTAAGTCATTCTCTGTTCTGAGTGACTGACTAAAATGGTTTCTTAATGATTATCAATGCAGATATTTTGAATATCAACCATAACTTGCATCCTTTTGCTTAAAACGGATGGATTGTTTCAAAATGGCTTGTTCACTTCAAAGTGGATTAAAATTGCCAATACATTTTTTTTAGGCTCCTAACAGGTAACAGGGAGAGTAACCTATTATTTTAAGACAATGGTGTAATCAGTCTCTGATCCAATTGCTTTACTGCATTTCTCAAAATTGTTTTGCTCCAATTTTTTTCAGTTCTGAACCTTGTTAGATATCTTGAATGTGAATTAATCATAATGTTTTGCTTTAATTACAGAATTAGTGATATACGTCAGTTTATTATTCAAAATCATCCTGTTTTTGCTACTTCCTCCTTTATACTGATGACCACATTTCCAAATAAAGAACTAACAGATGAAGAGCAAACACTGCAAGAAGCTAAGTTGTTAAATGCAGTGATTGTTCAGCGTTTGAAGTAACTTCACTTTGGATACATAAGATTATACAGGATAGAACAAAGCATATACATTTTTCAATGGGCTGAATCTGAGCTGAATGGCAAAAACTGATAGAATTACCATTATCTTCCAAAACACTTTAGTGTGGTTTGAAAAACAGATGTTGGACTTGCAACAAGAAATTATCTTCATAGTGTGAGAAAAACTAATGGAAACAGTGAATTATACATGAAACGAGCTCTTAATATGTGCCAATCTACTGATTCTCAAATGGCAAATGGAAAAGTGTGACAATTACTGGAATGTTCAGACTGCCATCGTTAATCTTTGCTACTGTTTTTTGGCTAGGTCTACTTGAATATTTATTTCCAAAAACAAATCATTTGGAAATGGTGATATCCCCAAGCTAATAAGGGTAGACATATTTATGCATGATAAATGTATATAAGTTTAGAATATAATCCTGACACGAGAACGATAAAAGTAAAATTTATACTGTTCTTAAACTTATTGTGGAATAAAATGTTCTTTGTGTATTCCATAAAGTTATGCCATGATGAATGCTGCTTCAGTTCCCGTTCTAGCACTGCATGAAATGAATATTAATGTGTCAAAACATGGAATTTACATTTTATTTATTTTTACATCAAAATTATGCAATAAATTGGCTGATATAAAAAGGCTAGAGTTCTTATCCCTGTCATATTATTTAAACAAAATATAAGGGAAGACAAACAAAAATATTACTAATATACAGCAATGGGCTCCAACATTTAATAGGATCATGACCGATAATGATTGTCACTTGAACCCCACATTCACATCTTGCTGTGGTAGCTTTCCACCCCTTTAATAATCAAATGCCTACTTCTGCCTTGGGAATATTCAAAATCAATGCTTCCACGCCTTTTGAAAAAGAACACTGAAAAGACTCATGATAATTAAATTAAATTGGCTTAAATGGATGACCTCTTATTTTTAAATAGTGACTCCATTTCTCACAAGAGGAAATATTCTCTCTACATCCATCCAGTCAAAACCCCATGGAATCTTGCATGGTTCAATCTTCTAAACTCCAGCAGATCATTGTAATACAGTAAAAAACCCAGTATCTGTCACCTACAGATAGATTGGTACCTACCATTGGTAGATACTGGATATGTGAATTTTCCAGTTGCCTGAGACTCACTCTTGAATACCTAATACACCTACATTAAGAATAAACAGTTTAAAAGAGAGAAGATAGTGCAAAATGTAAAGTTATTGGAAAAAAAATCATTATTGTAGATATTAATTATATGAAGTTTACTTTAATCATGTAATTCCTGCAACTAAGAAAATTTAAATTCAAACCCTGTCACTGGTATTGTTAGAGCGTTATGCTAATCATGCCTCTGTCCGCTGATTGAATGCTTGCTCCCTTCTTCACCAAGGGTTGGTTGGTGTATTGCTTCAGAGAACATTTACAATTTTAAACTTTCATTTATTATTAATTTTAAATTTTTATTTATTTATTTAGGGTTTTTTGCCAGTTGCTTGAATTCCAGATAACAGTATTTTACTGTATATATTCATTGCCTCTTCAAGCCTGCTTCATAAGACAACCCTCCTTTTGTGTTGGACAAGCAAACTACTGAACTGCTTCAGTGCATAAGCCTCTTAAATAAGAAGACCCACACTTGGATAGAGCACTCAAATCTGGCTTCTACACCCACTAAATGGCATGCATCTATACTGAGGAATGGAGTATCCTGCAGGCAGAAGCACCAAATCAATTTCGCTGTTATGACAACTCAGAGGAATTGAGGCAACACTTGGAGCTGCCAACTACTGCAAAGCCAGCGATGACTCAGCAGTGGGATTGCAAGGTGTTGCAGTGGTAGCAGAGCCAGATTAACATAGTGAGAGAATCAAATGCTACAAGCCCCATAATTTCAAGGGCCCACTCATTTACATACAATGATTATGAGAAACATTTTGTTTTCATCCTTGTGCAGCGGCTATCAGATTCCACTGATAGTCTGTGATAATAACCCTGATTAAAGGTGATAATTGGCTATGATTACTAATCTTAAAATTTAATCAGGGTTATTAACCCAGACTATCCCCGGCAGCTCATGGCAATGGCTCAATGTGGGAGCAATGGCCGTCTTGGTTATCCATAATCACCCATGCAACTGTAACCACTATGCCAGTGTCAATGCCAGGGAAACGCAGAGTGGTTCCAGCTGTGTGGGGGAATATGGGTAACGAAGACAACCATTGATGCCACCAGCCAATGTGTAAGTAAGTTTGAACAGGGGAGGGGATGGGTGTAATGTCAGTGTAAGTGTAATTTCAGTGTAAGTGCTTCCCCCCCCCCCCTCACCGCACATGCACCAGCTGGCACTATTTACACATGTGACAAATTATGTTTATATTGTATATAGATATGTTTTTTGGAGATAAATTGGGGCAGGTTTTTTTTAGTATAGGTCAGGCCAGACAGGGCGGCTCCTGAGGGCCTTTGCAAAAACTTTGGGAAGTGCCCAAGAGACTTCACTAATAGATTGTTGTTTTGAAAAACAACAGATGAAAGAGATCAAAGGAGTAGTTCTGAGCCACAGGCTGACTGGAGTGCACAGCTTGCTATTCTAAGAGGGTTTTGCAAGCAGAGAGAGTCAAACAGGCTTTTTCTCTGTGTGTGTGTGTGTGTGTGTGTGAGAGAGAGAGAGAGAGAGAGAGATCAGTTCTGCATTGCTACAATCAGCAGCAGCAGCTGGGACTGGAACAAGACAAGCTGGAAAGCTTTGAGAAAACCCCATTTTTGAAGACGGGTTGTGAGTGGTTAGTTAAGTTAATGATGATAAGTTAAAGTTTGATTCTATTTTCAGGTTTAAAGATAATTAAAAGCAACTTTTGTTTAAGTAACCATTTGTCTTGGTGATTATCTATTGCTGCTTGGTTTTGGGGTCCTCTAGGATTGTAACACAAACGCACATGCTTCAGCTGGCATAATTTAGGGCCCCTTTGAAATACTTGCTAAAGGCCCCCCCAATACCTTAATCCATCACTGAGTGATAGTGTACAATAGGTTCCTAACCTTTCATCTGGGATCGCTGTTCAGAATCTTCTGGATTTCGGAATCATTTGAAAGTGGCGGCCCTTTAAGCCAATGTAAAGGTTCAAAATTGTGCAAAATCGCACAAAGCAGGGGCACGGGGTGTTAAATAAATTTATATAAGAAAAGACAATAAAAGACCATACTATCACTAGAATGTGATTTTTTTAAAATAAAACTTCAAAATAAAACTGGTTCAGACATCGCTGATATCTCAATAGTGTAAAATGCAGTAAATGTACATTACAGCTCAAATATCACATCAGAATGAACTCTTTTTAAAGACTTCTTCCATAGGATCCCATAGGGGATGCTGCAGCTCTCTTTGCTATGTTCATAGGCTTCACAGAGGCTGGTATCGTTAACTGGGAGGGTGGTTGTCAATGATGCTCAACAGGGAGGGGCTCTTATAAAGTAACAATCACACTAATCAGTGATGGCATCTGACAGGGAGTTGCTCATAAAGTGATAATTGCATTAATTAATGGCAGCATGCACCATGAAGGGCCATTTATTAGTGATGATACCTCAAATTATCAACACGAAATATGACAGGATACGTGGGAGTTCAGCGAAGGTCGCATCAAGTCATATTTGGCACCAAACTCTATCTTTGAAAAGCAGATGTCATCTACCAAAAAAAAGTGCCAGAGTTTGGAGGTTGCTGGTGTTCGGAATCTCGGATAAAAGGTTAGGCACCTGTACCAAATTTTTAAAGACTTGTAGATGTGTTTTGTTTGTGAAACTTTTAAAAAGGAGAGCTCCTACATAAGTAAAGCAATACTTTGGTATTAATTTCCCCATTGTTACCCAAACTGCTCAGTGTATCTGCATATCAGCCATTTGCAAACCATTACAATACTTGAATACCTAGATACTTACGCACATTGGAACTCTGCAATCTTCTACCATTTTATTTTTTTTCTCAAGAAGTTTGCGTTTTCCTACCTTTTTCTCCATTTGCCAGAATTTTGTCATATCAAACTTTGAACCTTCTTTGTCTTTATAATTTACTTTCCTCATCCACCTTTGTGAAATTGGAAAATTTAGCAACCATACTGCTGATACATTTATCCAAATAATACATATAAAAATCTATTGGATATTAATAATAATAGTTACTGGCAATCAAGAATTTTTTGTATGATTAAAACAGCAAAGATGTATAGAATGATTATGAACTTTCATGAAATAGATGCCCTTTATGAATTAGAATAGTTACAAAATGAACATTTTCCTTTCTGTTTCTTTCAGATGTAGAAAGTCATCAGTCTGGTTTTGACTCATAGAATTTGAAATTTGGACATGACTGCTTAAATTTATTCATAACTTACTTTAATTTTTCAATTATTCTCTGCCTTTAAATCTGGAAATATTGTTTTCAGTATAGGAATTTCTTTAAGACAATGACGTGAATGATTTTCCTCATTTGGATCTACATTTCATGGAAGTATTGGTTGTAAGTCATCAGACATTTTTAAATTACCATATATGTCAGCAAATAAGATGATATTTGAGCCTTAAAAATGTCACCCCAAAACGAGAGTTTGTCTTGTACACCAAGCATAATATCCTGTGGTTTATTTAGAGTGTTCCCCGTGGCGATGGAGAACAGCATAAAACACATACAACTCCTTCAGTCCTAACACTAAATATTTTTTGACTGAAACTTACATTTGGGAAACGAGATTAATAGTAATGTTATATTAAAACAATAAAAATGTATTATAAACCTGACTAGCATTTCTCAAAATAACAGCAAACTAATTTGATACCATACACCAAACAGCTGACAAACAGCAAATTCTCAGCCCTCCTCTGCCTAGTCTGACTGCCATTGGTTCTACACAGACTTTAACTGGCCTGTTAAAGGAGCCAACGGTGGATTATCTTAAAATATGCTAAATAAAATTTAAAACGTTACAGGGTAATTTGCTTTTAAAATGTGACAGCATCACTTCACTGGTCATTGGGATGGTTGTTAAGGACTATTTGGGCAGTAAGCTCTCAGACAGGGTAGCCTTATTCAGTGAGTAGAACTCAAAATCCACATTTTAAGTGGAAACTCTGGGAGTTGTATTTTACACCAGTCATCTTGTATGCCAACATATACAGTACATGAAAGCTAACAAGATTTGTGTAGTTAATAATTTTGTTTGACAATAAACAAAATGGATGAATTTTTCTTAAGATAAAAAGTACTGAAAACTTTGCAATGTTTAAGCTTGCCATATTGCAGAGTTACACAGGGTGCCACAGTTGGCATAGTGGTTGGATCCATGCTATTACAGCACCAGGGTTCAAATCCCGCACTGTCTGGAAGATGTTTGTAAGTTCTCCCCAAGTCTATGTAGGTTTTCGCTGGGGTCTCCGGTTTCCTCCCACTGTTCAAAATGTACTAGATGTTGCAGGTTCATTGGGCAGCATGGCTCGTGGGCCATGCTGAATGTCTAAAAAAAAATTAAATTAAAAAAAGCCTATAATGTATGATAACTATTAAATCATTTGAAATTTGGCATTCAGTGTTTGAGTTCTCAGGGAAAATCCTCTGGCAGTCGCTTTGATGATTTATTTGTACTATTTTTTGGTTCTTAGATGATCACTATGGGATCAGCAGACGTTCATGGATGAAGAAGTTGATGATTGATGGGGCAGGTAGGTAAAGACATGGTTCACTCCATCCACTACTTACCATGACTTCAAGGTTTTCTATACCATCATGACTGCTCTTTCTGAAGATTAGTTCCATTCCTGCCAATAGTTAGTTGGAGGTAAAATATATCAATATGACAAGATAGAGAAATGTGTTAGGACAATTATTTTAATTTAGAGATGCAGCATGACAACACGCCCTTCTGACCGATGAATCCATGCCACTCTTGCACACCCATGTGACCTTGCACACTCATGTGACCTGATGCCCTCTGCTAGACATCATGACGTCCATATCATGATTGTCACCCTTCCATATTTTACCCTGTGTGTCAGTAGCCATGTTAGTCTAATACAAGTAAAGGATGAGAAAGCATCACGTCTCCAAGTTTTAATTGTGTGAGTGCATACACAACATTGGCAATGAGGAACAAAATGAACCCTACACATGCTTCATGCACCAACCGTGAGAAGGAAAACAACTAAAGAATGGTAGAAAACGACTACTTAACAACCCCAACAAATTTCCACCAAAAGATCGAGGCGAAAAATCACCAAGATGGCAGAGTGAAAGTTTGGGGAATTCAACAAAGTAGAAGAAAGTTGGGATAACTACGTAGAACGGTTTAACCACTACTGTGTAGCCCACAATATTGTGGAAGATCCAGTAAACTGCAAATGTGCCTCTTTCCTCAGAATAATGGGCAGCAAAACATTCGACCTCCTTACGAGGAGGATCCAGGGACAAAGGCATTCAACAAATTATTCACAGCTCTAAGGAACCATTTAAGCCCCAAACCACCAGTTATGGCAAAAAGGCAACAATTTTATGAAAGGAGACAAGAATCAGGAGAAACAGTAAGTGAATTTCTGGCATCATTGCCCAAACTGGCAGAACATTGTCATTTCGAGCAGTTTCTAAATCAGGCACTGCAAAGCAAATTAGTGATGGGGCTGGAAAATCGCCAAGCAAGGCAAAAATTATTAGGAATGGATCAAGACATTACAAATTGCATACAGGGCTGCCTGCAGCTCTGGAATGGCTATTAAAAACCTCAATGTGGGTCAACCAGACCTACTGGTGGGGAGGTCTTCCTGCCAACAATGCTTCTGTTGTGGGAAATACAACAACCGACCAGAAAACTTTCTTCAAAAATTCTAAATACAACCATTGCATAACAGGAGGACGTATCAAAGCTAAATGTCCACTTCTAAAGCGCAGGTGGCCTGCAAATAAATAGGCAGCTAAAGTCAAAACAATTGCAGAGAGAGAGAGGTAACCTAGCAATGATGATGATAACACCCCAATGGCTGACCTTCAAGCTCCTGATATTTCAGCTCCTCAGATATTACACATTCGAGGAATAAATGGAGGAAACACCAATCTTTATACAATTAAAAATGGAGTTAAACACAGGGGCAAAGGTGTCCCTAGTGCCATTACATGTAAAGGAACACTTGTTACCACACCTCCCCGTAAAAACAAATGAGGTAACAGGAGACAAAATCAAAGTGTTTGGAAAAAGTACGGTCCAAGTACAATACAAACAACAGCAACCAAAACCACTCTCTCTCTACATCATAGATACCCAGGGACCAGACTTTTTGGAAGAAACTGGCTACAACACATTCCCCTAGACTGGCTGGAAGTCAATTCAATGCTAAATGTGAACCACACGGACACCTCCCAGCCAGAACTCGACCAAATCCTCAATAACCACACAGTGGTTTTCCAACAAGAATTGGTGAAAATCAAAGGTGTTCAAGCCAAACTGCAATTAAAAGATAACGCAGAACCAAATTTCTTTAAAGCCAGAACAGTCCCATTTTCGATGAAAGGAAAAATTGAGGCTGAATTAAACAGACTAAAACATGAAGACATATTAGAACCAATACAATACAGCGACTGGGCAGCACCCATCGTATCCGTACGAAAAGCAAACAGTGAGATTCGCATTTGTGGCGATTACAAAATCACTATCAATCCATCACTCAGAATACTCAAATATCCAATGCCCAAGGCAGAAGAATTGTTGCAAGCACTAAACAGAGAGCAAAATTTCAAAAAACTAGATTTGTCACAAGCATATCAACAGATAGAATTGGACAAAAAAAATCAAGGGAATATGTGACAATCAATCCCCATCTGGGACTATTCACCTACACACGGGCCTTATGGAATTTTAGCAGCAGCTGTGATTTTTCAGGCAACAATGGACAAATTACTCCTTGGAATCTCAGTTGGGTGTTACCGAGATTATATCATCATCAAGGGCCCAAACGACAGTGAACACTTACAAAACCTTGAAAAGGTTTTAACCAGACTACAACAGGCTAATGTACGATTATGATAGGACAAATGTCTTCATGCGCCCCTCAGTAACATACCTTGGGTTTATAATCGCCAACGAGGGGGTGCAAATGAATTCAGCAGGAACAGAAGCCATTTGCAAGGCCCCATACCCAACCAACAAATCGGAATTAGGACTTGTTAATTACTACCAAAAACATATCCCTAATACGTCTACCCTATGCAACCCGCTGAATCAATTACTCAAGAAAGATCAAACATGGTTTTGAAACACAGAAAATAAAAACACAGTCAATCAACTAAAGGAAATACTAACGTCAACAAATAAGGTGCTGATCCACTACGACCCTAGTAAAGATGTTACACTAGCTGTGGATGCTTCACCAGTGGGACTAACCCAAATCGCAGAAAAAGGTGAGCAACCAGTACCGTATGCTTCGCGAACATTAACCACAAGTGAACGCAATTATGCCCAACTAGGAAAAGGATTGGCAATAATTTTTGATGTAAAAAAAAATTCCACCAATATCTTTATGGTAGAAAATTCACCCTGATCACAGACAAGCCTTAGTTTAATCCTGGGGCCACACAAAGATATACCAGTATTAGCTGTGGTCAGAATTCAAAGATTAGCCATGCTACTAGCGGCGTATAACTATGATATAAAACATAAACCAGGAACACTCAGCAGCCATGCAGATGCCTTATCACGCATGCCGCTACTCGAGACAGAACAACAAAAAGAAATTATTAAATGGACAGGAGAGGCAGCAGCCATTAACCAAGAACAACTTCAACAACTGCCCCTTACAGCTCAGATGATCGGAAAGCAAACCTGAAAAGAGGCAACATTAAGCAAGGTCCTATACTTCACCCTTAATGGGTGGTCCAAATCAAAGTCTATCATTCAAAGAAGGATATGTACTGTGGGGTTCCCGTACAATTATTTATTCCAGCCAAATGGCAAACTACCATGTTATCAGAACTGCACCACAACCATCTGGGAATGGCCCGGATGCATGTCTGGTGGCCCTCCATAGACAGAGACGTTGAAACAACAGTAAGAGAATGCAAAGTATGTCAGTCAATGCAGCCAAAAATGCCGCAATCCAAAGCTAACCCATGGAAATGGCCACCCAAACAATGACATCGGATTCACGTAGACTTCACTGGACCATTCATGGGTGAGACTTTCCTAATAGCTGTCTACACACACTCCAGATGGGCAGTAGTTTCACAGCTGTAAGATACCAAAGCAGATCTCACAATTAACTGTCTACGAGCTATCTTTGCCCCTTACAGATTGCCTCATGAATGAGTTACAGTCAATGGGCCTCAATTTACATCAAAACATTTTTAAAAATTTATGTGTGACAACAATATCAGACATATTTTGTCTGCACCCTATCACCCAAGTACTAAAGGGGAGGCAGAACATTTGTACAAATATTCAAAAAAGCAATGAAAACCATGAAAATTCTAAATGACTCCTCACAGATTTCCTATTGGGATACAGAAACACACCACATTCTATCACAAAGTGCACCCCAGCAGAACTAATGTTTGGCCACAACCTGAAGACCAGGCTGTCCACAGTTTATCAAGATCTGGGTCTCCGATTGCAAAAAAAAAAAGCAGCATCTCCACAAACCTCACCTGGAACACTGGAAGTGGGTGAGAGTTCTGGTACAAGATTATAGACAATATAAAGACCCATGGGTGGTAGGAGTAATGTTACAAACATTGAGCCTCTGCTCATACTCTGTTCTAGTGAGGGGCACATTGACCAATTACAAGCATTGACTGACACTAAGGTCCATGAACTGGAGGAGATGGAACCAGACCTGCCATAGCCTGGCCCTCAGACTGAGTGGGGGGGGGGGGGGGGGTGCAGAGATGGTCACGGAGCAGAGAGTCTAGGGACGAGTCCAGTAATTGAGACATGCAGCCAGAAGGGCAGCAAAGATGGGCAGTCACCGCCGAAGGTTAGCGAAGGCGGGCAATTGCCGCCGACTCAACTGCTGACCTGACTATCTATGCATCCCGAGTAAAGCAAACCACGCCGAGGCGGTTCAAAAGAGAAAGAAGACCACCTGAACACTTTAAGGACTATGTGCCCTAATTATTATTAAATACTTTCCCTTTTATAATTGAGATGTATTCTAATTCTCACTTGTAGTCTTGGGCGCGATGCAATCTTATTAGTTCGAAGGGGCCCAGTCATCATTTACTGCACGGGGTGGGGAGCGCAGGAAAATTGTTGGGTATAACCCCGCCCTCTGCTGAACATCATGATGCCCACTTCATGATGTCACCCTTCCATGTGTATATATATATTTAAAAAAACCCTATGTGTCCGTAGCCATGTTAGTCTAATAGAAGTAAAGGATGAGAAAGCATCATGTCTCCGAGTCTTAATTGTGTGAGTGCATACACAACATGACTAATTAACTGAGAAGCCCTGTACACCTTTGGAATGTAAGAGGTAACCAGAGCACCCAGAGGAAACCCACACATATAACATACAAACTCCTTATAGATAGGATTTGAACCTGGGTTGCTGGTGCTATAATAACGTTGGGCTAACCATACTGGCCGTAATGATTAAGATTTGTTTGAAACCAGTCTTTAATAGGAATAGTGTTGTTTCTGACTCATTGATCAACATCATACATGTTGTCATGTTGCAAATGTAAGATAGAGATGAATTTCTATGAGCTGCCAATTTTGTGGAAGATATTTCATGGTGTCTCATTTAATGGAGTGAAAAGTTTTTGTGAAGTGAAAACAAATATCATGTCTGGTGCTCTTTCCTGCACTTCTCTTTGCATTGTCATGCATGTAATCTAGATGAATGGAATCCAATAGACAATAGGTGCTGGATTAGGCCATTCGAGCCAGCACCACAATTTATTTAGATCATGGCTGACCTTCCACTATCATTACCCTATCCCTGCCTTCTCCCCATAATCCTTAATTCCCCTGTCCACAAGAACCTTATCTAAATTTATCCAGCAAACCTGTCTCTACCACCCTCTGTGGCAAAGCATTCCACAGACCAACAACTCTCTGGGTTAAAAAAATATATTTCTCATCTCTGTCCTAAAGGGCTTTCCCTGTATTCTTAAACTATGGCCTCTAGTCCTAGTCTCCCCCAATATCGGGATCATGTAATCAGTTTCTATCGTGTCCAATCCCTTAATAATATATACCTCAATCATCTCCACTCATCCTTCTAAATTCCAATGTATACAACCCCAGTTCATTCAATCTTTCAGAATATGTTAATCCCACCATTCCAGGTACCAACCTTGTGAATCTACGCTGCACTCCCTCAATAGCGACAATGACCTTGCTCAAATTAGAAGACCAGAACTGGACACAATAATCCAGCTGTGGTCTCACCAGGGCCCTGTACAACAGCAGAATGACATCTTTACTTCTATACTCTATTCTCCTTTTTATGAAGGCCAACATACCATTTGCCTTCTTCACAGCTTGCTGAACCTGCATGCTAGCTTTTAGTGACTGATGTACAAGTACACCTAGATCCCGTTGCACTTCCCCACTCTCTAACATGACTTCATTTAAACAATAATCTGATTTACTGTTCCTACCACTGAAGTGGATAACCTCACATTTATCAACATTAAACTGCATCTTCCATTCATCCACCCACTCACCTCACCTGTCCAAGTTCCCCTGCATTTTTCTAACATCCTCCCTATACTTCACACTAAGACGCAGTTTCGTGTCATCTGCAAATTTGCTAATGTTATTTATAATCCCCTTATCAAAATCATTAATATATATGATAAACAACTGAAGGCCCAGCACCGAGCTCTGCAGGACCCCACTTGTCACATTCTGTCATCCTGAAAGTGACCTGTTAATCCCTACTCTTTGTTTCGTGTCTGTCAACCAATTTTCTATCCATGTCAGCACCCTACCCCCAATACCATGCTTTCTGATTTTGTCTACTAATCTCCTATGCGGGACCTTATCAAAAGCCTTCTGAAAGTCCAAGAACATCCACCCTCCTCGTCACATCCTCTCAAAATTTCAGAAGATTAGTCAAGCATGATTTTCCCTTCAAAAATCCATGGTGACTTGTAATGATACTATTATTTCTGTTATTTCTTCTTTTATAATAATTCTAATATTTTTCCCACTACTGATTTCAGGCCATTCTTTGCCCATTCTCTCCCTCCCTCCCTTCTTAAAAAGTGGCACAACATTAGCAGGTACCTCTCCTGAATCTATAGAATATTGGAAAATGTTGACCAATGCATCCACAATTTCAAGAGCAATCTCCCTAAGCACTCTGGGATGTAGTCCTTCAGGCACGAGGACTTATCAGCCTTCAGTCCTTTCAATTTACTCAAGACCATATGCTTCCGAATCTGTATTTCCATCAATTCCTCCTTTACTGTTGGAATTTCTATCATTCTTTCGATACTGCAGGACCTCTAACCCCTATATGACCTTTACTTGTATCTTCCCTGGTGAAGATAGATCCAAAGTATCTGTTAAACTAGTTAGCTTCCCGTAATAATTTCACCCATTTCTATTTTTAAGGAGTCGATTTTGGTCCTAACTAATTTTTTCCTCTTTACATACCTAAAGAAGCTTTTACTATCCCTTTTATACTATTGGCTACTCTCGTACCTCATTTTTATTCCTCCCGTATAGCTTTCTTAGTTATCTTCTGTTGTTCTTTGAAGGTTTCCCAAACCTCCAGCTTCCCATTCCTCTTTGCTATGTTATACTTCCTCTCTATATTATACTTCCTCTTGATACTGTTCTTGACTTCCTTTGTCAGCCACCTTTGCTTACCTTAGAACCTTTCTTCCTCTTTTGAATGAACTGGTCCTGTACCTTCTGAAAAATGCCCAGAAATACCTGCCATTTTTGTTCCACTGTTCTCCCAGCCAGGGTATCCTTGCATTGTATTTTGGCGAGCTCCTCCCTCATGGCTGCAAAATCCCCTTTATTCAATTGTAATACTGATACTTCTGACTTTCTTTCCTTCTCCTTTTCAAATTGCAAATTAAAACTTACCATATTATGGTCACTATTGCCTAATGGCTCCCCTAGTTCAAGGTCCCATATCAAATCCACATTGTTACCCAACACCAAATCTAGAATTGTCTTCCTCTTCATGGGGTCCATCACAGCTGCTCTAAGAATGTATCCTGGAGTCATTCTATAAACTCACTTTCTTACAGACCCGCACCAGCTAGATTTTCCCAGTCTATCTGCATGTTGAAATTCCCCATAACAACTGTATCATTTCCATTCTGACATGCCAATCTTAACTCCTGGTTTATTCTGCCTCCTATATCTGAGCTACTGTTTGGGGACTATATATGACTCCCATTATGGTCCTCTTGCCCTTGCAATTCCTCAACTCTATCCAGACTCAACTCCACCTGCCTTTATGTCACTCCTTTCAAGGGACTGAAAATCATTTCTCACCAACAGAACCACCCCACCTCCTCTACCCACCCGTCCGTCCTTTCGATAGGAAGTATACCCTGGAATATTAATTTCCCAATCCTGGCCCTCCTGCAGCCACATGTCCATTATTCCTATAATATCATACCTTCCAACATGCAGTTGAGCCTCAAGCTCATCCATTTTATTTCTTATACTCTGTGCGTTCATGTATAATACCTTTAATCTGTTACTCCCCACACCCCTCACCTTGTTACCTGACGCACTTGGTCATACTCTCCAATCCCTTTCTGCTCCTTCTGCCCTTATAATTTCACTGCCTATCCGAACTTTTCCTATTTTCTCTTTCCTATCCATTGCCCTATCACTCAGTTTCCCATCCCTCTACCAAATTAGTTTAACTACCCAACAGGTCTATTTGGGATCAACTTCTCAGTCACAGGAATGAGGCGGTTGAGAAGGACACTGGCAATGAGTTGCCCTGCAGAAGGCAAGAGGGAGATCCCTTTGTAATTACTAAAACATTACTAAAAATTACTTGTTCCCTTTTTTGAATTTTGTCACAGTCACAATATTTCAAAAGTCCCCTGGATATCCTGTTCTTCCCAGGCATGAGTAATGGGGCAATAGTTTTGTAACAAGCTGTTTACTGACAGGTTTTGGGGTTTCAACACTTATACCATAATCTCTGGAGACCTTGTTTTTTTTAATTAGGATATGTCCTTCATAAAAACCTGTTTGAGGAGTGAAACAAAGCTCACTGGAAAGGCTGCTCTGGGATATAGTTGAGGGCATTCACAGCAAGGACAAGATTGCACTTGAGTTAGTTTTTGAAGTGTTCCCAGCAGCCACAGACTGTCTTTATCTTCCTGATGAGTTCAGACTTTGATGTAACAGGAGCAATACTTGGACCAGTGGTGCTGCCAAGACATCTCATGCAGGAAAAGGAATCTCAGGGTTAAAACCATAAGACATAGGAGCAGAAGTAGACTATTCAGCCTATCGAGTCTGCCCCACTCATAGATCATGAGCTGATCCATTTTCCCATTTGGCCCCCTGGCCCACCATTCTCCTGATAAATTTTGATGTCCTGGCTAATCAAGAGTGCAGTGTTAATTTTTTAGTTGCTGAAGCTCACCAAAAATGGCAACAAGGAGATGCCTGGAGTGGCCCCATGAGGTTTGGAACTGCCTCCTGAGGTGCCGGAGCAGCACTCCAGTAGCACTGCACCCCTGTGGCTAATCAAGAAAATAACAATCTCTCTCTTAAATGCTCTCAATGACCTGGCCTCCATAACTGCCTGTGGCAACAAATTCCACAGACTTACCACACTCTCACTGAAGAAATTCCTCCACATCTCTGTTCTAAGCAGACAACCTTCGACCCCGAAGTTGTGCCCATATGTCCTCGACTCTCCCAACTTGTGAAAGGACCTTCTATATCTACTCTGTCCACGCATTATATATTAGAAATGTTTCAATAAGATCATCAGAATCAGAATTTATTGTCATGAACATGTCACGAAATATGTTGTTTGACGACAGCATTGCAGTGCAAAAATTTATATAAACCACCTTACAAATTAGGGCAAGAAAAAGAAAAATGTCTGTGGTTCATTGTTCATTCAGGAATCTGATGACAGAGGGGAAGAAGCTGTCGTTGTACCACTGAGAATCTCCCCCTCATTCTCCTAAATTCCAACAAGTACAGGCCAAGAGCTCTCAATGATGACCCTTTCATTCCTAAAATCATTCTTGTGAACGTCCTCTGAATCCTCTCCAACTTCAGCACATCCTTTCCTAAATGAGGAGCCTAAAACTGCTCTCAATTCTCCAAGTGAGGTTTCACCAGTGCTTTATAAAATCTCAACATCACATCTCTATTCTATTCTTGAAATGAATGCCAGCATTGCATTTGCCTTCTTCACCACCGACTCAACATGCAGGTTTACCTTCAGGCTATCTTACCTTCAGGCTATCTTTGCATCTGGGTATTTTCCATTTTCTCCCCATTTAAAAAAATGTGATATCAATTGACGGTAGCCACTTTCAGGTGCATCCTCCACCTTGAGGGCAGTTGCAGGAGGCGATCCCAACCTGCAGACTCACCTTTCAGGTGGCAGGCCTCAAAGGCTGCTATAGCGTTGCACCGTCCACCTGAAAGGGCCTATTGATATCCAGAGGCACCTTGTAGAGCCTATGCATCTGATGGAGGTGGGGTGACTGGTGCCATAGTGCCATCCATCATAAATATGCAGCATAGCAAATGCCTTCTTCCCTACCCATAATCCCCCACATAGGTGGAACCGCTCTGTGTTTCCCACACAGTTCCAGCTGCGTGGGTGTTTATGGGTAGGGAAGATTTATTAATGTATGACAACAGAATGTCTTGGAAATGGAAATGACTGCCAGTGTGCACCAATTTTTATAGGTTTATTATGATAGCCTTAGCTGTAGCAAAAAAATGTATTATGTCAACCTGGAAATTAGAAGATAGCCTGAGAATACAACAATGGTACAGAGAAATGAATAAATGTATTCCATTGGAAAAAATAACATATAATTTAAGAAATAACATCACAGTATTCGAACAAATTTGGGAACTGAACATGGAACACAATAGAGAAGTCCTACTGTGGACCTCTACCACCTAAAATGACAGAAGGAGAAGAAGACGAAATGAACTGACCCAGTATGTAAAAGTAGAAGACACAAATTTCTTATTTATTTTCATTGTGTGATGACATTGTTTAATGGGTTTAATTTATCATATATGTTGAACGTTGAATGAGTGGGGATGGGGAGGGGGGTGAAGGAGGAAGGGAAGGGAGGGGGGAAAAAGGGGAGAAATTGACACTGTATATTCAAGAGGGAAATGTTTGTGTGTATTTTGGTCAGTATGGTTCATTGTGTGAAAAATAATTTTAAAAAATTTAAAAATCACAAAATGGACCCTGCTGCCACTACTTCTCCCGGAAGCTCATTGCACACAGCCACCACTCTCTGAGTGAAGAAATTCCTCCTTGTTACTTCTAAACTTTTGCCCCTTAACTCTTAACTCATGACCTCTTGTTTCAATATCTCCTACCCTCAAAGGTAAAAAGCTATCCACATCAATTCTATCTATCCCCCTCATAATCTTAAATACCTCTATCAAATCCCCCCTCAACCTCTATGCTCCAAGGAATAAAGACTTAATCTGCTCAATCTTTCTTTGTAATCTAGATTCTGAAACCCAGGTAACATTTTCATAAATCTTCTCTGCACTCTCTCTTTCTTGTTGATATCATTCCTATAGTTTGATGACCAGAACTGCACACAGTATTCCAAATTTGGCCTCACAAATGCCTTGAAGAGTCTCATCACCTCCCAACTCCCGTATTCTATGCTTTTATTTATAAACGCCAGCATACTAAAAGTCTTCTTCACCACCCTATCCACGAGATTCTACCTTCAGGGAATGATGCACCGTTATTCCTAGATCTTTCTGCTCCACTGCATTCTTCAATGCCCTCCCATTTACTACGTGTGTCCTGTTTTGATTATTCCTTCAAAAATGAAGCACTTTACACTTCTCAGTATTAATCTCCATCCGCCATTTTCCAGCCCACTCTTCTAAGCCGTCCAAATCCTTTTCCAATATTTGAAAACCTTCATTATCCACAATTCCACCTATTTTAGTATATTTACTAATCCAATTTACCACCCCATCGTCCAAATCATTAATGTAAATGACAAACAGCAAAGGATCCAATACAGAACCCTGAGGCACACCTCTTGTTACTGGCCTCCAGCTTGACAGTCATGCACTACGACTCTGGCATCTCCCTTCCAGCCACTGCTAAATCCATTTGACTATCTCAAAGTTAATACCTAGTGCTTGCGCCTTCCTAACTAACCTTCCATGCGGAATTTTATCGAAAGCCTTACTGAAGTCCATATAGACAACATCCACTGCTTTCCCTTCATCAACATTCCTAGTCACCTCTTCAAAAAAATCAGCGATTGATGAAACATGACCTAACACTCATAAACCTATGTTGAGTATTCCTGATCAGACCCTGTCTCTCCAGATACTTTATATATATTATTTCTAAGAACGCTTTCCATTAACTTACCTACCACAGACGTCAAACTTACAGACCTATAATTGCTAGGCTTGCTCCTCCAACCCTTTTTAAACAAAGGAACCACATTACCAATACGCTAATCCTCTGTCACTATACCCATCTCTAATGACATTTGAAAAAAATCGCTGTCAGAGGCGCTGCTATTTCCTTACTAACTTCTTTCAAGATCCTGGGGAAAATCCTGTCAGGACCAGGAGACATCCACCTTTATTTATATGCTTCAAAAGCTCTAGTACTTCCTCTTTCTTAATCACTACATTTTCCATAATTACCCTCTTTGCTTCCTTTACCCCGCACAAGTCCATATCCTTCTCCTTAGTGAATACCGAAGAAAAGAACTTGCGCAAAATCTCCCCCATCTCATTTGGCTCCACAAACATTTGTCTGCTCTGATTCTCTAAGGGACCAATTTTATCCCTCACTCTCCTTTTGCTATTAACATATTTATAGAAACCTTTTGGAGTTATTTTCACCCTGTTTGTTAAAGCCACCTCGTACCTTCTTTTAGCTTTTCTTATTTTTTTCTTATGGTTCTTTTTACATTCAATGTATTCTCCACACATCTTTTTTATTCCTTGTGTCTTATATTTATTGTAGGTCTCCCTCTTATTATGAACCAAGTTTCCAATATCCCTTGAAAACCATGGCTCTCTCAAACTTTTGACACTGCCTTTTATCCTGAACGGAATGTAAAGATTTTATACCCTCAAAATCTCACCTTTAAAAGACCTCCATTTCTCTACTACATCCTTTCCATAAAACAAATTGTCCCAATCCACTCCTCTTACATCCTTTCTCATCTCCTCAAATCTAGCTTTTCCCAACTCAAAAACCGCAATCTTAGGTCCTGACCTATCCCTTTCCATAATTACAATGAAGATAATGGTACTATGATCATTGGATCCAAAGTGCTCCCCAACACATACCTCAGTCACCTGACCTATCTCATTCCCCAACAATAGATTCATCACTGCCCCTTCTCTAGTTGGTACCTCTACATATTGCTCTTACAAATCTAACCTGCGCATATTTTACAAATTCCAGCCCATCCAGCCCTTTCACAGAATGTGTTTCCCATTCTATATTTGGAAAATTAAAATCTCCCACTATCGCAACCTTGTGCTTATTACAAATATCTGCTATCTCCCTACAAATTTGCTCCTCTAGTTCTCGCTCCCCATTAGGTGGTCTATAATATATCTCTATAAGTGTGACTACCCTTTTCCCATTCTTCAATTCCACCCATACAGCCTCCCTGGATGAGCCCTCTAATCTATCCTACCTAAGCACTGCTGTAATATTTTCCATGACAAGCAATGCTACACCACCCCCTATTGGCCCTCCAATTCTATCACACCTAAAGTGATGAAATCCAGGAATATTTAGCTGCCAATCATATTCCTCCTGCAACAATGTTTCACTAATCACTACCAAGTCATACTACCAGCTGTTTATCCACACCCTTAGCTCATCCAACTTCTTTACAATGCTCCTAGCATTAAGTCATACAACATTTAAAAAAGTGTTCAGAATTCAGTAAGAGTTCAAATGTATGTGTGTTTGCCTGCAATAAGGTCCTTTAATTTTGTGGTGATATGTAATTACACCACTAGGTCAAATTGGGGTCATCCTGGTGACCTTGTATATAAAGCAGTCCAGAACTACAGTCTTGCCTTCCAGGTTTGTCTTGCAGAGAGACAAGACCTCTTAGTGTACATCTTAGTTTATTAAAGCTGTTTTATACTCGCATTGCTGTTGTGGTTATTGTCAGTACAATTTAATAAACTAATATGATAGCTATTAGGATGGAAGCTGCTTCTACTCCAACGTGCATTCCCAGCCACCTGGAGACTCTTCCTGAGGAATGGAATCCGGGGACGACTAGCACGCACGTGCTTCCGAGGACAGAGACGGTGAGGAACCGCTGTACTGGAATCATGATGGAATGCAGGGAAGACCACAGAAATAATGTAGGGCAGGTAAGAAACAGCCAAGAGCCCTGCCTGCCTGTGGGTTCACCGGTACAGGCACCACCAACCCTAAACCTCAGTCTATCAGAAGGGGCCACTACAAGTGCGGGTGGAAGGATCTCCACAAGTCGTGCTCCCGATCGCCACTTATGTGCAGAATTCCCAACCACTCCAGAGCCAGGGAAAACAGACACCGCTACCATCACTCCCCCTGCAGCAGCTCCCAGTACCCCAGGGTCCACCCTTGCTACACCTAAGGGACCAGAGATTGCGGCTTAGCCATGTGCTGGGACCAGACAGGCTGGAGCTCGACCCCAGAAATCCCGGAGCCGGCACGCACTTCAGCCGCTGGCAGAGATGCTTTCTGAATTATGTGGAGAGTGCTGAGTCATCGGATAAAGAGCTATTAATGCTGCTGTTAGCCTAGCTGGGAGACCACCCTTGCTCCCTTATACAGGTCCTACCAAGAGGCAATGAGCATTTTACAAAGGCATTACAGTAAGGGGCATAGTGAACTCCACTCCTGGTACAGAGTCATGACCAGGTCACAACAAGTAGGGGAGTCTCCAGAGACTTTATACTCTCTCTGAAAGACCTGACGAGAGACTTCAACTTTAAAGCAGTATCAGCTCAGGAGTATGCGGAGGAGCTTATTAGGGATAGAATTGTTGCGGGCATACATTCAACTGAGATGAGACATCGATTGCTGGAGAAAGGAATGGTGGGGCTAGATGAGGCAGAGACTATTGCAGAAGCTTTAGAAGGCACCAGGAAAGAATTGGAGGAGTACTCACAGGACCATGGGGCTTGGACAAAAGTCACACACTGGACTCTAGCCCCACGAAAAGAAAAGTATGCTGCCTCACAGGAATTCATAGCAGCAGCAGCACACCTTGAGGGTCGAAAGTGCTTTTTCTGTGGACAAAGAAAGCACCCCACAACCCTCTGCCCTGCCAGAGAAAATGTCTGTTCCAACTTTAGAAAACGTAGGCATTATGCAAAAGTCTCCAGAAGTCTAAAGGCCACAGCCAAAGCCCATTCTTGTGCTAATGAGAGGCAGGAAAGCTCTTCTTTCTCCACAGAAAAACAGAAGAAGAATGCCATGTGCAGCCGGCCATCTTGGACAAATGCTACACAGCAGAGGACACCGTCTTCAGGAGATGAATATGATGCTGAGTACTATCGGATGGAAGGACGCGAAGGACATGCCAGACTTGCTTCCCTACACATGAATCAGGCGAGTCCACACAATTTATCTGACGCCACTGTGTGCATCAAAATTAATGATGTGAGGGTAAATTGCTTAATAGATAGTGGAAGCACTGAAAGTTTTATTGACCAGGGATTAGTCAGCCGCCTTGCCCTGCCCATATGCCCGAGTGAGCACCGGATCCTGTTAGCAGCCAGCACCCTTGCAGCTGAGGTAAAACAGTTTTGCAGAGTTACTCGAGAAATCCAGGGCACAAAATACGAAGGGTTCAAATTACTCGTACTCCCTCACTTCTATGCCCTGGTATCATTGGGGTTAGATTTTCAGTGCCAGTTAGAAAGCATTACAATAGTGCACAACGGGCCTCACCCCACACTACGCCTTACGAAGAAACAACACTGCAGCCTGTCTGTCCTGAACATAGAACCCCCTCTGCTGTTCACACACCTGACCCCAGAATGTACACCAATAGCCACAAAGAGCAGGAGGTACAGCCCGAGGAATAGAGCCTTCATTAGGACAGAGGTCGGCAGGCTACTACAGGAGGGGATCATAGAGCAGAGCACCAGCCCCTGGAGAGCCCAGGTGGTTGTAGTAAAGTCAGGAGAAAAACTGCGCATGGTAGTGGATTACAGCCAGACAATCATCAAATTTGCACAACTTGATGCCTACCCCTGCCAAGCATAGCAGACATGGTCAACAACATTGCACAATATATGGTGTTCTCCACTATAAACCTGAAGGCAGCATACCACCAACTGCCCATTAGAAACAGCGATCTCATTTACACGGCATTTGAGGCAGACGGCAGGCTGTATTAATTTCTGCCACTCCTCTTCGGTGTCACAATGGAGTGTCCCTGTTTCAGAGAGAAATGGACCGAATAGTAGATGAGTTCCAACTGAATGCGGTGTTCCCCTACTTAGACAACGTGACAATCTGTGGCCACACTCAGGAGGATCATGACACAAATTTAAAATGCTTCTTCCAGGCAGCCGAGGAAAGGAACCTAACGTACAATAGGGACAAATGCGTCCTTAGCGCCAGGAAGTTGCGAATCCTGGGCTACATAGTGCAGAATGGGGAAATCAGCCTAGACCCAACCCGTATGCGCCCTCTCCTAGACCTCCCAGTGCCACACATGCTGAAAGCACTAAAAAGGTGTTTGGGGCTGTTCACTTACTACGCCCAATGGGTCCCCAACTACGCCGACAGGGCCCACATAAAATCCTCAGTTTTCCCACTGTGCACAGCAGCCACCAGAGCATTCAGGGACCTGAGGGACCATATTGGTAAAGCTATCATGCGGTCCATAGATTAGTCGATCCCATTTCAAGTAGAAATGAATGCATCCGATGTGGCTCTGGCAGCCACCCTAAACCAAGAAGGATGACCGGTGGGCTTTTTCTCGCAAACCCTACAGGGGTCAGAGGTAAGATACTCAGCAGTAGAAAAGGAGGACCTAGCCATTGTGGAAGCAGTAAGGCACTGGCAACATTATCTGGCGTGCAAACACTTCACGCTCGTCACGGACCAATGGTCTGTAGCTTTTATGTTCGATAACCAAAACGGGGAGAATTAAGAACGACAAAATCCTGTGCTAGCGGATAGAATTGTCTACATTTAACTACGACATTCTATACTGCCCTGGTAGACTCAACGAGCCCCCAGACGCGCTGTCCAGAGGCACTTGTGCCATCCTCAACCACACATCCCAGTTGCAGAGCTTGCACAATGAGCCGGGCCACCTGGGGGTCGCTAGATTGTTTCACCTTGTTAAAACCCAAAACCTCCCATTTGCGGTAGAGGAAGTGAGGTCAGTGAACAAGAGTTGCCCCTTCTGTGCGAAATGCAACCCGCAATTTTACCGGCCAGACAAAGCCACCCTGATAAAAGCTACCAAACCTTTTGAGTGCCTCAGCCTCGATTTTAAAGGCCCGCTCCCTTCCAATAATGGAAATGTCTATTTCCTAAACATAATAGATGAATATTCCTGTTTCCTCTTCGCAATCCCATGTTCTGATGTATCAGCAGCCACTGTTATAAAATGCCTCCAACCCATCTTCAGCAAATTTGGGTACCCAAACTACATACACACAGACAGGGGTGCTCCATTCATGAGCGCAGAAGTACAGCAGTACCTGCACGAGAGAGGGATTGCTACCAGCCGCACTACAAGTTACAATCCCAGGGGGAATGGACAAGTCGAAAGGGAAAATGCCACTATCTGGAAAACGGTCCTCTTGACCTTAAAAGCAAAAGACCTGCCTGTTACTAGATGGCAAGAAGTGTTGCCAGAGGCCCTACACTCTATACGTTCTTTGTTGTGTACTGCCATTAACATGACCCCACGTGAACATATCTTACACAAGAAAAGTCATGACGGGCACTGTACTGCCTAAATGGATGATGACACCGGGACCTGTTGTCCTCCGGAAGCACTGCAGACCCCACAAAGCAGACCCGATGGTGGATCAAGTGGAGTTGAGGCACACAAACCCTCAGTACGCCTTCGTCACATTCTCAGATGGAAGAGAAGACTTGGTGGCCACCAGGGATCTCGCGCCGGCCAGATGTGCGAACAACATGGAGGAAACACTGATGTCTACTGATCAACAAAGAGCGCAGCAGCAGTCACTAGAACAGCCGTCCATCGAGTCACCCCAGAGGACTAGACCACCCACCCCGGAAATCAGGACCCTGGGTACACCCACCCCACAAAATATCACCACCCTAGACTTGATGGCAGGACCTAATCCCATACTAGAGGATCCCCAGCCTACACAGCCACATGACCAACTAGTTCTTCCCATTCCCACACTTCCACCAAGAAATGCCGAAAGGCAGACCACATTCCCCACCCCTATACCACTACCGAGGAGGTCCAGAAGGCAATGGAAGCCACTAAAAATGTTGGACTTATGAACTTACAAACAAGGGAAGGAGGATGGGGGTGGGATAACAATTTTTTAAGGGGGGGTGAATGTGGTGATATATAATTACACCACTAGGTCACCAGGGGTCATTTCGGTGACCTTGTATATAAAGCAGTCCAGAGCTACAGTCTAGCCTTCCAGGTTTGTCTTGCAGAAAGACAAGACCTCTTAGTGTACATATTAGTTTATTAAAGCTGTCTTATACTCGCACTGCTGTTGTGGTTATTGTCAGTACAAATTTAATGTTAGAGCTCATGTTTAACTTCAGTCAGCACCATTGGATGTGGAGTTATCACAAATGAGTAACAAATTTCAGTATTATTTGTACATCTTATTACTGAATGAAAGTTCCAATGAAGGATGAGGGGAAAAAAAATCTCTTCTTGGGTACCTTAGGAAGATATCAAATTACTGGTTTCAAAGAGAATCTGCAGAAGACTAGATTATTGCATCATTCACTTCAATCTGCAAAGCCAAGATCTCAGCTAACATTTTTTTCACTTTCATTTCTTTACCAGCTTTTAACTGAAAAATGATAAACTAAATGGTTTAAATTGTAGTGCCTAGAAATAGATGTCAGGAAATAGTCTTTTATTAAGCATAAGCAAAAACAAGACGTATTTGTCAAAACTTCTCTTTCCCAACCCTCGTCAAAATGAAAACGTGCAAATGATGTTCATAAAATCAAAAATTCACTTTGTACAACTTGTGGACAGTACATTTTGCAAGTTGTGTTGTTTGGTTAAAAAGTAGACACACATTTCTGGAATGTGCAAAGTCGGCCACTTGCCAAGTTTGATAACTCTTCATTGGTATTTCTCGGATTTCTAGTCGAAATGAGTTGGCATTTAAACAAGCTACAATCAAGGAGTATTTAACCTGATTTTTATAAAATGATCATTTTAACTTTAATTTTAATTTAGAGATGTAGCACAGTTATAGGCCCTTCCAGCTCACAAGCCCTCACTGCCCAAATACACTGATGTGACTAACGTTCTAATCTCATATGCTAAAAATCTAGTATTTATACAGTGAGAATATTTGTGTAAAACCATTAAAATGCAATACTGCTGCCTTTCCAATGAACAGCTCTATGCAAGTGTACTTTAGTTGGCACAAGTGCCCAGACACATGCAACGCTGTTCAGACATCCCTTCAGTATGTGAGAACTTACCTCAAATCTGGGTTCTGACCAAGCTGACTATTTTATATTTTCATTGTAGAACAAACTTATTTTGATTTTTTTGTTTCTGGTCCATCAAGTCTGTTTTTAGTTGAAATGTTTAAACTGCTTAACTGTTCTTTGTTGAAAACGTAAATCAGGGCCATAAACAGAGCTAGTAACAAACTTGATATCTCACAAATAGTTATCAATAAATGACATCAAAGCGATTTTTAAAAAAACCATGTATGATTAGTTGCCATTCAGTTTCTGCTGGTAGAGTTTTGTGTTCTTGCACAAACACCAACAATAATACTTTGTAATTAAATTATTGCAGTGTGTTAACTTATTTTAGGAACACTGTATGGACCAGGTAAAGAACAGATAATAAATAGGACGGCAGAATCATTGCATATTTTAACTTATTAAATTATATTTTATTGCTTTTGTACCAAGGTAAAGTATTCATCTGAGAAAAAAACTGAGCATGCACTTTATGTGTCCTTCACGATTTTATATATCCAAAAGACCACGCTTGGCCTTCTACACTTGTAAATAAAGATTCAGCCTCTCCCTCTAACTCAAGCATTCATGACCTGGTAACACCCCAGTGAACCTCCACTGCATCCTTTATACCAATGAAATCCTTCCTATTTCTGGGTAACCGAAACTACAGACCTCCCAAGTGTCATCTCACCTATGGAGTATACAGCTGTACATTATATCCCAACTACTGTACTCAGTTCTCTGCACAATGAGGAGAAGTGTGCCAAATATATTCTTCATGACCTCGTCCACCTGAGTCACAACTTTCAGGTGACTATGTACCTGTACTCTGAGGTCTCTCTATTTCATAGCGTTCTGGGTGGGCCCGATCATTACATGTGTAAGTCCTGCCCTGGTTTGACTTACTGAAGAGTGATACCTCACTTGGCAGAGTTAAATTTCAAAATCAATAAAATAAAACAAAAGTGTACTTTGGCCTTGAAATTGACTTCTGTGAATTAATGAAAATAGCTCCTTTGATTACCTGTGATACATTCAAAACAATCTCTTGAAAATTCAAGTTAATTCTGGAATAAATCACTTAGCCCAATAGTATTTATGCTTCAATAATCATTCTTTCATTTATTTTCTATTATATTTCTCTGTCATGTTAATTCAACTTTGGCATAAATGCACTTATACCAGTCTCTTCAACCACTCCATTATTTCGACTTTCACATTTGAGTCGAAATATGATGTTGCATCTTATTTTATTGTTGGATTTATTTATTTTTTTATTCATTTTTCAGGATCTGGGTGTCACTGACAAGGCAACCTTTTATTACTTTTCTCCGATAGCTCTTGGGAAGGTGATGGTTAACATTTTCTTATGGACTGTTGTAGCCCTGCTTGAAGGTATTCATACAATGCTGTCAATAAGGGGTTAATTTAATTTAAAAGTTTCCACTCATTTATCATTCTTCTTTTTCCTGATTTTTCCTTTGATCTAATTTACTCTCAGTACCAGTAAATAGCTTCTAATTTAGTTTGATTACTGAATTATATGATCTGGAATTTGTTCATTGTGCCTTTTATCCTCTCAGAATTATTCATTCTAATATCTGTAAATGGGCAAGAGAATGGTTGTTTGTTGCTTCATTGAATCTCACCCACAGTTGTGCCAATCTAGTTATAATTGGGAACTATCCAATTAAAGATCCCAAACTCTTTGCTGAACCTTTTTATGTGCATGTGTTCCTGTCTTGAGTTTAAATACTGAACTTGCTTTGTGCGAAAATTGAACACTCCATCCATCTGTGAAGTATCAGTATTGTTTGACTTCGATATAATTTGATATGTTCCAGATGCCCTATTCACCTCATTACTTTATGATAACAACTGCTTATGGAGTATTTTCAAATCCTTAGCTTTTATAATTACTACCATCATTATGTTTAATATGTGTAACCCAGCATTCTGTTCCTGCTCCAAAATGTGTGGGATGATGTGTGGAACTCATCCAACTTCTTAACAGCCATTGACTACACTTGAGTAACCCATGAAAATAAAATACTGTGTCCATTGTTCAGTGCTGATCACCATCTCATCAAATTAAGCTTGGTATTATGTGATCATTATTGAACAAGTTTTTCTATATTTGAATATTTGTGGTAAATCAAATTTCCTGAAAAATTATGGCATCAAAGCTTGATTTTTATGACATCAGAATTTATTAAATCCTGATCATATTAGATTTATTTGATTGTATTGATCTTTTATAACCCTGTTAAAATATAGTTTCCAATGTTATCACCTTGATTTTGAATGTCTACCCTTCAATTCCCCATTAAGATCCATAGCTGAAAGTGATAAAGGGCAGTACATCCATCTCAAGTTTGTAGTGCTGCCTGGGGCAAGCCATAAATGCCACATGTGGAAAAAAAATTGGGAACTGCTCATTAAGCCTGCTGCCTTTTCTAACAGTCTTAACAGCTTAATGTTTAACACTTGGCTTGATATGTTTAAAAGGATTTTTTTCAGACAACAGGTTATGGATTTGTTTTTAAGGAAATAGTACTATTTATGTAATAAATCAAGAAATTAGATAATTATAATAGACAAACAATTCCAAAAAGATCCTTTGATCATGAAACAGATTGAAGACATACAACCATAGATTGTTCTTTTCAGACTTTTTCTTTCTCTATAATTATCCTAGTTTTGCCTGTTATTTTATTTTATACATCACTGCCGAAACACCCTTCTGATTTGCTTAAGTTGTATTATCTTTAGCTAGATACTGAAGAGGGTTATGTTCAGAAGATCACATTATTAGGTTGGTTATTAATGTTTTTACACTTTATCCTACCCATTAGATATTAACCAACAGGTTCCACTCATATACAATCCAATGACTAGATCAGTTCTGTAGTAATTGCTATGATATAGACCACCTCTCTGTTAATTGAATTGCCAGCAGTTTCTGGAAGAGATGGAAACCTAATTAAAATCTGATAGAATTCATAAGTTGTTCAAATTATGATAAGCTAAATGTTCTTCTTCTCCCAGGGTAAGTCACAAGCTCAGTTTGTGAAACTCTGCCTGCTTGTATGTAGAGAATTGAACTGATTACGCTCAGCTGAAGAAATTGTAAATCCTCCATCCTTGTTTCGAAAGCTAATAAAATTGTCATGTAGATAAAAGCTCTCACACAACTGGAGGGAGAACAAATGCTTTTATTAGCTTTCCACAATGGGTAGGGTCACTAGTAGGCTTCAGATGGGTTCTGGGTTTAGGCAAGAAACCAGGGTTATATATGGGTAAAAGGGGTGGAGGCGGGAGGAGGAACCAGTCATCAATACAGCACTCTCCCAGTGAATCCCAGTTCATTGCACCCCCCTCCCCCCCCCCCCCCCCCCCCCCAACGTTGAGAAGCAGAGGAGATGATCCTAAGGATGGTGATCTCGGTTGCAGACCACCAAGGGAATCTGTGTCTGAAGGATTCGTACAGGCAGAGAGCTGTTGGCAACGTGGGTGAGGAACCCACACATGCTGCGGCTGCTGGCGACTTGAGGTCAAAGGACTCACACCAGGCTTCTAGCTGTGGGACACTGGTCATGAGAACCAAATATCGGAACTGGGATTTGAGAGGGTGCAGATGACAAGAAGTGCTTCTGAAGGGTCCTGGGTGTGGAAGGCTTCCTCATCATCAATCTACGCTCAAGTTGCCAATGGTTTGAACTGAACTGCAGTCTTGTGCAGATGCAAAGACTGCAGGAATACTGAAGATGAATCCATGTACACTCATTTCCTCTCCGGGCATTCTCTTTCATTTCTCCTTTGCTGACTGTAAGGGGTGCCGGGCAATGCTAATGGCGAACCTTTGTCTGCATTATGGCAGAGTAAAGGCAATTTCCTGTAATATTACATGTCTGCTTTATTAAGTGATAATAATTAGTACCTGATCACGTATGTGTTTGTTACACAATAAGGTTATTAACCCCCTCTTTAGTTTTCTTCCAACTGTCAAATACTAGAGGTCAGGTATTTAAGGTGATGGGAAGAGAGCTTAAAGGTGATATGCAGGGCTCATTATTTACATAGAGAGTGGTACATGCCTGAATACACTGCTAGGGGAGGTGGAGGAAGGAGACATAATGGTGTTTAGGATATGAATAAGCAGGGAATGTGGATCATGTGCAATCAGAATAGATCTAGTTTAATTCGCCATCAATTTCAATGGGTTGAAGGGCCTGTTCTTGTACTCTTCATTGCTAAAGTAATAGAGGTCTGGGACTTTTTCTCTTTGGAGTGTAGAAGAATGAGAGGAGACTTAATTGAGGTTTACAGCAGTGGTTCTCCACTTTTTTCTTTCCACTCACATACCACTTTAAGTAATCCTTATACCATGGTGCTTTGTGATTAATAAGGGATTGCTTAAGGTGGTATGTGAGTGGGGAGGGAAGGTTGAGAACCATTGCTCTAGACCCAATTTTTACTGAAATATTTTGCTTGAGAACAATTGTCATTGGCCCATTTCCTTTCGAGTTATGAAACTATGCATATAATTAGGTACGATTAAAACAGTGGTTTTCAAACTTTTTCTTTCCACCCAACATACCACCTTAAACAATCCCTTACTAATCATAGAACACATGGCATAGGGAATACTTAACGTGGTACGTGAGTGGAAAGAAAAAGGTTGAGAACCACTGGTTTAGTTAGAATATTCATATATTTCCTCATGTCATTGCCTAGTGATAATAAATCCATCCTTATTGGCCGTGGGTGCTTTTCCCCCCCAAGGAGTCCGCATTGGCCATCCATAGACTGTCTCTGCAGCAGATAGCCTGCGGTGTTACCTGCATATTAAACAATGCTACGGGTAGCACTTGCAGCCAATTCAGCCCTGGTTCCTTAGTCAATTTTGCCAGCTTCATTTTTAATGTTCCATTTCCATCTTCCATAATTCCTGCTGCCTGGATCTGCTGCTATATCCCCAATTCCTTATATAATTCATATATCTTGGCTACAAAGTGAGGACCAATATCTGACCTTATTGCTTCAGGCAGTCCATAGCAGGGAATTATTTTGTTTAATAAAATCTTAACTAGCAGTCAAAACATATTGTTGGAGGTTGGGATAGCCTCATTCCACCGACTAAAAACATCCACTCTCACCAAGCAATAGGAAGATGGTTATCGCTCCCGCACTGCCACATTGTGGCAGCAACCACTCCCCCCCCCACCCCCCACATTAGTGGCAAGGGCAAATCGCTATGGGGAGGGCAATGGGGGTTAACTGACAAGGGGGTGGGAAACTGATAACCAGTACTTTGGATGAGTGTGTGATGTGTCACTCATCATGTCATTGCAGGGGCAGGATGCCCATTAAATTTCTGGATTGGTGATTTATCAGGTAGGTCTGGCTGCGACTTGAAATATCCATCCTGAACCCATGACCCAGTAATCGCACTCAAGTCCCAGGAGGGCTCGGTCTCAGGAGCCCAGGAGAGCTTTCTCTTGCTTTCTCTCTCTGGGAGAGAAATTTTTTCTCCATTTTTATAGCAAATACCAGGTCTTTAATCTGAAATAAAACATAGAACACTACAGCACAGTACAGGCCCTAAACCCTCCCTACCTCATAACCCTCTATTTTTCTTCCACCCTTGTGCTTGTCTAAGAGTCTCTTAAATGCCCCTAATGTTTCAACCTCCACCAACATCCCTGGCACTCTACTTAAAAATAAACATCCTGATGTATCCCCTAAACTTCTCTCCCTTCACTTTGTACATGTCCTCTGCTGTTTGCTATTCCTGCCCTGGCAAAAAAACATGCTGGCTGTTCACCCTATCTCTGCCTCTCATGACCTTATATTAAGCCTCTATTAAGTCTCCCCTCATCCTTCTATGCTCCAAAGTTTTAAAAAAAGTCCCAGCTCTGCTAATCTTGCCTCATAAGGCTTAGTTTCCAATGAAGATAACATCCTGGTAAATCTCTGCACTCTCTCCATAGCTAATTCAGTTTCACATTCTCTAGATGCTGCTGGACTGTTAAATATTATTAGAATACCGTATTACTTATTTCAGTAGTTTTTAAATATCCCATTTAATTTTTATTTCAATATTGATTACTATTGAATAATGCATACTACAGGGCTCCAGTTGTGATGCTTGCAAGCCTCCACTTGGTACCTTCTAAATTGATATCCAGCTTATCCAAATCACTTAGCTGGGTATTTTAATTTAGTTAAATTAGTCCCCTTGAACTTCCTAAATCAACATTATTGGTATAGTTAAAGAGTAAAATATAATTTCAAACAGGCATTTGTTGAATGTTGAAAAAATATAGTTACGTAGACAGTATTTGTAACTCCTGGAGAAAAGTTTAATTTCAGAATCTTAAAACAATATTACACAAGGGCTTATAGATAGCGGGGGGGGGGGGGGGGAGGAACCTGTCAATCATCATCAGCTTCCAAAACTATATACTATATCTGTGGAAAGCTTGTCTCCCAAGATAGAGACAGAGAGATTAAGAAAGGGGAGAGTGTTGTCGGTGATGGACTAGGTGAATTTGTGATCGGGGTGGACGTTGGCAGCAAAATGAATAAAGTTGATGAGCTTATCATGGGTACTTGAGGCAGCCTCAATATAGTCATCAATATAGCAGAGGAAGAGTCGAGGAGCCTTCCCTTCTTCACAAAGCTCACAAACAGGTAGGCAGAGCTGGGATCCTTGGAGGGACTGTTATGGGCACAGAGGACCCCAAAACCCAGCAGCAATAGAAATTCACCAAGACAAATGGTTTCTTAAACAAGTTACTTTAAATTATCTTTAAACATGAAAATAGGATCAAACTTTAATTTATTACTATTAATTTAACCTAACTTAACACTCTTCTAATTCTAAGTGCACATGTATGTAATGTGTATATAAGTTCAGAAAAGTTATTTGATCCACAGTCCAATCTCACTTCTCACTCCTCCAAGTTCACCGGTATCAGGCAATTCTTATACTGTGTACAGAATTTAACATTTATGAATATTAACCAGGCTTTGGTGCTTGAAAGGTAAATGGTTACTGCTCAGGAAGGTTCTTGTCGGTTTTCATAGAGAGATTTGTTGCCCACTGGACACAAACTGATTCCTTCCAAACAGCCACTTCAGTGTCTTGCCGAAGAAACTTGCCCCATCAGGGTTTTCCAGATGATAACCTGTTTCTTTCAGGTCACCACAGAGTTCCTTTTCTGTTTCCCTTATTTCAAGTGAAACATTATAGAGCCAGCCATCTCCTCTTGTATGGACCACAAGGGCTTTGAACAGGTTGAATTAAGAACTCACAAACTGTCTTCAAAATAGGGTTTTTCCACAAGCTTGCCAGCTTGTCATGTTCCAGTCCAAGTTGTTGCTGCTGAACTGTAGATCTGAACTCTCTCACTCAAAGAAAACCACATGACTCTCTTAGAACAGCCAACTGCCTTCAAATTGAGGCACTGAGGTACTGAGGTACCGGACCTAATCTTCCAAGTCCGTTTATCTGTTGCTTTCCAAAACAATAATCCATTATTCCTTAGCATGTCCAATTAACACCTACTTATGAAGTCCTTATAGGCATTCTTCAAAATTTTTGCAAAGGCACTGGGAACCTGGACTGTCTGGCATGAGCAGAGCTCTGGCATTTTAAATGAGATCTGTTTTGAAGTGTTTGTATGTGACATACACTAAAAAACCTGCCACAATTTATCTCCTTTAAAACATATCTATAAACGATATAAAATATAACATAATCTGTCACACTACCCATGGTTATTCCTTTGATTTGAAGGAAGTGCAATGAGTCAAAGAAGACGTTATTAAGAGTGAGAACAGGTTCTGCCAGGCTGAGGAGGGTGATGGTGGAGGATGACTGGTTGGGTCTCTTGCCAATAAAGAAACAAAGTGCTTTGAGACCTTCTGTATGGAAGATGAAGGTGTATAAGGTTTGGATGTCCTTAATAAAAATGATGTGGTCCAGTTCAAGGAATCTGAAGTAATTGAAGAGATGGAGAGCATGTGAGGTATCGTGGATGGGTAGGGATTGGACCAGGGAGAAAACTGGGGGATCGCTTTGCTGAGCACCTTCGCTCTGTCTGCATCACTGGTAGGGATCTCCCAGTGGCCAGCCATTTAAATTTGGTGTCCCACTCCCATATGCATGGGTTCATGTACTATCCCACCAAGACCACCTGGAAATTAGAGGAAAAACACTTGATTTTCTGTCTGGGCACTCTAGCTGGATGGAATTAACATCGACCTCTGGTTTTTGCTAGCCTACTCTCCATTCTCCCTCCCTGCCCTTTTCCCTTTGTCTTCTTTCCCTTAGTTTTCAGCCCCCTTACCTCCCCCACCTTGCTGCTGTGCCCTTCCTTCCTCCCACCCTTAACCACCTATTATCTCCTATCCTGCCTTTGGGTTCTTGCTCCTCCCCTACCCCGCTGCTCCCCTCCTAACATTTTGTTCAGGCTCCTGCAGACATTTTTCCATACCTTGATGAGGGGCTCAAGCCCAAAATGTCAGTATGTATCTTTATCTTCTAGTGGTTCTCAACCCTTTTCTTTCCACTCAAGTACCACATTAAGTATTCCCTATGCCATAAGTGTTCTTTAATTAGTAAAGGATTGTTTAAGGTGGTATATGGGTGGAAAGAAAAAGTTTGAAAACCACTGTTTTAATCGTACCTAATTGACTTGTTATGTGTATGGTTTCATAACTCGAAAGGAAATGGGCCAATGACAATTTTTCTCAAGCAAAATATTTCAGTAACAATTGGGTCTCGAGCAATGAGACTCAACCTTCCCTTCCCACTCACATACCACAGAGCACCAGTGGATAGGGAAAATTGTGTCAACGTGTCACGATGTCGCTTTTATGTCAAAAGTGTCGATGTTGCATTAAAATAAAATGGATTTATCAGCTGTGCATTCGGAAAGAGTTCTTCTTGTTGCATGAGACTCCTACCCTTTACCCTTTAAAGTGAGGGGAAAGAAAAAAGTCCTTTAAAGTGAGGGGAAAGAAAAAAGTTGAGAACCACTGGAGGCGATATTGGCCAAACAGAGGCTAATGGGACTAGCTCTTCCAAAGCTAATCCTCATCAAGTAAAAGAGACTCTTGCAGACAAAAATGTTGAATTGTATCTCAGGCCATATGAGTTTCTCCGGCATTGCATTTTTACATCACATTATCTTCATTCTATACTAAGAATAGAGCATGTACATGAATTAGAAAATGTCTGGTTAATCCTGCCATTAAAATCCATCAAAAATGCGCTTTTTGTTGGAAGTGAATCTGCTCTCTTTTCATTTCCCTGCCCAGTGTCTTAATTATTCTTTTGCAGACAACACTGTGGAAATGATTGTTTCTATCCTTGCGTAACCTACTTGGATATTGAGCTTTGAATTTATTTTCCACTCGTGAAAGGACCTTCCCTGTTTGATCGCTAGGACTGCTTTATTTGCTTTTCATCATAAATGCAGTGAGGAAACGAAATCTGGCGGACTAGAAACATCGTGAGAGAAGAACAAAACTCTCCGTAGCTGTCACCTCCTGTCGTTTTGACAAATTATCCTACAATGGCAGATCTCAGCGTCTTGATTGCTAGTTGTTTGGCCGCGCTGTCACTCGTATGGTTCCTGCTGTTAAGGAGAAGGCAAGTGGATATTTTTGTGAATTGTTTCTGGAACCTTGGCACGATTCTCGAAGTGGTCAAAAGTGTCGATGTTGCATTAAAATAAAATGGATTTATCAGTGCATTCGGAAAGAGTTCTTCTCGTTGCATGAGACCCCTACCCTTTACTCTTTATAAAGTCGTGCACTCTCTCTGAAAGCCATTGCGAATTCCGTTCCATTCCATGTTGTTGGTAGAACTTTAATTGACCAGTACTGCTTGGGCCATTTTACAGAATTTTCTGGAAGGGTAATGAGAATCCAAAACTACATTCGTTGGCAGGGTGGGGAGGTTTGTGCATGGAGGCGGGGGAGGGGGTGGATGGATGGGTGGGGGAAGGGGGGAGAAGGAGAGGGATGTGGGGGGTGGGAGGAAGGGAATGTGAGTGAGTGGGGGGTGGGAGGGAACAAATGGGCAGCACAGAGGAATTTAAATGGCAAAAGTCACAATCCCTGCTGTCTCAATCTTCTTTCAACTTTGGATTCAAACTTATAACTAAATGGGGAAATTAGCAATTTGACGGTGGGGTTGTATTTTCAGTGAAATTCAGCAAATATCAGCAAAAGTTGTTAGACAGAAACATAACTAATGTTCTGGGCATACGCCCTGCATCAGAGTTACAGTGTCTGCAGACTTTGGTGTTTTACTAATTTTTTTGGTTTCGGGATTTTTGGCATTAGGGTTTAGCAATTGTGAATGGAACTGAACATTGTACAGTCATCTGCAAATATCCTTACTTTAACCCTTATGATGGAAGTAATTACTAAGGAAATTTGAGGGTAAATTATGTGTAACACAAGTTAAACCGGCAATACTTTTGGTTGCTTAAGACCATGCACAATAAGACAGGTGCAAAATTAGGCCATTTATCCTATCTGGTCTGCTCTGCAGTTCAAATCTTTACTGATATATTTTCCCTTTCAACTCAATTTTCCTGCCTTCTCTCCTTAACTTTTGATGCCCTCACTAATCAAAAACTTATCAACTTCTTCTAAATATACCCAATAGTGACCTCCACAGCTCATGGAAACAAATTCCACAGATTCACTAACCCCTTACTGAAGAAATTTCTCTTCATCTCTGCTCTAAAGGGCTATCTCTAAAGGGCCTGTGTCCTCTGGTCTGAGACTTTCTCACTACTTGAAACATCTGTTCCATGTCCATCCTATTCAACCCTTTCAATACTTGGTGCTCTTCTAAACTCCAGTGATTACGGGTCCAGAGCCATCAAAAGTTCCTTGTTCATTCATCATCTCGTCCCTGGGATCATTCTTGTAAATCTCCTCCGGACCCTTTCTACCACCAGCACATCCTTCCTTAGATATGGGGCCCAAAACTGTTCACAATACTCCAAATGACATCTGAGCCTTATGAAGCCTCAGTATTACATCTTTGCTTTAATATTCTAATCCTCCCAAAATGAATGTATGCATTGAATTTGCCTTTTTTACCACTGACTCAATCTGCATATTAACCTTTCAGACTCCTAAGATCCTTTGGACCTCCATTTTCTGAATTTGCACCCTATTTAGAAATTAGTCTCTTATCTTTTTTCCTTTTACCAAAGTGTATGAACATACAATTCCCTCCTCTGTATTCCATCTGCCCCTTCTCTGCCCATTCTCCAATCCTATCCAAGTCCTTCTGCAGACTCCCTGCTACTTCAGCACTACCCACCCTTCCATCTATCTTTGTATTGTCAGCATATTTACAAGCAACCAAAATGTAACAGATCCAACATCAGCCTCTGCAGGACACCATTAGTCCTGCAAGAAAAGGCCCCATTTACTTCACTCTTTGCCTTCTGCCAGTCAGCTAATCTTGCATCGATGCTAGTATCTTTTCTGAAATACCACGGGCTCCTATCTCATATATAGCTCTTTGAAAAGCCCTCCTAAAATCAAAGTAAACAACATCTGCTGACTCTCCTTTCTCCTGATTGTTTCAAAAAAATTACACTATGTTGACCCCTAATAACAAAACTAGTCATACCCCAAATGGAACTACTCAGCATAGTGAATTGCTCCTGTTCTCATTCTTTATGATGCTAGTAAATTTTTTAGTGCATCTCTCAAGCAACCCCTGGCCTATCAAATTTGATCTATTGGCCATAATAATATGAAACACATCATATTCCCCACATTCATTCTATCTTCTCTTCCCCCTCCACAACTTCACCAGACAGGTTAACTGTCATTAAGATTTCATCATCCTTTGTCACTTAACCCCAACTGTTTGATTCGATCTTACTGCTGTCTGTCTTATCAGAGGTGTACCCTTTGATCCCTCTATCTCTCCCCTTCTCTGTGTTAGTTCCCCAGTCATGACAAAAAAAAACATAGATCTGAAATTTTGGCTCAGTTTCCCTTTGCAGATGTCAAATGGACTGTCAGATGTTTCCAACATTTTCTGTTTTTTTTTATTTACAGCATTAATTTTTTTTCCCAAAATTCATTCCCCGTTTAGATAAATGGGCTGTAGTATCATGAAATGAGTGGAATGGTAAGATCAGTTCTGTAAAAACATGTAATTACTCATTTGTTGGGTTTATTTTCCTATTTTACTTTACATAGAAAAGAGGGCGAGCCTCCAGTTGAGAATGGCTGGATTCCATACGTTGGCTGTGCTTTAGAATTTGGTTCAAATCCTCTCAAGTTTTTGAAAACTCACCAGAAGAAATATGGAGACATTTTTACATGTAAAATATCAGGGAACTTTATGACTTTCATCACTGACCCCTCCTTGTACAACTCTATTAATCGGCATGGAAAATTTCTTGACTTTCAGAACATTGCAGTAACAATTTCAAGAAGGGTAAGGATTTTTATGTCTTTTGAAGTGTTCATTTTAGGAAATGCAGGATATGTGTTTTATTTATTTTATCTGTAGTATCATATTCATGAAGAAGCAAATTGACAGCAAATTGTGTGAAATTACAAAAGTTAAAGCAGTAGAAACCGATGTGAAATGGTGACCAATCAATTAATGAAACATGTAAATTATTGACGCATTTTTGTAAATATTTGTTTTATTACTATTAATTAAGTGTGCAGATCTTCAGAAAGACAAAAACAAAATTATTAAAACTGGTAATCAGAATTTTAGAAAAGCACACAATATTCAGTAGTGCAACACACAAAAGAGCTGGGGAAACTCATCAGGTCACACAGCATTCATAGGCAGCAAAAGGATAGAACCAATGTTTTGTGCCTGAGCCCTTTAAGGTATGATGAAAATCAGACAGGCACCTGAATAAAATGGTAGAATATGGGAGGGAGGGGAGAAGAGAAAATAACTGCAGTGATAATGGGAGAGGGAAGTTCTCTCAATGGAGAGGGAAAGGGGTGGGGAGCTCCAGGAAAGCAGACAGAAGGACAGAGGAAGAAAGATGGGGAGGGGCCTAACGGAAACAGGTTGATGTTAATGCCATCTGGTTAGAATGCCCAGACAGATTTTTTAATATATTGTCCTTGCTTTTTAGCTTAATGTGTCTCTGCAAAAATGAAGATCAAAGAGGCACTAATACCTCAATGATTAGAGCACTGGTCTTGTAAACCAGAGGTCATGAGTTTGTTCCTCGCTGGGGCATCATTTCTGTGCGGGGTGCTAGACAAAGTGGCGACCTCTGTCTTCCTTACAGTAGACAAAGTTAAAGAATTTCATGTATGCTACATTCTAAATTTAGTATTACCTGACAATAATAGAATCTTTAACCTTTAAAAACCTTTAAGTAATTATTATTTGAATTAATTCAATATTTGATTCTTGCAGTTTTTGGCTATTATGACAATTACCTTATTTGGCATATGCCAAAAGTACAGCATTACACTAATTCATTAAAAAAAACATAACTGGGAATTACATTACTCCATAATTCTGTGAGTAGTAATTGTGATTCAGTTGTCTACAAAGTTGATTGTTTACCTGCCTGGTGCTGCCTGTTGTCATTTCTACACTTACCGAAATTCAAATTTCTTGGTTATAGGTCAAAAGTCGAATTTCTGCAAATTTCATCTAATTATGTTTTATGTAATAATTCCATTTGTTCTGTTCAGCAATGAATTTAGCAGCTGTCCCAGGACAAAAGATGTCCCAATTTTCATTTATGTTCATAGCCTTGTCCTGTAATTCCTCTGTTTCTCTGGGCATTGATTCAACTTGAAGTCTTTGAAAGTGAATAGAATAAAGGACATTAGTTTCAGAATCATTCATTAATTCTAAAAGCAAGAATGCCTACAAAGCCATCCCATGCCTGCATTTCGACAAGTCTGATCACCTGGCTATTCTTCTACTCCTGGCATACCAGCAGAGACTGAGAACGAAAGCACCAATGGTGAAGACAGTGAAAGTATGGTTGAGGGAGACAGATGAGCACCTGCAGGACTGCTTTGAATTGGTGGACTGGATCATATTCAAGGACTCATCTTCAAACATGAATACATGTGTTATGGCTGTCACCCCTTCATCAAGTCATGCATGGATGAGTGTGTGACCACACACATAAACTGTGAGTACCCCAACCAAAAGTCATGTATGAATTAAAAGATTTGCAACTTGCTGAGGGCAAGGACAGTGGTGTTTTAGACTAGTGTTTCAGATCTCTTCAGGAAGTCCAGGTACAACCTAAGGAAGGCTTTCTCAAGAGTAAGGAGGTAATTCTGAGGGAACCTAGTGTGACAGATTATAGATAAGTGTTTGGGAAATAAGCTGGGGCAGGTTTTTTAGTGTACAAACATATAAACACTTCAAAACAGGTCTCATTTAAAATACTGGAGCTCTGCTCAAGCTAGACAGACCGGCTCCAAGATCCTTTGCAAAAAGCTTTGGAGAGTGCCCAAGATTCTTCACTAATGGATTGTTTTGAAAAGTAACAGTTGAAATAACTCAGAGGAGTAGGTTCGGAGCTACAGGCTGTCTGGGATTGCTGTTTGCTGTTTTAAGAGGGTCATGTGGTTTTTGCAAGCAGAGAAGGAGTCAAACAAGTTTTTTTCTGAGAGAGAAAGAGATCAGATCTGTACTTTTACAGTCAGCAGCAACAGTTGGGACTGAAACAGGACAAGCTGGCAAGCTTGTGGAAAACCTCAGATTGTTTGTGACTGCTTAGTTCAGCCTGATCAAAGCCCTTGTGGTCCATACAAGGAGAGGACTGGCTGCCCAATGTTTCACTTGAAATAAGGGAAACAAAAAGAAACTCTGTGGTGACCTGAAAGAAAGAGGTTATCATCTGGAAAACCCTGATGGGGCAAGTTTCTTCAGCAAGACACTAATGTGGCTCATTAAAATGGATCAGTTTGTGTCCAGGAACAACCAATCTCTCTCTGAAAACTGACAAGAACCTTCCTGAGCGGTAACCATTTACCTTTCAAACACCAAAGCCTGGTGAACTTCATAAATGTTAAATTCTGTGTACAGAACCAATGAATTTGGAGGAATGAGAAGTGAGATTGGACTGTGAACCAAAGAACATTTCTAAACTTACACAAACATTACCAACATGTGCACTTAGAATTAGAAAGGGGTTAAGTTAGGTTAGTTGAGTTAATAGTAGTGAGTTAAAGTTTGATCCTGTTTTCATGTTTAAAGATCATTAAAAGCAACTTTTGTTTAAGTAACCATTTGTTTGATGGATACCTATTGCTGCTGGGTTTTGGGGTCCTCTGGGCTCGTAACACTAGAAACTGAGTCAAATAGTCATTGACAAGGAGGGCATCCTACAAGCCGACCTAACATCATAAATGTCTGTGATGCTTCACTACCTGATGAGCTGAACATCTATTATGCTCACTTTGTAAAGGAGAGTTCAATGATACCAATGAGAATCCCCACAAAAGCTATCTGAGGTCAACGTCAGAATATCCTTCAAGAGGGTGATTCCTCGCAAGGCGTCAGACCCTGATAGGATACCTGGCAGGGTACTAAAAAGGCCAACCAACTAATTGGAGTGTTCACGGACATTTTCAATCTTCTACCTGCTTCAAAAGGACATCTATCATAAAAGAAGAAGAGGGAGCTGCCTCAATGACAATCACCCAGTTGTAATCATATTTACCATGATGAAATACTTTGAGAAGTTGCTCATGGCCAGAATTAACTCATACTGAAGTAAATATCTGGACCCACTGCAATTCACCTTCCGCCACAATCATTCCACAGCAGGTGCAATCTCACTGGCTCTCTACTCAGTTCTGGATCACCTAGACAACAGCAGCCATGCACATCAGGCTGCTCTTCATTGATTACAGCTCAGCTTTCAACACCATCATACCCTCAGTACTGGTCAGGAAACTACAAAACCTTAGCCTCTATACCTCCCTCTACAACTGGATCATTGACTTCCTCATCGGAAGACCACAGCCAGTATGAAATGGAAACAACATCTCCTCCTCACTGACAATCAACATGGCCCACCTCACGGATGCATGCTTAGCCCACTGCTCTACTCACTCTACACATTCACTGTTGTGTGACTAAGCAAAATTCAAATGCCACCTACAAATTTGCAAATGGCACCACAGACGGCAATGAGGAAATGTACAGGAGTGAAATAGATCATCTGGTTGAGTGGTGTTACAACAACAACCTTGCACTCAGCAAGAGCAAAACTAAGGAACTGATTGTGAACTTCAGGAAGGAGAAATCAGAAGAACACAAACCAGTCCTCAGCGAGGGGTCAGCAGTGGATATGGTTAAGAACTTCAGATTCCTGGGTATTAACATCTCTGAAAATCTATCCTGGGGCCTCCATGTCAATGCAATCACAAAGAAAGTATAAAGAAAGCTTCTTCCTCTCTGCTGTCAAATTTCTGAAGGAACAATGAACCATAGACTTTACCTCCCTTTCTCTTATTTTGGACTAATTTATTTTTTTAAAATGTAATTTGTAGCAATTTTTGCACTTCTAATGCTGCAAAACAACTAATTTCATGATATGTTCCTGACAATAAATTTTGATTCTGATTTTGAAATGATAAAAGTAAACCAAAGTTAATAGCGAAATATTTCAACTAATGTTAATACTGAAAGATAATAAAAAGGGAATTATAATTTCAACTATA
Source organism: Narcine bancroftii (assembly GCF_036971445.1). Classification (NCBI taxonomy): domain Eukaryota; kingdom Metazoa; phylum Chordata; class Chondrichthyes; order Torpediniformes; family Narcinidae; genus Narcine; species Narcine bancroftii. The sequence continues at coordinate 296,775,565 of NC_091470.1, read as the reverse complement.
ATAGGCTTTTGGTAAGTATGAACACAGCAATGAACACAATCCTGCACACATCCAGGGAGTTGCCCCCTATAGCCACCACATCACCATCAATGAGTATATGGACCCAATGACTAGCTATATAAGCAAGTGTATTGAGGATGCTATGGTGGTAAAATGCTATGCAGCTGGGGCAAATAAAAAAAAAACATGGCTTGATGAGGAAGTTTGTGGATCGCTCGGAACTAGTGATGCTGCTTTCAGGTCAGGAGACAAGATGGCATTAAGTTCAGCAAGGGCTGAACTCTCCAGTGCAATCAAGAAGGTAAAGGATAGGTATGTACAGAGAATCCACAGACACATATGGATGCACCGGCAACAAAAGGTGCATGTGGCAAGATATTGAAGTAGTAATTCATTGCAAGTCGATCTTGCGGGTCAGCGACCATGATGCCTCCCTTCTGACAGGTTGAATATCTTTAACCCATGGTTTGATGATAAAAACATCCAAGAAAGCCTCTTCTTCCCTGAAAACAGGCTCACTACACAGCCATGGCTGTGGTGAGGAAGATCCTATCCATGGTGAACCCACACAAAGCAGCAGATGGAGACAATGTACCTGGTTGGGTGCTGCAGGACTAAGTTGCCCAGCTGATGGAGGTCCTAATGGACATCTTCAACATCATAGTGCAGCAGTTTTCTGTCCCTGCAGATTTCAAGGCAGCCACCATCATCCCAGTGCCCAAAAAAGCGATGGTAACCAGACTAAATGACTACTGCCCAGTGGCGCTGACGTCTATGATCATGAATTACTTTGAGTGGCTGGTGATGAAACACATCAAATTGTACTTTATAGTGACATTGGACCTATTCCAGTTTGAAAAGCATCCACTCTGGCCCACAGATGATGCAATAGCCTTGACCCTCTACTCCTTCCTTATTCACCTAGAGAACAATGCCTCAAAGGCCAGGCTCTTATTCATTTGACTTCAACTCGGCATTCAACATGATCATACCTCAGAGGCTGGTGAATAAACTGTCCTTGCTGAGACTCAACACTCCTCTCTGCAGCTGAATTCTGAATTTCTGGGTGGACAGACTATAGACCATAGGTTGTCAGCAAAACCACAAACCCCATCATATTGAGCACTGGTGCACCTCAGAGCTGTTCACACTAGTTACTCATGACTGCACTGCCAGATTCAGTTCCACAGAATCACCAAATTTGTGAAAGATACAACAGTAGTTGGCCTCATCAACAGCAACGATGAGTCACATGACAGTGAAGGAGTCGAAAAGCTCATAAAATGGTTTGAGAACAACTTGTCTCGATGTGGACAAGACAAAGACGATGATTGTGGACTTCAGGGGGACAAAGTTCGACTATTCGTTACTACACTTCAACGGTTCCATCGCAAAGAGAGTGGAGAGCACCAAGTACCATGGTGTGCTTATAAGGGATGACCTATCCTGGACTCACAACACCTGCACATTAGTCAGGAATGTACAGCAGCACCTACACTTCCTAAGGATGCTGAGGAAAGCAAGCTACTGTCCCCCATCTTGACAACCTTTTGTAGGAGCACAATTGAGCGGGTGCTGTCTGGCTCCAAGCATCAGACGAGAAGGCTATACAGCAGAGTGGATCACTGGGTCTCCCTTTCTTCTATAGATGGCATTTACTGGGAGTGATGTCTAAGTAGGGCTCAAGTAATTATTAGAAGACCCTTTCCATCCAGTGCACAGTATCTTCAACCCACTACCATCAAGAAGAAGGTGCAGGAGCATCAAAAATCAGGACTGGCAGGCTGGGGAATAGCTTCTTCCACAGGCTGTGAGATTGATGAACAGTATCCTGTAACTGTGACCATCATGCCAAATATTGATATAATATTTAGTTTGATTATTTATGTAGTCATTGCATATTGTGGATTGTATGTTTTTGTGCATGCACCATGCTCTTAAGAGACTTTTTTTGTTGGATTGCATATGTACAAACAAATGATAATAAACTTGAGCTATACAAATAGGCCATAAACAATGGCATTGTAATTGTAAGTTCCTCCTCATTTAGCAACAGAATAATTTAACGCTTTCAAGCTGCATTCCACCAAATACCCTCAACTTTCTCATCAGCAGACCACAATCGGTGCAGATTTGCAATATCACCTCCTCCTCGCTGAACATTAACAAAGCACCCAAAGCTGTATGCTTAGACCTCTGCTCCATTCCCTGTATATTCATGACTCCATAGCCAGGTTCAGCTCCAACAAAATCTATAAATCCACAGATGACAACACCATTATTGGCAGAGAAACTGGAAATTACGTGTCAGAATGGAGATCAGGAACCTGATTCAGTGATGTCAGACAGTAATTTTGCTTTCAATGTTAACAAGCCCAAGGAGCTTATTGTGCATTTCAGGCCAAAGGACCACACAGCTGTCCACATTAGTGGGATGGAGGTGGAAAGGGTTAGAACCTCAGGTTCTGGGAGTACATATTCATATGACCTTTCCTGAAGTCAGCTCATTGAGGTAACAATGAGGAAAGTGCACCAACATCTTGCTTTCTAAGGAGACTGAGGAGATTTACCATGTCATCGGATATTCAATCAAAACCTCTACAGGTGCACTGTTGTAAATATACTGTGTCATAGTCTGTTTTGGGAATTTGAGTGCCCAGGAATGTAGAAGGCTGCAGAAGGAAGCAAATATAGCCAAGTCCATCACAGTCTCTGGCCTCCCATCCACTGAAGACCTCTATATGAGATGCTGCCTCAAGAAGGCAGCTGACATCATAAAGGACACCGATCATTTGAATCACAACCTCTTCTCACTACTAACTTCAGGTAGAAAGAACAGAAACCTGAAGTCCAGCACCTCTAGGTTCAAGAACAGTTTCTTTCCAACGGCCGTCAGACTTTTGAAGTGTCCTTGTTACACTATTCATCGACTGCTCCAACAGAACAAAATAACTGCACTATTGTAATGCCATTTTTTTTCTCTTGCTCTAAGGGAACTGTCAATATCATTGGACAGCATTTTTTTTTCAAAAGGTTTTCTTCCTGAAAAGAAATTGGGAATTATGATAGATGACTTCAAGCTGAACACAAAGATAATTTCAGATTTGCTGCATCACTTACGAAGTTGGAAAAACATCAAATTAACTTTTTATTGAATATAGCATGTTTAATTGCATAATGATGCTGACACATGATGCACAACTAATGCGAGGAGCTCAGGGTTTGTATCAGCCACAACTTTATAAATTTAGACATACATACAAGTCCATGCCGCCCAATTTACACCCAATTAACCTACACCTCTGGAATGTTTTGAATGGTGGAAAGAAACTAGAGCCCCTGAAGAAAATCCACGCAGACACTGGGAGTATATACAAACTCCTTGCAGACAGCGTGGGATTCTAACCCTTGACCCCATCGTTGGCACTGTAAAGGTGTTGTGCTAACCACTACGCCAGAGTAGTGCTCATAGGCTTTCTAAATTAGTGCAGCATGCTGAATCTTTGAGCCTTAAGCATATACTTGCCACAAATGTAACAGAATGTAGCGCAGCTGTTGCAACATTGATGAGATATTTCTGCTGTATTGGATCTTCCTGAAGACAATAAATGCAATTGTTAAATACACTCACTATGCTATGCCTGAAGAGCATGTGCATCAAATGCATTCAATTAAATCAATTTGCATATGTGAGCTACTTTTACAATGTGTCTGCATGGCCAGGCCTAAGGCAGCGTGTGAATAGCACCTGTACTAAGTGCATCCTGAGGTATGTTTTGACTGACCAAAACAGCTCACAAAAATAGGTTGTATCTAAATAAAGGTATGTGCTAGGAACATTTTACGGTGACTTTCCTGATCAGCAACCCAAAATCCAAACGTGTTCAGGAAACAAAGTCTTTGTTGCCCAGTGTATTTATTATCTGTTTATATATCTTTTATAGTTATTATCTCTTTATAATTTTGTGTATATTATTACAGTTGTTCTTTGTTTAGAAGTACCTGTTTGGCTGTAACATATAAGAATTTCACTAAATCTGTATATGGCTATAAACCTGTTATCATTACTGATGTTCTGTAGCAACTGCTACACAGATTGAAACACACCATGACCACATTGGAGGTTACAAACGAACTGTTTCTTCAAACTTCGCGCATGCAGGAGGCTGTTCGTGCGGTGACGTCACCACACTTGCCTGAGGTGTGCGCCTTGCTCTAACACACCTGGCACAGAGGTTCCCCGACGGCGCCATCCTCTCGCGGCTGCCCTGCCGGCACGGCGGTACAAACGAGGCCGGTTCACCATGAGGATATGCGCCACTGCACAAACCCCCCCCCCCCCCCCAGAACCAGCTTGTGCGTTTTGCCGCCTGGGCAGCCGACCTTGTCGTTTCGACTGGGCCGTCACTACCAGCTGACTAAGGTCCAGGTGTGCCGCCTTGAGTCGGTCGACTATGAATAACTCCCCCTTGCCCCCAATGTCCAGGGTGAACGCCTTGCCTGAGCGTTACAGGACTTTGTAGGGGTCTTTGTAGGGAAGCTGCAGGGGGCCCAGTATGTGGACCTCGCCGGACGAAAACTAAATCAGCCATGGCCAGCTCCTTGGGGATGCAGGTTGGGCGGCTGCTGTGGTTGGTCAGTGGTAGGGGCGCTAATGATGCGAGCTTACCCCACAAGTCTGCCAGCAAGGTCCAACTCTCATCACGGAGCTGATGCTCGGGCCAAAGAACTCCCCGGGTAGTGACAGCGGTGCGCCGTAGACCAACTCCAAAGATTATACCTGTAGATCTTCTTTTGGAGCCGTTCTGATGGTCATCAGGACCCAAAGCAATTTATTTGTCCAGCTGGGACCGGTGAGGCAAGCCATGAGGGCCGACTTTCGGTCCCAGTGGAAGCGCTCCACTAGTTCATTGGCTTGGGGATGATATGTGGTGGTGTGATGGAGGTTTGCCAGCTGTGACCAGAAGGCAGATGTGAACTGGGCACCCCTGTCGCTCGTTATGTGCTAGCGCCAGCATTTCATCCATGAGGACAGATGGGGTTCTGTTGCCCAGACCATCCAGGTGTAGGAGCCTGGAGGCGCGCTGCCATGGTGTGAGGAGGAGGTTTTTGAGAGCGAGGTATTTACCTTCATCTGGTGGGTCATGGATAAGGTCGTCCACCCTAGCTGCGGTTTCTTCATCAAGTGTGCGCACGATATGGTAGAACATCGTAGTTCCTTGTGATGTGTCGGAGGCAAAACTGCGCTTCTGCATGCCCAAACTAAGTACGTGGGTGATGCGTCCAGAAGTGGTGGGGGGGGGGGGGAGAGTTTCACTGCGACTCCGTTGATTGCTGCAGAATCCATATCGGGAGGCCAGAAAACCATCTGGACTCACCAATGTAGTGACTGCTACACAGAATGAAACACACCATGACCACATTGGAGGTTTCAAATTAACTGTTTATTCAAACCGCACGTGCCCCTTTAAGGGCGGCGTGAGCTCTGCCCCTGCATAAGCAATGATGTCACCACACTTGCCTGAGGTGTGCGCTTTGCTCTAACACACCTGGCACAGAGGTTCCCCGACGGCGCCATCTTCTCGCGGCTGCCCTGCCGGCATGGCGGTACAAACGAGGCCAGTTCACCATGAGAATGTGCACCGCCACAGCACATCAATTACCACAAAAGACTGAGGTTGTGAAACTGATAGGCTTTTATTGACTATAGACTGGAGCAGCGATCAACTTCATTGACTGATCATGGCAGGAAGAGTGGGGAGCATGGGTAGGATCGGTCTCAGGAAACGTGTCCAGAGGCAGTAGCCAATCATAGTATAACAGCGGTTTACACACTCACCCCTCCTTTTTAATTAAAAAAAATGAAGGAAATATATACACCTATACATATTTTATAGGTCAGGTCTTTCATGGGGTCTCCTCTGCTGCAGCGAATGACATGGTAACGGTTATGGTGTCGACTTGGCACCCTGGCCAGTCTGTCATCATTGCAGTTCACCGGAGGGGAAGGGGGAAAGAAGGGACAAGTGAAGGAGGAGGGAATGTGGTGTTGGTGCATTACTGGTGACAAGATTTACCCAGTGTGAAGTGTGATCAGCAGCAGGTTCAGAGACCCCCAAGATGGCAGTGGGGATATCCAGAAAGACATCCATATTGTATTAAACATTCCTTCAAGTGTAAAAGTGACTGAGCTGGATTTGTTAAATACACCAATACATCATCAGCAAATAAATTAATTTTGCACTCCTCATCTAAAACTTTCATATCCTGTATCTGTGTATTTTGTCTTATCAACTGTGCTAAAGGTTCAATCACTAACGCAAACAAAGCTGGTGATAAAGGACAACCTTGGTGAGTTGATCGAGTTAACTTAAAAGATTCCGAAATCAAACCATTCGTCAATACTCTAGCTACTGGTTTACTATATAAAGCCCTAATCCAACCAATAAAAGAAGGAGCAAACTTAAATTTCTCCAAAACTTTAAACAAAAAATTCCATTCAACTCTATCAGATGAGGGAAGATTTTGGTATTGATAAGAATTCTTTATTTCTTTATTATCAAATTCAATATTTGGTAAAATGTATGTTTCGTAGAGAGATGATTTTACCTAAAATGACTAAATTTGAGACTTTTCTTATGAAGGTACCAGAGAAGGGTTATATTTCATTTATGTATCAAATATTACAGGATGGTATGGATAAAAAAGGTTGGGATAGATCTAAAATTAAATGGGAAGCGGATATTGGTTTTACTTTTTCTGAACAGGATTGGTTAGATATCTGTTATGACAGTGTAACTAGATTGATAAATGCACGTTATGCAATGATTAATTACAATTTTTTACATCAGTTATATTTGACACCTGAAAAAATAAAAAAATATGGTTTTAATGAATCAGATTTGTGTTTTATTTTTTTTTTAATTTTTTATTTTTCACACCATAAATCACATTAGCCATGATACACACTTTTTCTTTTTCACACATATACAGTGACTTTTTCATCCCCCCCCCCTCCCTCCTCCCAAGCCACCCCCCCACCCCCCCCCCCTCCCATCCATTTTAGGTATACAATCTAGGTTACATTAAACCAGTCAGACAATGTTGTCATTCAACAAAAATACACCAGAAATTCTACTGAGTCCATTCTTTTCTTTCCTTCTCCTTCCATCAACTTAGGTAATGATTGTCCCCGGTAGGTTTTCGCTATTGTATTTAATGTAAGGCTCCCATATTTGTTCGAATATTTCAATATTATTTCTTAAACTATATGTAATTTTTTCTAATAGAATACATTTATTCATTTCTATATTACCATTGTTGTATTTTCAGATTATCTTCCAATTTCCAGGTTGACATAATACATTTTTTTTGCTACGGCTAGAGCTATCTTAACAAATCTTTTTTGTGCATCCTCCAAATCAATTCCAAATTCTTTGTTTTTTATGTTACTTAGGAGAAAGATCTCTGGATTCTTTGGTATATTGTTTTCTGTTATTTTATTTAATATCTGATTGAGATCTTCCCAAAATTTTTCTACTTTCTCACATGTCCAGATTGCATGAATTGTTGTTCCCATTTCTTTTTTACATCGAAAACATCTATCCAGATTTGTGTTTTACATGTGGTGATACGGTTGGAACTTTTTTTCATGCTGTTTGGACACGTCTCCTGAAACCCTCTGGGATCAGCTGAAAACAGCCATACTGCAATCCACTGAAGAGGTACTGGGCTTCTCTTCCAGGAAAAACAAGGACTGGTTTGACGAAAACAACCAGGAAATCCAGGAGCTGCTGGCAAAGAAGTGATCTGCCCACCTTGCAAAGCCTTCCTGGCCAGAGAAAAAATGAGCCTTCCGTCTCACATGCAGCCACCTTCAGCGCAAACTCCGGGAGATCCAAAATGAGTGGTGGACTAGCCTCGCCAAACGAACCCAGCTTAGCACCGACATTGGCGACTTCAGGGGTTTTTATGAGACACTAAAGTCTGTGTACGGCCCCTCACCCCAAGTCCAAAGCCCTCTGTGCAGCTCAGACGGCGAAGTCCTCCACAGCGACAAGATCTCCATCCTCAATCAATGGTCAGAACACTTCCAATCCCTTTTCAGTGCCAACCGCTCAGTCCAAGAATCCGCCCTGCTCCAGCTCCCTCAACAACCCTTGACGTTAGAGGTGGATGAGGTCCTTACCCGGGAAGAGACATATAAGGCAATTGAACAACTGAAAAGTGGCAAAGCAGCAGGTATGGATGGAATTCCCCCAGAGGTCTGGAAGGCTGGCGACAAAGCTCTGCATACCAAACTGAATGAGTTTTTCATGCTCTGCTGGGACCAAGGAAAGCTGCCTCAGGACCTTCGTGATGCAATCATCGTCACCTTGTACAAAAACAAAGGCGAGAAATCAGACTGCTCAAACTACAGGGGAATCACGCTGCTCTCCATTGCAAGCAAAATCTTCGCTAGGATTATCTCCTAAATAGAATAATACCTGGTGTCGCCCAAATGTTCTCCCAGAATCACAGTGTGGCTTTCGCGCAAACAGAGGAACTACTGACATGGTCTTTGCCCTCAGACAGCTCCAAGAAAAGTGCAGAGAACAAAACAAAGGACTCTACATCACCTTTGTTGACCTCACCAAAGCCTTTGACACCGTGAGTAGGAAAGAGCTTTGGCAAATACTAGAACCCCTCGGATGCCCCCCCCCAAGTTCCTCAACATGGTTATCCAACTGCACGAAAACCAACAAGGTCAGGTCAGATACAGCAATGAGCTCTCCAAACCCTTCTCCATTGACCACGGCGTGAAGCAAGGCTGCGTCCTCGCACCAACCCTCTTTACTATCTTCTTCAGCATGATGTTGAAACAAGCCAATAAAGACCTCAACAATGAAGACGGTGTTTACATCCGGTACCGCACGGATGGCAGTCTCTTCAATCTGAGGCGCCTGCAAGCTCACACCAAGACACAAGAGCAACTTGTCCGTGAACTACTCTTTGCAGACGATGCCACTTTAGTTGCCCATTCAGAGCCAGCACTCCAGCGCATGACGTCCTGTTTTGCGGAAACTGCCAAAATGTTTGGCCTGGAAGTCAGCCTGAAGAAAACTGAGGTCCTCCATCAGCCAGCTCCCCACCATGACCACCAGCCCCCCACATCTCCATCGGGCACACTGAACTCAAAATGGTCAACCAGTTTACCTACCTCGGCTGCACCATTTCATCTGATGCAAGGATCAACAAAGAGATAGACAACAGACTCACCAAGGCAAATAGCGCCTTTGGAAGACTACACAAAAGAGTCTGGAAAAACAACCACCTGAAGAAACACACAAAGATCAGCGTGTACCGAGCCTTTGTCATACCCACACTCCTGTTCGGCTACGAATCATTGGTCCTCTACTGGCATCACCTACGGCTCCTAGAACGCTTCCATCAGCGCTGTCTCCGCTCCATCCTCAACATTCATTGGAATGACTTCATCACCAACATCAAAGTACTCAAGCTGGCAGAGTCCGCATGCATCGAATCCATGCTGCTGAAGACCCAACTGTGCTGGGTGGGTCACATCTCCAGAATGGAGGACCATCGCCTTCCCAAGATCATGTTATATGGTGAGCTCTCCACTGGCCACCGAGACAGAGGTGCACCAAAGAAAAGGTACAAGGACTGCCTAAAGAAATCTCTTGGTGCCTGCCACATTGACCACCGCCAGTGGGCTGATCTCGCCTCAAACCGTGCATCTTGGCGCCTCACAGTTTGGCGGGCAGCAACCTCCTTTGAAGAAGACTGCTGACAAAAGACAAAGGAGGAAAAACCCAACACCCAACCCCAACCAACCAATTTTCCCTTGCAACCGCTGCATCCGTGCCTGCCTGTCCTGCATCGGACTTGTCAATCACCAACGAGCCTGCAGCAGACGTGGACATACCCCTCCATAAATCTTCGCCCGTGAAGCCAAGCCAAAGAGAAAAACATATACAATCTTTTTGGAAGAAAATTCAATCGTTTTTAGAATATCTGCATAAGATTTAAATAGTTTTAGATCCAACAGTATTTTTATTGGGTAGTTTGCAACCTCTGAAAAGCTTGGGATTAAATAAGTTTCAGCTTGTTTTTGTATATTTAGCTTTATCCATAGTGAAAAAATGTATTGCTAGTACGTGGAAAGATACAAATATGATTGATATTAATAGATGGCATAATGAGATCAAATATTTTAATAATGGAAAAAACATGTATTTTACACATGATAATTATAATTTTTTTATTAATAAATGGCTGTTACATTCAGAATATTTACATTTCAATTTACATTGATTAGATTTTAATATGTATATTTAACTTTTTTTTAAATTTTTTAAAATTTTTTTATGGCTCTCCTTAGGAGAGTTGGCTGAAGGAGGGGTGGAGTTTCTCTCTTTCTTCTTTTCTTTTTTTTATATATATAAAAAATGTTCATGTTTAATTGCTGTATATATCATATATTATTTGTTTTTTGAATGAATAAATAAAGTTTAAATAAAGAGTATCCCTTTAGAACAGAAATGAAGACAAATTCCTTCAGCCAGAAAGTAGTGAATCCATGGAACTCATTGCCACAGATGGCTGTGGAGGCCATGTCAGTGGGGATATTTAGTAGAGGTTGATAGGTTCTTGATTAGTAAGGGTAACAAAGATTTGTGGGGTAATGGCAGTAAAGCGAGGTTGAGCGGAAAATGCATCAGCTATGTTTCAAATGATGGAGCAGACTCAGTAGGCAGAATGGCCTAATTCTGCTCTCAGAACTTCTGGTCTAATGCTATTCTAAAGTAAGTGGAGGATTTTAATCTGCTCCCATTCTGACTATCCATTTCTCTCCATTCCTGACCTGCTGAGTCCTTTGAGTTTTTCATTGTTAGCTTAAAATTCCATCATCTGCAATTATTGTGTATATCTAGGATTTAAACCTGATCAGGTGAATATTTCTACTGCAAATTACATGAATTGCCTACCAATCACAGATGTGTTGTTATGTTTAGATGAGATGTTGAATGGTTATTCCCAGAGTACTTTGAAGATGAACCCTCAGTGAATATTTTGGCATGATGTATATGGAGGTGGTGGAGCATGTTTTTACAAACTGCCCTGGAATTATCCTAAGAAACCATGATTGACATTTGCAACTTGCCAAGACTCTAGGGCCTAATCTCTGAGGATGCAATTTAGACAAGAAATAAGCTCGAAGGCTGATTCACAGGGTCTATATGGGCTGTTGCCAGATATCATGTATTAAACAGCAACTACACTAAGCAGTGAGATCTTACAAAACTGTTGAGTGGATCCAATGCAGTTAATCTTTGAGACACATGGGTTAGTAGAGGCACTGGTATCAGATGGCTCTACTCCATCTAATATATAGAACTTAGAACATTACAGTATAGTACAGGTGCTTCGGCTCACGATGTTGTACCCACCCAAATATACTGACCAAAAAAAGAATCCACCCCCCCCATCTCATTACCTTTTCTTTCATCCATGCATTTGAAAGAGTCCCTTAAATGTCCCCATTGTTCCACCACTACTCCTGGAAATGCATTCCAGGCATTTCCACAACTCTGTGTAAAACAAACTTATCCCTAATGTCTTTCCTAAACTTTCCTCCCTTCACTTCATACAGATGTCCTCTGATGGTTGCCTCATAAAGACATATTTTCCAATCAAGACAACATCCTGGTAAATCTCCTCTGCACCCTCTCCAGAGCTACCACATCTTTCCTTTAATGAGGTGACCAGAACTGAACACAATATTCTAAGTGTGGTCTCACCAGAAATTTATCGAGCTGCAATATTACTTCATGACTCCTGAACTCAATACCCTACTTAATGAAGCTCAACATACCATTGGGCTTCTTAACTGTCCTATCAACCTGTGTGGTGACCTTGAGTGATCAATGGATTTGGACCCCATTGACCCTCTGTTCTTCCACAATGTTAAGTATCCTAGCATTAACTAAGTACTCTGCCCTCAAGCTTAACCTTTCAAACTGCATCACCTCACACTTATCCAGATTGAACTCCATCTGCCACTTTTCTGCCCAACTCTGCACCCTGTCTATATCTTGTTGTAACCTACAAGCTTTCACATTATCCACAACACTTCCAACCTTGATATCATCTGCAAACTTACCGACCCATTGTTGTGTTGAGAAAAAAAAAGTATCAGGTATCTGTATCAGGTTCAGTGGGTTCACAGAGAAATGAGTATGGACACAAATGTTTGCAATCACACGTAGCTTTTATTGACACCCAACAACTTATAGAAAAGTGTGGGGAAATCATAACAGGAATAAAATGTGCACAATTTATAAAGAAGCATGGGAAAATGTTAAACAGTACACAATTACAAATTCATACACGTGGTGCTGACATCGCACACTTTTAAGTTGTTGAGGTACAGAGCCAAAATGACCTGATGTAAGTAGAAAATTCAGCAAAGTTCATTACTGTTTATCCATTATTACCAAGTTGAATTGTGGACTACTTGAATCCCAGGTCTAATTACTATTGTTATGTTGTGACCTTTGTTATGTTCACAGACGATTCAGCTTATATTAGACACCGCATGGGACATTGAACAAGGCTGGCTCCTGTTGGAGCAGAGAATTGTAACAAACTGAAGTGTAGAACTTTGTCAGAAACTATACTCAGTGAGATTCAAATGGAACTGTACAAATACTACTCCGTTTGAACCAGACTTCATAACATGTTGAATACTTCAACAATTTTGTTTGGTCGAGTTTGATTTCAGTGATAATATTTGCTTGCTTGATTGCTGACAGATTGAGATTTCTTGCAGTACTTTATCCATCACTGACTGAAAACTTCTTTTTTTATTATTTAAAAATATGCACAGGAAATATAATATAATCAGTATATTTTCCTTTACATTAATTGTGTCATCGAGTGACATAAATCCACCCATACTAGTGTGCACCAATGATTCTCGTGTTTTTTCTGAACACTCGTGAAGTGCTTGCAAGGTTGTTCCACAGGACCCAGCCTCTCTGTTTGCAGTGGTGCCAGGATCTTAGATTGTGGTTTTTTTGACACAATGTCCCTCAGCATATACTCCTCCTCCCCAAAATGTGCCAGTCAGCACATTCATTTGTGGACATTTTCTTACACTGGAAAAACAAGTGAGTTTTGATCAGATCAATTACTGAACTGATGACCTTCCAGAAGCTGTTGATGTTTGTCAAAAATATGGAACATTTCACAAATTTGCATGCATTTTCCACAAGAGGTCATGTTGACTAATGTATGATAGTTTCACATAAGGATATGAAGCCTTGTATGCAGTATTTGCCAGTTCATATTCCTTCAATCCACATTAAATTTCACCTTTACTAAGGTTTCAAGATTCCCTTGTATTCCTTGCACTACATGACACACTTCCTATGATCATTTTAGCAATTCCTTTGGGTTGGGGTTGACTTGTTACCACTCTAAGATCTAGTGGGTTGAAATTAGATGTGAGATCCCATCTGGACTCTCCACTTCTTTGACCTTGTTCTCTTTCTTTGGCCTTGTAGTCATTATGGCTTTGAAATACACTTCAAAAATTAGTTTGGCTGCTTACACTCTCAGAAACCTTGTTAAATCCATCTTTTTGTGTTTCTTGTTTGTCTCACCATATATTCTCTCTTGCCTTGAACTCTTTGCTCTGTAAATTGCTTTCAGATAATTTCAAATTAATGCATGTTGTTGTCACTGAACGAACCACACTGACTTTTTCAATTTGCAGAAAAATCTTGTGATTTCCTTGTGATGAATGCAGCAATTTGTGCTTTAAACCAATGAACCATATTCAAATTCAAGCTGCCTTTTATCTCTTTTCTCTTCCTCTTTCTTTTCTTTGGCTTGGCTTCGCGGACGAAGATTTATGGAGGGGGTTAAAGTCCACGTCAGCTGCAGGCTCGTTTGTGGCTGACAAGTCTGATGCGGGACAGGCAGACACAGTTGCAGGGGAAAATTGGTGGGTTGGGGTTGGGTGTTGGGTTTTTCCTCCTTTGCCTTTTGTCAGTGAGGTGGGCTCTGCGGTCTTCTTCAAAGGAGGTTGCTGCCCGCCAAACTGTGAGGCGCCAAGATGCACGGTTTGAGGCGAGATCAGCCCACTGGCGGTGGTCAATGTGGCAGGCACCAAGAGATTTCTTTAGGCAGTCCTTGTACCTTTTCTTTGGTGCACCTCTGTCACGGTGGCCAATGGAGAGCTCGCCATATAGCACAATCTTGGGAAGGCGATGGTCCTCCATTCTGGAGACGTGACCCATCCAGCGCAGCTGGATCTTCAGCAGCGTGGACTCGATGCTGTCGACCTCTGCCATCTCGAGTACTTCGACGTTAGGGATGAAAGCGCTCCAATGGATGTTGAGGATGGAGCGGAGACAACGCTGGTGGAAGCGTTCTAGGAGCCGTAGGTGATGCTGGTAGAGGACCCATGATTCGGAGCCGAACAGGTTACAATTTTACATCCTTTCAAATGGAAATAGAACTAAGTAGCTTAAGCTTTGTGAGAGCTAACATTTTGAGCCAAGCACATGCAACATTCAACGGTAACTCTCAATGTGTTCATCTACTGATAGTAGAATGCAACTTTTGTATATTTATTACCTACAAGTTGACATTTTTAATTAATAAATGATAAATAGAAATTTTCAAGATTTATCATAATCAAGGATATATTGTGAATATTGAATTCACTTAATTTTGATGTTAAATTTAATTATATTCCATCTGCTCTGTCATAGGTATTTGATCATGCAGATTTTAAAAATGCCAAATATGGGGTAAGCTATGAAGAGATTCATCGAATCTTCAGCAGGACCCTACAGGGAAGTGCCTTGGACTCTTTGACCTTAAGTATGATGAAGAATCTCCAGTTTGTAATATCACAGATCAAGTCATCCTCCAATTCTGAGGGCTGGATCACGGAAAGCCTTCATACATTTTCAAACAGGATAATGTTTGAAGCTGGGTATTTAACACTCTTTGGTAAAAATGAAAAGGCAATGAAAGGAAATGATATTGAGAAAGTGAATGCACATCATGCTGCCATTCTCACTGTCATGGAAAATTTTAAAGTGTTTGACAATGTATTTCCTGCTTTAGCCACTGGTGTTCCAATATCGTTTTTCAGAGCAGCCAAGGCATCAAGAATGGCTCTGGAACAAGAATTTTTGCCTAAAATATTAAAACAGAATATGAATAAGTCTCTCCTCATCGAGGAAAGAATTAATCTTTTTGACCATTCACCTGTACTTGATGATCTTAGCAAGGCAAAGACTCATGTCGTAATGCTGTGGGCGTCACAGGCTAATACCCTTCCTGCTTGCTTCTGGAGCCTTTATTATCTAATAAGGTACAGTTATTTGCATATTTAATTGCACAAGATCAATTAATTATAATCACTTGTAGTAATAAAAGTGGTGGAAAAACACAACAGTGTCCATAGGAAGTAAAAGGCAATCAATGTTTTGGGCTTGGGCCCTTAATCGGTAATCTTGAAAAATGGGTAGACATCCAAATGAACAGATCTGTATGAAGAATTTGCCTCTGTTCCTTGTCCATGAATTTTATTTAATCAAATATTCTGTCACTTTGTTATAACCTCTTCCAACCTACCCTGTCCCATCATTGCATAACTTCAAAGACCTCTTTCAAATCTTTCATTGATACTTTCTCTGAAAACATTGGTTTTATCTGATACTGATAAATATTTAGAAAGGGAATCTACTGAACAGTTATGATTGCTGATGGCGCTTACAGGCTTTAAACAGTCTGTTAAAGGGCTGATGGTGTTTCTTTTTAACATCTTGATTTATGGAGGTCCATGCCTAAGATTGGCAGTGGACTGTGATGGATTGCAGACTCTAGATGATTAGCAGACCAGTACAGGACTCCAGGAAAGGAGGACGCAGCAGTTGATTAGTGAGGGACTCGGAGGTTAAAGAACTCAAACCACACAGGCCGTGGGCTGCTGGAGACGGGCTCATGAGAACTAGTTTCAGAACGGGGATTCAAAGGGAAAAAAGGGCTTGCAAAGGTGCCTCAGGCACTGAAAGCTTCGTGATTGTATCAGAGATTTTAATCTAGGAGCTCAGGTTTGCCAATAGATTGAACAGCTGCAGAGCTTTGGGCAGATGAATCCACAGAACCTCAGTGTCTCTGAAAGGAGTCTCTTTTGCCACTCTTTCTCTTATTGTTGGCACCTCTTTATTTACGGCAAGAAATTTTATGTATTATTACATAAAAGATATGCCAGGTTTCAAGAAAAGTAAGTAAGGAAATACTTACAGAGGCCACGATTTTTATTTTTGAATCCTCTGGCTGCAAACGTGTAGCTGGAGAATTGGTAGTGTGAGAAAATTCATGTTTGACTCATAAAATTCAATAAAGTGAATTTTTGAGAGGTAACAGGGAGGGTCAATGAAGGATCCACTTGTTTCCTGACTAGAAATGAACAAAGGGCTAAGTATATTAAGATGGTAAGCCATCATGTTTGTCATCAGTGGCACATTCTTCATATTGCCAGTTATCTTGTTTCATATATTCTGCAGGTCCCCAGAAGCACTGAAAGCAGCGAGAAATGAAATTGAAAACCTGCTTCGCATAACAAATCAGAATACTGGTGACATTAATAATCCTATCATATTCACTAAAGAACATCTAGAAAGCATGACAGTTATGGGTAAGAACATGATGATATATGTTATCAGTATATATTTTGTAGTGGTAATCCACATGTAAATTTAGACTCACAATTGAAGTAGTCAAGGAAAGTTTATCATGTAGTGTTTGATATTGAACTATTGTTGAGCTGAACAGGATTAAACAATCCATGTTGTGCTTTACTACCAAAATTTTTGTTGTTACTTCTGTGTATGATGCACTGAACAGCACAAGCTGACAAGCTTGTGGAAAAACCCCATTTGAAGATGGGTTGTGAGTGCTTAGTTCAGCCTGGTCAAACCCCTTGTGGTTCATACAAAAGGAGAGGACCAGCTATCTAATGTTTTACTTGAAATAAGAGGGAAAAAAAAGGAACTCTGTGGTGACCTGAAAGAAAGAGGTTATCATCTGGAAAACCTTGATGGTGCAAGTTTCTTTGGCAAGACACTGAAGTGGCTGGTTACAAGGGATCAGTTTGCATCCAGCGAACAAAAAATTTCTCTCTGAAAACCAACAAGAACCTTCCTTAGTGGTAACCATTTACCTTTCAAGCACCAATAAACCCTAATGATCTTCACAAATGTTAAATTCTGTTCACAGTATAAAAATTGCCTGCAACCAGTAAACCTGGAAGAATGAGAAGTGAGATTGGACTATGAATCAAAGAACTTTTCTCAACTTAAACACACATTACATACACGTGTGCTTAGAATTAGTAGGGGGTTAAGTTAGGTTAGTTAAGCTAATGTGATAAGTTAGTTTGATCCTGTTTTCATGTTTAAAGATAATTAAAAGCAACTTTTGTTTAGGTAACCTTTTGTCTTGGTGAATATGTATTGCTGCTGGGTTTTGGAGTCCTTTGGGCTCATAACAAAACCCTTAACAAATCTAAAGAATCCAACTGTGCAATACAGAGAGAATTAAAAAAAAACAATAAAGTGCAGAAGTAAGAATCCTTAAATGAGTCCCTTGTGGTGGCCCGCAATTGTGGAGATTTGGCCGGCATATCGCGCGGCAGCAGACACGGACAGAGATCGCTAAAGCAACTCCCAGGACAATGAACCAGCGGGGGTAGAAGCTGGGGCAGCATCAGACCAATAGCCCTAAAATGGCATTGGTCAAGCTGCCCAGCTAACTCAGCAGAAATAGGCTGGGGAAGAAGGGCATTTAAATGCATGGATGTTCCCACCCGCTATTGTTATTCATATGGCTGACTCAGTTCGACCAGGCGGATGCTCAGTTCCAGATCCGGGGCATCACAGCAGAGATCACCCAGTACTACCATGTGGTCAGCGCCCTGGATCTGTAGACTGCAGACAGAGGGGCCAACTTTATCCACAGGCCACCATTGGAAGGCACTTGCACTGCCTTCAAAGAGCTATTAACCGAGACGTTTGGACTCTCATGGCAAGAGCGAAGAGCACGTTTGCCCCACCTAAATGGGCTTGGAGATAGATCCCCGTTGGCACTCATCAACGAGATGCTGGGTCTCCTGGGAGATGAGCAGACCGGCATCATGTTCGAGCAGACGTTCCAGGAACAGCTGCCTGATGACATCCAACTCCTCCTGGTGAATGCGGATTTCACCGACCCCCAGAAAGTCACAGCACGAGCAGACATTCTGTGGAAACAGAAACAGAAGTGCTCGGCTACCGTGGGGCTCGTAAAGAAGTCCCGCAATCAGACCAGAGCAGCCCCAAGCAAGGAACAGCAGACGAGAGGCAGGAACGAGTCCAGCGACAGATGGCGCTTCTACCACCGGAGATGGGGCATCGAGGCCCACCGATGCCAGTCCCCCTGCGAGTTCCAGAGAAACGACAAGGCCAGCTATCGCTGATGGCCACGACGGCTGGCCACCAAGAGAGCCTCCAGTATATCTGGGTCCGCCTGTCCGACAGACACTTCCTGGTGGATACAGGAGTAGAGGTCAGCGTGATACCTCCAACAGGGTTGGGCATTAGGCGCAGGCGAGCTGGACCCACGTTGAGGGCCATCAACAACAGCAGTATACAGGCCTATGGCATTCGTAGGGCCAAGCTGCAGTTCGGGGCCAGTCACTTCTCATGGGAGTTCACGCTGACAGCAGTGCAACAACCACTTCTCAGAGCAGATTTCCTGTGAGCCTACAGCCTCCTACTGAACCTTAAGGGTAAGCGACTCGTCCACACAAAGACTTACCAGACCATCGCACTGAGGTACGCTAGGTTCCCGGCAATGTACCTGGACTCCGTCCAAAGCTTGGAGGATGAGTTCTCCAAGATGCTAGCTGGATTCCTGGCAATCCTTTCCCCTCAGTTCACAGTGGAGATCCCTCGACACGGCGTCAGACATCACATCCTGCCCAAGGGCCCACCGAGGCAAGGGCGAGACAACTTCCCCCGGAGAAGCTCTGACTAGCTAAGAGGAGTTCTGCAAGCTCGAGGAGTTGGGTGTTGTTTGAAGGTCAGGCAGCCCATGGGATTCACCCCTGCACATGGTACCTAAAGCAACTGGGGGCTGGAGACCATGTGGCGACTATCGCCAGCTCAATGAAGCCAGCACCCCAGATTATTACCCCATGCCACACATCCAGGATTTTGTGGCAAACCTGCACAGGACAACAATATTCTCAAAAGTGGATCTCGTGCGAGAATATCACCAGATCACGGTGCATCCTGATGACATTCCTAAGATGGCCATTATCACTCCATTTGGGCTGTTCGAGTTCCTGAGGATGCCATTCAGGCTTAAAAATGCGGCACAGATATTCCAGCAACTGATGGACGCAGTGGGCTGAGACCTGGACAGCACTTTCGTCTACCTCGACAATATCTTCGTACCAAGTAGAACCTGACAGGAACACCTTCAGCACTTCTGAAATCTCTGTAGTCGTCTGCAGGAGTTCGGCCTCACCATCAACCTGGCCAAATGCCAGTATGGCCTGAACACCATCGACTTCCTGGGCCACAGGATTACAAAGGACGGGGCCACACCACTGCCCGACAATGTAGAGGCCATCTGCAGCTTCCCAAAGCCCAGTACAACCAAAGACCTGCAGGAGTTCGTGGGGATGATAAACTTTTATCGCAGGTTTAGCCCAGCAGCTGCCCGAGTGATGCGCCCTCTGTTCATCCTGATGTCCAGAAGGAGAGGACCTGACCTGGGACGACAAATCATCACGTTCATTGTGGAAACCAAAGAAGCCCTGGCCAAAGCTGCACTTCTGACCTACTGTTGCAGAGAAAGAATCAACTATTGACATCCACTAGTAACGCTTCGGAAGAGTTTTATTAGCAAGGTATCTTGGAGAGCATGCCCAGCACCCAGCCTGAGCTTGCTCCGCTCACAGCCAGTTCTAACAGAGTTTATATACAATAAATGGCAGTGCATTCCTGCATGTGGTCTTCCTCTTGCAGTCAACCTGATATTAGTTTATCATTGTCAACATTTGGCAATAATTTAATCATTCACAGAATTCCAAAGCTTATCATGTCTGCAGATAAGCGTGTCTGCAGATTAATCACAACTTTGAGGTTCCCTGCCTCCACTTCAGCAATATGCAACTGACTCCTGTATGTTCTTGTAAGCAACTTATGGGTGAACCTTTAACCCTTTGTGTTCAGATTTTCCTCCACACCCACCCCAGACCAGATGCACCCATGGCCCTCACAGTCGATGGCTCAGGAACAGCAATTGGTGGAGCAGCAGATAGAAGGAAGTTGGCACCCACTAGCTTTCTTCAGCAAACATCTGTGTCCCCCTGAACTAAAGTACAGTGCTTTCGATAGAGAGCTGCTGGTGCTGTACTTAGCCAGTACTTCCTTGAGGGAAGTGCTTTCATGGAACACAAACCACTGACTTTCGCCCTGGCTAAAATCTCTGATCCCTGGTCAGTCCACCAACAGAGACATCTTGGAGTACACCACTGACATCAAGCACATCTCAAGCAAAGACAACGTGGTCGCGGACGCCTTGTCAAGACACAGTATCCAGTCCCTGGTCAATGGTCTGGACTTCGCAACACTGGCAGAGGCACAGCAGCAGGACGACGAGATCCCACAGTACAGGACCCCTGTTACAGGTCTTCGGCTTCAGGACATTCCAGTCGGCACAGGTACTACCACCCTCCTGTCCAACATGGCCACTGGGCAGGTTCAACCTATTGTCCCAATGGCATAGAGGCGACGAGTTTTTGACTCCATTCACGGGCTGGCACACCCATCCATCAGGACTACGGTCTAGCTGGTGGCTAGCAAGTATGTGTGGCATGGATTGCAGAAACAACTCCGGGGGTGGGCCAAGGTGTGTACACAGTGCCAAACAGCCAAAGTGCAGTGACTCATCAAGGTCCCCCCACAGCCTTTCAAGCCAACAGAACGCAGGTTTGACCACATCAACGTGGACATAGTGGGGCCCTTGCCAGTCTCTCAGGGTTTCCGCTACCTGCTCACATTGGTCGACCGCTTCACCTGATGGCCAGAAGCAATCCCCCTGGCCAACACATCCACCAGGTCCTATGCCAAAACACTCCTCTCATCCTGGATTGCAAGATTTGGACTGCCATAGCACATCACTTCTGACAGGGGCGCACAGTTCACCTCCAGTTTGTGGACCAACATTGCCAACCTGTGGGGTGCTCAGCTAAACCATACAATGGAATACCACCCGCAAGCCAACGGCATGGTGGAGCGTTTCCACAGGCACCTGAAGACCGCCCTCATGGCCAAACTCAAGAGCCCCAACTGGATGGACGAGCTACCTTGGGCACTACTGGGCATCCGAACAATGCTGAAAGAAGACCTTCACACATCATCTGCTGAACTCTTCTATGGAGCCCCACTCACGATTTCCGGGGATTTCGTTCCACAGGCCAGAGGACAGCAGGAGGAGACAACCACCTTCCTGGACAGGCTGCGCGTAAAGGTCGGTAACCTGGCTCCAATCCCACCCTCCAGACATGGGCAAGCCAAGTCCAACATCCCCAAAGAACTCAAGGTCTGTGAGTACGTGCTTGTATGCAGAGGACCTCACCGTTCACCACTGCAAAAGCCATAAGAAGGTCCCTTTCAAGTCATCCGGAACAATGGAGTCACCTTCAAGCTGGACATTGGTGGTAAACCAGAAGTCTTCACAACAGAGAGACTCAAGCCTGCCCACATTGACCCAGCAGAACCTGTGGAGACACCAACACCTCGACGCAGAGGCAGACCACAAAAAACTTTAGGGACTATACCTATTGACACTATAGACTGTAACACCTGTTCTGGGGGAGGAGGGGTGTCATGTGGCGGCCCACAATTATAGAGATCAGGCCGCCACATCGCACATCAGCAGATGTGGACAGAGATCGCTAAAACTACTCTCAGGACAATGAACCGGCCTGGGTAGAAGCTGGGGCAGAATCAGATCAACAGCCCTTAAATGGTGTTGGTCAAACTGCCCAGCTAACTCAGCAGAAACAGCCTAGGGAAGAAGGGTATTCATATGTATGGATGTTCCCACTCGCTATTGTATTCACATGGCTGACACAGTCAATCAGCAAAAACGGTGGGAACTTGAACAGTATAAAAGCAGCCTTTTCATCCCTAATAAAGTAGTGAACTTAACCTGCCATACTGTGTGTGTTTCTTTGTAGCAGTCGGCATCCTCATTGAGTTTGCTGTTGAGAAGTCTGATAGTGGAGGGGTAGCAGCTTTTCCTGAATCTGGTGGTGCGAGTCTTGTGGCACCAATACCTCTTTTGTGATGGCAGCAACAAATACAGAGAATGTGTTAGGTGGTGTGGATCCTTGACGATTGTTGCTGCTTTCCAATGGCAGCATTCCCTGAAGATGTCATGGATCAGTTGATGGTATGTCTCTACATGAGAAATACTTTCCACCAAAGAGGTGAGGAACATAGAACATTGAATAATACAACACATGAATAAGCCTATGCTGTTTCCAAGTGATGCAAATTCCTTAATTTTCTACATATTCATGTGAGAATTTAGAAGCCTCTTTAACACTATAATTGTATCTGGTTACACTGCTACTACATGGCAGCCCATTCCAGGCACCTAACACTCAGTGTATAAAAAGAACTTGCCCTGTACATATCCTTTAAACCTTCCCCTATTACCTTGTCCTCTAATATGTTGTTGGGCAATAGAGATTCTGACTGTCGACCCCATGCCTCTGTCTCTTATGATATTATGAACTTCTCTTAGGTTTCCTCTCAGCCTCTGATGTTCCAGAGAAAATAATCTAAGATTGTCCAACCTCTTCCCATAGCTCCTACTCTCTAATCTGGTAAATATCTTCTATACCAATCTAAAGCCTGCACATCTTCCCTGTACTTGGATGACTAGAACTGCACACAATACTCACAACTTCCTTAATGTGGCACTTAAATCCCCTATTAATCACTTTATTTTTTATTTGAGTAGGGAAAAGCTAATCATGGCTGGCCTTAGGAGCTGTGGGGCCCAATTGGAAATATTTTTTGCGGGGCCCCAGGATCACAGCCAAGGTCAATGGTCATTGTTCCTACGCATAATCCCCAAGCAGCTGAAACCTCTGTACCAGCGCAGGGGAACCAAGAAGGGGACTGTTCCCCTGGTGCTGGTACAGTGGTGGGGGGTGGGGGGGGGGAGAGAGAGATAGAGAAAGAGAGAGAGAGAGAGAGAGAGAGAGAGACGGCAGCATGACTCAGGCAGGTGAGGGTGGAGAGAGACGGCAGCATGATTCAGGCTGGCGAGAGAGAGAGAGACGGCAGCGCAACTCAGGCAGGCGGGGGTGCAGAGATGGGAGTGTGATTCAGGCGGGGTGGGGGAGAGATGGCATCATGACTCAGGCAGGCGGGCTTAAAACAACTGAAATCAAAATGATTCCGAAATAAGGAAGATTCCAAACAATGGCAGGTGTCCTGTCCCAATGATCCTGGATAAAGGGTAAGGCACCTGTATTTCTCAAGTGAGGGGCCCAATTGGGATCATTTGGTCCA
Organism: Narcine bancroftii; assembly: GCF_036971445.1. NCBI lineage: Eukaryota > Metazoa > Chordata > Chondrichthyes > Torpediniformes > Narcinidae > Narcine > Narcine bancroftii. The sequence continues at coordinate 296,751,899 of NC_091470.1, read as the reverse complement.
ATGGACTTAAAGCCGGCCCTGTAGCTGATGACACACAGTATATAGATTAGACAGCATTGCCAATTTCCTACTGGTTCAGCAGTGATGGATAGAATTACTGTCCAAATTTTGAAACTAAAGATCTAATATTTCCAATTCAAAGTTGAAGCTGGCTTTATAAATGCAGTCTAGGTGATCAAAATTCCTACTTTGTACCTGACTCCAGGAATACTTGCAGAGTATTGGGAATAAGCAGAACAAATCCTAACTCCCTGAAGTACTGCTTCAACATAAAACAAATTTTAGGATTAAGTGTGAGGGAACAAAGTACGTTGAAGAAAAGTTGTTGTTCTGGTGCTTTGGTTATGCCTGTTGAGAGGTCAGGTATTTAAGATGATGGGAAGAGTGCTTAAAGGTGATATGCAGGGCTCATTATTTACATAGAGAGTGGTAGGTGCCTGAATACACTGCTAGGGGAGATGGAGGAAGGAAATATAATGTTGTTTAGGATATGAATAAGCAGGGAATGTGGATCATGGGCAATCAGAATAGATCTACTTTAATTTGGCATCAATTTCAATGGGTTGAAAGGCCTGTTCTTGTACTCTTCATTGCTAAAGTAATAGAGGTCTGGGACTTTTCTCTTTGGAGTGTAGAGGGATAAGAGGAGACTTAATTGAGGTTTACAGCAGTGGTTCTCAACTTTTTTCCTTTCCACTCACATACCACTTTAAGTAATCCTTATGCCATGGTGCTTTGTGATTAATAAGGGAATTGCTTAAGGTGGTATGTGAGTGGGAAGGGAAGGTTGAGAACCACTGCTCTAGACCCAATTGTAACTGAAATATTTTGCTTGAGGAAAAATTGTCATTGGTCCATTTCCTTTGGAGTATTGAAACCATGCACATAACGAGTCAATTAGGTACGATTAAAACCTTAGCTTTCAAACTTTTTCTTTCCACTCACATACCACCTTAAGCAATCCCTTACTAATCACAGAGCACCTATGGCATAGGGAATGATTAAAATGATATGTGAGTCAGCAGAAAAAGGTTGAGAACCATTAGTCTACAGGATTATGAGAGGCATAGATAGTGTGGTCAGCCAGTGCCTGTTTCCCATACCAGAGAACATGTGTACAAAGTGAAGGCAAGGAAGGTTAGGGGAGACATCAGGATGTTTTTTTATGTAGAGAGTGTGGATGCCAGGAATGTCTTGCCAGGGATGGTAGTGGAGGCTGAAACATTATGGCCATATAAGTGACTCTTAGACAGGAACATGAATGGATGAAAAATAGAGGGTTATGTGGTAGGGAGGGTTGAGTACTTACTTTTAAGGAATGTATGAGTTGCCACAATATCGAAGGCCAAAGAGCCTGAACTACGCTGCAGTGTTCTATGTTCTATGTTATGGCACCTCAAAACCATAGAGTACACAACAAGTTAAGAATATTTATTGTGACATGGACATGTGCAGAAAGTGTTGTCAACTGAAAGAGCTGGAGCCCATCTGTGAGGTGAGTGTTTTGTGGATTGAACATTTCAGGAGGAAAAACACACAGATGTGCAGATCAAGTGAAAAAACACAGACGTGCAGATCAAGTGAAACAACAGACATGCAGATCAAGTGAAAGCACACAGACGTACAGATCAAGTGAAAACACACAGACGTGCAGATCAAGTGAAAACACAGTCGTGCAGATCAAGTGAAAACACACAGACGTGCAGATCAAGTGAAAACACACAGACGTGCAGATCAAGTGAAAACACAGTTGTGCAGATCAAGTGAAGACACACAGACGTGCAGATCAAGTGAAGACACAGACGTGCAGATCAAGTGAAAACACAGATGTGCAAATCAAGTGATAACACAGACGTGCAGATCAAGTGAAAACACACAGACGTGCAGATCAAGTGAAAACACACAGACGTGCAGATCAAGTGAAAACACACAGACGTGCAGATCAAGTGAAAAAACACAGACGTGCAGATCAAGTGAAAACACAGATGTGCAAATCAAGTGATAACACAGACGTGCAGATCAAGTGAAAACACACAGATGTGCAGATCAAGTGAAAACACACAGACGTGCAGATCAAGTGAAAAAACACAGACGTGCAGATCAAGTGAAACAACAGACATGCAGATCAAGTGAAAACACACAGACGTGCAGATCAAGTGAAAACACACAGATGTGCAGATCAAGTGAAAACACACAGACGTGCAGATCAAGTGAAAACACAGTCGTGCAGATCAAGTGAAGACACACAGACGTGCAGATCAAGTGAAGACACAGACGTGCAGATCAAGTGAAAACACAGATGTGCAAATCAAGTGATAACACAGACGTGCAGATCAAGTGAAAACACACAGACGTGCAGATCAAGTGGAAACACAGTTGTGCAGATCAAGTGAAAACGCACAGACGTGCAGATCAAGTGAAGACACGCAGACATCCAGATCAAGTGAACAGTTGAGTGGGAAGAGGTGACTGTTACACAGCCACTAGAGAACCCCACCCTTTCCAAAAGAGAACAAGTTGATAGTTCAGAGGTCCCTTAGAATATTTTGCTGTCTGACCTGTATTTAATCCTGAATACTGATGGAGAAGCAAGTTTCCTTTTGTGACAATAGCTTGGGACAAGACTAGAGCTACATGAATGAATTCTCTAAACAGAAAGGGAGGAAAAAGGTCAAGAGAAATTCAATGCTGACACAGTTAAGGGAGCATTGTGGTTGCAGATTGAATGCAGGAAATTAAGCTATCTCATTGATGCCAGGGTTAAGAAAACAACAAAGTGATTGCAGATCATTTTAGAGGTGAAGGGTCAGTAGCCAGAGATAGTGGTCCATATTCGTACCAATGATACAATTTAAAGTCCTCCCCAGTAACAAATATGGATAAAGATAGATTTATCTGTGCTTTCCTCATACTTCTGAACTCAAGGATGCATGTTATCAATAGCAATCTGTGGATTACTATCTTTTATGTATCTATTTCTTAACAAATTTCCAAATGCCTTACAATTAGGAATTATTTTCTTCAAATTATGTTTGAGACAGAGGCTGTTTGTTGGGTATAAGCCCGCCCTCTGCTGGATATCAAAAGAGCCACATCATGATGTCACACTTCCATATCCTGTGCCATGTTAGTCTATAAGAAGTAAAGGATGAGAAAGCATCATGTCTTTGAGTCTTAATTGTGTGAGTGCATACACAATATTTGAATGTGTCCTTGAAGACCAGTGACCTGATCAATTCAATTCAATTAAAAAAATGAAGGACTACAGACCATCTGAAAGAAGCTAGATTTGGGAATTATGTTCATGAAAATATAATCTTCCTCTGAGTTATGCATTTATATGATTTCATAAACAAATTAATTCTGTGGTACCAGACACATAAGAGATTTACATTTGATATGGTTTTTAATGTTCTTACTATTAAGATATATAATCAACAAATTTGTTGTGGATACATGAACATCCACAATATTAGAATAATTCTGTGGAAGAGAATTTGTATAACTTACCTCAGTGCTATTGCAGCTAATTATAAAATAAATGAATATTCAGCCATTGTGTAACTACCTCATACATTTGAGAGAATTAATATGTGACTTTGTTTAATATGATGCTTTCTGAATCATTGCTAAGGAATTCTTTGAAAACATTTTGAACAGGTACTCTAATAAATGAGGCTTTACGGTTATCCAGTGCGTCACTGATGTTACGTGTTGCCACGGAGAATTTTGTGCTAACTCTTGATTCGTCTAGAAAGTTTGCTGTGCGTAAAGGAGACCAAATTGTATTATATCCTCAGTTACTACACTTGGACCCAGATGTTTATGAGGACCCTTTGGTAGGTAAAATTATATGAACATTTTGTACCTTAAATTCTGTATGAATGCTTGTAGAATTCCAAACATGAGTATTGTATTATGAATCAGGAAAGAACTCAAAAGTGAATTTTACTCCTGATCTTCATTTCATCTTTAAAAATCGTTACAGAGATACTTGGCATGATGTAACAAAAACTATCTCGTGATTTCACATTTCCTTATTATCCTTTGTCATGGAAATTAACTCAAAAGTGGAGATTTCGAGATTCGCTTTAAGAGTTTATTAACCTGATATCATGGAGAGTCTGCAGTAGCTTTCACTACCTTCAGAACTCTAAATTTCAGTGGCTATAAAAGTTCATACGTACAGAAAAATACATAAACTGGCATGATTCGTTCTTACATTCCCCCATTCAATGTCTAATAAATCTTTATATAAATGGGTCAATTAGCTTTTGAGCACAGCTTAATAATTCTCTCCTTTCATATTATCAGGATACAAGAGTTATTCCACACACCTCCTCTCCCTTCCCTCCCTCTCCCCCCACCCACCCCCTTCCCAGACACTTCATGACCTCTTAGCACTACTCTTATCACTCAAGGCTATTGTAAACTAGGCATCAGCAGTTTTCAATTCAGATTGCTTCTAAATAGTCAAGTTTAACATCATACACAAGTTTTAACCATTTCTACCACATCCCTCTTTTTCTTCTCCATAAAAATAGTAGCTGCACAGAATTTAATAGTAGGGCAAAAGGGCAGTGGCCTGTTGGAAGAATGAAGAATTTGTGGAAGTGATGTTAAAATGTACTGGAGGAGCTTGTTTTTAGATGACAATGATATCAGTTGAGACTAACTTAATATCTCATTCAACTCCTCAGTGCTATTAATATATACTGAAATTGAACCCTGGTCTCAAAAGGATAATTTTAGAACATAGAACACTACAGCACAGTACAGGCCCTTTGGCCCTCAATGTTATCCCTACTTTACCTTTCCTACCTTGTAACCCTCTATTTTTCTTTAATCCACATGCCTAAGATTCTCTTAAATGCCTCCAACACTATTCCAGGCACCCACAACTCTTTTTTTAAAAACTATCCCTGATGTCTCACCTAAACTTTCCTCCATTCACTTTGTACATATGTCCCCTGGTGTAATTTTGTGTTGGTGTTGCTTAGTTTTCCTTCCACATGGCCATAGAAAGTGCAGGTCCAAATGAAAATATGGTCATTCCAATTAATGTTTTCTTTCAATGTCTCTCTAATGTTTTCCAAGTCTGACATATTTGGTGCTTGTATGTATTAATTCAGAATCTCTCTAAGGATTCCAATATATCTTGGTTCAGAAATTTAATAAATTTACACATTATGGAGGTTCAAATGAATACTTGAGAACATATCTCTCCTGGGATTTTCTGTTCATGGTAAACAATGATAAGCTATTCAATCTGGGCAGTTTATCTGTTCTTTGTTAGATCCTGTGTTGCCTTTCTTCACAATGTTGGATAGCCTGACAGTATGTGACCAGCAATGTAGAGAGTACTTCTGGGTTTAAGCATCTAGAGTACAGGGAGAGATTGGGCAGATTAGGTCTTTATTCTTTGGAGCGTAGAAGGTTGAGAGGGGATTTGATAGAGGTATTTAAGATTATGAAAGGGATAGACAGAGTGGATGCGGATAGACTATTTCCGTTAAGAGTAGGAGAGATTGAAACAAGAGGACATAAGTTAAGAGTTAAGGGGCAGAGGTTTAGAGGGAACATGAGGGGGAACTTCTTTACTCAGAGAGTGGTAGAGGTGTGGATCGAGCTTCCGGGAGAAATAGTGGCGGCAGAGTCAATTTTATTATTTAAGAAAAAGCTGGACATGTATATGGATGAGAAGAAGGTGGAGGGTTATGGTCATTGTGCAGGTAGGTGGGACTAGAGAGGAGTGTTTGGTTCGGTGCGGACAGAAGGGCCTAATGGCCTGTTTCCGTGCTGTAATTGTTATGTTATGTTATTTATATGTTATATTGTCAAATATCTCATCCATATTGAGACTATATAATTGCATCAAATTTACATTTGGCTAAACAGGCCAGCGTTAACCCCCTATATGATTCTGTTACTATTTTACTTACTCTTGGCCTGTCAACATGCCCTTTCTTCCTTTATGCTCTATGTACATTCTCCATGAACATATACTATTTACTTATAGGACTATGTATTCTGGACATTCTTTTTTTTTAATCAAAACCAAGGCTTTTATTAGCAAAAGACAGGAGCTCTTCACAGGTGGCCGACCAGTCCGGAATAATCCGACCTGGCTAGGGACACAACCCTTTAAGGCCCAGACAGTAGGCGTGGCTTAGCTCTCAGCCAATCGCTGTAAGCACAGTCTAGATACAGTAACTATATACACTATATACATTGGTGATAGATCTGTACTATCACATTCACCCCTTCTTGGAGAACTGACCCTGGAAAAAAAACCCAAAAAAACGAGGGAGAGAATGAAAGGAAGGGGTAGGTTAAGGACTGTAGCGGTCAGGGGGTCTGACCATCCGGTCGTGACCGTCGTGGTGCCGGGATTGGGGTCGCTGGAGTGGTGTCACCAGCGGGCTTGTCGGGTGCGACCGCTCCTTCGCTCAATTCCCCAGTCGTATTGTCGGCAGGGTGGCCCGGATCATTGGGGAGCTGTTGGTCCTTCTGTTGCGGCACGAGGTCTGGGGAATAAAGAGTTGGGGAAGGTTGGGTTCTTGAAGTAAAGAAATTTTACTGGATTCTTTTTTACGTTTATATTTTGGACTCCACACTACCATTATCCCAACCTCACCCCACACACCCCCCCCCCCACCCCACCAAATTTACATATCTACTTTTTTCAACCTTTCATGATTTTAAAGACATAAATCATTGTGGAGTCTTCTTGTGGTGAAAAGAACTTAGCCTGTCCAGGTTTTCTTGATACCAATTAATGCAATATTATTCAAACTCTAGGTCCCTGATATATTTGCCTTGAGCCAATGTAATCTTTATTGTGATGGTAGTTACATGGTAATAATAAGTTTGAAATGCTAGGATATCTTGCCAGCTACAATGAAGGAATGTCAATATATGTCTGAGACATGATCTGATACCATCAGGAAAAAGGTGCAAGAGCCTAAAATGGCCACTCAGTGGCACAAGGACAGCTTCTTCCCCTCTGCCATCAGATTCCTGAATGAACAATGAACCACAGATTCTGCCTTACTTAGTCTTTTTCTTTTTCTTGCACTATTTTTATTTATTTTGAAAGGTGGCTTATATAATGTTTGCACTGTGATGGTGCCACAAAACAACATATTTCACAAAACATTCATGACAATAAATTATGATTCTGATAATGTATGACTTGGATAGGGCCTTGAATTTAATGGTATTCCCATAAAGTTAATGATACTCATAATGATAGTGCAGCTGGGCCTGAGTTATTTCAATCTATCTGTGTAAAGTATATACTACAGTTCAAGTGTATGTACTGGTGGTGAAAGAGGATGATCTTATGTTTAGTATTAGGGAGTAGGACTTCTTGTCAGCTTGAGTCTGAAAGGCCTTTCGACTGGACAGCCAATTTCATGGCCTTCCATACAGTTGCGTTCTCTTTTTTCAATTTTTCCATTCCGTTGGGGATTGTAGCTAGATGTCCTGCTTGAGGCAATATCTCTTACGAGCAGGCACTGGCATAGCTCTTCGCTCATAAATGATGATCCTGGGGATACCCAAATAGGGTGAAAATGGAGTACAAGGCCCTGATGACCCTGGTGGTGGTCATGTCTGGGCAGGGGATGATGAATGGAAAATGTGAGTACTCGTTGATGAAAGTACATGTTTACATTGGTAGAGGGAGGGGACCCTTGAAATCGAAACTGAATTGCTCGAAGGAGCGGGATGCCTTTATCAGGTGCACTTTGTCAGGACGGTAGAAGGGCGGCTTGCACTCTGCGCAGACCTGGCAGGACCTGGTCATGTACCTGATGTCCTCAATAGAGCAGGGCAGGTTGTGTGCATTGATGAAATGAGCCATGAGGGTGATGCCTGGGTGGCAAAACTCATTGTTCAGTGACTGCAACTGGCTGGTGTGTGCAGAGACACAGCTACCTCTTGACATTGAGTGTACCTGGCCTGTATGCTATGTCATAATTGTAGGTGGAGAGTTCAATCCTCCACCTAGCGATTTTATCATTCTTTACTTTGCCCCTTTTTACATTATTAAATATAAATGCCACTGATTAGTCAGTTTCAAGTGTACATTTTCTGCCATTGCTTTCCACCTGGAAGGGTGGATTCTCTTCCACCGCATGCATGGTGGCCTTTGCGATGTAGTTCCAAACATAGTCGAAAGCCACCTAAGCTTCAGCTGATAATGGGAAAGAAGTGGATTTTTAAGAGGGGGCAGACCTTATCCATGTAATGAGGGACCCACTGGGTGTAGTAGGAGAAGAAGCCGGGCACCTCCTTCAAGCTTTCATGGTCTTCAGGATCGGGAGGTCTAACACCACATTCGGTCAGGGTCAGGGCCAATGATGCCATTCTCTAACAAATAGCCCAGAATCACCAGACGTTTCATCTGGAACACGCACTTACTGGAGTTGTGTGTGAGATTCAGGGCCTTGGCTGTGTGGAGAAACCTCTGGAGGTTGGTGTCATGGTCTTCCAGATCGTATCCACAAATGGTAACGTTGTCGAGATAAGGGAAGGTGGCCTTCAACCGGTACTCACCGACCATTTTGTCCATCAATCTCTGGAAGACTGAGACCCCATTAGTGATGCCAAAAGGGACTCTCCGGAACTGATAGAGCCATCCATCTGCCTCAAATGCTGTGTAGAGGTGGTTCTCAGAACAGATCGGTAACTGGTGGTATACAGCTTTCAGATCCAATACTGTGCAATTCCGTTAACCAAGTCTGAAATTCGAGGGAGGGGGTATGCGTCCAGGAGTGTGAAATGGTTAATTGTTTGTTTGTAGTTAATCACTAGCCTGGACTTTTCTTCCCCTTTCATGACTACCACCTGGGCTCTCCATGGGCTGTTGCTAGCCTCAATGATGTTTTCTTTGAGCAGTCGCTGTGTCTCGGCTCTAATAAATTCCCGATCCCACGCACTGTATCATCTGCTCTTTTTAGCTATTGGTTTGCATTCGGAAATCAGGTTGTGGTGGGGGGGGGGGGTGGGGAGAATGAATATTTATGGTGGAGAGACCACATATGGCTACCTTCTGTTCCATACCGTGATTGGAGGGAGAGGGCTAGCGTACTCCATGGTAACATTTTTAAGGTGACACAGGAAGTCCAGGCCCAGCAACACAGGAGCACACAAACCCTTCAGTACATACAATCGGAACATACAAAATTTCCCCCCTTTTACAGTTAGATGTACTATGCAGTACCCCTGGATCGTTGCAGTGTGCGAGTGTGAAGCTAGGAAAATATGATAGTCTGTCAGGTACACTCTTAAGTTGTACCGCAGAGCCATCGCAGAGTTTATAAATCTCTCAGTGGAGCCAGTGTCTACTAAGCAATCAGTTAAATGTCTGTTTACCTTCACCTCCATCGTCGAGTTATTCAATTGGTGAGGTCTTGCCTGATCCAGGACGACTGATGCCAGTGCTCTGGAAACTCCGTCGCTCCCCATGCTTATATTGACACCCTCCTCTTGGTCCACGGGCAGAAAAGTTTGTGTCGATCACGAGGTGCGATAAGATGGCCGCCCTCCATCTTGATCCGATGAAGGATTAGGTGGCATCTACCTTGAGGTGTGGCAATATGGCTGCCGTAACTTACCCCAATGCTTTACTTCCGGTGGTGGGTCTTGCCACGAGGTGCAGCAAGATGCTGGAGGTGAGCAGCATGGAGAGGCTGGGGCTGGCACTTCAGGACTTGGGCATGGGGTGAGCAATGATTTGGGGGTTGTGCACACGGTTTCCCTGTTTGTGTTCCCTTTAGCCAAGCAGACCTTCACCCAATGCTCTCGCTTACCGCATCCTGAGTACACAGGGTCCTTTGCAGGGCATCGGGCGCAGGGGTGCTGTGCCTGTCCACAGAAGTAGCATCCCTGGTTGCACATGTCTGCAGCGGTCGGCACTGGGGCTGCAGGGGTCACCGGTTCCCCAATGACTTGGTTCTCTGAAAAGGTGCTGCTTTCACCAATGAGGACATCACCTCCCAGTTGGGCCTGCTCACCAGCTCCAGGGTGCTGGCCAAGTCTTTCTTCCCCAACTCTAGCAGTCACTGCCTCATGTATCTCGACCTTACTCCTGCCATGTGGGTGTCCCAGATTTGTTCCTCCTCTCTCACCCGGGCCGTGGCCGCTTCGTAGTGGCATTTTCTGGTCAGGGCCTACCGTTCAAGAACATAATCATCCAGCAACTCACTCAAATGCTGCCAATTTTGAGAGAGTCGGTGCCTCGCCAACACATCATTCTAGGCCTTCAAGCCTTCTATGGCTGATTTGTATGTAGTATAGTCAACCAGTTTACCTATCTCGGCTGCACCATTTCATCAGATGCAAGGATCGACAATGAGATAGACAACAGACTCGCCAAGGCAAATAGCGCCTTTGGAAGACTACACAAAAGAGTCTGGAAAAACAACCAACTGAAAAACCTCACAAAGATAAGCGTATACAGAGCCGTTGTCATACCCACACTCCTGTTCGGCTCCGAATCATGGGTCCTCTACCAGCATCACCTATGGCTCCTAGAACGCTTCCACCAGCGTTGTCTCCGCTCCATCCTCAACATCCATTGGAGCGCTTTCATCCCTAACGTCGAAGTACTCGAGATGGCAGAGGTCGACAGCATTGAGTCCACGCTGCTGAAGATCCAGCTGCGCTGGATGGGTCACGTCTCCAGAATGGAGGACCATCGCCTTCCCAAGATCGTGTTATATGGCGAGCTCTCCACTGGCCACCGTGACAGAGGTGCACCAAAGAAAAGGTACAAGGACTGCCTAAAGAAATCTCTTGGTGCCTGCCACATTGACCACCGCCAGTGGGCTGATATCGCCTCAAACCGTGCATCTTGGCGCCTCACAGTTTGGCGGGCAGCAACCTCCTTTGAAGAAGACCGCAGAGCCCACCTCACTGACAAAAGGCAAAGGAGGAAAAACCCAACACCCAACCCCAACCAACCAATTTTCCCCTGCAGCCGTTGCAACCGTGTCTGCCTGTCCCGCATCGGACTTGTCAGCCACAAACGAGCCTGCAGCTGACGTGGACTTTTACCCCCTCCATAAATCTTCGTCCGCGAAGCCAAGCCAAAGATAGTCTCTCATGACAGCGAACTCCTTGGGGCTGACGAAAGAGAAAGGCTGATCTCAGGAGACCATCAGAATTGAAAACCTCTTGGTAGGATTGGAAGCACTCCAGCGAGTAGGCAAATTCCTCTAGGGCCTCAGGGGACAGAGGGTCGACCTGGAGCATGCCTGGCTTTAACAGGGCTTCCATCCTGCTTCAAAGTTAAGCTATTAAAATTTTAACTTCGCTGATTGCACTCAGAGACAGGTGAGGAGTGCTTACAATCAATGCCCGGTAGACACAATAGTCCTCAGGTGAATCTGAGGTAAGGCGGGAACACCAGGGTTTATATTGGGGTAGGTGAGGGAGGAGCCAAGGGAGGAGCCAGCCATCTGAACAATACATAGACAGTGATTTCCAGTTCACTGCAGAGTTCTGTAATAGAAGAATTGCTGCTGGTGTGGACTTGGGGAGAGTGGGGAACAGAGACACAGTGCTATCCTAAAGAGTCCTGTTGCCCAATATGACTGTCAATGGCTCCATACAGGCTTTAAACAGCCTTTTAAAGGAGCTGATGGTGTTTATTTAAAATCCTGTGACTGCAGGATCTGGGCCAAGATGGCTGTGCCTGTGTGGGCTCTGATTTTAGGGGCCCTCTGTTCTGAACCGTTACAAGGGGGAGGGAACCAGAATACTCCAAGATCATGCTTTTAAGGTGACACAGGAAGTCCAAACCCAACAACACTGGAGCATACAATTCATCAAGTTAATACAAGCGAAATTTACAGAATTTCCCCCCCCCCTCCCCACAAACAACAGATGTACTATACAATTTTGTTGATCATGCATAGAATGCGAATGAGACACAAGGAATATGTGGTAATTGGAAGGATACATCTTTAGGTTGTATTTTGGCACAGTCCGTGAGCCTGTGAAGCTTTCGGTAGAACCTGTGTCGATTAGGCATTTAGTGGAATGTTTGTTTACCTTCACAGTCACTATGGAGTTGCTGAGCTGGTGAGGTCTGTCCTGATCTAGGACCATCGAGGCTAGGTCCCTGGAGACTCCATGCTCCTCACTCGAGTGGTCCCCACCATCCTGGGTTGCCTTGCATGGGTAAGATGGCGTTGACCTTACGCCCAGCAAGATTTCTGCCCTCCTTCCTCGTCCAACAATGATGATGCTAAGTTTGAATTTGGATTGTGGCACATGCCATTTCCTCACTGCTCCCCTCTGTTGGCGTATCATGCAACGTGGGTTTTGGTGAATTCAGGGCAGACTGCTTGGGGCTGGAATTGGTGCAGGCTGCGGACTTCCCCTTGCACAGCAAACCCTCACTCAATGCTCTTTCTTGGCACAGCTGGAACACACTGTGTCCTTAGGCGGGCAGTGAGATCAGGCAAGCAGGCTCTTGCCGCAGAGATAGCACTCCCTAGCTCAGGAAGCGGCAGTCGTTAGTGCAGGGGTAGCAGGAGCAGCCGGTTCTTGGAAGGGGTCACCTGGGTGAGCGAGCTCACTGGCTTCGAGTTCGTCATTCTTGAACTTGGCCTGACCCAATGATTTGTCCAGTTCGATGTGGTTAGCCAGGTCCTTCTTTCCCAACTCGAGCAGTCGCTGCCTCATTTATCTCGAGTGAACCCCTGTGACTGAATGTCCCGGATCTGTTCTTCCTCATGAAAGCAGCCCATAGCCACTTCGACCCTGCACTTCTTGGCAAGTGTCCAGAGATCCAGCAGGTAGTCATTAATGGACTCTCTTGGATGCTGGCAACATACAGCGAGTCAGTGCCTCATTAGGATCTCGTTTTGCGACTTCAGGAACCTAGCCTTCAACGCCTCAATGGCAGTGTCATATGTAGAGCAGTCCTGATGACTGCATACCCTTTCGTTCCTACCCTCGAAACGTGTGCGGACCTCCTTAGATTCTGGAAGACATCTCTGATTGTGTTCAGATAGGCCTAGAAGCAGTCTAGCCCGTATGTGAACTCCTCAGCCACATCGGGGGACAGAGGTTCTATCAGTAGCATACCTGGCTTGAGGGAATAAGCTAATAAAGTTGTCATGTGAGTAAAAGCTCTCACGACTGGAGGGAGAACAAACGCTTTTATTAGCTTATAACTATGAGTAGGGTTTCACAGTAGTCTTCAGTAGGGTTCTGGGTTTAGGTGGGAAACCAGGGCTATATGTGATCAGATGGGGGCAGAGCCATCAGCACAACACACTACCAGTGAATCCCAGTTCACTGCAGAGGTTAGTCAGGAAGGTTCAATTGCTTGGTGTTCATACTGAGTTAATAAATTGAATTAGACGTTGGCTTTATGGGAGAAGCCAGAGAATGGTAGTGGATGACTGACTGAAGGCCTGTGATTTGTGGTGCACTTCATGAATTTGTGCTGGGACTATTGTTGTTTGTTATCTGGATGAAAATGTAATAAATTGGATCAGCAAGTTTGCAGATGACGCAAAGGTTAGAAGTATAGTGGACAGTGAGGAAGGCTTTCAAACTTTCAGAGGGATCCGGACCAACTGGTAAAATGGGCTGAAAAATGGCAGATGGCATTTAATACAGGCAAGTGTGAGGTGTTGCACTTTAGAAGGACAAAACAAGGTAGGATGTGGTAGAACAGAAGGATCTGGGAATACAAATACATAATTCCTTGAAAGAGAGATTTTGGCATATTGGCCTTCATAAATCAAAGTATTGAGGATAGTTGTTTGGATATTATGATGAAGTTGTAAAAGATATTGGTGAGGCCAAATTTGGAATATTGTGTGCAGTTTTGGTCACCTAACTACTAGAAGTGATGCTGATTGCATCATTGTCTGGAAAGGAGGTGCCAATGCTCAGAACAAGGAGAAAAAACTCCAGAGGGTTATAACTCAGCCTGCAACCTCACAGGCACCAGTCTTCCCTCCATAGAGGACATCTATAAGAAGTGATATCTTAAGAAAGCAGCCTCTATCCTTAAGGACCCCCATCACCGAGGCCATGCCCTCTCCACTCTGCTACCTTCAGGAAAAAGGTACAGGAGCCTGAAGCAGCATAAGGAAAGCTTATTTCCCTCTGCCATCAGATTCCTGAGTCAGATACTGCCTTACTTTTTTTTTTAATATATAAAATGGTTTATATAAATGTTTTCAATGTGATGTTGCTGCAAAACAACAAATTTCATGAATGTCAATAAATTCTGATTTTGAATAAGATTGAAAGACCCCAGTTGTGATTTACATGGATATTGGCAGGTCTTCAAAACCTGAATTACAGGAAAAGGTTAAACAGGTTAGGGCTTTATTTCCTTGAGCACAGAAGAATGAGTGGAGATTTGATAGAGGTCTATAAAATTTTGATGTGTATTGATAGAGTAAATGCAAGTTGGCATTTTTCACTGAGGTTAGGAGAGATACAAACCAAAGGACATGGGTTGAAGGTGTAATGGATAAATATTTGGGAGAATTTGGTAATATTTGGGAGGAATTTGGTAAAATTAGAGTAGGTTACATACATACACACATTTTAAAACACATCTTATTTGAAAAACTGAAGAATTCATATTCAAGTAACATTGCAGGATCTCTGGAGAATGTTATGCACATTCACAAATAGGTGTGAATTGAAGTACATCATGAAATGAAAAGACCATTGTTTGGAATAGGAGACAGGCTGACTACAAGTATAGTTCTGCAAAGTGCTCACAGGAAGGTCACTCTTGGGTTTTGTTTATCTAAGACATCAACTTGAGCAGAAGGATAACTTCTGTTGTTTGCTGAAGAAGGTGGGGTGAGGGGGGGGGGTTGCAAGTGAGAGAGTCACATGGGCTTGCTGTAAGTCAGAGTTAGAGAGAGAGAGAGTCAGCTTGTGCGTGTGTGACACTGAAAAGCAGCTGAACAGTGCAAGCCAGGAAGAGCTGGTTGAAACTGATGAAAAGTTCCAAAGCAGTGGATGCCTGGAAATGCTATCTGTCTGATGTTTCTCTTGAATAAGAAGAACAAAAAGAGCTCTGTCGTAACCTGAAAGAAAGGTTACCATCTGGAAAAGCCTGATGGGGCAAGTTTCATCAGCAAGACATTGAGGTGACTAATGGTGGTACCTCAATTGTGGAAATCCTGGAACAACAAATTTCTCTCCGTAAACCCTACAAGAACCTTCCTGAGTGGTAAACATTGACCTTTCAAGCACCAAAGCCTGGTGAACTTTATACATGTTAAATTCTGTGCACAGTGTAAGAATTGCCTGCATCCAGAGAACTTGGAAGAAGTGAGATTGAACTGTGAACCAAAGAACTTTTCTTAAATTTACACACACATTACATATATGTGCGCTTAGAATTAGAAGGGGGTTAATTTGGGTTAATTAGGTGTTGAGTTAAGTTAAAGTTTGATTCTATTTTCATGTTTAAAGTTGATTAAAAATAACTTTTGTTTTAAAAACCACTTATCTTGGTGAATGTCTGTTTTGTTGGGTTTTGGGGTCCTTTGGGCTCATAACATATTATGGGGGCTCGACCGGGATTTGAACCCGGGATCTCTCACACCCCAAGCGAGAATCATACCCCTAGACTCGTAACAAGGGTATGAGGAAGCTTAAAGGAACTTATTTTTACAGAGAGTGTTAGCTGAATTGGTGAATGTAGGCTCAATTTTGATATTTTAGAATAATTTGGACGGGTACATGGTTGAGATTGGTATGGAGGGATATGGTTCAGATGCAGATCAGTGGAACTAGACAGAAAAATAGTTTAGCACAGACTATAAGGGCTGTTTCTGTGATGTAGTGTTCTATGACCCGCTGCTTCGTGGCCCATGTGTTCTTGGTTCAATCCTGACTTTGGGTATTGTCTGAGTGGAATTTGTATATTCTTGTCGTGATGACGTTGGTCTCCTCAGGATCCTTGATTTCTCTTGCATCCCAAAATTGGCCACTGTAATTTCCCCTAGTATATAGATGAGTGGTAGAATTCAGGATGAGCTGATGAGAATGGAGGAAAATTAAACAAAATAGGATTGATATAAATAGTTGATAGTCAACGTGGACTCAGTGTCGAAAGAGCCTATTTGAGTGCTGTATCACTCTATGATTCTATTACAGTGAACAATGGAGGTGAGTGTTTCTGATGGAAGTATGAACAGATTATTGAAGTGTCTCTGTTGTTGATGTGTGATAATTTCATCAGTTTGCTGATGCTTGACAAGAGACTGAAAAATAATTAGACTTGTTATTTTGTAGGTATCAAGATAGTTTTTCACATTGTTAAGATTCAATGTAATAGCACTCCGAAATGACGGGCTAATTCTGATTCACAGGTCTTAACCAACTTGGTTAGGATGTTGTGGCACATAGAATTTTCTATGCTCACTTCACTAATCTGATTCTTAATGGACTAAAATTAATTTTTCGATTATTGATATCTTTGATAATAAGATTCTTGCATATTTGCAACACGTAAGGCTGAAGTGTTGTTTCCTGCATATATCTGCTGAAGAGATTCCTTTCTGTTTTCTTCTTGTCACCTCTTCATACTACAGTATATTTAATTTCCTCTTCCTATCAACCACCTCTCCCAATTTCTCAAGCTCAACTCATCATTATTCTTGAGAGTCTTACAAGGAAGGAAGAAGGATGAAAAACACATTTTTGTCAAGTTGGGAGTACATCTTTGAAGTTGAATCTAAGAGATATATTTTCTTTAAATTTAGAATGCCATAATAGAAAACCTACTTCATTCATTCATGTTTAAGATTAAGTGATCCAACTGGTGTAATTGTATTGTTTTAATTTTCATATCAGCTGCTATTTAAAATATTTTGTGACTGTAGAATCATACGCATCTAGCCTATGTCCAATTTTAGTTTGATAAAACATTTCACATTTATACAGTACTATCTTGTATCATGACAACACAACAATCTTCTAACTATTAGAAAATTGTAACTGGGGGATTCATTATGTCTTTAAAATATTGGGAAATGTTGATTTTCCATTTGATAATTTTTAAATGAACTGAAAGTACCATTCCTGTTCTTTCAGGAATTCAAATATGACAGATTTTTGGATGAAAATGGAAAAGAAAAGACCACATTCTACAAGAATGGTAGAAAGCTAAAGAACTATCTTTTGCCATTTGGCTCTGGTGTCAGTATGTGTCCTGGTCGCTTGTTTGCTATCAATGAGATTAAGCAGTTTTTGTCTTTACTATTGTGTTATTTTGACATGGAACTGCTTGATCCCTCAGCACCCACTCCACCTATTAATAATTCAAGGGCTGGGTTTGGAATTCTTCAGCCAGTCCATGATGTTAAGTTTCGCTATTGTCTGAAATAACTGTTGTGTATGCTCATGGAAAACTGAAATTTGGCATAAATAAATAACTACATGTGTAGTTACTTACTTAAATCTAATAATGCTTTTTATTTGAATGCTAACCACAGTTATAACAATTCCATGGTAATTAAAGTTTAAAAAAAAGTGTTAAGTATATCTTTTTAAATTTTTTTTCCTGTGAACAGATGAATGTGCAATGTAGGCCAAAATTTGTCAATTAACAATTTAGAGTGCTGCTGTTGTGGCTGTTAACAATGCATTAAACAAAGATTACTCCTTTAAGAGTTTTCCTTTAAAAATCTTAAGATGTCACTTTTTGAACAGTTAAAAAATGTTTGAGGGACCTGGAAAGGTTCAAATCAGTTGACTTTGAACAGTCTTTCTGTAGAATCATAGAAGTAACAAGACAATAAACTTATTAACAACACAAGTTTCTTCTAATAATAGTTTTTCTAACATGAACCAACAGGAGATACTTGCACTCTTTATGGTTTTTAACATTAATTTTATGAAGCAGTAAATTCCCTTTTAAAAGAGATTCTACTTCAATACATTCTTCATGTTCAGCAATTTTTGTTTCCTCAGGTTCATTTAATTTTTTTGTCATTATCTTTATGTTATCTCAAGAAAAATTTGATGGGTCACACCCTGTGGTAATGTTGCAGATAGTGCAGTCATCGAGCAGCTCCAGTGATTTGGATTCAATTCTAACAATCCAGGAAGTCTGTATAGAGTTCACCCACTCTCTTGTGACCATATTGGGTTCTGCTGGGTGCTCTGTTCTCCATTTCAGTGATCCACAAATTGTGAAATAGGCAAAGTTTATCAGCACTTATACTTCTTAAAGAGAAAATAACAAATTTTACCTTTATTGGGAAGGCAGTTTCAGTTAACTTCTGAAGCTTGTGTTGGTGACAATAATGGAGTAGCAAACTTTTGTGCATGCAACCTGGACATGTGCCAAGGTAAGATTTTTGGGTGGAATTGGGCCAAGCTCTGGAAAAAAAAAATCATAGGCAAAGAATTCCTACAGGACTCAGAGCTCTTCCTGTTGGGAAACACTGTACTGACAATAACCACACCAGCAGTGCGAGTATAAGACAGCTTTAATAAACTAATATGTACACTAAAAGAGGTCTTGTCTCTCTGCAAGACGAACCTGGAAGGCGTCACTGTAGCCCTGGATTGCTTTATATACAAGGTCACCGGGATGACCCCTGGTGACCTAGTGGTGTAATTACATATCACCACATTCACCCCCCCTTTAAAAAAAATTGTTATTCCAACGCCCCCCACCCCCGTCCTCCTTCCCTTGTTTGTAAGTTCATAAGTCCAAAATTTTTTGTGGCTTCCATTGCCTTCTGGACCTCCTTGGTAGTGGTATAGGGATGGGGAGTGTGGTCTGCCTTTCGGCCTTTCTTGGTGGAGGTGTGGGAGGGGGAAGTACTGGTTGGTCATGTGGCCGTGTGGGCTGGGGATCCTCTTGCATGGGATTAGGTCCTGCCACCGAGTCTAGGGTGGTGATATTTTGTGGGGCGGGCGTACCCAGGGGTGGGTGGTCTAGTCCTCTGGGGTGACTCGATGGACGTCTGTTCTAGAGACTGCTGCTGCGTCCTTGTTGATCATTTGTGTTTCCTCCACATTGCTCACGTATCTGGCCGGCGCAAGATCCCTGGTGGCCACCAAGTCTTCTCTTCCATCTGGGAATGTGACGAAGGCGTACTGAGGGTTCGCGTGCCTCAACTCCACTTGATCCACCAGCGGGTCCACTTTGTGGGGTCTGCAGTGCTTCCGGAGGAGAACAGGTCCTGGTGTCATCATCCATTTAGGCAACACTGTGCCCGTTGTGGCTTTCCTTGTGAAAGAAAAGATACGGTCATGTTAGTGGCAGTACACAACAAAGAACGTATAGAGTGTAGGGCCTCTGGCAAAACTTGCCATCTATAACAGGCAGGTCTTTTGCTTCTAAGGTCAAGAGGACTGTTTTCCAGATAGTGGGATTTTCCCTTTCGACGTCCATTCCCCCTGGGATTGTAACTTGTAGTGCGGCTGGTAGCAATCCCTCTCTCGTGCAGGTACTGCTGTACTTCTGCGCTCATAAATGCAGCACCCGTCTGTGTGTATGTAGTTTGGGTACCCAAATATGCTGAAGATGGGTTGGAGGCATTTTATAACAGTGGCTGCTGATATATCAGAACACGAGATTGCGAAGGGGAAATGGGAATATTCATCTACCATGTTTAGGAAATAGACATTTCTATTATTGGGCTGGAGTGGGCCTTTAAAATCGAGGCTGAGGCGCTAGAAAGGTTTGGTAGCTTTTATCAGGGTGGCTTTGTCTGGCCGGTAAAATTGCGGTTTGCATTCCGCACAGATGGGGCAGCTCTTGTTCACTGACCTCACTTCCTCTACCGAAAATGGGAGGTTTTGGGTTTTAATGAAGTGAAACAGTCTAGTGACCCCCCCCCCCCAACCCCCCCCCCCCCGGGTGGCCCAGCTCATTGTGCAAGCTCTGCAACTGGGACGTGTGGTTAAGGATGGCACAAGTGCCTCTGGACAGTGTGTCCTGGGGCACATTGAGTTTCCCCGGGCGGTATAGAAAGTGATAGTTAAATGTAGACAATTCTATCCGTCAGCGCAGGGTT
Source organism: Narcine bancroftii (assembly GCF_036971445.1). NCBI lineage: Eukaryota > Metazoa > Chordata > Chondrichthyes > Torpediniformes > Narcinidae > Narcine > Narcine bancroftii. Next base: position 296,731,860 of record NC_091470.1, on the reverse strand, counting down.
TCGTCGTTCTTAATTCTCCCCCTGTTCTGGTTATCGAACATAAAAGCCACAGACCATTGGTCCGTGACGAGGGTGAAGTGTTTGCACGCCAGATAATGTTGCCAGTGCCTTACTGCTTCCACAATGGCTAGGTCTTCCTTTTCTACTGCTGAGTATCTTACCTCTGATCCCTATAGAGTTCGCGAGAAAAAGGCCAGCGGTCATCCGTCTTGGTTTAGGGTGGCTGCCAGAGCCATATTGGATGCATCTGTTTCTACTTGAAATGGGATTGACTCATCTATGGACCGCATGGTAGGTTTAGCAATATGGTCCCTAATGCCCCTGAATGCTCTGGTGGCTGCTGTGCACAGTGGGAAAACTGGGTGAGCCCTGTCGGCATAGTTGGGGACCCATTGAGCATAGTAAGCGAACAGTCCTAAATACTTTTTTAGTGCTTTCAGCGTGTGTGGCACTGAGAGGTCTAGGAGAGGGTGCATACGGGTAAGGTCTGGGCTGATTTTCCCGTTCTGCACTACCTAGCCCAGGACTGGCAACTTCCTGGCGCTAAAGACACATTTGCCCCTGTTGTATATTAGGTTCCTTTCCTCGGCTGCCTGGAAGAAGCATTTTAAATTCGTGTCATGATCCTCCTGAGTGTGGCCACAGATTGTCACGTTGTCTAAGTAGGGGAACACCGCTTTTAATTGGTCCATTTCTCTCTGAAACAGGGACACTCCATTGGTGACACTGAAGGGGAGTCACAGAAATTGATACAGCCTGCCGTCTGCCTCAAATGCCGAGTAAATGCGATCGCTGTTTCTAGTGGGCAGTTGGTGGTATGCTGCCTTCAGGTCTATAGTGGAGAACACCTTATACTGCGCAATGTTGTTGACCATGTGTGCTATGCAGGGCAGGGGGTAGGCATCAAGTTGTGTAAATTTGTTGATTATCTGTACTACCATGCGCAGTTTTTCTCCTGACTTTACAACCATCTGGGCTCTCCAGGGGCTGGTGCTCTGCTCTATGATACCCTCCTGTAGTAGCCAGTGGACCTCTGTCCTAATGAAGGCTCTGTCCCTCAGGCTGTACCTACTGCTCTTTGTAGGTATTGGTGTGCATTCTGGGGTTAGAAATGTGAACAGCAGAAGGGGTTCTATGTTCAGGACAGACAGGCTGCAGTGTTGTTTCTACGTAAGGCATAGTGAGGGGTGAAGCCCGTTTTGCACTATTGTAATGCTTTCTAACTGGCACTGAAAATCTAACCCCAATAATACCAGGGCACACAAGTGAGGGAATACTAGTAATTTGAACCCTTCATATTTAGTGCCCTGGATTTCTAGAGTAACCCTGCAAAACTATTTTACCTCAGCTGCAAGGCTCCTGGCTGCAAACAGGATCTGGAGCTCACTCGGGTGTGTGGGGAGGGCTAGGTGGTTGACTAACCCCTGGTCAATAAAACTTTCAGTGCTTCCACTATCTATTAAGCAACTTACCCTCACATCGTTAATTTTGATGCACACAGTGGCGTCAGATAAATTGTGTGGACTCGCCTGATTCATGCGAAGGGAAGTGAGTCTGCGTTTTGTCTCCTGAAGACTGTGTCCTCTGCTCTAGCATTTCTCCAAGATGACCAGCTGCACATGGCATTCTTCTTCCTATGCCTACGTTTTCCAAAGTTGGAACAGACATTTTCTCTGGCAGGGCAGAGGGCTCTGGGGTGCTTTCTTTGTCCACAGAAAAAGCACTTGGGACCCTCAAGGTTTCCTGCTGCTGGTGTGGATTCCTGTGAAGCAGCTGTGGTGGTACACCACCGGTCTACTGCAGGGGGCAACCTCTGTACCTGCAGGAGTGTAAGGGGACAGGACAACATCTGGCCGGCTGTGAATCAGTTGGCCTGAATGGATCAAGCCCCTCCCGGTCAGGTGTCAATCACCCTACAGGATATAAGCCTGCGACGGCCTCCCGAAAGGCTGCAACTTTAAAGCAGTATCAGCCCAGGAGTAAGCGGAGGACCTTATTAGGGACAGAATTGTTGCGGGCATATGATCCACTGAGACGAGGCATCGAAAATAAATGGTGGGGCTAGATGAGGCAGTCTATTGCAGAAGCTGTAGAAAGCACCAGGAAAGAATTGGAGGAGTATTCACAGGACCCTGGGGCTGGGGCAAATGTCACACTGTTGGACTCTCTAGCCCTACAAAAAGAAAAGTATGCTGCTGTGGTGCACTGTGAGACAGAATCAGACACACACAAGGTAAAGTCTCTGGCAGACTCCCCAACTTGTTGTGACCTGGTCATGAGTCTGTACCAGGTGTGGAGTTCACTATGCCCCTTAATGTAATGCCTCTGTAAAGTACTCATTGCCTCTTGGTAGTACCTGGAATCCTGTATATAAGGGAGTAATGGTGGTCTCCCAGCAGCACTAACAGCAGCATTAGTAGCTCTTTATCCAATGCTTCAGCACCCTCCATGTAATTCAGAAAGCATCTCTGCCAGCGGCTGAAGTGCATGCCGCCTCCAGGATTTCTGGGGTCGAGTTCCAGCCTGTTTGGTCACAGCACATGGCTAAGCCGCAGTCTCTGGTCCCTTAGGTAATGTGGGGGAATCTCAGGGGTCATTCCCGGTTTCCACGTGGTCTCTGGGTCTAGGTGTAGCCAGGGCAGACCCTGGGGTACTGGGAGCTGCTGGTAGAGCCTCTGTGGGGCTTGTGTCTGCTGGAGGAGTAACCTGGGTGCTTGGGCTGTTGGCTGAGTCTCTGGCGGGCTTAGGGGGGGGGATCCCAGCAATAGCGTTTGGTCTCCGTGGTACTGGGGAAACTGTTGCAGGGGGAGTAACGGTAGCTGGCTCTGTAGTGGTTGGGAATTCTGCACATACATGGAGATCAGGAGCACGACTTATGGAGATCCTTCCACCTGCGCTTGCAGTGGCCCCTTTCTGATCGGACTGGGGTTTAGGGTTGGCGGCACCTGTACAGGAGAACTCACGGGCAGGCAGAGCTCTTGGTCATTTCTTACCTGCCCTATTGTACTTATGTGGTCTTCCCCGCATTCCACCACGATTCCAGTACAGCGATCCCTCGCCATCTCTGTCCTCGGATGCACATGTGTGCTGGTTGTCCCCGGATTCCATTCCTCAGGAAGAGTCTCCAGGTGGTCGGGAACACATGTTGGAGCCGAAGCAGCTTCCATCCTAGTAGCTATAATATTAGTTTATTAAATTGTACTGACAATAACCACACCAGCAGTGCGTATAAGACAGCTTTAATAAACTAATATGTTCACTAAGAGGTCTTGTCTCTCTGCAAGATGAACCTGGAAGGCTAGACTGTAGCTCTGGACTGCTTTATATACAAGGTCACCGGGATGACTCCTGGTGTCCTAGTGCTGTAATTACATATCACCACAAAAACAATGGACGTAAGACATAATGAAGCTATCCAAATTTAAAACTCAATTTGTTATGATACCATTGGTGGTGGCTGGGAAGTGCATACCAGTTACCTGGAAGTCCAACCCCTACTTGAGCATTGAACATTGGAACATCAAAATGTAGAACTGTGTTCACCTGGAGAAAATTAACTACAACCTAAGGAAGCAATATGGTACTTGCTTGAAAGTCTGGCAGCCCTATTAAACTACATAGGGGTGCAGTTGTAGTGTGAACCACTGGGCCTCACCGCCCTGCTCTGCCTTTCCAATTCGCTCCTCTATTGGTGAGGGAATGGAGGGGTCCATCCTATTCCCAGGGAAAGCTATGAAAAGGGAATGCAGCCTGCGTGCTGACTGCTGTGACATGACTAACCCATAAATCCCCAAATATAAATTTTATACTTTGTTGTGAGTCATTGTGTGTAAGTATAATTAGTTTGCTGTTAAATGTTTAATGTCAGTGGGGGGGGGGGGGAGTGAAGGGATTAATAAAAGAAACATTCAAACTCCAATGAGAAGACTATAAGGAATTAATAAATACAAAATGTAATTAATGTGGATATCATTGATAACGATATTGAGAATTGTTGGCCGATTGTGTCGAAAAACTATAAATAAAATATTCAAAAAAATAGAGTAGCAAATTGTTAATTGTTTTTGAATGCATAACGTTTTTTTTATATAATACTACTTTCCATGGACACTTCAACTGAACATATTGCATAACTGTAGCAAAAGGAGAGGGCCCTACATTTCCCAAAAAATTTTGAGGAGGGAGATGTAGAACTAATTCTTGGGGATCTTATTTGGCACAAGTATAAAAGAGCACAGTCCTATCTCTAACTCTTCAAAGAACAATGCACTAAGACACTAAGTTTTTCAAAATCTGTATTGAAAGACACCTTCTGCAGCAGAGCTTCAGCCATAGAGTTGATGGTTACTTTTATTCTGAACTAGGCTCCAGATGAGTGCTGTTGTGCTTTGACATATTTCACAATTTATGGGTAACTGATGATCTCTGTTCAAACAAAGGAGACTTCTTTTGAAGCAGATGTGAGCTGTCATAGAGATCTAACAACATTGTAAGCTTCCCAAGAGGAATGGTAGAATGCACAAATACAACACTCCAGGTTCTCTGTGTGAACCCAAAATTTGAATTGCAAATCCTATTATTTTTCTGAATATGTAACTGCTCTGTTATCATCAAATAAAATGTCATTTTGTCAGGATGTTGCATAATCTTCCCTTATTTAATAGCTGTCTGTGGTTCTCACCATATTTTAACATCAGATTATATAAAGGATTTATTACTTCCTTGGTTCCTCAACCCTTTTTGGGGTCCTGGTAATGGCACAGTGCTGTGGATCACCAGGAACAAAACTGGACAGTGTATTGAAATTCTGGATATTTATGGGCCCCTACTAATTATTGTGCATTGTCATTGGTGTTACCTGCACCACAATTGAAGTTACATTCTTGCCCTGATGAGGGAACAAGACCACATTGTGATATACAAAAGGATGGAATTTAATGTACAAAATATCATCTTTATTGTTATAGATAGAGAATTTGGGTTAAAAAGGGTTTAAGTTAAAATGTGATGATTAGCCATAAAAGGGGGCTAACCACTAGAGTTTAGCTGGAAAATGTTACAACAGACTTGCAACAGATTTAACTACAGAGAGACATGCAGGAGCCAAAGATTGATAAAGAGTGAAAAACAGAATTTGGTGTGAGCAGAGGTCATGAATGATCGTGGTGTGCGTGACTAACAGTAATCAGGATGATTCTGCAAAAACTAACCAATTAAAGCAGTGTAGTGGAGATGCTGAAGGACAAGCAAATTGTATAAAAAACAATGCACTGTATGTATCAGGGCTCGACTTGGCAAGAAGCTGGTTGAGTCCAACTCTGCAGACTTGAGAATAAAGCTTGTCGTGTCACCGATCTTAAAGAGACTCATTTGTGAGAATTTGTGTTTCTGACATTTATATTTCAGTATTTTGATATGACTTTTTAAAATTTGAGTGGTTTTAACTTTCCCTTCATTTGACTATCAATGGCCCAACCATTTTGGAAAAGCACCACCATAAGGGAGTAAAATAAACAACATAAACATAAACCCATTGTTGGAGAGGAAGTTTTGTATTCATTACGCTGACTGATGAAGGCAAGTGTGCTAAATGTCTTTTTCATCACTCTGTCCACTTGAGTCACACTTTCATGGATCTATATATCTGTACCCTCAAGTCTCTGTGTTCCACAACACTCTCCAGGGTTTTATCATTTAACCTTGGAATATTGTATAACAACTTTGAGGAAGTTTTATTAGAATTTGAACATAGCTCTTGAACTTTTCTATTTCCAAACTATGGTGGAACACGGAAATACATGCATTGTACAGGTTTGCCTGCCCTGATACTGTAACTCCTCCCCCTTGGGATTCCTAATAAAGGCAGTACTGCCCATTCCCCTCCCTCAGTACTGCCTTGGAATCGGGCCAACAGCATGTAAGAGATGCCTGTAAATTTATAGCAATTAAAGCCTGTTAATTTAGACCTGGTCAAACCTTGGAGGTGCCCACATGTAAATTCCATCTTGTAGTTCTTCCTATCCACATGAGGCATCACTGTGGTGCTTTGAGGAAGACTATGATGAACAAGAGCATCTATACTGCTCCCTCGTTACATACATACTCCTAAATGTACACACGAAATGTTATATTCATGGTAGGGCAAACCTACCACAGTGCATAAAGTGTACAACAGTAACTTCCTTCACCCGTCTAAGCTTGTGATTGAAGAGGATTGGGGAATCATTTGCGATGATGGAGGATATTTGAGATATAGCAATCGTTAATTGGATCTGGCGTCTACATTTTCCCAGTAGTTGTCAAATTGCCAACCTCTTCAACCTTGTCCCAAAATTTTACCAGAAAACTGCCAAACACACATGAAAGATTTTGCTTGCCATTCTCTGTTGGTCTGTAGACTGGTCTATAACTGCAAGAAGACCTTTCTACTGTTGTGAGAAAATATAATGATTATGTGCTGGAGGGTATCTTTGCCAATCTCTTCATGCTCCCACTGCAACCCACTTGGAGACAAAAGCATTTGATGACCGTTGTTAAGAACCCAACCACTCTAGCAGTATTTCCAAAGCCAAACACAGCCAGTTCCAGGAGTCTGAGGCACAAAATAAACTGACAGTGAGAATGAGAAGATGCAGGTAATGAAAAAAAGTGATGCCATTACTTCCCGAAATGCTCTCACCACTTAGAACATCTAGCAATTAACCCATCTGATATTTACATGTCAAACTTACAGCCAACAACAAAAAGTGATACCATAGACAGCCAATATTTTATGTTTCACCATTCCACACAAAACCCAAAAAACATTCCAGTTCTGGAAGTGATGATAAAATCAATTTTTATCTGCCAACAAAATGTAATTTAACATACCCATATTATTTTAAAAAAGTATTTGCAACAGATTGTATAAGCAGAAGTCTCAACTCTTCCACTTCCCAGAACTCCCTTGTGGCTTCAAGAGAGGTACAAATGACACACTCCTAGAATGCTTCCACCAGCGTTGTCTCCGCTCCATCCTCAACATTCATTGGAGCGCCTTCATCTCCAACATCGAAGTACTCGAGATGGCAGAGGCCGACAGTATCGAATCCACGCTGCTGAAGATCCAACTGCACTGGGTAGGTCACGTCTCCAGAATGGAGGACCATCACCTTCCCAAGATCGTGTTATATGGCGAGCTCTCCACTGGCCATCGAGACAGAGGTGCACCAAAGAAGAGGTACAAGGACTGCCTAAAGAAATCTCTTGGTGCCTCAAACCGTGCATCTTGGCGCCTCACAGTTCGGCGGGCAGCAACCTCCTTTGAAGAAGACCGCAGAGCCCACCTTACTGACAAAAGACAAAGGAGGAAAAACCCAACACCCAAACCCAACCAACCAATTTTCTCTTGCAACCGCTGCAACCGTGTCTGCCTGTCCCGCATGGACTTGTCAGCCACAAACGAGCCTGCAGCTGACGTGGACATTACCCCTCCATAAATCTTTGTCCGCGAAGCCAAGCCAAAAAAGAACAAATGACACACCACTGCCACCTATGAGAGACTTGATTATTGGGGCCTCAGCAGAATGTGTATTCGGGGTATAGTAGAGAAGGTGATGAATGTAAAATAGAGTGTGTAGTGATAGTGTACTACCATGAAGAGGAGTCAGAGAGTGTGGCATCTAGGAAATACTGTTGCATCTTGGGTAGATTCAAGATGGATGCCTCCACAGGAGTACCAGCCTGTATATGTTCCGTCTTAATGCTGTTTGCTTTAGTTAATAAACCTAGTTGTTTAAAAAGAACCCAAGTTTCTTTATTGTAATAAAATAAACAGTACACCAAAGAAGAGGTACAAGGACTGCCTAAAGAAATCTCTTGGTGCCAGCCACATTGACCACCGCCAGTGGGCTGATATCGGCTCAAACCGTGCATCTTGGCGCCTCACAGTTCGGCGGGCAGCAACCTCCTTTGAAGAAGACCGCAGAACCCACCTCACTGACAAAAGACAAAGGAGGAAAAACCCAACACCCAACCCCAACCAACCAATTTTCCCTTGCAACCGTGTCTGCCTGTCCCTCATCGGACTTGTCAGCCACAAACGAGCCTGCAGCTGACGTGGACATTTACCCCCTCCCTAAATCTTCGTCCGCGAAGCCAAGCCAAAGAAGAAGACATGGTATAAGGAGTGGAAGAAACACCAGGAGTGAGCTGGTGAGCACAGGAGTGAAAGAAATACCACAGTGTCCAGTGAGTACAGAAGATAACAGCAGAGAAAATATGGAGAGTTTATAAACTCCTAACTGTAAAATGGACTGTAAATGTCGACCACAAGTGGAAGCTGTACCTGCAAGTGATTGGAATTGATAACAAATTGGATACATGGAAGATTGCAATGCTACTTACTGTGGCAGGACCTAAAGCTCTAGGGGGTCTTCACAATTGTTTTTGCTGAGTCAGAAGACCAGAGCAAATTCAACAAATGCAAAACAACTATGCGGTCATGATCAGATGAGTTTTTTACGTGGAAATTGTGGCCTCTATGACTCATAAGCGCCTGGTAATAACTAATACCGAGACTCAGACGGTGATTGGGAAATCTTTGCACAAAGAGAAGAGCAGCCGAAGACTCGGATGAAATTGCTTTTCTGTGGTTGTTGCATGAATCACTGAGCTGGCGTCCCCTGGTCAACCGACCCAAGTCTCCACTTTTCCGCCGACCCCCACTTTGGCCTCACCTACTGGTTGCCCGGCAACCGTCCCCGGAGTAGCGTGAGCGCGTCAGCTGTTGCCGTGACGCGCTTCCTTTCGGGCACGTCACGAGAAGTCGGAGTGAGAGGAAGAAGGTTCAGCGTCGCCTTGCGCCTCCAAACCCCTTCATTTCAACTCAGGTGAGGCCAGGTTCTTTTGATACCAGCATCGGCCCCATTTTCTAAATAAAGTAATATTTGTCGGTCAGGAGGGGTTGAAGAGCATGGAGGGAGAATGGGTGGATGACGCACTCCCCCACCCCTCTCCCAGCGGCGGGGTTGGCAATGGCTGTGGGCCTTCCCGGGGTGCCGGGAGCCCCTCGAGCGGCAGCCTTCCTTGGCGCTGACGTCACGGGGCGAGGGGAGCGGGCGTTGTGCGTGTCTCAGGCCGATCCGCCGCAATGACATGTTGGAAATCGGAAACGAAGGCGAAATCCCCTGAAAACCAGGTTCAGGAAACATCTGTGGAGAGAACACCTGGACTGCGGTGTGTGTGTATATAGATATACGAATACACAAGGCCAGCGTCACAGAGAATACGCAGTCAATGGAAAATGCTGAGATGGAGAACATGGGGAAGGAAGTTAAAGGGACTAGGATTTTTTTGCTTGAAAAAAATATAAGTAACTAAGACTTGTGCCTAACTAATGAGGTTAGGTGGGATTTTATTGTATTTCATTTTCTGGAAGTGATGACACCTGTAAATTGCTTCTATAAATATCACCATTCCACCTTCTGTAACTTTTCACCTAAAGGACAGATCAGTTTGAGTTTAATTCGGCCTAATGAGAAGTTTTCAATTATAAAATCATTCCTTGTGTTTTATATCTGATAGACCACTGGTTCTCAACCTATTTCTTTCCACTCACATCACTTTAAGTGTTCCCAATGCCATAGGTGCTCTGTGATTAGTAGGGGATTGCTGAAGGTGGCATGTGGGTGGAAAGAAAAAGTTTGAAAACCACTGTTTTAATTGTACCTCATGGATTTGGTTTGATAACTCCAAAGGAAATGGGCCAATGACCATATTTTTCAAGCAAAATATTTCAGTAACAATTGGGTCTAGAGAAGTGATTCTCAACCGTCCCATCCCACTCACGTACCACCTTCAGCAATCCCTTACTGATCTCAGCACCAATGGCATAGGGATTACTTAAAGTGAGTGGAAAGAAAAAGGTTGAGAACACTGATGGACTAACTTGTTTAAGAGTATGAATATATTGCTTTGAGGTGATAATAGATTGAACTCTCATCTGCTGTATGCCCACTAAATCGACTCCACCTTGAGTTTCTATCCAAGTCAACATTTTACTTCCTGCATTTTAAAGTTTTATTTTCCAGTCTTTAATATGACACTGTATCAAATCATCTGAACAGTATGGTACATCTTTGGTTCTCTTGTATCCATAGCATATGTTAGTTTTTCAAAGAATGTTCAATAAGTTGTCAATGATTTGCCCTGCTATAACTTTTTTTGTAATATTTGTCATATTAAACTAACTTTAGAGAATATTCAGGCACAAAGATTTTGAGGCATGCTCGTAAATAGGAGCAGATTGGAATATTTCCATTTGCCACATTTCTTGGGTATAAGAACGCCCTCTACTGGACATCATGACCCCCCACATCATGATGTCACCCTTCCATGTGTGTGTGTATATATATATATATATATATATATATATATTTAAAAAAACCCTGTGTGTCAGTAGCCATGTTAGTCTAATAGAAGTAAAGGATGAGAAAGCATCACGACTCAGAGTCTTAATTGTGTGAGTGCATACACAACAGTGGTGACGAGTAATGAAACAAAACCTGCACATACTCCATGCAACAACCATGAGAAAGAAAACAACAGAAGAAAGGTAGAGAACAACTAACAACCCCAACAAATTTCTGCCAAATGATGAAAGTGCGCCAAGATGGCGGAGGGAGAGTTCAGGGAATTCAGTGAAGTAGAAGAAAGTTGGGATAACTATGTAGAATCGTTTAAACCATTGCTGCGTGGTCCACAATATTGTGGAAGGTCCAGTAAACTGCAAATGTGCCTACATCCTCAGTATAATGGGCAGCAAAATATTCGACCTCCTTAAGATCTTGCTGTCCCTAGAGGATCCAGGGATGAAGACATTCAATGAATTATGCACAGCTCTAAGGAACCTTTTAAGCCCCCAACCACCAATTATGACATAAAGCCAATGATTCTATGAAAGGAGACTAGGACTAGGAGAAACAGTAAGTGAATACTTGGCATCGTTGCACAAACTGGCGGAGCACTATCATTTTGAGCAGTTTCTAAATCGGGCACTGAAACAGATTAGTGATGAGGCTGGCAAATTGCCAAGCAAGGCAAAAATTATTAGGAATGGATGAAGACGTTACTTTACAGATTGCATACAGAACTGCCTGCAGCTCTGAAAAGGCAGATTAAAAACTTGGATGTGGGTCAACCAGATCTGCTGGTTGGGAGGTCTTCCCGCCAACAATGCTTACGTTGTAGGAAATACAACCAACTGTTTCTTCAAAAATTCTAAATGCATCCATTGCAAAACATATCAAAGCTAAATGTCTGCTTCTAAAGTGCAGGTGGCCTGCAAATAAACAGACAGCTAAAGTTAAAACAATTCCAGAGAGAGAGAGAGAGAGGCAACCTAGCAATGACTGACCTTCAAGCTCCTGAAATTTCAGCTCCTCAGATATTACACATTCAAAAAATAAATGGAGGAAGCTCAGTAATCTTTATACAGCTAAAAAATAAATGGACACCCCCCCCTGAAGATGGCATTAGACATAGGCAGAGGTGCCCCTACTGCTGTTGCATGTAGAGGAACACTTGCTACCATGCCACCCGATTTAAAAACAACTGAAATTACTCTTAAGATCTGTTGCAGGAGACAGAATCAAAGTGTTTGGAAAAAGTACGGAACAAGTACAATACAAACAACAGGAACCAAAAACACTCTCACTATATCGTAGATACCCAGGGACCTGCACTTTTCAGAAGAAACTAGCTACAACTCTTTCCCCTAGGCTGGCTGAAAATCGGTTCAATACTAAATGTAAACCATGCGGACACCTCCCAGCCAGAACTTGACCACATCCTCAACAACCACACAGTCCCTTTCCAACGCAAACTAGGGAAAATCAGGGTGTTCAAGCCAAACTGCAATTAAAGGATAACGCAGAACCAAATTTCTTCAAAGCCAGAACAGTCCCATTTTCGATGATAGGAAAAATTGAGGCTGAATTAAACAGACTAAAACGTGAAGGCATATTATAACCAATACAATACAGCGATTGGGTAGCATCCATTATACCCATATGACAACCAAATTATGAAATTCACATTTGCGGCAATTACAAAATTGCCATCAATCCATCACTCAGAATACTCAAACACCCAATGTCCAAGGCAGAAGAATTGTTCCAAGCACTAAACGGAGGGCAAAATTTCACAAATCTAGATTTGTCACAAGCATATCATCAAATAGAATTGGACAAAAAAAAATCAAAGGAATATGTGACAATCAATCCCCATCTGGGACTATTCACCTACACACGGGCCTTACGGAATTTCAGCAACACCTGTGATTTCTCAAGCAACAATGAACAAATGACTTCATGGAATCTCAGTTGGGTGTTACCGAGATGATATCATCATCAAGGGCCCAAACGACAGTGAACACTTATAAAATCCTGAAAAGGTTTTAACCAAACTACAACAGGGTAATATAGGATTATGATAGGACAAATGTGTCTTCATGCGCCCCTCAGTAACATACCAGCAGGAACAGAAGCCATTCACAAGGGCCCATACCCAACCAATAAATTGGAATTACAGTCCTTCCTAGGACTTGTTAATCACTACAGAAAACATGTCCCTAATATGTCTACACTATGGAGCCCACTGAACCAATTACTCAAGAAAGATCAAACATGGTATTGGAGCGCAGAATCTAAAAACATAGTCAATCAACTAAAGGAAATACTAACATCAACAAATAAGGTGCTGATCCACTATGCCCTAGTAAAAAAGTTACACCAGCCATGGATGCTTCACCAGTGGGGCTAGGAGCAGTACTATTCCAAATCACAGAAAAAGGTGAGTAACCAGTAGCTTATGCTTCGCGAACATTAACCACAAGCGAATGCAATTACGCCCAACTAGAAAAAGAAAGATTGGCAATAATTCCAACAATATCTTTACAGAAAAAAATCACCCTCATCAAAGACAACAAGCCTCTTAGTTTAATCCTGGGGTCACATAAAGGTATACCAGTATTAGCTGTGGCCAGAATTCAGAGATGGGCCATGATACTAATGGCATATAACTATGATCTAAAACATAAACCAGAAACACTCAACAGCCATGCAGATGCCTTATCACGCATGCCGCTACCCGATGCAGAATAATGAGAAGAAATTATTAAATGGACAGCTTAAGCAGCAGCCGTCAACCAAGAACAACATCAACAACTGCCCATTACGATAGGAGTCACGTGATGGAGTAGTGGCCGGACAGTGAACTCCAGCCCTCTCCAGAAAAGTCGGGAAAAACAAAGGAAAACACAAAGGCACAGAAATAAAAGTTACAGAAAAGTGAGTATAAAGGTGGAAAGAAGATGGCGACAAAAAAAGAAAAATCGAAAGCAACGGTAAGAAGAGAGGAAGAGAAGACAACGGAAGAAAAAGGTGAAGGCCTTACCTGTTCGAAGAGGCCTGCTGCGGAGAGAGAAACCCGCTCCCTCAGGTTGGTAAATAATGGACTACAAAAATGGCTCGCTGAGCCGAGTAAAAGTGCGCAACCGCGCATGAAAAAAAACACACCGACGGGAGGGGGGACCAGCTGGGGAGTCGATCTCCACAGCCGGCAACGACAGCTGCAGAACACCTGCAGCAAGAAGAGACCACAAAAGACAATAGAAACAAGAAAGAAGAGAAGGAAAGGGCAACAAAGAAACAACAGATGGCCAACCCAGAGGAAGAAGAAGAGGAAGTGGAAGAGTACAGTGAAATAGAAGAAGAAAAGAAAGGCAAGATAAAGGAGGTACTTTCTCTTATTAAAGGATACATGGAGTCATTTAAAGAATGGCAAACACAGGAATTTAATGATTTAAGAAAAAGAATAAACAACACAGAAGAGAAAATGAATAAAATAGATATGACCTTAACAGAAATGGGAAAGAAAATGGACAAGATGGAAGAGCGGGCAGTAGCAGCAGAAATGGAGGTAGAGAACTTAAAAAAGAAATTGGAGGAATCTAATAAAAAAACTAAAGAGACACAAGAACTACTAGCTCAAAAAATAGATAAATGGAAAATTATAACAGAAGAAATAACATAAAGATAGTGGGCCTTAAGGAAGATGAAGAAGGCAAGAATATGAGGGAGTTTATAAAAGAGTGGATCCCTAGGACCCTAGGATGTCCAGAACTACAGCAAGAAATGGAAATAGAAAGGGCACATAGAGTATTGGCCTCTAAACCACAACCACAACAAAAACCAAGATCTATTGTAGTAAAATTCCTAAGATATACTACAAGAGAAAAGGTACTGGAGAAGACAATGGAAAAAGTAAGAGAGGGCAACAAACCACTGGAGTATAAAGGGCAAAAAATCTTCATTTATCCAGATATAAGTTTTGAACTCCTAAAGAAGAGAAAAGAGTTCAATACAGCAAAGGCGATTTTATGGAAGAAAGGGTATAAATTTATACTAAATCATCCAGCGGTATTGAAAATATTTATTCCAGGACAACAAAACAGACTATTCTCGGATCCAGAAGAAGCACGAAAATTTGCAGAACAATTACAAAAATAGACTGAGGGATGAAGACGGGTAATGAGAGTAAAAATGATCACGATTGATATGTATGTGGGTAAAGACAAAAATAGACTGAGGGATGAAGACGGGTAATGAGAGTAAAAATGATCACGATTGATATGTATGCAGGTAAAGAGGTATAAGAGTGAATAGAGACAATGTGCATACGTGAATGTATCTGTACTTAGAGGAAAATATAGATAGTATAGACAAGAATTAATAAGGGAAGGTAATGGAATAGAGAGAATAAGGAGGGAATTAAAAGAGTGACCTTTGTGACATATGAAAAGTGAAATCTTTTCTGGGGGGGGCTGGGTGGGGGGTTGACGCTTGCGAGTGGATTCGCAAATCCAAATGGAGAGGGGAGATGTGGTTGTCCGACAAGGGATAAAGGACAACTCAGGAGGGGAAGGGGAGATTGGGGATAAAGAAGATAGAAATAGGAGAATAAGGAAAATGTTGGATGTTGTAGGAATGTTGTCTTATAAAGAGTTGAAAATAAGAAAACAGAAATGGAAAAGGAGGAAAGGTAATGATGGAAAAACGGAAAGAGAAGATAAACAAAATATAAAATGGCTACGCTGAACTATATGACTTTAAATATTAATGGAATACATAACCAAATTAAAAGGAAGAAACTACTAAATTTAAATGAATAAATGTATTCCATTAGAAAAAATAACATATAGGTTAAGAAATAATATTGAAATATTCGAACAAGTATGGGAGCCTTACATTAAATACAATAGCGAAAACCTACCGGGGACAAACATTACCTAAGTTGATGGAAGGAGAAGGAAAGAAAAGAATGGACTCAGTAGAATTTCTGGTGTATTTTTGTTGAATGACAACATTGTCTGACTGGCTTAATGCAACCTAAATTGTATACCTAAAATGGATGAGAGGGGGGGGTGGGGGGTGGCTTGGGAGGAGGGATGGGGGGGAGAAAAAGTCACTGTATATGTGTGAAAAAGAAATAGTGTATATCATGGCTAATGTGATTTATGGTGTGAAAAATAAAAAATTTAAAAAAAAACAACTGCCCATTACAGCCCAGATGATCAGAAAGGAAACCTGAAAAGAGGCAACATTAAGCAAGATCCTTATGCAGCCCGAATCTGAAGTAATTCCAGAAGATCTAAAACCTTACCACACACGCCGCCATGAACTATTGGTCAAAGAAGGATATTTACTGTGGTACCTGTACAATTATTCCAGCCAAATGTTAACAGAACTGTGCCACAACCATTCGGGAATGGTATGAATGAAGGCACTGGCCCGGATGCATGACTGATGGCCTTCCATCGACAGAGATATTGAAACAACAGTAAGAGAATGCAAAGTATGTCAGTCAATGCAGCCAAAAATGCTGCAAGCTGAAGCTAACCCATGGAAATGGCCACCCAAACAATGACATTTGATTCATGTAGACTCGTTGGACCATTCATGGGTGAGACTTTCCTAATAGCTGTGGACACGCACTCCAAATGGCCAGTAGTTTCACAGCTGAAAAATACCAAAGCAGATCCCATGATTGACTGTTTACGAGCTATCTTTACCACTTACGGATAGCCTCATGAATTAGTTATGGACAATGGGGTTCAATTTACATCAGAGCATTCTTAAAAATTTCAACAATATCAGACATATTTTGTCTGCACCCTATCACCCAAGTACTAATTCAAAAGAGCAATGAAAGCCATGAAACTTCTAAATGCCTCCTTGCAGATTTCATATTGGGATACAGAAACACGCCACATTCTACCACAAAACTCATCCCAGCAGAACTAATGTTTGGCCGCAACCTGCGGACCGGACTGTCCATGGTTCATCCAGATCTGGGTCTCCAATTTGCAAAAAACAGCATCGACAAACCCCATTGGAAGTGGGCAAGAGAGTTCTGATTCAAGATTATAGACAATATAAAGACCCATGGGTGGTAGGAGTAATCTTACAAAAATTCTAGTGCTGGACAGTCGTCGTCGACCTGACTACAGGTCCGAAGCAAAAACCAGCACAGGAAACCACGCCAATGTGATCCGAAAGAGAAAGAAGACCACCTGAATGCTTTAAGGACTATTTGCCCTGTTTATTATTAAATACTTTCCCTTTTATAATTATAATTACTCATGAGATTTATTCTAATTCTGGTCCTGGGCCCGATGTAATCTTATTAGTTCGAAGGGGCTCGGTAGCATTTACTGCGTGGGGGAACAGAGTGTTGGGTATAAGCCCACCATGTCATGATGTCGCCCTTCCCTATATATATATATATATGTGTGTGTGTGCATATATATATATATATATGTGTGTGTGTATATATATATATATATATATATATATACACATATATATATATATATATTTATAACCCTGTGTGTCAGTATCCACGTTAGTCTAATAGAAGTAAAGAATGAGAAAGCATCACATCTCCAAGTCTTGATTGTGTGAGTGCATACACAACATTAAAAAATTGCAAAGCAAACTCAATTGTGCACATCCTGTTATTGATTTTTTTTTTCAAGTGCAATTTTTAGCTAAAGCTGTCTCCAAATTTTGCCTGCAGGAGAAAGAATCTTAAGGTTGTATGTGATGTTCTGTATGTACTTGGACAATATATCTGAAATTTGCTGGTTCAACTTGCATTAATATCACTCATTGTGAATTAATATTTTTTCATGAATATAACACACCTTACAATGCAATAAAAGAACAAGATAACAAATGACCAGAAAGCTGGAATAACTTGTTTGACAATCAAATTAATGAAAGCTATGTGATTATTGGTTGTAGAATTTGCACATCTCTTCTCTATTTGCTTTTAAGAACATGGTTCTGCAGATAAAAAGTGTAATGAAGAAATTGTACTTCTAGTCCTACCATCTGCATTTGGAATTGAATTATTGTAGGTAAGTAGGTTGGTTAGAGGGAATGTCTGTATTCTACCTGGATACATTATTAATTCCAGGGATTTTAGTAAATGGCAGCAAATGTTTCAAATTGTATTTGGGTTTTGTGATGTGCTTTGGATTAACAGGTGGAGAATCAGTGAATTATAAATGTATTTTCATTTAATATATTGCTGAATTATAGTTGGTTGCTTGTCATGGTAAAGCCAAGAATTTGTACAATGGTAGAAAGTGGTATTGCAACAGCACACTTAATATTTTCTAATTTGCTAGTAAGGTTACTCTGAACTAAGCCTTATAACCATTGCCTCTCTTTTTAATTTCCATCTTAAATGGACAAAAGTATAGCGTATTTGCTGCAATAATCTCTTCAATCAGAAAACAGTACTGTTTCAGTACTGAAAAAAGGCTGTTTCTGCACAATTTTGAAGTATGTATTTGTACATGCAATGGAAAGATTGCTAAATATTTTAAATTACAAGATTGTATACTGAACCAAACTTCTCTTTTTTTCTCTCTCAAGGCTTTTGGATTTAGTTAAACATGTCTTTGTATCCATCCTTAGAAGACCTTAAAGTAGACAAGGTAATCCAGGTAAGTGCCAAAGCAAGTACTGTATTTAGAACCATAGAACATTACAGTACAGAAATTGGCCATTCAGCCCTTCTAGTCCATGCAGACACACCCAGTCCATATCCCTCCATACCCTTATAAATGTACATGTCCTAATGTTTCTTAAATGTTAAAATTGAGCGTGCGTTCTCTGCTTCAGATGGCTGATTGTTCCACACTCCCACTACTTTTCTGTGCGAAGTTTCTCCTAATGTTCTCCCTAAACTTTGGCCCTTTCAACCTTAACCCATGTCCTCTGATTTGTATCTCACCTATCCTCAGTGAAAAACGCCAAGCTGCATTTACTCTGTCTATGCTCCTCATAACTTTGTAAACCTCTATCAAATCTCCCCTCATCCAGGGAATAAAGTCCTAACCTGTTCAACCATTCCCCGTAACTCAGATCCTGAAGTTTCGGTAACATCAAGTAAATCTTTCTGTACCCTTTTAATTTTATTGACATTTTCCCTGTAGTTAGATGACCAAAACTGCACACAATATAGCAAATTTGACCTCACTAATGTCTTAAAAACACACCAAAATGCTGGAGGAACTGGTTTTCTTCTACCGTGCATTTTTACAATTGCAGCATCTGCAGATTTTCATGTTTCACTCACAAATGTCTTGCACATCTTTAGCATAACAACCCATTCCTCTACTCGGTACTTTGATTTATGAAGGCCAGTATGCTAAAAGCTCTCTTTACAACCCTATCCACTTATGACACCACTTTCAGGGAATTATGTATTTGTATTCTCACCTTCCTCTGCACTACTGCACTCATCAATGCCCTACCGTTTACCATGTATACCCTCCCTTGTTTTGTCCTTCTAAAATGTAATATTTCCCACTTGTCTGCATTAAATTCCATCTACCATTTTCAGCCCATTTTTCCAGCTCATCCAGAACCCTCTGGAAGCTTTGAAAGCCGTTCTTGCTGGCCACAATATCTCCAATCTTTGTGTCATCTGCAAACTTGTGGATCCAATTTACTCCATTATCATTCTAGATCATTGATATAGATGACAACAATGGTAAAAGCTCTGCTCCGTGAGGCACAGTACTAGTCATTTGTCAGGTATATAACTGATAATTGATCAAAAAATAGTAGCTGCACAGAATTTAATAGTAGGGCAAAAGGGCAGTGGCCTGTTGGAAGAATGAAGAATTTGTGGAAGTGATGTTAAAATTTACTGGAGGAGCTTGTTTTTAGATGACAATGATATCAGTTGAGACTAACTTAATATCTCATTCAACTCCTCAGTGCTATTAATATATACTGAAATTGAACCCTGGTCTCAAAAGGATAATTTTAGAACATAGAACACTACAGCACAGTACAGGCCCTTTGGCCCTCAATGTTATCCCTACTTTACCTTTCCTACCTTGTAACCCTCTATTTTTCTTTAATCCACATGCCTAAGATTCTCTTAAATGCCTCCAACACTATTCCAGGCACCCACAACTCTTTTTTTAAAAACTATCCCTGATGTCTCACCTAAACTTTCCTCCATTCACTTTGTACATATGTCTCCTGGTGTAATTTTGTGTTGGTGTTGCTTAGTTTTCCTTCCACATGGCCATAGAAAGTGCAGGTCCAAATGAAAATATGGCCATTCCAATTAATGTTTTCTTTCAATGTCTCTCTAATGTCTTCCAAGTCTGACATATTTGGTGCTTGTATGTATTAATTCAGAATCTCTCTAAGGATTCCAATATATCTTGGTTCAGAAATTTAATAAATTTACACATTATGGAGGTTCAAATGAATATTTGAGAACATATCTCTCCTGGGATTTTCTGTTCATGGTAAACAATGATAAGCTATTCAATCTGGGCAGTTTATCTGTTCTTTGTTAGATCCTGTGTTGCCTTTCTTCACAATGTTGGATAGCCTGACAGTATGTGACCAGCAATGTAGAGAGTACTTCTGGGTTTAAGCATCTAGAGTACAGGGAGAGATTGGGCAGATTAGGTCTTTATTCTTTGGAGCATAGAAGGTTGAGAGGGGATTTGATAGAGGTATTTAAGATTATGAAAGGGATAGACAGAGTGGATGCGGATAGACTATTTCCGTTAAGAGTAGGAGAGATTGAAACAAGAGGACATAAGTTAAGAGTTAAGGGGCAGAGGTTTAGAGGGAACATGAGGGGGAACTTCTTTACTCAGAGAGTGGTAGAGGTGTGGATCGAGCTTCCGGGAGAAATAGTGGCGGCAGAGTCAATTTTATTATTTAAGAAAAAGCTGGACATGTATATGGATGAGAAGAAGGTGGAGGGTTATGGTCATTGTGCAGGTAGGTGGGACTAGAGAGGAGTGTTTGGTTCGGTGCGGACTAGAAGGGCCTAATGGCCTGTTTCCGTGCTGTAATTGTTATGTTATGTGATAATGGTATCAAGATTTACAGAATCACTTCAAAATGTTGGTGAAACTTTATGATTTTTGGTTTGATTCCTTTCTTCCTATTGTTGATTTCAGTGTTTTATTTATAGCTATCCTCAGATATGGGAACTCAGTGGTTCTGTTCTTAATTATATGCTGAGCTATTTTTCATTCCTGTTCTTAATTTTACTTCCAGTGTTATGCCATCCTGAATTGTGCATTGATTGTGGAGTGATGTGGAATCAAGCCTGGCTGTATTCTGAATGTTTACTCTTAGATTGAAGTTGTTTGTGCAGTTATTTCCAATCCTTCCATTTGAATGCAAACACATTTTCTCCACAAATACGAGTAAGCTATTCTTGTTTGTTGGTAGGCTTTTCCTTTGTTTCAGTAGAATTGTATAAGATTGTGATCAAGGACAACTGCAATCGCATTTAGATCTTTTGAATAGGCTGTTAAAGTGAGGATCTGACAAGACTCCAATAAATATAAAAGGCTCCCTGAATTTATTTCAATATATTTTGCAGTCCATCTGTTTATCACCCAACTCTGTTCAGTTGATATGATGGTGGTGGTGGTGGTGACCAGATATTGCACAAGTTATTTAGAGGCCTTTACTAAAAATCCTCAGACGTGAATTCAAATCCCATTATGGTATTTTGATGTTGCATTTTTCCCCAGTGCTTATCTCACTGGGGATCTTCAAACTACTGAATTATGTTTTATTAATATTCTTCATGGATTTATGTCTGCTGTTCTGCTTAATCTAGCTTCTACACTAGATCCATTAGCAATGTGTTTGTCTTTTAGCTACCCTATGAAGTAGCCTCATAAGGTAATCTTGCATTAAAATCTGAATAAGTGTAAAATGTTGAACAATGAGTACTAACATCACTTTACAAACCCACAACGTGCTGACTTTAAGGAGTTTGTACATTCTCCTGTGTCTTTGTGGGTTTTCTCCAGGGGCTCCAGTTCCTACCACTCTACAAAAACGCATTGGGGTGTAGTTTGATGAAGTGTAATTTGGGCGGCACAGACTTGTAGGGCTGAATTGGCCTGTAACAGTGTTATATATCAAATTTAAATTAAAAACCTACCAGCTTGAAGGACAAGGTCAGAAAAATCATGGGAATGCCACCACGGTGTTCCCATTTGCCTCCAAGCTTGGAAATTGCTCTCCAAGCCATGCACTGTCCTGACATGGAAATGTATTGCAGTTCCTTCACTATAGCTGGGTTAAAATCCTGGAACTTACTCTGACACAGCATTGTGGGTATTCCTAAACCTCAAGAACTGTAGTGGTTCAGGAAGGTAGCTCATCACCACCTTTGCAAAGGCAGTTAGGGATGGGCAAATCACCGATAAGTCAAGTCATGAAACCCCCAAAGAAACACTTTAACAAAAAATGGGGGTATCCCGGATACCCTTTTGAGACATTAAATTCAGCTCAAAATGCTGATCCGGCATTTAAGTCAACCTTTGAAAGTCCAAAAAAATAACTCGACTGCGACAGATTTTTATTGAAAACAACAACACAATAAAACCCTTCAAAGTCGCTATCATTGACTGAAAACAACAACACATTTAGAGCCCTTCAAAATCATTCTTGCTATCATTGTCTGAAGTAAAGATAGCTGCAAGCACATCCCTACTCTCACTGTTTAAACAGTCATCAAATGGGTCCCAGGCTGTATCTGATAAGGCAGTTTCAGCTTCATTGTCAGTGTTCCACAATAAATCATCTTCCGTGCCATCAATTGCACAAGAGTTACTGACATTTTTAAATGATTTTATCACATTCTCTACATTAACTTTGTCCTATGCTTTAAGCACAAAGTTACACAGCATGCCTTGTTGGTTTTCGTGCAGTTGGATAATCATGTTGAGGAACTTTGGGGGTCAGATACAGCAATGAGCTCTCTGAACCCTTCTCCATTAACAATGGCGTGAAGCAAGGCTGTGTTCTCGCACCAACCCTCTTTTCAGTCTTCTTCAGCATGATGCTGAACCAAGCCATGAAAGACCCCAACAATGAAGACGCTGTTTACATCCGGTACCGCACGGATGGCAGTCTCTTCAATCTGAGGCGCCTGCAAGCTCACACCAAGACACAAGAGCAACTTGTCCGTGAACTACTCTTTGCAGACGATGCCGATTTAGTTGCCCATTCAGAGCCAGCTCTTCAGCGCTTGACGTCCTGCTTTGCGGAAACTGCCAAAGTGTTTGGCCTGGAAGTCAGCCTGGAGAAAACTGAGGTCCTCCATCAGCCAGCTCCCCACCATGACTACCAGCCCCCCCACATCTCCATCGGGCACACAAAACTCAAAACGGTCAACCAGCTTACCTATCTCGGCTGCACCATTTCATCAGATGCAAGGATCGACAATGAGATAGACAACAGACTCGCCAAGGCAAATAGCGCCTTTGGAAGACTACACAAAAGAGTCTGGAAAAACAACCAACTGAAAAACCTCACAAAGATAAGCGTATACAGAGCCGTTGTCATACCCACACTCCTGTTCGGCTCTGAATCATGGGTCCTCTACCGGCATCACCTACGGCTCCTAGAACGCTTCCATCAGCGTTGTCTCCGCTCCATCCTCAACATCCATTGGAGCGCTTTCATCCCTAACGTCGAAGTACTCGAGATGGCAGAGGTCGACAGCATCGAGTCCACGCTGCTGAAGATCCAGCTGCGCTGGGTGGGTCACGTCTCCAGAATGGAGGACCATCGCCTTCCCAAGATTGTGTTATATGGCGAGCTCTCCACTGGCCACCGTGACAGAGGTGCACCAAAGAAAAGGTACAAGGACTGCCTAAAGAAATCTCTTGGTGCCTGCCACATTGACCACCGCCAGAGGGCTGATATCGCCTCAAACCCTGCATCTTGGCGCCTCACAGTTTGGCGGGCAGCAACCTCCTTTGAAGAAGACCGTAGAGCCCACCTCACTGACAAAAGGCAAAGGAGGAAAAACCCAACACCCAACCCCAACCAACCAATTTTCCCCTGCAGCCGCTGCAACCGTGTCTGCCTGTCCCGCATCGGACTTGTCAGCCACAAACGAGCCTGCAGCTGACGTGGACTTTTACCCCCTCCATAAATCTTCGTCCGCGAAGCCAAGCCAAAGAAGAAACACAGCATGCAATGCCCTGCCTTTTGTAAATGACATTTTTTGCACTCGACAACCATATATTCCATCCCTTGTACATATGGTCTTTGAATGACTTGTTCAAGCAGACATCGAGAGGTTGCAATATAGACATCAAACCACCTGGGATAACCACCATGTAACTATTATGTAGTGCTAATCTACTTTTAGTGTTCTGTTAAGTGGCTACGATACATATCCCAGACCAGCAAACTCCATTCTCTTTTTTTTTAAATTTTTTATTTTTCACACTATAAACCACATTGATCAAGATACATACATTTTCCTTTTCAAATATATACAGTGTCGTTTTCTCCCCCCACCTCCCTCTTCCCATCCCACCCTTCCTACCTCCCCTCCCATTCATTTAAAGTTCAGAATCTAAGATACATTAAACCCGTCAAACAATGTTGTCACTCAATAAAAATAAAGAAATTCCACTGAGTCAATTCTTTTCATTCTCTTCTCTTTCTGTCATTTTAGGTGGTAGATGTCCCAGGTAGGTTTTCTCTATTGTGTTTCATGTATGGCTCCCATATTTGTTCAAATATTGTAATATTATTTCTTAAATTATATGTTATTTTTTCTAATGGAATACATTTATTCATTTCTATATACCATTGTTGCATTCTCAAGTTATCTTCTAATTTCCAGGCTGACATAATACATTTTTTTGCTACAGCTAGGGCTATCCTAACAAATCTTTTTTGTGCACCATCCAAATCAAGTCCAAATTCTTTGTTTTTTATGTTACTTAGGAGGAAGATCTCTGGGTTTTTTGGTATATTGCTTTTTGTGATTTTATTTAATATCTGGTTTAGATCTTCCCAAAATTTTTCCACTTTCTCACATGTCCAGATTGCATGAATTGTTGTTCCCATTTCCTTTTTACAGCGAAAACCTGTCAGTTACTGTTGGGTCCCATTTATTTAACTTTTGAGGTGTAATATATAGCCTGTGTATCCAGTTATACTGTATCATACGTAACCTCGTATTTATTGTATTTCTCATAGTTCCTGAGCATAACTTCTCCCATGTTTCCTTCTTTATCTTTATGTTTAGATCTTGTTCCCATTTTTGTTTAGTTTTACCATTTGTTTCCTCATTCTCCTTTTCTTGTAGTTTAATATACATGTTTGTTATAAATTTTTTGATTATCATTGTGTCTGTAATCACATATTCAAAATTACTTCCCTCTGGTAACCTCAGACTGCTTCCCAATTTGTCCTTCAAGTAGGATTTCAGTTGGTAGTATGCCAACACTGTATCGTGAGTTATATTATATTTATCCTTCATTTGTTCAAAGGATAATAATTTATTTCCTGAAAAGCAATTTTCTATTCTTTTGATCCCTTTTTTCTCCCATTCTCTAAAGGAAAGGTTATCTATTGTAAAAGGGATTAGCTGATTTTGCGTCAGTATTAGTTTTGGTAGTTGGTAATTTGTTTTATTCCTTTCTACATGAATCATCTTCCAAATATTGAGCAGATGATGTAATACTGGAGAATTCCTATGTTGTACCAATTTTTCATCCCATTTATATAATATATGTTTGGGTATCTTCTCCCCTATTTTATCTAGTTCTAATCTAGTCCAATCTGGCTTTTCCCTTGTTTGATAAAAATCTGATAGGTATCTTAATTGTGTGGCTCTATAATAATTTTTAAAGTTTGGCAGTTGTAAGCCTCCTTGTTTATACCATTCTGTTAATTTATCTAGTGCTATCCTTGGTTTCCTCCCTTTCCATAAAAATTTCCTTGTTATTTTCTTCAAGGAGTTAAAGAAAATAATAAGGAAATTTTTATGGAAAGGGAGGAAACCGAGGATAGCATTAGATAAATTAACAGAATTTCTCCGTCAAGTGTATTGGCAATGCCTGAAATAGGTATTGTATCCTTGGGAAAATGTTCATTTTAATATAGATAATCCTTCCTATTAGCGTTAGTGGTAAGTCTTTCCAATGCTCTAAGTCGTCCTGTAATTTTTTCATTAGTGGATAATAATTGAGTTTATATAGATGGCCGAGGTTTTTATTTATTTGTATACCTAGGTATCGTATTGCTTGCATTTGCCATCTGAATTGTGATTCTTTCTTAAATTTTGAGAAATCCGCATTATTCATTGGCATTGCTTCACTTTTGTTTGCGTTAATCTTGTATCCTGACACTTCTCCATATTCCTTCAGTTTCTTATGTTATTCTTTTATTGATATTTCTGGTTCTGTTAAGTATACTATAACGTCATCTGGAAATAAACTGATTTTATATTCCTTGTCTTTTATTTTTATCCCTTTTATTTTATTTTCTGTTCTTATCAGTTCTGCTAGTGGTTCTATGGCTAACGCGAACAATAAGGGCGATAGTGGGCATCCCTGCCTTGTTGATCTGCTTAAGTTAAATTGTTTTGATATATATCCATTTACTGTCACTTTCGCCAATGGCCCCTTATATAATGCTTTAATCCAATTCATATATTTCTCTGGTAAACTGAATTTTTGTAGTACTTTGAATAAATAATTCCATTCTATTCTGTCAAAGGCCTTCTCTGTGTCTAAAGCAACCGCTACTGTTGGAGCTTTATTTCTTCCTACTGCATGAATTAAGTTAATAAATTTACAAATATTGTCTGTTGTTCGTCTTTTTTTAATAAATCCAGTTTGGTCTAGATTTACTATTTTTGGTACATAGTCGGCTAATCTGTTTGCTAATAGTTTAGCTATTATCTTATAATCTGTGTTAAGTAAAGATATTGGTCTATATGACGCTGGTGCGAGTGGATCTTTCCCTGTCTTTGGTATTACTGTAATTATTGCTGTTTTGCATGAATCTGGTAAGCTTTGTGTTTTATCAATCTGGTTGATTACTTCCAGGAGGGGAGGAATTAATAAATCTTTAAATGTTTTATAGAATTCTATTGGGAATCCATCCTCTCCTGGTGTTTATTATTCGGTAGTTTTTTTATTATCTCTTGTATTTCTACTATTTCAAATGGTTCTGTTAATTTATTTTGTTCCTCTATTTGTAATTTCGCTAGTTCAATTTTAGTTAAAAATTAATCTATTTTGTCTTCTTTCCCTTAGTTTTCAGTTTGGTATAATTGTTCGTAGAATTCTCAGATGTTTTCATTAATCTCCGTGATTTGTTTGTCTTTTTTCCTTGATGCCAATACCATTCTCTTAGTTTGTTCTGTCTTAAGCTGCCATGCTAGAATTTTGTGCGTTTTTTCTCCTAGTTCATAATATTTCTGTTTTGTCTTCATTATGTTCTTCTCCACCTTATATGTTTGTAGTGTTTCATATTTCATTTTTTTATCTGCCAATTCTCTTCTTTTAGTTGTGTCTTCCTTCATTGCTAATTCTTTTTCTATATTTGCTATTTCCCTTTCCAACTGCTCTGTTTCCTGATTGTAGTCCTTCTTCATCTTGGTTACATAACTTATTATTTGCCCTCTGATGAATGCTTTCATTGCGTCCCATAGTATAAACTTATCTTTCACTGATTCCGTATTTATTTCAAAGTACATTTTAATTTGTCTTTCAATGAATTCTCTAAAATCCTGCCTTTTAAGTAGCATGGAGTTTAATCTCCATCTATACATTCTTGGAGGGATGTCCTCTTATTCTATTGTCAATATCAGGGGTGAGTGGTCCGATAATATTCTAGCTTTATGTTCTGTTTTTCTAACTCTGTCTTGCATGCGAGCTGATAACAGGAATAGGTCTATTCTTGAGTATGTTTTATGTCTACCCGAATAATATGAATATTCCTTTTCCTTTGGGTGTTGTTTCCTCCATATATCCAAAAGTTGCATTTCTTGCATCGATTTAATTATAAATTTGGTTACTTTGATCTTTCTGTTAATTTTTTTCCCAGTTTTATCCATGTTTAAATCCAAATTAAGGTTGAAATCCCCTCCTATTAGTATGTTCCCTTGTGTGTCTGCTATCTTCAAAATAATATCTTGCATAAATTTTTGATCTTCTTCGTTAGGTGAATATACATTGAGTAAATTCCAAAACTCCAAATATATCTGACATTTTATCATTACATATCTCCCTGCTGGATCTATTGTTTCCTCTTCTATTTTAATTGGTACATTTTTACTGATTAATATAGCTACTCCTCTAGCTTTTGAATTATATGACGCTGCTGTTACATGTCCTATCCAATCTCTTTAATTTCTTGTGCTCCATTTCAGTTAAGTGTGTTTCTTGCACGAATGCTATATCAATTTTTTTATTTTTTCAGTAAATTTAGCAGTTTCTTCCTTTTGATTTGGTTATGTATTCCGTTAATATTTAAAGTGATATAGTTCAACATAGCCATTTCATACTTTGTTTATCTTTCCTTTCTGTTTCCTCATCGTCACCTTTCCTTAACAATTTCTGCTTTCTTTTTTTGAACACTTTATAAGACAACATTTCTAAAACATCAAACATTTCCCTTATTCTCCTATCTAACATTTCTTTAACCCCACTATCCCCTCCCCTTCCTGAGTTGCCTTTTATCCCTTGTCGGGCAACCACATCTCCCCTCTCCATTTGGATTTGCGAATTCACTCGCAAGCGTCAACTGATTTCGCAGTGACCGTAACTCCTCCCCACCCAGATCCCCCCAGAAAAGATTTTAATTTTCATATACAACAAAGGTCACTCTCTTAATTCCCTCCTTACTTCCTCTCTTCCCTTTCTTTCCCTTATTAATTCTTATCTATACTCTATATATTTTCTTTTAAATACGCATACACTCATGTACACACATATATAGATACACACATATATAGATACACACATATATAGATACACACATATATAGATACACACACACATAGATACACACATATATAGATACACACATACATATATATAATATATATATATATACACACACACATACATATAGTTCGTGGTCATTTTTGCTCTCGTTACATGTCTTCATCTCTCTGTCTGTTTTGTAGTTGTTCTGCAAATTTTCGTGCTTCCTCTGGATCTGAGAATAGTCTGTTTTGCTGCCCTGGAATAACTATTTTAAGTACCGCTGGGTACTTTAGCATAAATTTATATCCTTTTTTCCATAGTATCGCTTTTGCTGTATTAAACTCCTTTCTCTTCTTCAGGAGTTCAAAACTTATGTCTGGATAGAAAAATTTTTTTTGACCTTTGTATTCCAGTGGCTTTTTGTCTTCTCTTATTTTCTTCATTGCTTTCTCCAATATATTTTCTCTTGTTGCATATCTTAGGAATTTTACTAAGATGGATCTTGGTTTTTGTTGTGGCTGTGGTTTAGGGGCTAATGTTCTATGTGCCCTTTCTATTTCCATTTCTTCCTATAATTCTGGTCTTCCTAGGACCCTGGGGATCCAATCTTTTATAAATTCTCTCATATTCTTGGCTTCTTCATCTTCCTTAAGGCCCACTATCTTTATATTATTTCTTCTATTATAATTTTCCATTATATCTATCTTCTGAGCTAACAGCTCTTGTGTCTCTTTAACTTTTTTATTAGATTCTTCTAATTTCTTTTTTAAGTCCTCTACTTCCATTTCTACGGCTGTTTCTCGTTCTTCTACCTTGTCCACTCTTTTTCCTATATCTGACATGACCATCTCTAATCTATTCATTTTTTCTTCTGTACTTTTAATTCTTCTTTTTATTTCACTAAATTCTTGTGATTGCCATTCTTTTACTGATTCCATATATTCTTTAAAAAAAATATCCATTGTCTTGCCTTTCCCTTCTTCTTCCATTTCTCTATGTTCTTCTTCTTCTTCCTCTGGGTTGGTCATCTGTTGTTTCCTTGATTTCTTTTTACTCTCTTCTTTCTTGTTGTTTTCTATGTTCTCTTCTTGTTGTTGTGCTGTGGCTGTCATTCTCAGCTGTGGAGATCGACTCCTCAGCTGTGGAGATCGACTCCTCAGCTGGTCCCCCCTCCCGTCAGTGTTTTTTTGTCTTGCACATCCGCGCATGCGCGAGGAGTCGCGCATGCGCGGTTGCACATTTTTGTTTGGCTCCGCGAGCCATTTTTGTAGCCCCGAGCTCGGGACTTCGACTGACCTGAGGGAGCGGGCTTCTCTCTCCTCGGACAAGTAAGGCCTTCACCTTCTTCTTCCGACGTCTTTTCTTCTTCTTTTCTTCCCGTTGCTTTCAACTTTTCTTTCTTCGCTGCCATTTTCTTTCCACCTTTACTTTCACTTTATTTTAATTTTTGTGTTTGTGCCTTTCTGTTTTCTGTGTTTTTTTAAAACTTTTCTGGAGAGGGCTGGAGTTCCCCGACCGGCCACTACTCCATCACGTGACTCCTCGCAAACTCCATTCTTTGTGTAAACCCCCCTGGCTGCCTGTTCCATACATTGTCTATCCATAGTTTTACACTCTTCATCCATCCATCCATCCTTTTTCATGAAAATGTAAGCTTGTAGGGTATTTCATTTTCGGTTTAATTTTGTGTTTGAAGATTACAATGGATCTTTGTCCTGTCAGCCACCGATAAACCTGGCCATTTCATGGTTTGCAGTCTTAACACCTTTCCGTGCCGCTGTTCTATTGCCTATCATGTTGAAATACATGGGAGTTTCAATAATATTTTTGTAATTTGCCAGTGCAAACTGGTATTTCTGCTGGTTACGTATAATAAACCGGTGAAAAATTTATGATCAAGATCTTTTGGTAGTTTCTGTGCAATTTTTTGGGGGTATAATACCAGATTTTTCCTGTTCATGAAACTATTGCACTAGCCTACTGTAGCCTCAAAATCATCACTGAGGTCTGGGTGCGAATTGGCCCACTTCAGTACAAATTATCTTGTTTTATTTTGTGTGACTATGTAGCAATCTTGCATCTGTTCAAGTACCCATTCTGCAATGTGATTTTCCAACTCTGGCTGATTCCTTTTTTCAAAGAACATTGCCTTTTTGGTATGTTTCTTAAAGTATCTCTTTTCCTTCAGTTGCTTACCAACTTCTCATGCACATCAAATTTTCTTGTAGCAGGGCAGTTGTTGGTTTTCTTGGGCATTTGTATCACTTTCAACTTAAAGCTCGCTTCATATTTTCGTCACGGGCTGCATTGTGTCGATGGACCCTTCATGATAGCAATCACCTCCAGCCAACGCCCAGCAGATCAATCCACGCAATCTATGGCTGTTGACGTATAGGAACATAGGAAGTAGGAACAGGAGTATATGCTGGTCAATGGCCTATCTCTGGCATCGCAAGCTTTGGGGGTCGAATTATATGCCGGTCAACAGGGCATCTCAGGCAGCCAGGAAATTGGGGTTGACTTGTATGCTGGAGGTATCATAAAACCCTTAAAATGCAGCTGAAAAGAGGGGTTGTTGACTTATTTTCAGAAATATACGGTAAATGCTAATTCAGCCTGCAAAGACCAAATCACTTGAATAAATAAAAACAAATCTGGAAGTACTGAATTTGTTTTTTTTTGACTCAGGTATCACTTTTAAATGTGGCAAAAAGAGCTTGCAAAGTCTTTCTTGCAACTATCCATTATATGCAAGTTTGAATGTTTAGTGCCCCACCTTAACATACTGGAATGGGATAGTCTCAAGTAATCAGAGCTCAGATGAGCCAGCTATGCAAGTAGAGTAGGTACATGAGAAAGTCACAGGCTAGGTATTCTGATGTAAGTAAATTGCCAACTAACCTCCCATGGTCCCCATTGCCTTGCCTTGTTTATGTGGTGCAAGTCAGCAAAGTGATGGTCTGTTCTTTACGTGTCTAGATGAGTACAATTCCATCAATGCTCCATTGGTTTGGAACTCCATCCACCATCCTAAACATCAACTCCTTGCAGCGCAGGCAGCATCTTCAGTATCCATGACCTCCAGAGCCAATGTGGACAGCATTCATTTGGAAAAATCACCTGCAATTTCCCCTCCAAATTGCACACTGTCCTAACTTGGTAACATGTTGCTCCTTAATCAAGAGAGTCTATTGCAGGGTTTCAGGAGGCTGCTTACTGTCACCACCTCAAAAATAGTATTGGTTAGATGGTAGATGCTGTCCACCTCGCACAAAATGAATAATAATGCTTGGATTACTTTCTCCAATAGTCGATCATTGACTTTTGAATTGAAGTCATGAAGAATATTATAAATGCATACTTCCCCCACTTGCTCTTTACCTTTTACCTATTTTCTTTAGAGCTTAATAGGAATATTGTGATGAAAACTTTTGAAGTGTGTGTGTGATATATTTTTCAGGCTCAGTCTTCATACATAGCCAATTCTGGAAATCTTGCAATCTTGTCTGAAAATGCAACTTCTGAGCAGTCAGGAGGTAAGTTAGTGATCATATGAGAAAGAAAAAGATTATAATATGAAAATGATGACAATAAATTGATGTTGAATATGGACAGAAGTCTTGTGCCATGTAATGTTCAATTGTACTTCATAGCTTCTCTCTCGTGTGGTCATAATCATCAATTATAAAGGGCGAAGTAGATTAAGGAACTTTGGAAATTTTCATTATTTTGAAATAATTACATTTCTCTTTGTAACGTTTATGGAATAATTCCAAATTTCTACCATTTAAAAAAAAATGTCGAACTTTATTCTTGAGACTTAGTTCTACATTTTGGGTTATATCCTGACGTGTAGTCTCCCCAAGTCAGCTGATACAGTTTTTTTCCATCTATTCTTTTTGATTTCTGTGATATTTTGAATTGATCAAATCATACAGTATCCCAAATTATGTGGAATAAGATCCAGGTGTCTGAAATCTACTTCCTTAAATGAACTGTCAGTGTCAGCCCAAGTATCATTTTTTTATACACTTTCCTAAGCACTTCTCACAATACCCTTGATGGTGGAACCAGGGCTGCAACTTGTGTTTCAGGCCTCTTCCTTCTGAAATAATTGTCAACCAGAAATGTATACAATACTGCCAAAGTAACTCTAACTCAAAAAGATAACTTTTTAAAAAAAACTTGTATAATGTTTTCATCTGTACAACATAGACCCATCCCTTCACCTCCTGTTTCTTTGGACCCACACTATTAGCTGTTTACTTCTCTGTTATATCTTGTTTTGGGTTCTTTGAATGACTGTTTACTGACTTTAATTTTTTTTTGCCATAATTGCCTATTTAATCATTCTTTATTTACAATACATAATTTAATGCTGATGTTCATACATTTAATTCATCCTTTACTTAACATTTTTCTTTTGGCAAATTTACTTGTGGCTTTCATTCTCTATATGTGAGTTATTCTGAAATATGTTAATATTGATTACCTCAACAAAAGTCCTTGCCAGAGCTCACTAATCAACTTTTACAAATCAAAGTTTGTGGCCACTGGAATCGCAGTGGACACGACAAAATAACCACACAAGGCGTTTTTAGAGTGAATCAAACGGATTTACTCTTCATCACCCACGCAACCTTTTAAAAGCCTGGATTGTGCACTCGACACATGCTGACTTCATCATGCACTGATGTCACATGGCTGGTTCGATGCCTTCTGGGAGTTGTAGTGCCACCATAGTGCAGCTACAAGTCAACATTATTCAGATTTTGCCTTTTAGCATTCAGGCAATTTATTTTTGAAGTCAAACTTCAAATTTATTGTCAGAGTACATGGATGAGATTCTTTTTCCTGCGGGCGAGGCAGAATTTTTAATTAACGCTAACCACCAAAGTATAGGAAAGATATCAACAAATTGGAGAGAGTGCAGAGAAGATTTACTAGAATGTCACTGGGGTTACAGGGCCTAAAATAGGGAAAGGTTAAATAAGTTAGGTCTTTATTCTTTGGAGCATAGAAGGTTGAGGGGGTATTTGATTGAGGTATTTAAAATTATTAGGGATATAGATAGAATTAATGTGGAGAGGCTTTTTCCTTCAAGAAGTGGGGAGGAGGGGACATGAGTTGAGAGTTAGGGGACAAAAGTTTAGAGGAAACATGGGGGGGGGGTACTTTTTTACTCAGAGAGTGGTGGGTGTGTGGAACATGCCCAGATGAATGGCGGAGACAGGCTCAATATTAGCATCTAAGGAGAAGTTGGATATGTATATGGATGGGAAAGGAATGGAGGGTTATAGGATGAAAGGTTTGGTGGGAGAAAATGTTCAGCATGGACTAGAAGGGCGAATTCGGCCTGTTTCTAGGCTGTAATTGTTAAATGGTAACTATAAACTGAATTAGAAATGTAAACTGTTCATATACTGAAAAAAAATTAAAATTCAGTAATAAATAATGAGCAAAGTGAGAATTCTCAAATGAATCCTGATTAAGTGTTGTTTAGGAATCTGATGGTTGAGGGCAATGTTCTCTCCAATTTTTAAGTAGTCAGTGTGCACAAAAATCTTGTGCATATTTTTTTCCTGTGACAAAAGTATGTGCGCACAGAATGCTTGTACAAATGTAAACTGGAAATTGTTTCAAGATAATTTTGGTACAGCCCATCCCATGGCTGATAAAACTGTTTTGGTATGATTTAATATAATACAAGTATAATTGTTGTTCCATTAAATAAAACATCAATGGGTATTATTTTGAATAATAATAATTACTTACTATATTTTGGGTAACTAAGCTTTTGTGTTCCTATTAACTTCCTTTGTATGCTGGTTGCAAATGTGTATGCACACGCATAGATTAGAGGGAACAGTGGATGAGAGTAGCAATTATTTCTGAACCTGGAGGTTAGAGTACTGTGGCACCTGTTCATCTTTCCTTTTTTAAAATTATTTTTTGAATATTTATAAATGAAAAAAAACAGAATATAGGATTCAACAATAATACATTGAATATAAAATCATAGAAAAACATTCATAATATCTAAAAAAAGAGAGCCCTCTTCTTCCAGCACCCTGTCCTCAGATTCAAAAGAAAAGGAGACACGCAGCAGGGAATAGAGGGAGATAAAAGAAAGAAAATAAAAAAGAAAAAGCAACAGGAGCAAGGTTTGACATCTGAGTCACATCATTTTAAAATATATTTCTAATAAAGAGTATACTAATTGACAAATATAAAAATAAATTATACAGTCTGAGCATTTAAGTTATTTAAATAAGGTTGCTAAATTTTGTCGAACATACTATATCTATTCCTCAGACTACAAGTAATCTCAAGGGAAATACAACTTTGCACTTCCATGTTGAAATGATCAATGTTACCACTATACATTTCCTGGCTATTGACAATGCAATTTTAACAAATTAAAGTTAACTTTTATAACTGCCGAATTCCCCAGAAGAAACAATTTTGGGGCAAGAGGGAAGTTCACCCCCACAACTTTTGTCAACACTCCCCCCAATTCTATCCAAAAGGGTCTTAATTTTAGGCAAAATAAGGTGGAATGTAAAACGATACCAAACCGAAAACACATATCAGAAAATTATGGTTTATTTTTATGTATCTTTTGAGGTGTGAGATATAATTGGTTTAGAAAATTATAATGAATTAGTCTACAAATAATTAATTAATTAATACTATCTACACATAGATCTAACTAACGTTGTGAATCGATTACAGTGCCCAAATCTGATTCCCATTTCTCCCTTGATCTATGTAGTCCAGATTTTGGGCTTCGATCTTGGATCAGAGATACCAGTAACTTTGGTTGCATTCCCCTTTCAAATTAGAATTTCCACGTCTGAGCACATTGGTAGGACCATTAATGGTCCCCACTTTTCCCTTAAAGAAGATCACAATTGGAGATAGCAGAAGAATGTGTTTTTAGGTAAATTATATTTATTTTTAAGTCCCTCAAAAGACTTAAATTGCCTCAGTTGATCATAACAACCTTCAATGCATCTGATACCACGTTGGTACCAGGTAGCTAAGATTCTATTACCCAAAGTCATGGGTATTAAACTGTTTTGAAATAGGCGTCTTTGAGGATAATCCTTTTAATCCCACAAATTGTTTAATTTTATCCCAAATATAAATTACATGTTTCAGTAATGGGTTATTTGTTTTCCTTTTAATTAATTTAAAATTCTATTTATAAATAAGTTCTCTGCCATCTTCTCTCCTACCATGTGCAAGCTAATTATAGCCCAGGAAGGAGTTGCCTCATTCAAAAAAAAAGCAACAAAACAAATTTGTGCAACTAAATAATAAATAATATATATTTTTTATAAATTCAGTAATTTTAACCCTCCCAATTTATAATCCCAAGTCAATTTATCCATGGAAATTCTAGAATCTCTACCTGACCAAAGAAATGAACAAATAGGTCCGTTAAGAATTTAAAAAAAATTATTGATAGTGGGATAGATAAGGATTGAAAAAAGTATTGACGTATTGGCATTATCTTCATTTTTACACAATTTACTTTGCCCAATAATTTAATGGGCAGGTTTACCTACCTATGACCTGTATGTATTTCCTGATGTCAGCAGTGAGAACAGAGCATGTCTTGGGTGGTGTGGATCCTTGATGATTGATGCTGCTCTCTGACTGCAATGTTCCATATAGAAGTCGATGGTGGGAGAATTTTTCTTATGATATACTGGGATGTGTCCACTGACTTTTGCAGCGCTTTCTACTCAGAGGTATTGGTGCCTTCAAACCAGCCATGATTCAGCTGGTTAGCACACTTTCCACTACACATCTTTAGAAGTTTGCCACGGTTTCAAATGACCTATTGAACCTCTTCAAACTCCTGAGGAAGTGAAGGCACTGACCTACTTTCTTCACAATTGTATTAGTATGATGGGGCCAGGAAAGGTCCTCAGAGATAGTGACTCCCAGAAATGTAAATTTGCAGGTCAAGGTCACAAAATTAGAGAAAAATGTGGAACGTGACATCTTTTGTATGCAATAACAATCTATTTTAATGGATTGGGTAGAGGAAGGAAGGATATCTGCATAGGCTGAATCATAAGTAAATAAGTCTGTAGCAGTTTTAAGTAAACGTACAGAATTGAAAGATAGGGTGTTGTGCTAAATTTGTGTAAAACCACACTGTCAGTATTGTATACATTTCTGGCTGACAATTATTTAAGAAGAAGTCAGTGTGCCATTGGATTTGTTCAGCCAAATATCAGTGCTTATTTCCCCATATGAAAAGTCCCACCAAAGAGAAATCTGATACTTCAATATAATGTTGAGAGAGTGCTTCACGGACAAGGGTCTGTTGAATGTGATGTTAATTTAAAATCCCTCTGTCTCCCCAAGTAGACTATCCCATGGTCGTACTTTTGAAGAACATCGGAATTGTCTTGTACCTTGCTAAATATTTATTCCCCAATCTATGTTCTAAAACAAATTATCTACTCATTATTACACAGCTGTAGATGTGTTTGTTGTTATATTTCTATCTTGCCAAAGCAATTCTATCTCAAAAAGTAGTTCATTACCTACACTTAGAAATAAAGCTTTGGTTTGTAATATAAACTCTTTTTTTTAAAAAAAAATCTTCTGTAAATAATTTCACAGCTCTCTATCCCTGTCTGTATCCTGAGTTGTCACAGTTTATGGGGCTCAATCTGAATGATGAAGAGATACAAAAGAATATGAGCTTGGTTGCAGCTTCAGATGTAAGTGATACACTTCTTAGTTTCTATATTATGCTATGTGATTGAAAAATTTGTTTATTTCCTATAATACAAGGTCATAGTGAACAAAGGAAAAGACTTTTAAAAATATATTTCTGCTTTAATATACACAGCAAACTGTTGCTAGACCATCCAGTGTAAATTACATGGTGGCACCAGTGACTGGAAATGATGTAGGTTTCCGGAGAGCTGAAGTAAAACAAGGTATTCGGGAATTGATTCTCTGCAAGGATCAGGATGGCAAGATTGGTATTCGCCTAAAGTCAATTGATAATGTAAGTATAACTTTAATTTTGTGTAGCTGAGAGGTTTGCAATGTTGAGATTATTCTGAAAAAGTCAAAGGTCATAAGAACATACCTGACGTCACATGCAAGCCTAAGATTCTTTTTCCTGTGGGCCAGTCAGAATTCTACTTAGAACCATAGAACATTGCACCACAAAAAACAGACCCTTCTAGTCTGCCAAACTATTCTGCCTAGTTTCCACTGACCTGCATCCAGTCCATAGCCCTGCATACCCCTTCCATCATGTACTTGTCCACATTTTCCTTGAATATGAAAATTGAGCCTGCATTTGCCACTTCAGCTGGCAGCTCAATCCACATTCTAACTACTCTCTCCTAGTGAAGAAATCCCCCCCCCCCCAAGCTTTTTCCCTTTCACCCTGAACCCATGTCCTCTAGTTTGGATCTCACCTGACCTCAGAGGGGGAAAAAGCCTACTTGCATTTACTTATCATGATTTTGTATACCCCTATCAAATCTCTTATTCTTGCATGCTCCAGGGAATAAAGTTCTAACCTATTTAACCTTTCCCTGTAACTCATTTTCTAAAATTTTGGCAACATCCTAGCAAATCTTCTGTGCACTCTTTCATAGTTATTGATAGCTTTCCTGTAGTTAGGTGACAAAAACTGCACTCAATACTCCAAATGTGGTCTCACCAATGTCTTGTATAACTTTACCAATACATCCCAACTTCTATAATTAATATTTTGATTTATGAAAGCCAATATGTCAAAGGTTTTACAACCCTTTCTGGTAATTATGTATCTGTATTCCCATATGCCTCTGTTCTTCACTCCTCTGTGTCCTACCATTACCTTGTAAGTCCTACCTTGGTTTGTCCTTCCAAAATGCCTCACACTTGTCTGCATTAAATTTTGCAGCCCATTTTTCCAGCTGGTCTTGATCCCACTGCAAACTTTGAAACCCTTCCTGGCTGTCCACTGCACCTCCAATCTCAGTGTCCTCTGCAAACCTGCTGATCAAATTTACCACATTATCACCCAGATGATTGATGTAGATGACTTGTGGGTAGTGTGCAAATCTGTACTCAAGAAAAGGTATGAATACAAAAGAGAAATATAAACAATCTGCAATGCAGAGGGAAGAAAAAATATCCAGTAATAAATAATGTGCAAAGAAGGAGTCCTTAAATGAGACTGAGTTTGTTGTTTAGGAATCTGATGGTGAAAGGGTAGCTGTCGTTCCCAAACCTGGTGGTACAAATCTTGTGGCACCTATACCTCTTTCCTGACGGCAGCAGCAAGAACAGAGCCTATACTGGGTGACACGGTCCCTTGATGATTGCAGCTGCTTTCTGATGGCAGTGTCCATGTAGATTTACTCGATGGGAGTTCGGCATGTCTTATGCTGGGCAGTATCCATGACCTTTTGCAGGGCTTTTCACTCAGAGGTATTAGTGCCCTTATTACCATGCTGTGATGCAGCCAGTCAGCATACTTTCCACTACACATCTGTGGAAGTTTACTAAATTTTTGATTTTTGTTCCTATCTCCTCCTGAGGCCACAATGTTTTTGTGGCTGGTCCAGCTCATTTTCTATTCAGTGCTGACTCTCCAGAATGTTGAGAGTGGAGGGCTTGCCAATGGTAGGTATTAAATCCTCTTCCTGGAGAAGACTGATTTTTGACACTTTTGCAGCATGAATTTTACCTGGTAAAAGATAAAGGTTCCATTATTGTGTCATGTAATACTACATTTAGAATGTAACACACATGAACTTTTTTAACTTTTGTATGGTGGACAGAGAGTTGCCACTTTGTCCAGTGCCCCTCACAGAAACCGAAAGCACCTGGTGTTTTGAAGTGGTCTCCCCTCCAAATACTGACCAGTCCTGTGCATGTTTAGCTTCTGAAATCAGACAATCTCAGGCATATTCAGGCAGTTAGGTGGTACTTGTAAGCTATGTCAGAATCTTGTCGAGATCATGTGTGCAAAGAAAAATCAATTCATTTGCTCATGAATTGTAATTGAAATTGAGCTGACACCACGCCAAGCTCAATTTCAATCACAATTCATGAGGTTGAGGTGCAGTGCCATTCCCAAGTTTGTAAACAAATTGAGCATTTCTTATTGCAATAAAGTAGCACTGGAAGTGATTATATAAATTTGTATTTTGGAGAGTTTTTCTTGAATTTGTTCTTGATTGAGATGGTGGATTTGATCAGTAATTCGACTGGGATGGTAGAAGTATGATATTTATTCTTGGGAAATGATTTATTTTACCAATTACCTATTTCCTTTCTCGCCACTCTACTAAAAACATCTATCAACATTTATCAATTCTTTGTGTGTTATAATTTATATTTGCATATTTCTTTCCTAACTTAAAAAAAAATTAAATTAAAATTTAGACATACAACATAGTAACAGACCATTTTGGCCCACGAGTACATGCGGCCCCATTACGCCTGATTGACCTACACACCCGGTATGTTTTTGAATGATGGGAGGAAACTGGAGCCCTCTGGGGAAAACCCACACAGGACTACCCTAATGTACAAACTCCTTACAGACAATGCATAATTTGAATCCCAGCCCTGATTGTAACAGCATTGCACTAACCATGCAGCCCCAAATGTGTTTCATTAAAGTTTTTCGTTTCTGGTAATTGGTCCTTATACATTTCTAAAATAAACCCCTGAATTTCTAAGGCACTTATTCCTGGGAAATGGCCTAAAGAGATTGTTTCAATCTGCATGAGCAAGCAAACAGAGTACTTCAGAAGGGAGAGTGGCAGGGTTGGTTGATGAGAAGAAATATGAGTTTGACTGAGAGAGAGGCTGAGGAAACAAAAAGGGTAGATCAATGATAAAGGGAGGTTATCAAGGAAATGAGGTCTAAAAGATCTTGCAATACTTGTGTGTCCTAAGTTTTTGAATGTCTTGTATGTATTTCATGTACATGTGCACCAAGTTGGTCTCTAGATTGGACCTCTTTGCTATTGTATCAATGCCTTGCTTTGTCTAGCGAGCACACATTCATGTGCAACAGCCTCCAAGTTTGAAAAAAGTTCATGCACAGGCAACTACCTCCCCTCAAACCAGGAGGGTAAATAAAAATGTTCCCAAAATATAACTTTGTTGAAATAATTGCACTAAGTTTTAGCTTTGCATAGATAGTATGTTTGTAATATTATTATTAAAACTGTGGTCTCTAATACAACATTTTGCTGAGCAAGAAGCACTTAACCATATTTTCCATTGTGCAACTGAATACTTTTTTTCTTCTTCCTCACACCCCCTCATCCCACAGGGTATCTTTGTTCAACTTGTGCAGGCAAATTCTCCAGCTTCACTGGCTGGCTTACGATTTGGTGACCAGGTTCTGCAGATAAATGGTGAGAATTGTGCAGGTTGGAGCAGTGACAAGAGTCATAAAATGCTGAAACAAGCATCAGATCAAAGGATTAGTCTCATTGTTCGTGACAGGTAAAAAAAAATCTAATTATTTTTGGTTTCTAAGGCAATTTGCATCTTGTGCCAAAGGAAACTGTAGAGGCGTATACGACGACGACATTTAATAGGTACAGAATGTACACAGAGAGGGGAGGCTTAGACAGATATGGACCAAACACAAGTGGCCAAGAGTAGTGGGAAACTTAAAAATTGGGAAAACTTTAAAAAGCAACAGGGCCACTGAACAAGCACTTAAGAAAGGGAAGGCAGATTATGACAAGCACAAAATATGAAAACAGATGTAATAAAAACTTCCTCTAAAGCATCAGAGGCCTTAAACAACTATTTGTGGTGGTTTTCATGTTGAAAGACCCATCTAACATGCCAAAGGGTGATGTTATATGAGTTGAGGACCATCACTGAAAAGGTCAAGTTCAACAAACTCGTGGGTCTCAGGGTAGACGAGTCTCTGGACTTAAAGGTACCAAAATAAATTTGAAAGTCATAGTAGAGGCTTTTGTGATAATTTACTAAAATTCTTTGTACTCTGGGAAGATCATGGTAGATTAGGTCAACAAATGTCATGCCAGTGTTTTAAAAAAAAGATTAGGGTGTAAAGGAAGGTAACATTCAGCCAGTTAGCCTCATCCTTGCAGTTAGGGAAAACACTTGAAGTTATCATTAAAATAAAGCAAGACATCTAGATAGATTTTGTCCATCAGGCAGATTCAGAAGGGGCAGATTTGACAAATTCACTGGAGTTCTTTGAGGGTGTAGCAAGAACAGGTATGCACTTGGATTTTTGGAACATGGTGGTACATAAAAGCCATCCATGAGGGGATGCATGTAGTTGGTGGTAATGTTATTAACATGGATAAAGGATCACTTTACAATAGACAATAATTGATGAGCAGAGTGGTGCAGGGTCGGTGATGGACCCATAACTGTTCACAATATATATTAATGACTTGGAAGATGGAACAGAATATAACATATCTAAGTTTGCAGATGACACTAAATTGAGGAGAGAAGTAAATTGTGCAGAGGCTACAGAGTGGGCAGGGGTCTGGCAGATACAATACAATTCTCAATAAATGTGAGGTCATCCACTTTGACAGGAAATAAAATAAGGTGGTGGTGCAGAGGAAATTCACCAGGTTTTTTCTGGCGATGAGGGGAGGGATTTGCCTCCTGAGATACTGGCTATAATCCAGAAGGATGAGAGGTGATCTTTATCGAGACAAGATCGTGTAGAACCACAAAAGTTGTTTCACTGGTGGGTGTGATTTGAACTAAGGGATGTAGCCTGAGGATTCAGGGGTGTTGATTTAAGATAGAGATGAGGAGGAACTGTTTTTTCCCTAGAGTAGAAAATCTGGAAATCTCCACCTAAGGAAGCAGTTGAGGCTACCCTATTAAATATACAGGCACTCCTCTACTTATGATGGGATTACATTCCAATAAGTATATTGTAAGTCATAAAAATCATGTTGAAAAAGAATTGGTACAGTTACCTGGTTTTGGTGGAGCGATTGATATCATGTGTGTATGGGTATTCACCATTCATGTACATAGGTGAAAGCACACTGGGCCTGAAGAATGTTTGAAGCATTGAACTAAAATTAATTGCTGGATGGTGGGGATGCTAAAGTGACAGGGTCATCAATTTCTCTCTCCTGATGCTGCTGGAGGACAGCTCATAGAAGACGCTGTGTCATCAGCGCTTGTTGGTGGTTTAACAGGTATAGTCTTCAGGAAGATATCAATTTTTGACTGGACAATTTGTTTCTTCACTGTAAATCTCTCGTAATTGACTTCCATTTCTTCTAACATCTGTACGTCACTATTGATAGTAGTGGGCGCCTCAGCCAATTTCTTTGTTGTGAACTTATTGGTGCCTTGGTTATAACCTCTACTTCCTCAGTCTCATTATCTTCATTTCTTGCTTCCTCCAGTTCGATCAGTTGTTAATTGGAAAGTTCAAAAACCAGTCTTCAAATAATGATAATATCATCCAGACTTTCTTGTTATGGTGATCATAAATAGGAAGTGTATGCTTGCTCACATTCTTGAATGCTCCAGGGTTCTCAGAGTGGTAGATTAGGAAAGGCTTCAATTTGAACCCTGCAACATTTCCACCCAAAAGCAGCGTAACACAGTCTTTGAATGCCTTGAATCCTGGCATTGTCTTGGCCTATTGATCAATGTAGGTATACGCTTCTAGAACAAGCTCGTCTCATCAACATTAGATATTTATTTCGGC
Source organism: Narcine bancroftii (assembly GCF_036971445.1). Classification (NCBI taxonomy): domain Eukaryota; kingdom Metazoa; phylum Chordata; class Chondrichthyes; order Torpediniformes; family Narcinidae; genus Narcine; species Narcine bancroftii. Next base: position 296,688,766 of record NC_091470.1, on the reverse strand, counting down.
AAATATTTTTCATCATCAATTATCCTATGCAGTTCTTCCTTAAAAGCTTCGGCAGCTTCAGTATCAGCACTTGCCGCCTCACCACTGACCTTCACATGCTTTTTGAAGCATTGGAACCACCCATGACTTGCTGTAAATGTTTGCGTGGAAGATCATCAGCATGTTGAAAAGACTTCTTGCCATAGCCTAAGCAGTATCTGCTTTTGTATTTGATCTTCCATCCATGTGACAAGTAATCTTTCCACATCATCAATTGGCCCAGCTCATTTCCTGTTGACAATTTCACTGCATCACTGATTCAATTCTTATCCTTTAAGATGGCCGAGATCATCCATTGCGAAAGTCCTAACTCGCGTGCTATAGCCATTACCGGGTTGCTATCTTCACGCTGAGCAAACATCCTGAGTTTTGTCTTCAGAGTGATTGCTTTCCTCTTTTTCTTCTCACCAGAAGCGGGAGACATACATGGGCATTTAGTAGACATGGGATGTGAAATCACAAAATTAAAAAAAATGCTTTCAACACAGTATTGTTTGTTTAACTTGCGGTTGTTTAAACTTTTTTGAGTGATTGCAAGAGACTGCGCATGTGGTTGAGTGGATCCTGTGGCTCTCTGCCAACGCCCAGCATTATGAGAGAATTGTACATGCGGGAACAAACAGATCAAATTTCAAAATACAGCTTCTACCCATCGTAACTTTGAAAAATCGTTAGTAGAGGAGTGTCTGTATTTAAGACACCAATAGATGTTTGCATAGTAGGGGAATGAAGGGTAATGGGGGTGGGACTGATGGACTAGATGACCTACTCCTGCTTATTCTGGGGAATTGTTGAATGCAAATATGAATTTAGCTATCACAAGTTTGTACTTGGTTCAAGTACACAAGTTGTGTACTAGGTCATCATGGTATTGTAGAGTATAATATATTTGACAAACCTGGTTAAAGGAGGGCTGAGTATGGATGTTGTTAATGCAGATCCAGAAGACATTTGATTAAAATATTTTCTAACATGTTGATATTGTTGAAGCAGAGAAATCTGAGAATAAACTATTAATTATTAAGATGACTTGTCAAATTTTTGGCTCTGACTCCAATTTTCTCCCTGATCCTCAGATGTCCAAAAAATCTAGCTCAGGCATGAACATAATACTTTATAAATCAGCATTAGTTCAAGGGTAGAGAATTCCGAAGGTTCACAGGTTGAATAAGAAATTGCTCATCAGTCCTCAAGAAGCAGATTATAATCTTGGAGAATATACAGTTTAGACACAAGGCAATATCCTTATTCAAGATATTAACGATCTGGATGTAGGGGTAGAAAATTGGATAAGCAAGTTTGCGGATGACACAAAGATTGGTGGTGTTGTGGACAGTGAGGTAGATTACCGTAGATTAAAAGGTGATTTAGGAAGGCTGGAGGTGTGGGCTGAGAAATGGCTGATGGAATTTAATACAGATAAATGTGAGGCGCTGCATTTTGGAAAGGCAGATTTAAATAGGTCATATACATTGAATGGTAGACAATTGAGGAGTGCAGAGCAACAAAGGGATTTAGGAGTTATGGTAAATAGTACCCTCAAAGCTGATACTCAGGTAGATGGTGTGGTGAAGAAGGCATTTGGAATGTTGGCCTTCATAAATCGGAGTATTGAATTCAAGAGTAGGGAGGTTATGATGAAATTGTACAAGGCATTGGTGAGGCCAAATTTGGAGTACTGTGTACAGTTTTGGTCACCAAATTATAGGAAAGATATAAACAAAATAGAGAGGGTGCAGAGAAGGTTCACGAGAATGTTGACAGGATTTCAAGGTTTGAGTTACAGGGAAAGGTTGTGTAGACTGGGGCTTTTTTCTCTGGAGCGTAGAAGATTGAGAGGGGACATGATAGAGGTGTTTAAGATTTTAAAAGGGACACAGAGTAAATGTGGATAGGCTTTTTCAATTAAGAAAGGGGGAGATTCAAACTAGAGGACATGGTTTAAGATTGTTAATGGGACTAGGACGGTGGGGATTTGCTATGGCATGGACTAGTAGGGCCGAACTGGCCTGTTCTGTGCTGTAAGTGGTTATATGGTTATAAGAATTTTAAATCCCTGGGGAAATAAAAAAATGGAAACGTGGCATGCATTCATAGGTGAAATTCTCCAAAACCTTGTCATCTTCTGGAAATATTAGTTTAAGAGAATGCCCAGGAAGAGCAAAGGTTTGTAAGATTGTCAGAGTTGAAGGGGAAAAAAAGTGTTCGTGTTGCACCTCACAATATAAGGTGCTTTAGGTAAATTTTTACTTTTAGTAGTATATGTCCATCGGTGACAGGTGTTATAAATACAGTTTTTTAATAGAATTTCTGAAGTAAGGAAATACATTGTGAATTAGTTTTCTGTATGTTATCAACCAGAATTTTCTTTTTGCACAGGCCCTTTGAACGAACCATCACTATGCATAAAGGTAGCACAGGTCACGTTGGCTTCATTTTCAAAAATGGAAAAATTACCTCGATTGTAAAAGACAGCTCAGCAGCAAGAAATGGACTCCTAACTGAACAGAACATCTGTGAGATTAACGGGCAGAACATCATTGGGTTAAAGGTGAGAGAAATTATGTAATTTATTGAAATTCATAGATCATCCAGAATTATGTTGGATAAACAACAATAGAAAGAGGGGTTCTAGTTTTGATGGCTTTTGACCTGAAATGTTAATTCTGTTTCTCTTCCCTTACATGTTGCCTGAGCATTGCCAACATTTTTTGATAGTCAAGATAATTATCTTCAATGATGTAAACAAATTAATTCATTTTAATTAGAGTTAATTCCTGTGCTTAAGATGCCCATTTCAATTTTAGCACATCTTGAATTGCTTTAACCACCATTATTTTTTTGCCTTATTTTGAGGTAGCTTTGATTCTTCCATCCTTTGGACCAGCAGTCACTGAATCAAATTGCTCAGTTTAAATTATGGGTGCAAGTCTATTCAATGATTTTCACAGATGTGTTTAAAATTACTGACCACGTCCCGACAATTGGTTGTCTTCAAACTTGAACTGGGTATACAAAACTGTTCCTGAGAGAAGTTGAAACAGAAAGACTTAAAATTGTGTCTTTAGTCAGCATTCATATTTATTGATGCATGAATCATTTTGATGCTAATTTTAATTGTTTTAATGTCTGAACAGGATACACAAATTGCCGATATTCTAGCAACAGCAGGGAATGCAATAACCATGACCATAATGCCTTCGTTTATTCATGAACACATGATGAAGAGGTAACTTGAATGAAAGCAGATTCAAAAACTTTTCAGATGATATATCGTTTACAGTTTATGCTATTTCAGATAATTTTTAGCAAAATATGTGTAATAGTTCCTAGAGGAGTGATTTAACAAATTTGGCATTGCCACAAATAAACATTCCAAACAAATTTTAAGGATTGGCCTGCAGTAATAGAATGAGGTGATCTTACACCAATTCAGAATCTAATGTTTCTCAACAATTGGTATTTCTTCCTGGACTATACTCCCCTTGAAGGATTATTCATGTTTGAGAATCATTGCATTAGCTACAAGGAGGGACAAGATTGAATCATGAGTGATCTTTTATGTCAATGCCACTTCCCTTAAGGATGTGGTTCTGAATTGTAGTGAAAATGTATATTTACATTTTAAAATACTTAAAAATTGCATAACGTATTTGGTTAAATAGTCACTTTGGCAGACTAAGTGCAAAATAACTTTTACAGCTATCTTTAATTTTTATTCCTTTCATCTTTCCCCAGGATGGCTTCAAGCATTGTCAAGTCTCTAATGGATCATGGTATTCCTGAGGTCTAAAGACATTTAACAGATATGCAGTGATTTATGGTGACTCAACTTTTAGGCTCTAGATACCCCCCCAACTCTAGTTAAAATAGCAGCTTGGATTGCACACAGCTTACAATAAGGCTTTAACTTTTGCTGCTTAACTGTGTACCTTAGAATACAAATTATGGGCTGTTAGTGCTACTCATTTACAAAAAAATAATTGACAGGCTGCGTCTGATCATTCCATTTATAAGGTTCTTTGTTTCATTTAATTTTGATTTCTAGATGCAGAATTGTAACTTGACAGAATAAGGAAAATTTAAGTTCAAATACTATCTTACGATTATAAGTGCATTTGTATAGTGTATCAAGTTGAGACTATTGCTATAATTTGTTCTTTTATCCAGTGTATTAAAAAAATGCAGTTAATGTAGAAATAAAGTAACTTTAACATTTTAAGTATTTCACTTTGTCTTTCATACTAGAAAGTAAATTGTTGCAATTAGCGTAGCGTACAAAAGTTATGGTTTCCATGTTGTATGTATACTTAGACTTAAGTAAACAGTTAATAATGAGGGGGGCAAAACCTTCCAGCATAACTGTAGGTTTTGGTTAGCAGACTTGTGCAAAGGAGTTATTTTTGTGTATGATGGTTTCAAACACCCATCAACTGAATTCATTAATGGACACTGATCCAGCCACCTTCCATCAAAAGAAAACTAGTCCAGTGCTAAGTTACCAACCTTTTTCTTTCCACTCTTATAGCACTTGAAGCAATTCTTTTGCTGTAAGTGCTCTGTGATTGGTAAAGGAAGGTTGAGAACCACTGCTCTAATTGTTACTGAAATAAGAGAAAGTCATTGGCCCATTTACTTTGAGGCGATGAAACTAGGTCCAATTAAAACAGTGGCTTTCAAACTTATGTGAGTGGAAAGAAAAAAGGTCTTCTGTTTCCCAGTGCCTGCTGCACTCCAAATAGTCAGAGCAAGTTGCTCCAGTCATCATGTTGGATGGCTTCAGGGCTCTGTATCATGCAAATTATGTGGCTACAAGTGGCATGAGTTTCCTCACACTTCCACTGTTATTAAAAAACTTAACACCCCATAGAAGTATTTGATTTGTTTATTTTTATTCATTCAAAAAATGTCCAAAATACAAGTGAAATTTATTCAGCATATACTCTTAACAATGAAATATATTTCAAGTTCACAACGCAAACAGAATAATAGGGTTTCATTCTAAATTATGCATATTCAAAAATAGAACCCCAAGATAAATACTTACACAAGTTAAAAAAAAGTTACACATTTGCATTCCTGAGGTGACTTTAAAGAAATTTGGTGCTAATAGGTCCAATGCACCATCTCAACTTGTTCAAGAAAAACATAACTGATAGTTACACCCCCCCCAAAATAATTTGTGGTAATCTGCATTGAGTGAGGCAGAGATTTAGCTGACAATTTCCAATTAGAAATCTATCAAGATTTCTGAAATATTACTTTTGCATCATGCTGAGAAAGGATAAGAAACTTATTTTGATGCTTGTAATTAGAAATTAATTTTAATAAATGTGTGTATATTATATGTATTGTTCACATACATTGAATGTGTAATCTAATAGATGAACTAGAGTGCATTTATGTGTACCTATACATATCAAAATTACGATATTATCAATTGACAAAAATATTTTAAATAAAATTTGTAGCAACTTTTGTTGCAATTAAGTACATAGTTCTTGGAATAGCACCTCCAACCCCAGTAATTAAGAGAGGACTTGCTGGCAAATGCTTTTTTTTTCCCCCTACACCAGCTAAAAATTACTTCAAAGCATTTAATTTTTTATCAGCAATAATTTACTTTTGGCATCAAGGCACAATCTCAGTTGTGGACACCACCCTTATTTGTATTAAATGAGCATCTTTTAAACTCAAGCATTCAGATGACTGCAAAACATCTCTGAATTCTGAAGAATCACCCATTTTCACAATGAATGGATTCCAGGTGCAGTAATGAAAATGTAACTAACCTTGGTTCGTGATTAGAAGCCTATGATTATTCTTAACCGAGTAAGATAAACACACATTATTAATAGATGAAGTTCACAAACTTAAAACAGTTATACTATATCTCAATGCATGATTACACAGCAACTAAAGTACAATAAATAGCTTTAAAATGTACAAAATTTGGTCAAATGCAAGTAAAATGACTTGTATTACTATTCTTTCCATATTTGGAAACATTCAAAAATATTCTTTCTATACTGCAGTAGGCCAAGGAATATTGGAAAAATCATTTGGAAGTACCGTTCTTGCAAGCTATCAAGCCACAAGCCTAATATTTCAATGCTTTAATAGGTTATCTGAGTGGACCTTTGCATTTCCACAGGAAGCAGATTTACTTACTTAAATTAATAATCAAATTTGTGGATGTGCAGCCTCAATAGGTCAGTTAAAAGTGCTAGAAACAAGAGAAAGGCCCTTAATATTGCAGTTTCCAGAAAATAATCTGTTTATCATCTCCTCCTGTTATGATACTGCTGCATTGCTCATTCATCCACATACATGTGACAGCACCTGAAGAAAACAAAAAAAATCATGTCAGCTGATGTTTTTGTCAAGACTAATTCCTTTAGCAATATGCAGTACTGATAAATAAACTTTATGCAAGAGCCAAATAAAGATTCAGAAAAGGTTATTTTCCAAAATCATTGAACATTGAAATATAAATTTCAAGAACCAGTCTTCAGTATCACAATTGCTTGTTTTCATGCCTAATTAAGCATGATTAGCATTCATCTCAGCAAATTTGCACTTTTATTGGAAGTGTTATAATGGGATGGAACCTTTTTCATCAAGGATAAATTGGATGAATTTATACAGGATTAAACTAATCGAGAAATTAGGTTTTCATCCATTGCATTTGTAACTATCCATAAATCTGTTGTCCAAATTGAACCATAGAATGCTACAGCACAGAAAACGAGCCATTTGGCCCTTCTAGTCTGTGCCGACTATTATTTCGCTCATCCCATTGACCACCTCCAGACCTCTCCCTTCCATGTATCTAACAAATTTTTCTTAAAACTCAAGATTGAGTCCGCATTCACCACATCAGATGGCAGCTCATTCCACACTCCCATCACTTGAGTGAAGAACTGTTCCCCTGTATCTTTCCCCTTGCTGCTTAAAATTATGACGTCTTGTATTCAATTCCCCCAATCCAAGTGGAAAAAGCCTACTCACATCCATTCTGTCTATATCTCTCATAATCATGTAAATCTCATCAAATCTCCCCTCATTCTTCATCACTCCAAGGAATAAAGTCGTAATCTGTTTAATGTTTCCCTGTAACTCAACTGAAGACCCAGCAACATCCTAGTAAATCTTCTCTGCACTCTTTCAATCTTAATGATATCCTTCCTGTAGTTAGGCAAACAGAACTGCACACAATATTCCAAATATGGCCTCATCAATGTCTTAAAACAACTCCTATACTCAATGCTTGATTTATAAAGGCTAAGATAACAAAAACTTTCTTTAACACTCTATCCACCTGCAACACCACTTTCAGGTAACAATATATTTGTATTCTTAGATCTCTCTACTCCTCTGCCAACCTCAGTTTGCCCTTCCAAAATGCAAGACCTCATATTTGTCTGCATTAAACTCCTGTCTGCCATTTTTGTTGGTCCATTCTCCTAGTTGGCCAACTTCAATACTAATAATAAGTACTCCTGGCTTCATATTTTGCGGGTAAATGTAGGTAACAACTAAATGAAGTTTTCTTTTAAGACATTTAGATAATGCTGGAATTATACTGCATGACCTGGGTAATATTTAATGTTTTGAGGCATATCTTTGGAATCATAGCCTTGCAGAAAGGTAGCAGAATCAGGAAATAAGTGGAGGGGAGGAAATTAAAAAAAATGCCAAAACAGGTCTGTTCCTCTTGACCAGAACTATTTGTAGAAGATGTGTATTTATTGTAACCAAGATAAACAAAAATCTACAGTGCAGAACAGGCCTTTCAGCCCACAATATTGTGCCAACCTGATGACCTATTCGAACAACTATATAGGATTTTCCTACTGAACACTACCCTCCATTTTTATCAGTTCCATGTACTTGCCTCCATCTGTGTTGGGGGGGGGGAAATAATCCCCTCTAATCCTCTCTGTACTTACTCCTAAACACCTTAAAGCTGTGCCCTCCCTTGTGTTCGCCATTTCAGCACTGGGAAAAAGGCTCTGGCCATCAACACGATCAATGCCTCCCATCATCTTATACATCTCTATCAGGTCAGCCCCTTAATTCTTTGTCGTTCCAAGGAGATAAGACCAAGTTCACTCAACCCATCTTCAATGCTCTCCAATCCAGGCAGCATCTTTATAAATCTCTGCACCCTCTCTATTATATCCACATTTTTACTGCAGTGAGGTGACTAGAATTGAACACATTATTCCAGGTGGTGTCTAATCTTGTATATCTGCAATATTACCTCAATGCTCTTAAACTCGATATCATGGTTAATGAAGGCCAATACACCATACTGCTTATTAACAACACTATTGGATGTTGGACAACCCCTGGATGAGATGAGCTTTCACAGGCCAAGAAGGCAGATGAAAGGTTAATTTAGATTGGGATGGAGGATTGTGCTGGACAATAGGAGGAATGGGAAGCAGCTAAATAGTTGATCACATTTTCTGATAAAGATGATGGGGAAAGCAGGCAGATTCAAGTTCCTAATGGGGAGAAAAAGTATCTAGAAAAGCCATGGTTTACCCTCTCAGAATAATTCCAATGGATGAAGACAAAGACTAGGCAAGTCTAACATTGAATGGACCACCTAGAACTGTGAGAACAAGTGAGAAACAGGGCTGGGGAGGGGGGGCAGGGGGAGAGAGGAAGGGTTGGAGGTTTGATGGGCAGAGAATGGGCTACTAGGAAACATTAAAATGAATGGGACTGTTCTGTGAGCCATCAAAGGCCTCCTAGGTCATGAGAATTACAAATAAGAATTTGATAATCAGTGTGGTCCAGCCAGCTTTAAAAGCTTTTTCCTGTTGCATAGTGTTAGGTCTGCTTTGTTCATGAATGAGTGAGACAAACACCAGGCTGAGTCGAAATCAGGGTTCTTTGTTCTTTATTACCGGATTGTAACACTTGCGACTAACAAAGTTAGTCGGAGAATGCATTCTGCCGTTATCAGCAAAATGGTGATTTTTTATACCCTTGGATACATGCTTAGAACATCATCATATCATTACTTGTCCAATGACTAAAACTGTTGCTATCCTTTCCCTGCTAGCTTCCTGCCTCTCAATCCATCAATGTCTCTCTTATCTTGTAAGTACAAGGATGCATTCTGTTACTCCTTAGTACTGGGTGACTCCTTCTCCGGTCCCATCTCATGATGTTTTACCTAACAGGAGTACAAGGACACCTCCCCTTCTTGTTACTGCCCTGTACAGGGTAACTCCCTACACATTCCCATCTCATGATGTTTTACCTTACAATAGGTTGGCTTATTTTGGATCATGCATTACATTACACAAGATCCTGCCATCACCATTGTTGATAAGGACTACTCTACGCAGCAAGCTGGTGCCCAGGAATCTTGAAAGACTAAGTCAGTGACAAATACAGCAGTTCATTATGGTCCATTTGAGGTAAAAAAAAAAATTTGCCCATTGAAGCAAATTTATTTCACTTAATAGATTTGTGTATCTTGCATTAGAATTTACTGTCTTAAGTAAGCCACTGAGGGGCTGTTTTCAAATGGGTTTTTTTATTGAATGCTTTCAGCTGCATTTGTACTATGATACAAGGTGTAAACCAAGACATCTATTTTTAAGTTGTGAAAACCATCTAGACAAATTAAACTCTGTAAACAAGGTGGTATGGTTAGCCTAGCGGTTAGCACAAAATTGTTGCAGTGTCAGTGATTGGGATTGAGGTTCAAATCCCATGCAGTCTATAAGGAGTTTGTACGTTCTCCCCGTGTCGGTGTGGGATTCCTCCAGGTGCTCTGGTTTCCTCCCCCCCTTCAAAATGTACTAGGTGTTGTAGGTCAATTGGGTGTATTTGGGCAGCATGGTTTCATGGGCTGAAAGGGCCAATTACCATGCTATGTCATTAAATAAAAAAAAATTAAAAACCAGTGGCTTACATAAATAGTATATCCCACAGTAAATTAGGTCACTTTTTTTCAAACAACCATACAACAATTACAGCACAGAAGCAGGCCATTCTAGTCCATGCCAAACACCTCTCACCTAGTCCCATTGACCCACACCCAGCCCATAACCTTCCATACCTCTCTTGACCATATACCTATCCAACTTTTCCTTAAGTATTAAAATCTAGCCCACTGTGATGGAATGTATAGATATATTTTTGGAAGATAGATTGTGGAGTTTTTAGTTAAGTCACACACAGATACAAACACATCAAAACAGATCTCATTTAAATGCTAGAGCTAGGCACAAGCCAGACAGTCCAGGCTCCAAGTGCCTTTGCAAAAACTTTGAAGAATGCCTATAGAGACTTCACAAGTAGGTGTTAATTGGACATGCTGTGGAGTAATGGATTATTGTTTTGGAAAGCAACAGATGAACGGACTTGGAAGATCAGGTCCGGTGCCACAGTCTGTCTCAATGCAGTTTGCTGTTCTAAGAGGGTCAGGTGGTTTTCTCTGAGAGAAAGAGAAAGAGAATTTAATTCTACAGTTCAGCAGCAGAAGCTGGCAAGCTTGTGGTAAAACCCTATTTTGAAGATGGGTTGTGAGTTCTTAGTTCAGCCGGTTCAAAGCCTTTGTGGTCCATACAAGAGAGGACTGGCTGGAAGTATGTTTCACTTGAAATAAGGGAAACAGAAAAGGAACTCTGTGGTGACCTGAAAGAAAGAGGTTATCATCTGGAAAACCCTGATGGGGCAAGTTTCTTCAGCAAGACAATGAAGTGGTTGATCAGAAGGAATTAGTTTCTGTGTGTGTCCAATGAGCAACAAATCTCTCTGAAAACCAACAAGAACCTTCCTGAGCAGTAACCATTTACCTTTCAAGCACCAAAGCCTGATGAAGATTCATCAATGTTAAATTCTGTGCACAGTATAAGAATTGCCTGGAACCAGTGAACTTGGAGGAGTGAGAAGTGAGATTGGACTGTGAATCAAAGAACTTTTCTGAACTTATACACACATTACATACACGTATGCTTAGAATTAGAAGGGGGTTAATAGTAATAAATTAAAGTTTGATCCTGTTTTTATGTTTAAAGGAAATTAAAAAGCAACTTTTGTTGTCTTGGTGAATTTCTATTGCTGCTGGTTTTTGGGGTATTCTGGGCCTGTCACATTTGAAGACTTTCTTTTTGGATTTAAAATTGGAGTTTTGGGATCTTAAACATTTGGAATTTTTTTTTCCCAAGCTGATTTAAAGCCTGTGTATGTGAATAACAGCAACAATGGACGATAGTACATTTTTATCACAACCATCACCTGCGGTGCTACAGAGCACGAGAAAAGAGGAAATGATGGTCGTTGCTAAGGTATTAAAGCTGACTGAAGTCGAGCATTGCATGAAAAAAATAGAAATACAGAAGATTATAGTGAAATATTTAGGTGAGGGAAAATTTATTGATAAAGACAGACAATTTTCTGGAGGATAGAACTGTTGAATTGCAATTGGAGAAATTGAAAGAAGAAAGAGAGAAATGGAACTGAGTTGCAGAAACAACAGTATAAGGCAGAGGGAGCTGAAGAACAAAAAGGAGGATGAAAAACAGAGAATATATGAGGGAGAGGAAACAAAAATGGAGGAGTTAGAAGCTGAAAAACGGAGGAAATTGAAAGGGACAGACAGTTCGAATTAGAGGAGTTAAAAATTTAGATGGAGGGAGGTAAAATTGAGGCTGTAACTCCTGGGGAGAGGTTTTTGGCTAGTAGAGGTAAAACTAGTTCCTCCTTTTGATGAGGGAGATATAGATACCTATTTTCAGCTTTTTGAAAAGGTTGCTGAGAGCTCAAGATGGCCAAAAGAAAAATAGCCTCATGCTCCAAAGTGTATTGAAGGGAAAAGTACAAATTGTGTACTCCTGTTCGGCTCCGAATCATGGGTCCTCTACCGGCACCACCTACGGCTCCTAGAACGCTTCCACCAGCGTTGTCTCCGCTCCATCCTCAACATCCATTGGAGCGCTTACACCCCTAACGTTGAAGTACTCGAGATGGCAGAGGTCGACAGCATCGAGTCCACGCTGCTGAAGATCCAGCTGCGCTGGATGGGTCACGTCTCCAGAATGGAGGACCATCGCCTTCCCAAGATCATGTTATATGGCGAGCTCTCCACTGGCCACCGTGACAGAGGTGCACCAAAGAAAAGGTACAAGGACTGCCTAAAGAAATCTCTTGGTGCCTGCCACATTGACCACCGCCAGTGGGCTGATAACGCCTCAAACCGTGCATCTTGGCGCCTCACAGTTTGGCGGGCAGCAACCTCCTTTGAAGAAGACCGCAGAGCCCACCTCACTGACAAAAGGCAAAGGAGGAAAAACCCAACACCCAGCCCCAACCAACCAATTTTCCCTTGCAACCGCTGCAAACGTGTCTGCCTGTCCCGCATCGGACTTGTCAGCCACAAACGAGCCTGCAGCTGACGTGGACTTTTTACCCCCTCCATAAATCTTCGTCCGCGAAGCCAAGCCAAAGAAAAAGTATTCTAGTTTGACTACAGACCAAGTGGAAAATTATGATACTGCTAAACAAGCAGATTTGAAATGTTATGAGTTGATTCCAGAAGCATTTTGACAAACATTTAGGAGTTTGGTGAAAACATGGAACCAATCTAATATGGATTTTGCTCTGGGGAAATCTGTATGTTTTGACCGTTGGTGCGCCTCAAAAGGAATAAATAATGATTTTGAGAGATTGAGATAAATGATATTGTGTACCAAATAGATTAAATTATACCTGGATGAGAGCGAAAGTGGGGATGTGGCAACAAATGGCTAGGTTAGTGGATGTATATGCCCTGATTCACAAAAACAAATTTCAGATTAGTAAGCCTGCTTATAAGGTTAATGTGGAGCAGACTGGTAAGCCTGAAATGAAGTCTGGGGAGAATGATAAGAGAAAAGATGGTGGGAAAGGACAGAACTTCTGGATTTATACATCATTTTTGTAAGAAATCTGGTCACGTTATTGCAAATTATTTATTGTTGAAAAAAGAGGCGAGAAAAGGAGATATTACCCGAAGTGTGTATTCAGACAGTTGAATTTAAAGAGAGCATATGTTGCAAACCTGGTAAGGGTGTTATGGATGTTCTCAAACCTTTTGTGTCAGAGGGCTTGGTTTCAGTAAGGTGGGGGGGGGGAGGGTGGAAATTACAGGTTCCAGTAAAAAGTCTTAGAGATACTTGAGCTGCCCAGCCACTGTTGTTGGAGAAGGTTTTAACGCGATCTAAAGACCGACACGGGGAGACAACTTAAGACACTTTCAGCTGGCCAAAATCCCTGATTGTAAAGCTGTATATTATGCCAATATGCGGCTGTTGGGAGGCCACTTGAAAGCGCAGGAGGCGCCTGCGAGGCGAACTTTGTAACCCTCCTCTGGGAGGGATAATCGCCGGAGCATTGAGGTTACCCCATGCACATGAATGCAGGTGGCTGCTAAGGGGATGACAGTCAGTTGGTGAGCACCTGACAGCTCCCTGCCCCCCCTGCATGGGACATGAGGGCAGGGGCAGATGGCATGGGCTGTCAGTGCAGGGACCGCTACCCAGCTCTCCCAGCGACTCGACATGGGACCCCGCGCCCGCTCTCCCGGTGGCCCGCATGGGTCTTTGCGCCCGCTCTCCTGGCAGTCCGACGTGAGTTCTCACACGGTGGGGTGGCCGGCACAGGCGGTCAGTGTGGGGATGTCCCCATACCACTGCCTAGCTCTCCCGGCAGCCTGACATGGGTCCCCACGCTGTGGAGCGGTCGGTGTGCTGTGGGGACGTCCCACGTGGGGTGTCTCTGCACTGGCCGCCCTGTGGTGTGGGGGATCGTGTTGGGCTGTTGGGGGGGGTGGGTGTGGGGGCTCGTGTCAGGCTGTTGGGAGAGCGGGGCAGTGGTGTCAGTGTGGGAACGTGCTGCGCGGGACATCCCCGCACTGATAGCCTGCGCCGGCTGTCCCAGCTCTGTCAGCCAGCCATCCCAAACCTGACAGCCTGAAGGGACAGGAGCTGGAGTGCACTCAGAGACTCATCCGGTGCAGCTGTCCCTTCAGGTGGCCAGCGCTGTGTTTTTAGCACTGCCGCCTGAACGGCAATTCAAAGGGCCGCTTCTGCTTCTGCAGGCGCATTCTTGGTGGAGAATGCACCTGAAGAAGCCTTTTGATTAGAGGTGTGGGAGGTGAGGTAGAGTCAATATCTCTTCACAACATAGTGCTGAATTCAGAATTAAAGGACCCGTTATAGTAGGAGTAATTTCAAAGTTACCCATGCAAGGAGTCTCATTTTTATTTGGGAATGATTTGGCAGAGGATAAAGTTGGGTCAGTTTTGAGATTAACAAATCAGCCTAGTAAGGATGATGTTAAACAGGATTATGAGATATATCCTGCATGTGCTGTAACAAGGTCTTTGTCTAAGAAAATGATGAGAGTAGAGGAAGATCCAGTTTTGATCTTGAAAGAGCAGGTTCATTGTGAGAGTAAGGAGTTCTTTTGTCAAGGAAAGAGTTAGTTCAGCAGCAGAGGACAGATAGAGATTTTATTGTCTTAAGGGACAAAGGAGTAAGTGAACAGGAGATATTTCTTGATGGGTGAATTGTTAATAAAACCTTATTATGAGGATAAGGGAAGTGGAAAACAGTCTGTATCAGAGGTGTTAGATGTTGATAGGGTTGAGGAAGTTATGGATCATAAGATTATGGAAACAGAATCCTGTGAGGGTAACCTTAAAGAAACCATGGTTCCTGGGCACCTGTCTAACTCAGCAATTTTGGAAAATTTGGAGGAAAAGTTAGGCCATCTTGTCATAAGAACAGATGCAGTTGAAAGAACTAATTTTGAAATATGCAAATTTGTTTCCTGATGTACCAAAAAGGACATCAGTGATTTATCATGATGTGGATGTGGGAGAGGCAATAAAGCACCCATATAGAATAAACATTCAGAAAGAGTAATATTATGGGATCAGGATTTGGAATATATGTTGAAAAAATATATTATTAGACCTTCGAACTCAGATTGGAGTTCTCCTTGTGTTCTGGTACCTAAACCAGATGCAACTGTTAGGTTCTGTACAGATTACAGGAAGATTAATTCAGTAATTAAAACAGATGCTTATCTTATTCTGAGAATAGATGACTGTTTTGGGAAAGCTAAATTTCTTACTAAGGTGGATTTATTGAAGGGTTACTGGTGTGTTACTATAACTGAGATAAGAAAGAATATTTTCTTTAGCAATGGAAGCCAGTGATGGGGTAGCAGGTGCAGTTTTGTTATAAAAACATGATGTAAGTGACCATCCAGTTGCCTACTTTCCAAAAAAAATTAAATCTTCATCAAAGGGAGCGATATCAGAGGTACAAATAATGTGATTGCAGATTGTCAAGATGTTAAAATTGATCATGTATATAAATATAGACTCTCAACATTGGGTTACATTGTTATAACATGTTATATACTGTGTAATGTTATCATTTTAGTGATTGTAAAGTCAGCTCAGTTATAACTGAATTTTAAATCTTGAGTTAAAATTTCTTTGTAGGGGGAAAGTGTGATTGAATATATATATTATATAATATAATAAATGTTTTTGGAAGATAGATTGTGGAGTTTTTAGTTAGGTCACACACTTTAAAACAGATTTCATTTAAAATGCCAGAGCTCTACTCAAGCCAAACACTCCAGGTTCCGGGTGCCTTTGCAAAAACTTTGAAGAATGCCTACAGAGACTTCACAAGTAGGTGTTAATTTGATTGAGTTGTGGAGTAATGGATTATTGTTTTGGAAAGCAACAGATGAATGGACTCGGAAGATTGGGTCTGGTTCCGCAGTGTGTCTGAAGGTATTTTGCTGTTCTAAGAGGGTCATGTGGCTTTCTCAGTGTGTGTGGGAGAGAGCGCGCGAGAATTCAGTGGTGTAAATTTCTTCGGCAAGACACTGAAGTGGTTGATCAGAAGGAATCAGTTTCTGTGTGTGTGCAATGAGCAACAAATCCCTCTGATACAAGAACCTTCCTGAGTGGTAACCATTTACCTTTCAAGCACCAAAGCCTGGTGAAGATTCATCAATCTTAAATTCTGTGCACAACATAAGAATTGCCCAATAACCAGTGAACTTGGAGGAGTGAGAAGTGAGATTGAATCAAAGAACTTTTCAGAACCTATACACACATTACAAACACATGTGCTTAGAATTAGAAGGGGGTTAAGTTAATAGTAATAAGTTAAAGTTTGATCCTGTTTTAATGTTTAAAGAAAATTAAAAGCAACATTTGTTTAAGTAACCATTTGTCTTGGTGAATTTTTATTGCTGCTGGCTTTTGGGGTCCTCTGGGCCCGTCACAACACATCTACCACTCTGGCCAGAAGCTCATTCCACATTCCCACCACCCTATGAGTGAAGAAATTCCCCCTTATGTTTCCCCTAAATTTTTCCCACTTCAAACTCAATCCCTGTCCTCTTGTTTAAATCTCCCCCACTCTCAATGGAAAAATCCTATCCACATTTAGTCTATTTGTCCCCCTCATAATTTTAAATATTTATGTCAAATCACCCCTCAATCTTCTACGTTCCAGGGAATAAAGTCCTAGCCTGTTTAACCTTTCCTTTTAACTCAAACCCGGGCAACATTTTTGTAAATCTTCTCTACACTCTCTCTATTTTATTGATATCCTTCCTATAATTCGACAACCAAAACTGCACAAAATATTCCAAATTTGGCCTCACCAATGCCCTATACAACTTCAACATGACATCCCAGCTCCTGTACTCAATACTCTGATTTATGAGGGCCAACATACCAAAAGTTTTCTTCATCACCCTATCTACATGTGACTCCACTTTCAAGGAATTATGTACCAGAATTCCTAAATCCCTTTGTTCTACTGGACTCCTCAATTGTCCACCATTTAACGTTTATGACCTTTGCTGATTAATCCTAACAAAATGTAGCACCTCACATTTATCAGCATTAAACTCCATCTTTCAGCCCATTCTTCTAAATGGCCTATGTCCCACTGCAAGCTTTGAAAACCTTCCTCACTGTCCATAACATCACCAATCTTAGTATAATTTGCATTCTTATTAATCCAATTTACCACCCTATCATCCAGATCAGTATATATATGACAAACAACAATAGATCCAGTATCTATCCCTGAGGCACTCCACTGTTCACCGCCCTCCAATTTGACAGACAATTTTCCACACAACTCTCTGGCATCTACCATCCAACCATTGTTCAATCCATTTCAATACTTCAGCATTAATACCTAATGATTGAACTTCCTAACTAACCTTTTATGCAGAACCTTGTCAAAGGCTTTACTAAAGTCCATATAGACAACATTCACAGCCTTCCCCATGTCAATCTTTTTAGTAACAACCTTGAAAAATTCTATGATTTGTTAAACATGATCTACCATGCACAAAACCATGTTGACTACTACTAATCAGTTCCTGTCTATCCAAATAATTATATATTCCATCTCTAAGAACATTTTCCATGAATTCACCTACTACCGACATCACACTCTCAAGCCTATAATTACTCAGTTTATTTTTAGAGCCTCTTTTTTAAAAAAAAACAGTGGAACAACATGAGCTACTCTCGAATCCTCTGGCACCTCTCCTGCAGCTAATGACATTTTAAATATTTCTGTCAGAGCCCCCGTTATTTCTACACTACCTCCCTCAAGGTCCTATGGAATATCTTGACAGGACCCAGAGATTTATCCACCTTTATTCTCTTTAAAATAGCCAGTACTACCTCCTCATTAATCTATATTTTCCAAGACCTCACTATTAGTTTTCCATACTTCACCTAACTCAATATTTCTTAGTGAATATTGAAGAAAAAAACATTTAAAATTTGCTCCATCTCTTCTACTCCTCACATAGCCAACCCCTCTGATCCTTCAGGGGCCCAATTTTATCCCTCACTATTCTTTTACTTTTAATGTACCTGTAGAGACCCTTTGGATTTATTTTTACCTTGCCTGCCAAAGCAGCCTCAAATCTCCTTACAGCCTTTCTAATTTTCTTAAGATTTTTTTTCCTCTCTTTATATTCCTCAAGCACCTCATTTATTTCCTGCTGTCTATACCTGTTGTCCACATCCCTCTTCCTCTGAATCAAAGTCCCAATATCCCCTGAAAAACAAGGCTTCCTATATTTTCTAACCTTTCCTTTAATCATCACAGGGACATACCAACTCTACTCTCAAAAGTTTCCCTTTTAATATCCTCCATTTATCAGTTGCATCCTTCCCAGAAAATAAATGATCCCAATCAACAACAAAATCCTTTAGCATCTTCTCAAAATTTGCCTTGTTCCAAACAAGAATCTCAACCTTAGGCTCAGCCCTATCCTTCTCCATAATTAACCTAAAACTAATAGTATTATGACACTGGACCCAAAGTGTTCCCCAAACAAACCTCTAACACCTGATTTATCTCATTCCCCAATAGAAGATCCAATATTGCCCCCTCTCTAGTTGGTTCTTCTATGTATTGGTTTAGAAAACTTTCCTGAACACATTTGACAAACTCTAACCCATCCATCCCTTTTACAGTATGGGCATCCCAGTCAATGTGTGGAAAGTTAAAATCTCCTACAATAACCTCTATGTATACTACACATATATGCTATCTCCTTACAAATTTGCTCCTCTGTCCATTAGGGGGTCTATAATACACCCCCATTAGTGCTTTCATGTCTTTCCCATTCCTCACTTCAACCTCACTGGATGAACCAACCCTCCAATCTACTCTGCCATAGCACCGCTGTAATGTTTTTTCTAACAAGCAATGCAGCTCCTCCACCTTTTATCCCCCAGATCTATCATGCCTAAAGCAATAGGATCCTGGAACATTTAGCTCCCAATCATGCCCCTCCTGTAACCAAGTTTCACTGGTGGTTACAATATCATATTTCTATGTGTCAATCCATGTTCTAAGGTCATCCACCTCACTTAATGTTCCTTGCATTGAAATATATACATGAGAGAGTGTCCCCCATATTCACTCCTTTGATTACCACCAACTTTTACTACCCTCTCTCCTTCATTAATTTTAACAATCTGATTCCTCTCTCACTTCAAATCTAGTTGTCCTCTACCCTAATCTCTGTACTCTCATTCTGATTTGCATCCCCCTCCTCAACAGATCTCGAGCAAACCTACCTGCCAGGATATTGATCCCCCTCCAGTTCAGGTGCAGCTTGTCCTTTTTGTAGAGGCCAGACTTTCCCCAGAAGAGTTTCCAATGATCCACAAATGTGAACCCCTGCCCCCTGTACCAACTCTTTAGCTACACATTCATCCACCACATCTTCCTATTCCTATCCTCTTTAGCCCGTGGCACAAGCAGCAATCCCAAGATTACCACCCTTGAGGTCCTACTTTTTAACTTCTTCCCTAACTCCCTATATTCATCCTTCAGGACCTCATCCCCACATCTATCTAAGTCATTGGTCCCCACAGGCACCACGTCATCTGGCTGCTCGTTCTCCCCCTTCAAAATGCTTTTTAGTCAATCAGAGACATCCCTGACCCTGGCATATGGGAGGTAATATACCATCTGGGAGCCTCCACCTCGTCCAGCAAACCTCCTATCCACTTGTCTAACCAACGAGTTCCTTTCAGTTCTGAGCTGTGAGGGCCAGCCTCTGCACCGGAGTCATGACCACCTTGACCTGTCACTTGTAGGTCCCAATCAACAGTACCCAAAATGGTATACCTGTTGGGAAAGGCCACGGGGGTACTCTGCACTGTCTGCATCTTCCCCTTCCCTCTGACAGTCACTCAGCTACCTACCTCCTGAATTATAGGGGTGAGCGCCTCCCTGACATTCCTGTCTGCCACTACCTCTGCCTCCCTCAAGATCTGCAGTTCATCCAACTCCTGTACCAGTTCTCTAACTCGGGTTGTAAGGAGCTGCAGCTGGATGCACCTTCTGCAGGTGTAGTCCCAGATTTAATACATCCCACAACCAGAGCAACCAGCTCTGATGTGAGAGAAATTTTCTTGACCTGAAAAACCATTACCATTCCATCACTCTAACATTGCCATCACAAAAATACCATGTATAAATATAAAAATAACTTGGATAATGCTGAAGAAGTGAAGCACCATAAGTAAGTCAATTTCAAATGTAGATGTTACTATATATTAGGACATACTACAGTCAGGAAAATATAGTAAAACAATACCAAGATCATACCTGAATGTGCAAGAATCTTTTTTGTAATTTTTGCAGCAATCAGATCCCATACTAAAAGTTCACCAGACTCACTGCCCGAAAGAACAGAGTTTCCATCCCAGCAAAAACATCTGCAAATATGATCAAATATAAATAGAATTAGCCTGTAAAATTAACTTTGGAAAACCCATTGTTTTAATTAAAATGTTGCATTCTTTGCTACCGTACCTTTGTTGCTGATCTGAAGGCAAGGAGGAGATCAGCATCCCTGTCTGCACATCAATTACTTTAAGACAACAATCTTCTCCTGCACTCAGAACGTGTCGACTATCTGCAATTGTCATAAATGTAATGGTTTAATTTTCAACCTCTCATTGCTGCAGTCAGAGGCTCCCTCCTGCTTCAAAAGGGCATCAAACATCTCAATGTCCAAGAAAAGCAGAGGGGGCTATCTCAACAACTATCACCCAGTACCACTAATATCTACTGTGATTAAGTGTTTTGAGAGCTTGGTCATGGCCAGAATTAGCATGTACCTGAGCAGAGATCTGGACCCACTGCATTTCGCCTCTCGTCACAATCGCTCCACAGCTCTCCTCTCAGCTCTGGATCACCTCAAACAGAAACATGCAGCTGCTCTTCACCGACTACAGCTCAGCTTTCAACACCATTCCCTCAGTGTTGGTCAAGAAGTTCCAAACCCTGAGCCTCTGCACCCCCCTCTACAACTGGATCCTTGATTTCCTCATCGGAAGACCACAGGCAGTACCAATTGGAAACAATGCCTCCTCCTTGCTGACTATCAACACAGGTGCACTTCTAGCATGCATGCTTAGCCCACTGCTCTATTCACTATACACCCATAACTGTGTGGCCAGGCACAATTACAATGCTATCTACAAATTTGACAATGACACCATGGATATTAGCAGAATGATAAAAGGCGATGAGGAAGCATACAGGAGGGAGATGGATCAGCTTGTTGAGAGGTGTCACACCAACAACTTTGCACTCAACATTAGCAAAACCAAGATTGTGCACTTCAGGAGGAAGTCAAGAGAACACGATCCAATTCTCATCGAGGGCTCAGTAGTGGAGAGCGTCAAGAACATCAAATTTCTGGGTGTCAACATCTCCGAGGATCTGTCCTGAAGTCTTCATGTTGATGCAATTATGAAGAAAGCTTGCCAGCGGTTATACATTGTGAGGTGTTTGAGGAGATTTGGTACGTCACCGAAGACTCTTGAAAACTTCTACAGGTGTACCGTGAAGAGCATTTTGGCTGGTTGCATCACTGTCTGGTACAGAGGTGCCAACCTCAGGACAAGATAAAAACTTCTGTGACATCACGGGCACCAGACTTCACTCCATCACGGACACCTACAAGAGGGGGTAAACTTTATCCTGAAGGAGCCCCACCACCCAGGCCATGCCTTCTTCACTTTGCTATCATTGGGAAAAAGGTATAGAAGCCTAAAGAAGGCTCAAGGACAGCTTCTTTCCCACTGCCATCAAATTCTTGAATGATCAATGAACCAAAGACACTGCCTTACACTTCGTGCACTATTTTTATTTATTTTCTTTATCAAGTGGTTTATATATGAATGTTTGCACTGTGGCGCTGCCACAAAACAACTACCAAACATTTCAGCATGTATATTGATTCGTGATACCCAACAAAACTCTCAAAAATGGGGGTCAACTTATATGCTGGATATACCTTTGAAACCTTAAATTCAGCTCAAAATTCAATCTGCATTGACCAGCATACAAGACGACCCACGAAAATCCAATTTGGCATACAAGTCAACCCTTGAAAAACCAAAAAGGACCCAACCGGAACAGATTTTCATTGAGGTTTTTAATTGAAAACAGCAACACAATTAGAACCCTTCAAAATCACTCTCGTTATTATCGACTGAAGCAAAGATGGTGGCAAGCACATCCATTTTTCACTGTTTAAACACTCATTATATGGGTCCCAGTCTGCATCTGATGAGGCTGTTTCAGCTTCATTGTCAGTGTCCAACAACAAATCATCTTTGGTGCCATCAATTGCTCAAGATATACTGCACTTTTTGAACAATTTTATCAGTCTCTATTTTAATTTTGTCCCATGTCTTGAGCACGAAGTTACATAGCACATCAAGCAATGCAGCACACATTGCCCTGCCTTTTGTAAACAACTTTTCTGCATGCTACATCAATCTATTCTATTCCTTGCACACATGATCTTTGAATGGCTTGAATAGAGACGTCAAACCATGCAGGATTACTGCAATCCAAGTATTATGTAATGCTAACCTACTTTTATTGTTCTCAGTTAAGTGGCTATGATATACATCCCAGACCAGCAGACTCCATTCTTGGCGTAAACCCCCCTGGCCGCCTGTTCCACACATTGTCTATTCATACTTGTACATCATTTTCATCTATCTTTCATTAAAATGTAGAAAAACACCTGTAGGAAATTTTATTTTAGGTTTAATTTTGCATTTGAAGATCACTATGGATCTTAACTCTGTCCCGTCAGCCATGCACAATAACAACACGGTAAACCTGGTCCTTTCATAGCCTGTACTTCTGGTTTGCAGTTTATACAGGTTTCCTTTCCACTGTTCAATTGACTATCATGTCAAAATTCATGGGGTTTTGTTCATGTTTCCCATATTTGCCAATGCAAACTGATTTTCTGCTGGTTCCATAATATAAACTGGTGAAAACTTACAACTTTATGATCAAGATCTTTTGGTAGTTTCTGTGCAATTTTTGGGTTTTGTTGTAATATCACATTTTTCCAGTTCCTGAAACGGTTGCACCAGTCTACTGTCGCCTCAAAATCTTTATTGAGGTTTGGGTGCACCTTTTTCCCCTGCAGTGCAAATGTTCTTACTTTATTTCAGGTGACTATGTAGCAATCTTGACTGTTCACATACTCATTCTGCAATGTGATTTTCTAACTTTGGCCAATGAGTGATTCCTTTTCTTAAAGTCTCTTCTTTCTTCCTCCAATCAGCTTCTCATAATCATTAAATTTTCTTACAGCAGCAGTTGCTGGTTTTCTTGGCCATTTCCATCACTTTTAAAACCTGCTTCATACTTTGTTGTGAGTTGCATTGGGTCGACGGACCCTCCATGATAGCAATCACTTCCAGCCAACCCCAGGTGATCTTTTGGAGTCAAATTATACATCGGTCAATAGGCCAACTCAGGCATCCTGAAATATGGTGTCGACATATCCCAGATATACCATAAAACTCTTAAAATGAGCCTTATACACCAGTTGACATACACCAAAATATATGATAATTTTATGACTTGTTCATAACAATAAATTCTAATTTTGATTCTAATTTATCAAAATGCATTCAACTAAGTTGCATAAAAACCATTTTCAACAAACCAGCAAAAGCTAAATCTTCATTTTTTTTTGTTCAGTGACCACATAGTTAAAAATTTTGTAATCAAATACTGTAATAAAAATGGCTAAAGTGAAAATACAATGATAAGTTGTAAGACATTAGCTTAAACGGCTCACTTTCATAGTTCAGCAAGAATTTACCTGCATCGACAAATATAAAGCAAGCTACAAATCCACGTACCTGTAAAACATTCCACACTAGAAGACTAGATACAGTATATGATAAATGGGATACATTGAAGTCTAAAACATACCTGGACTGAATGCTACATCATTAATAGTGCCTAAATGGCAAGGAATTTGATGTAAAATAGTTAAATTGGTGAGATCCCAAATACTAATAGTTCCTTCCTTGTTGCCCGAAACCAACATTGAGCCAATAGGATTCAGATTGATTGTATTTACCTGCAAAAGAAAATGCATCTTATTTTGTTTCACCAAACAAAATGCCCATCAACTGGTAATGATCTGACAGCAATTTCAAATACCACATATATTGTGTATGCACTCACACAATTAAGACTCGGAAACGTGATGCTTTCTCATCCTTTACTTCTATTAGACTAACGTGGCTACTTACACACAGGAAGGCTGTCTTTTGGGAGATACTAACTGGCAAAGGCAAACATTGATAATGAAATTCACCACTGCACTTAATGTGCCAGCAAGACCTTTTGATGGATAAAGGAAAAGGCCATTTAAATATTATGACCTTAGACCTGGCTAAATCATTTGCTACTAGGCAAATGTATTTGCTTCTGGGACATAGACTACCTCTAGCAGGGAGCTTAATATACTGGAAATATCTTCTCTCAAGCCAACATCCCCTGGTTACACTCAGGCAAGCCATGCTGTTCACTTGGGCAGAGTCATATGACAGACAACCTCCAAACTGTCATGGGAAGAGAGTATCAGATGGAAGAGGAAAAGTTTCAAGGATGTGCTGAAAACATTCAAGAAAAGCAACATCCTGACTGATCCTTAGAAGTCTCCATTGGGGAGGAGCATTTGAGATAGTACTGAGAACCTCAAGGTCAAACACTGGGAGCACAAGAAGAACTATCGCATAACTACTTGATCACCAAGTCAGCTACCACCATTAGAAAAGTTTACAATTCCACAAAAAAGTTTTGTATCTACCCCAAAGCACACAGAAATAGAAATTAGTTATTCTCTACCTCTAAGGACAGCCTAAGAAGACTTGAAGAAAGGGGAAGATAATGAACGAGGTGGCCAGATAAAATCAAAGAAATCTTTTGCATGACTTTGCAGCATTTTAGGCTGGTTCAGTGGCCACTAAAAAAAACCACCAGACTTTCTGAAGCACATTTCTCCCTTTTTGTCCTGAACAATATTCTTTCTTCAATCACCATTAACAGTTGCTAGTTGTGATCAAGTTATGCTTGATTAGAACTTGCACCTCAGCCTAAATAACAGTGGAGTTAATTTAACCTACACTGTCATGATAAAAGATCCAGACCTGAAACAATGGATCCTGCTTGACCCTATAAGTCCCTCCAGATTCTCTGTTTGCTCAAGATTCCAGCATCTGGAGTTTTTGTGTTTTGCTAACCTACACTGTATTTTCCATGTTTATGCAAGGTGTAAACAAATGCTTTCTTTAGGCTTTTTCAGGTGTATTCTCCACTAAGAATGCGCCTGAAGAAGAGGAAGTGGCCCTTTGACTTACTGTTCAGATGGCAACTCTAAAAGTGTAGCGCCGGCCACCTGAAGGGACAGTTGCACAGGGATGCGCATTTAAGCGCACTCTGACTCCTGTGCCTTGAGCTGTCAGCTGGGACAGCCAGTGCAGGGACATCCCACATGGAATGTCCCCACACTGATCGCTCTGCCCCCCGGTGGAGCGGCCGGCGGGGGTGAAGGGGGCTGGAGGGGCTGGCGGGGGTGAAGGGGTCTGGAGGGGCCGGAGGGGGTGAAGGGGACTGGAGTGGCCGGTGGGGGAGAAGGGGGCTGGAGCGGCCGGCGGGGGTGAAGGGGGCTGGAGCGGCCGGCGGGGGTGAAGGGGGCTGGAGTGGCCAGCGGGGGAGTATGGTGCTCGTGTCGGGTTCCAGCATTGTTTCGGCCAGCCCCCTTCTCCCCCGCCGGTCGCTCCAGCCCTGCAGTCCCCGCGCTGACAGCCCAGCCAGCTGCCCCGACGTCCTGCACCGGGGGAAGGGACAGCTGGGAGAGGAGCTGTTAGGCGCTCTCCAGCTGACTGTCATCCTGAATGCAGCAGCTTTTAGGCGGCTGCATTCAGATGGCTGGGAAGCCACTGTGCTTCGGCGATTATCCCTCTCGGAGAAGAGTTACAAAGTTCACCTTGCAGGAGCCTCCTGCACATTCACATGGCCTCCCAACAGCTGCATATTGATAAATTAGAATCAAAATATGCGGCTTTACAAGTGGGGCAACTGGCCACCTGAAAGTGCCTTTTGATACACATTGCTCTTTGCTTCAAGATGCGACACTGGAACTTATTTTTTTTCCTTGTCTGAGATGCCGATTTGATATTTGCTCTTTTCTTTTTTAAAAAAATCAAAAAGCTTATTCTGTTTTGCAACAAGATTTGGCAATAAAGAAAAACCCAATGACCAAAATATTTCTGAACTGGCTACTTACACCTGCCTCATGCTCCAACTCAGCAATTAGCTCACAGCAATTCTTCCTAGAGGTAGAGAGATCAGCAGAAGCACACCTCCAGACCTATGGGCAACAAAAGGCAAATATTCAATGAATTCAGAAATCAAAATGCAGTATTACAGTTAACATGTTGACATTGCAAAACATTATACATTGTGATGCTTTCATTTTGGTCCTTTTAAACAATTCAAGCAGCCTCCAAAACTGTACCTGCCCCTGGGAGCTCAGGAAAGAGAAGCAACAAGCTGAAGAGTTGTAACATATTGAGCAGTATGTTTTATTTTTGGATGGGTAGCAGTTTTACTACAAAAATACCAGAAAGTGTAAGGCCAAGTGCACCAGGAAAGCACCAAAAGGGACCATCTCAATTCTTACAAAGTCACATTTTTTGCACCTGGAAAACTGAACATTCATTATTTCTCTCTTTTGTATTTATTGCCTTAATTCAATTAAGTATACTATTGCAGATGTTTTATTTAGTTGTTCTGTCATTTTAATGTTCAGTTGCAGCAAGTATAATGTATATGACAACATCCTCATTATCATGAGTCACCAGTTAAACAATCAATTCTGTCCCCATAATGTTTGAGCAAATGAGTGCCCCATGTGTCACTCATTTGAAAATATACAACATTGTATGAGTTAAATAAATGTCAGAAAATTTCTTTGGAAAGGTAAGATGTCAAGGGTCTCCTTAGAAAAGTTAATCTGGAAATATGAACTGGGAGGCTTACAATTCTCCAATTTAAAAAATTATTAAAAATCAAGCAGCTCAAATGAGATTTCTTACTTTCTTTTTTGAGGAAGGAGATAAACCTGCGTGGGTGAAAATAGAATTGGATAAAGTAGGAGAGAGAATGGCAGAGGACTTTATATATAAATGGAATGTGAAATTAGTAACTGATTAAAGAGAAACCCCTTTGCTAAAACACCTAATCAACATCTGGTACAGGTACACGATCCTTTATCCGGACATCTAAAATCTGGAAAGCTCCAAAATCTGGCAAGTGGGGAGAGAGACTGGCAGCGCCAGTTGGGCGGGCGGGAGACTGGCAGCGCCAGTCGGGCGGGCGGGAGAACGGCAGCACCAGTCGGGCGGGCGGGAGAACGGCAGCACCAGTCGGGCGGGCGGGAGAACGGCAGCACCAGTCGGGCTGGGGGGAGAACGGCAGCGCCAGTCGGGCGGGCGGGAGAACGGCAGTGCCAGTCGGTCGGGCGGGAGACCAACAGCGCCAGTCAAGCTGGCAGCGCGACTTTAAGGAGATGTGGGTGGATACGGCTGCACAATTCGGGTGGGTTTAAATCTGGCTTTCCAAAATCTGGAAAAATCCGAAATTTGGAACACACTGTCCCCCCAAGGGTTCCGGGTAAAGGATTGTGTACCTGTATAAAATAAATAGTGATATTGGAACAAAGGGAGGCTTATCTCCCAAAACTCCTCTGGCTCATAATAGGCTTATACCTTCCACAACGGGCAGTCAAATTTTTGAAATCTGGTCTCGTAAAGGAATTAAATGATATTAAGATTGTTATGAGTGGGGACAATTGATGTCATTTGAACAATTAAAAAATAAGTCCTTCTTAATAACACAGTTTTCTGCAATTTTCAAATAAGAGCATATCTAAGGGATAAATTGGGCACAACAATGTTTTTACAAAATTGTAGTGATGTGAAGATTTTGATTCGAAAGGGAAATACAAAGAAATTTTCTTCAGCAATGTATCTCTTACTTCATATGGGAACCCCTAAACAAGGGATTAATAAGTCCAGGCAGAGATGGGAAATCAGACTTAAATGTAAGAATAGATGAGGAAACCTAACCTGAACCATGTTAGGATAGTATGACTAATACGATAAATGTATGATATAGATTAGTACAATATAATTTTTTTGCATCAATTATATCTCACAACTTGGAGGAGTCACGTGATGTAGTATTGGCCGGTAGGAGAATACCAGCCCTCTCCAGAAAAGAAGGAAACAAGTGAAGAAAAAGCAAAGCCCCAGACACACAAATCACAACATATAAAAAATAAAGGTGTGGAGAAAATGGCAGCTAAGAAAGAAAAGCTAAAAACAATGGGAAGAAAAGAAGAAAGACGCCAGAAGAGAAAGGTGAAGTCCTTACCTGCACGAAAAAGCAGGGACTCACCATGGAAAGAGGAACCTGCTTCCCGAGGTTAGTGGAGACTCCACAGGGTCGTGACCCACCGACGGCAGGACTGCAAAAATGGCTCACGGAGCCAAACAAGGGTGAGCAACTGCATATGACAAGGAGAACACCGATGGGAGGAAGAACGTGTAATGGCGGTAGAAATGGAAGTGAATGACTTAAAAAGAAAATTGGAAGAAAGTGACAAAAAAGTTAAAGAAACACAGGAGTTGTTAGCTCAGAAGATGGATATAATGGAAAACTATAGTAGGCGAAACAATATAAAGATAGTGGGCCTTAAGGAAGATGAAGAAGGTAAAGATATGAAAGAATTTATAAAAGAATGGATTCCAAAAGTCCTGGGAATGCCAGAAATGCAGGAAGGAATGGAAATAGAAAGGGCACACAGAACATTAGCCCTGAAACCACAGTCACAACAAAAACCAAGATCCGTTTTAGTAAAATTTCTGAGATACACGACAAGAGGAAATATATTGGAGAAGGCAAGGAAAAAAATTAGAGCAGACAAAAAAACCACATGAATACAAAGGTCAAAAAAAAGTTTCTACCCAGACAAAAGTTTTGAGCTCCTAAAGAAGAGGAAGGAGTTTAACGCAGCAAAATCGATCCTATGGAAGAAAGGCTATAAATTTATGTTAAGATATGCAGCGGTGGTCAAAATAGTTATCCCGGGACAGCAAAACAGACTGTTCTCAGATCCAGAGAAAGCAAGAGAATTTGCAGAACGCCTGCAAAACAGAAAGAGAGATGAAGAGATGTAACAAGAACAAAGAACGACAACAAACTACATATAAAGAAGTAAAAATAACATATAAGTAAGAACTAAAGGAGGGAAGTAAGGGAGAAGGGGGGGAAAAGAGGAGGGGGTTTAAAATAAATTTAAAAAAAAGAAAAGAGGAGGAGCTTTGTTGTAATGTGAAGATGAAAGTCTTTTCTGGAGGGGGTTGGGTGGGAGAGAATAACAGTCACTGCGAAATCAGTTGACACTTGTGAACGGGTTCGCAGTCCGAATGGAAAGGGGAGTTGTGGTTGCCCGGCAAGGGACAAGGGGCGACTCAGAGAGGGGGGGGGTGGAAACTTGGGGTTAAGGGAATTTTAGATATGGGAATGGTTGAAATATTTTATGTTTTAGAAGTGTTGTCATACAGTGTGTTTTAAAAAAAACTGAAATGGAAATGGGGAAAAGGGGGAAGGTGGTGATGTGGAAGTGGAAGTGAGATGTAAACAAAGTATGAGATGGCCATGTTGAACTATATGACTATAAATATTAACGGAATACATAACCAAATCAAAAGGAAGAGGCTATTAAATTTACTGAAAAAAGAAAAAAATAGATATAGCATTCGTGCAGGAAACGCATCTAACTGAAGTGGAGCACAAGAAATTAAGGAAAGACTGGGTAGGGCAAGTAACGGCAGCATCATACAACTCAAAAGCCAGGGGTGTAGCTATATTAATCAATAAAAATGTACCAATCAAAATAGAGGAGGAAATAATAGATCCAGCAGGGAGATACGTAACGTTAAAATGTCAGATATATTCAGAACTCTGGAATTTGGTCAATATATATGCACCTAATGAAGAGGATCAAAAGTTTATGCAAGATATTTTTTTGAAGATTGTAGATATGCAGGGGAATATATTGATAGGAGAGGATTTTAACCTTAATTTGGATTCAAAGATGGATAAAACTGGACAAAAGACTAGCAGAAAGAACAAAGTAGGCAAATTTATGATTAAATCAATGCAGGAAATACAACTTTTGGATATATGGAGGAGACAACACCCAAACGAGAAGGAATACTCATATTATTCAAGTAGACATAAAACATATTCCTGTTCCTGTTGTCAGCTCATATCCAAGGGAGAGTTAGGAAAACGGAATATAAAGCTAGATTGTTATCTGATCACTCACCCATTATTAGCAATAGAACCGGAGGTCATCCCACCAAGAACATATAGATGGAGATTAAACTCCATGCTACTTAAAAGACAGGATTTTAGAGAATTTATTGAGTGCCAAATTAAAATGTACTTTGAAATAAATACGGAATCAGTGAAAGACAAATTTATATTATGGGATGCAATGAAAATCTTCATCAGAGGGTAGATAATAAGTTATGTAACTAAGATGAAAAAGGACTACAATCGGGAAATAGAACAGCTGGAAAGGGAAATAGCAAGTACAGAAAAAGAACTAGCAACAAGGGAAGATACAACAAAAAGAGAATTAGCGGACAAAAAAATAAAATACGAAACACTACAAACGTATAATGAAATAAAGCAGAAGTATTACGAGCTAGGAGAAAAATCGCACAAAATACTGGCTTGGCAGCTTAAAACAGAACAAGCTAAAAGATCGGTATTGGCATCAAGGAAAAAGGACAAACAAATTACATATATCCCAACAAAGATCAATGAAAATTTTAATGAATTCTACGAGCGATTATACCAAACTGAAAACGAAGGGAAAGAAAAGAAAATAGATGAGTTTCTAGCTAAAATTGAACTCCAAAATTGCAAGAAGAGGAACAAAACAAATTGATAAAACCATTTGAAATAGAGGAAATACAAGATATATTAAAAAAGCAACCGAACAATAAAACGCCTGGGGAGGACGGACTCCCAATAGAATTCTATAAAACATTTAAAGAGTTACTAATTCCTCCTCTCCTGGAAGTAATGAACCAGATAGAAGAAACACAAAACATGCCAGATTCATGTAAAACAGCAATAATTACAGTAATACCAAAGACGGGGAAAGATCCACTAACACCAGCATCGTATTGACCAATATCTGTACTTAACTCAGATTATAAGGTAATAGCAAAACTATTAGCAAACAAATTGGCCGACTGTGTACCAAAAATAGTAAAACTAGAACAAACTGGATTTTTAAAGAAAAGACGACCAACGGACAAAGTCTGTAAGTTCATTAACTTAATCCATGCAGTACAAGGAAATAAGACGCCAACAGTGGGCTGTTGCTTTAGATGCAGAGAAAGCCTTTGACAGTGTAGAATGGAATTATTTATTTAAAGTATTACAGAGGTTCAACCTACCAGAGAAATATATTAATTGGATTAAAACATTATATAAGGGTCCAATGGCAAAGGTGACAGTAAATGGATATATATTGAACCAATTTAAATTAAGCAGGTCAACTAGGCAGGGATGTCCACTATCCCCCTTACTGTTCGCTTTTGCAATGGAACCATTGGCAGAATTGATAAGAACAGATAATAAAAGGGATAAAAATAAAAGAGAAGGAATATAAAATCAGTCTATTGGCAGATGACATCATAGTATACTTAACAGAACCAGAATTATCAATAAAAGAATTACATAAGAAATTGAGGAATATTGAGAAATATCAGGGTACAAGATCAACGCAAAATAAAAGTGAAGCGATGCCAATGAATAATGAGGATTTCACAAAGTTTAAAAAAGAATCACCATTTAAATGGCAAACACAAGCAATCCAATACCTAGGTATTAGACTAGATAATAATCTAGGCCATCTATACAAATTAAATTATCAGCCATTAATGAAGAAATTACAAGATGACTTAGAACATTGGAAAGAATTACCACTAACACTGATAGGAAGGGTAAATTGCATTAAAATGAATATCTTCCCAAAGATACAATACCTATTTCGATCGTTACCAATTGCCTTAACAGAAAAATTCTTCAATGAGCTAAAGAAAATAATAAGGAAATTCTTATGGAAAAGGGGGAAACCGAGGATAGTGCTAGGTAAATTAACAGAATGGTATATATAAGGTGGTTTGCAGCTACCAAACTTTAAAAATTATTATAGAGCAGCACAATTAAGATATCTATCAGATTTTTATCAAACAAGGGAAAAACCAGATTGGACCAGGATAAAATAGGGGAGAAAGTACCAGAACATATACTTTATAAGTGGGATGAAAAACTGGTGCAATATAGAAGTTCACCAGTACTGCACCATCTGCTCAACATTTGGAAGAAGATTCATGTAGAAAGGAAGAAAACGCATTACGAACTACCAAAATTATTATTGACGCAAAATCAATTAATCCCTTTCACAATAGATAACCTTTCCTTTAGAGAATGAGAGAGAAAAAGGATTAAGAATAGAAAATTGTTTTTTGGGAAATAATTTATTAACATTTGAACAAATGAAGTACAAATATGGAATAACTCATGGTACAATGTTTGCATACCACCAACTGAAAACCTACTTAAAGGACAAACTGGGAAGCAGACTGAGATTATCAGAAGGAAGCAGCTTTGAATATGTGATTACAGACACAATGATAATTAAAAAATTTATAACAAACATGTACATCAAGCTGCAAGAGAAAGAAAATTATGAAATAAGGTATAAACCCAAACAGAAGTGGGAACAAGATCTAAACATAAAAATAAAAAATTAAATATGGGAGAAGCTATGCTCCGGAACTATGAGATATATAATAAACACGAGATTACGCATGATACAATATAATTGGTTACGCAGGCTATATATCACGCCCCAAAAGTTAAATAAATGGGATCCAACAGTATCAGATAGATGTTTTCGCTGTAAGAAGGAAACGGGAACAACAGTACATGCAATTTGGGCATGTGAGAAAGTGAAAAAGTTTTGGGAAGATCTAAATCAGGTATTAAATAAAATCACAAAAAGCAACATACCAAAAAATACAGGGATCTTTCTTGTAAGTAATACAAGAAGTAAAGAATTAGGCCTCAAACTGGATGAAGCGCAAAAAAGATTTATGATAGCCTTAGCTGTAGCAAAAAAAATGTATAATGTCAGCTTGGAAATCAAAAGAGAGCCTGAAAGTACAGCAATGGTACATAGAAATTTCTAATTCCATTAGAAAAAAATAACATATAATTTAAAAAATAAAGTCACATTATTTGAACAAATTTGGGAACCGTACATGGAACACAACAGAAAGGGCCTACCGCAGACCTCCACCCCCTAAAATGATAGAATGAGAAGAAGATGAAATGAACTGACCCAGTGTGTAAAAGTAGATGACACAATTTTCTTGTTTATTTTCATTGTGTAATAACATTTTTTAATGGTTTATTGTATTGTATATGTTGAATGTTTAATGGGTTTGGAGGGGGGTGGGAAGGAAGGAGGGAGGGAAAGGGGAGAAAATGACACTATGTATATTCAAAAGGGAAATGTTTGTGTGTATTTTGGTTAATATGGTTCATAGTGTGAAAAATAAAAATAAAGAAAAAATTATATCTCACAACTCAGAAATTAAATAAATTCAATTCAGACTTATCAGACCAATGTTTTAGATGTGGCGAAGAGATATAAACTTTTTTTTTTCCACATTCAACCTGGTTATGTTCTAAAGAGAGACCTTTTTGGGTCGATCTAGGAAATTCCTTAGAGTAGGTTACAGGAATTAAATTTTCATAAAACCCAGAATTATTCTTACTGGGTAATATTACAGGGATAAATTGAAAGTATATAAACATCAAAAAGACTTTGTTAAAATTGTATTGGCAGTGGCTAGAAAATGTATAGCAGTTTCATGGGAAGCCTGATTCAAATCTATGTATGACATGTTGGAATGCAGAAATACATAGTTGTATTCCCCTTGAGAAAATTACCTACAAATTAAGAAATAAGTACAACATATTGTTATAAGTTTGGCGTCCATATTTACAATTTTCAGGTTTTTAGTTATTTTCTTCCTAACTCTTGAGACCTGTGTTGATCTTCTCCTAAGAACATTTAATAGAATAAGAACTTTTTGTCCGTGAGATGTGCGGCACTTTTTAGCAGTACGTTCTATTTTCTTTTCTTTCTTTTTTTCTCTTTCTATATTTATATATATCTATATCTTTTTTGGGTCTTTCTTGGATGATCGGTTGTTGGGGTACAACCATCATGGAGTAAATGCTGAATTTACTTTTGTACTTGTATTTCTTAAAAAATTTTGTAATTGACTGCATGTATGGTAAAAGTTTTAAAATAAACAATTAAAAATAGATATAACACCACAGATCATGAAACTAGACACAAGCCTTGTTAAGAGTTTAAACAAATATATTAATCTTGTAATCAAGGATGGTGGTGGAGAATTAAAAACTTTAGAGCAGGTGGCACCTCCAAGACCAGAATGACAATGTCCATTTTTAACATAACCAGATTTAATTACATACCATTGACATTACTGCTGATATTTCATCAATTTCCAGGGGATGGGGTTGGTGGGGGGGCAGAACTCTAATCATTAGAAATCTAGAAGGATGAGCCATACTCAGAGACTGGTTTTGATTCCTCAAAGCTCTTCATTATATTCTTGACTTGATTGGTTGGGATAGGTGTATATATCCCTAAAGAGGTAGTTCTGGACAAATTTGTGAGTAGTTATTGTGACAGAGTATATAGAGGTGTTTGGGAGATAAATTGGGAAAGGTTTGTTGGAGTAGGTCACACAAATCTTTAAAACAGAAGTTTTGAAGGAGCTTT